>NC_081410.1:20618293-21238293 GCF_030272615.1 Cryptomeria japonica
TGCACAAGTAGTGGGAGTCAATAGTTGATTTATGGCTAATTCTAGATGGGTGCATTGGGATGCAGTGAAGAGAGTGTTTAAATATTTGTGGGGTACTTTCAAGTATTCTCTGTATTTCCATGGTAATCCTACTTGACCTTGGCATTCCTTGAGTATTCATGGGTATGTAGGCTCTGATTGGGCATGTGACATTGATAGCAGAAGATCAACCCGTGGATATGTGTTCATGATGTTTGGTGGTGTAGTGAGTTGGATGAGTAAGCAGCAAGTTGTAGTCACTTTATCCACAACTGAAGCTGAATACATGGTAGCAACTCATGCTTGCAAATAAGCCATTTGGATTAATATATTGTGTTGGGATATTGGTTTTGATGCAGGAAAGATTACTATCTATTGTGACAGCCAGAATGCTATTTGTTTAGCGAAGAATCCTACTTTCCATGTCAGAACAAAGCATATTGATGTACAATTTCATTTTGTTCTTGATATGGTGGAAGATGGAAAGGTGAAGTTGGAAAAATTTGATATTGTGGTGAATGATGTAGATGCACTGACAAAGCCAATGAGCATTGAGAAGTTCAGATGGTGTGTCGATTCTACGGGCCTTGGGGTCTTGAGCAGATGACAAAGTGTTTTGACTCTTGATAGGTTTTCGACAAGTGGGAGAATGAACTAGGATTAAAGTATCTCAACCTTAGAGTCCAAACATGCTAATTTAATTATTTATTTTATTTTTGACCCACTTTGAAATTCCTAAACTTTAGAGAATTAGTGTCATATGTTGCTATGTTGAGACTATGACAAATTTCTATTATGACTATGAGGGTTTCTAGTTCAATGGAAGAGTCATGGAGAGTTACTTTTTGGTAGTCTGCATTTATGTTTGAGTTCACTTTCGATAAGTGGTGTGAGGTAAGGAAGGCACCTATTTGGTTATTTGGTCATGGTAACCTCTAAAATATAAGTTACCATGACCAAATTTAGAGGTACTTTTTTGGGAGATAAACATTAACATGACATTGTTAGGGTACCACTATTGATCTAAAAGTGTCCATGTACTATAACATGTGTTGAAACCCCTACCACCTACTGATCCCTCTCACCTATTAGACTCTATTAAACCTTGTACAACTATGACCCCTCTGTACAACTATGACCCCTCTCCCCTATGTGCCTATGCAAAAATATCTTTATGAGACATCCTTATAAGAAGAGTTGCATTAATGATAACATAGTTATATCCGTACCAACTCTCTTATAACTATGCTTGCACCAAATCTCTTAATGTTGGGCCTCTGCAATATATCTTTAAGCATTGTTATACTTCCACCAACTATATTATAACTACGCTTAATATCAGTCAATGTCGATGGCATAGAACAGAACGTTAAATGAATAAATACTCGACTTATACAACTGTGCATTGTGAAGTACATTGCAGTCTTTAATTTGTAATCGTTGGAGACATATTTTCTTTCCATCAACTACAGTGGGCCTTCTTTTGGTAGATATTTGTTCTATCAACTTTGCATTTTAATGTAATTCGCCTCTTGTTGTTGATGTTATTATGGTGTTTCATTAAGAAACAAACTTTCAGAAAAATTTGAGAGACACTAGGAAAGAAAGTTGCACTCCATTTCACATCAATGACCTTTTTTAATATAAAAATCTAGGATATATGTGAGAACTAATTGATAAAAAAATTGAATACAAAATTCAAACTTGAAATTAATGAGCACATCAAAATATATACTAAAATTGTATATTAATATTATTATTTAAAATAAAAATTAAAGATTTAGGCTTTTCTTCAATATGTTTCAAATATGCTTTTAAAATAATATAAATTATTTACATAAGTATTTATTATTATATTTTTTCTTTGGTAGTAAAGAAGGTATAATAATTGAAACAGTGTTAGTAGGTGTGATAATATTTGTATGTTTAAATTTCAATAGTGTGAATGTATTATAGTATTATTAGATGTGACGAAGGATGTAATTGTTGAGCATCTAATATTAGTAATTGAATTAAATGTTTTCATTAATATAAAGAACAACAAATCATATGATATCACATGAGCACATGACACAACATGATTTGATGTATAACTACTGATTTTTAATATACAACTATTCATTGAACCATTTTTTTTTATATTTTATGATATCTCAACAAAAAAATGATAATGATATAAATTTGATGAATCATAATGATAATAAACTTTGTCCACATCTCAAATTTTTCAACAATATAATTTGTTAATGTTAAAAATATAGATCATATTTAATCAAATTCTACAATATTTCATGGAGAATCATGTTTCATGTAGGAGACACGTATCTACATCTGTTATCTATTCAAAAATCTTTGGATCTACAAGTTTAAAAATAGAGCAAATCTATTCATGCTTTGTAATTTTAACAATTGGTATCAAGTCTAGTTGCTATAGAAGAAATTGTGAAAGAAAGAATGGTAGGTACAAACCATTAAGTATGTAGAAGAATGAACAAAGAAAGATATGTCAAGTTGTGTTAAGAAAAAAGGTTCATCTACAAGAGAAAGTAATATGGAGGTTTTAAAATAATCAAGCAATGCATTGTGTTGATTTATTTTCAAGAGCTTGAAGGGCATCAACACAGTCCCACTAAAAAAGATTTGACAAAATTTAAGCCTCTCTAAGGTGGATTAGAATTTGTAAGGTGGATATTCATTGTGATAGGTTGAAATGCATTTTAGTGTGCTTGGCATCATCTTTATTGGCTAAGATTAAATCGTGAACCACAAAAGAAGAGCATGACTTGTAGAGAATTCGCATGCATATATCTATTGTCATTTATCTATGGGGTGAGTGTGATCCCATGTATCTTGTGTGTGCATTGTGTAAATTCTATTGTTAGCCTTACCTTTTGATGAGTAAGGATGTGAGGGCGATTCTTGTTGTTGAGGGTTCATGAATTCAATCATTGTCATACTTCTTTGTTGTATCAATTGTTCCCAACTTAAACTATATATTTACCCATAATCATTAAGAGAAAAAAAATTGTCATTAAATCTGCTAAAGTTTCCCTATCATAAATGCTTGCTATAGTTAGGTATGTTAGTTATCAAAGTCATTTAAAAAAATATTTTGGACATATCTCTCTAAATTTCAAAACACAATGTCCTATGTTCCCTCTAAGAAAGAATTAATGATGTCATAAAGGAAAAATGAGGGTGATAATTTTAGAAGGTAGCATTTTATTTTATTTTTAAAGAAAAAGGGCTAGAGAAGTTGGAGGAAAAATCATTTGTTTCATCTTTAATTAAATTTTGAGAGAGTTTACGACATCCTCTTGTATTGCACCCCCCCACCTTTTTTTTTTCTTCTTATGGTTGTTTGGGATATTGACCCTATTTTAATTCTTTGATAGATATGGCTAGAGAAGAATTGTAGAATCTTTTAAGGTCACCAATGTCTGCATGAATAGGTTTGGATAACTATTATGTTTGTGCTAAAAAAAAACTTTTGATTCTAAGAAGGGATCTTATCTTCTTTTGAAACTCTTCTTTGAAGTAGTTTGGAGCTTTCAAATCTTCAAGTTTTTTTTGGCTTTAAAGCTTAGTTTTTAAAAAGGTGAATACGTGTGGTAAGTGGTACCCTCTCCCTTTTGATATTTTGAACAACTCATTGATTTTGTTTCATCTTCTAAACAAGAAGGGTTCACAAGAACCCTCTATGAGGATTGCTTCTTTAGTTGACCAAATCCTTCATCTCTCTTTGAAATTTTTAAATTGTATGCCTTGCTTATATTCATGGAGAAACAAAATGGTGTTGTAGATTTTTTAACCAAGTGAACTTTTTAGAGAAATCATTATTGGCATGTGTTTATGAGCTGAGATAATTATCTTCTGATAAATCCTCTCATATTTTTTTCTTATTCATGGTGATTTGAGTTATTTTGGTTTCTATAGGTTTCAATATAAAGATAAACCTTGTAAAATTCTCCCTATTCTTATTTAGTGGTGAATTTTACCATTTAAAAATCTAAATATAATCCAACAATATTTCTTTAATCTATAATTTTCATCAAGTTTTTCTTTAAAAAAAATGACATAATTAATTCATTTTGAAAACTTAAAGCCTTGAAAATGTGCGATCAAAGTCAATGGGCCCTTGGTCTACTAGCGATATTGAATGGTTTTGAATGAATCCACACTAGGGATCAAGTTTCGTTGAGCGCAAGACCTCAACATCATAAGGGATGAGGCCAAGATCATGCCTCGGTTGAATTTGGTAGAATAAATACCTCTCAAACTTTGGTTCTTAGCCGAAGAGATTCAAACTTGACTATTAGCGCAAGACCTCAAAATCATAAGGGATGAGGCCAAGATCATGCCTCGGGTTCTTTGGTAGAATGAATACCTCTCAATCTTTGACTCTTAGCCGAAGAGATTCAACCTTGACTATTAGCTAAAGAGGTTCAACTTATGTCACACACTCCCATATTAAATAGCTTAAGGATTCTAAGTTGAATGATTCTTAATGAGCCCACTAGGAATCAAGACTTGAACATCATAATTGGATGAGATTAGGATCATCCCCAAGGCAAATTCGGTGGAATGGATATCCCTCAATCATGACTTTTAGCCGAAGAGATTCAATCTAAGACTCTATATCAAATAACTAAAACAATTAATTTTGTAAATAAAAAATCCTCCATAAAATAAATAAATAAATGCATGCATGCTATAAGTATAAATAGTTATGCAAGTGTATGCATGATGACAAAAGACACTCAGATTGGTATAAAGATGGTAGTAGTTATACAACTGTATGCACGATGACAAACGACACTCTCAGATTGCTTAATGTCCATGGCAGAGCTTGATAGAGATCTGAGGGTGTGGGCATTAATGTCTAACATAAATGCCTCAATACTTATCTTGATCAACACTTGGCGGCATTAATTTTTGCTATAGATGCCACCATAGTTATCTGACCTTAAGTTGGTAGCATTTATTTTCATCAGAAGTGAAAATAAATACCCTGACAGGATCTCCATGGTGAGGCAAGGCAAGAGAGACTGAGAACGTAATAGATCAGAGATCTCGGCGTTGAGTTATGGAATTTGAAGAACTTACAGTCTTAGCTCTAGCCCTGACTATCTTATTTCTAATTGCAAATCAGTTGAGAAATAGAAATAATAAGCAATTTAAGCCACCTCAGCCCCCATCATGGCCCATAATTGGGCATCTCCATCTGTTCAACAAGAATCGCCAACTTCACAGAGTTCTCTGCTCATTATCCCATCATCATGGCCCCATCATGCTTCTGCAACTGGGCTGCAGACCTGTTTTAGTTATCTCTTCTTCACAGCTAGCAAAAGAATGCCTTTCTGTTAATGACAGAGTGTTTGCATCAAGGCCCAGTCTTTTAGCTGCAAAACATATGGGCTATGACTCCAAGATCCTTGCATGGCTTCCCTACTGTAATTACTGGCGAGATCTTCGAAAGATTTGCACTCTGCAACTCTTCACAGGGCACCGGATCGAGTCCCTCAGACATGTCCGAGTGGATGAAGTTTCGAATTTCATTCGTTCTTTGTTTGAAAGTTCAGGGCAGCAGGTGAACATGAAGTCCAGGCTCGGTGAACTGGCTTTTAACATTATATTGTTCATGGTGGCCAGCAAAAAAATCACGAGGTTTGTTAAGTCAGAGGAGTTTCGGAAGTTTAGGAAGATCATAGACGAGGCTTTTTTGCTTGCTGGGACTTTCAATGTTGGTGATTATCTTCCGTTTCTGCAATGGGTTGATGTCCATGGCCTGAAAGCTGCCATGAAAGAGCTGCAGAAGAAAAGAGATGATTTTATGCAGAAGCTGGTTAAAGCTCATCGTCAGAGGCAACAGGATCATGGTGTGCAACAGCCCCAAGATCTTATTGACGTTCTCATCTCTGCAACTGACAACCATGAAATTCTCTCTGACAGTAGCGATACTGTTGTCAAGGCCACTGCCACTGTAAGTTTTGATTATGCTAGAAGGAATTCAAATCTTGGGATTATGCAGTCAATTAGTCGAAGAAATCATTATAGAAGTTTTAGAATTGTTCACCATTGATTGGTAATGTTCTGTGGATGATGATTTCAAATCATAGTTCCTTCCCTTTCAGTTAATGGTTCTAGCTATTCTGGCTCTAAAACGATACTGTCATAGGTATGATTACTTTCATGTTATGCGGACAGTAGGAGATATAGTAAGTAATAGATCTCAGTAGAATTTGGTAGAATATCTGTTTCTCACTGTCTGCATAACATAAAAGTAATCGTGCCTATGACAGTGCCATCCTCCAGTTACTTAAGGAAGGGTTCTAGGGGTCTAGAGCTATGGTACATGTTCTAATATCTGTTCATTGGAATATGTTAATTAAAACAATCGTCTTCTAGATCAATCTTGTAATTATAGTAAAAAAAAAATATTAACTAGTATATTTATACATAGAAAAATTTATGTCAAAAGACTATAGATATCATTATTAAGGCATTTAAAAACAAATGAAATCTAATTTCTATTTTTTTTAATGCATCAAATTCAATTTTTGCTATAGATCTGATTTTTGGAAACAAATCAAATCTATTTTTTATTGTTTAAAAATAAATCAAATCTAATTTCTGCTTTATATGATGGGTTTGCTTTTTGTTTTTCTTATAGTGCACAATTACTAGATCATTTGTGCATAAGTATTGGATCAATTGTATAAATTTTGTGATCGTCCAAGTGAACGGTTGAACAATAGAGAATAGTGTCAGGTGTCTCAAAATGACCACTTTTTGATCTCTACGTACATAGAGAATCTTCCCTATTCATTGTAACTAGCCAGAAGCCAAAACAATAGGGGAAGCGTACCAATAGTTGTTATAGCTAACTTCGCACACCCACAAATTCTAAGCGGTACATCGGATTTTGACAATTTGTTTTGGTTGTCTCCACATTCGGCTTAACAACTTATAGTTATTGTTTTGGCTTCTGGGTAGCAACGATGCACATTGTAGGATCCGTTATGTGCGCAAGGGTCAAAAAGTACACATTTCAAAGTGTTGCTCGATACCTGCTTAAAGATGACCCGATAACCATGTACTTAAAATTGCCAATACTTATGTGCAAATGCTCCAATAGTCGTGTGCTATGGGTACCAATTAAGGTACACAAATGGGTCAATTATGATCCAAAAATACTAAAAAATGGACGATTATTGGTAATGTGAAATTTATTAATGAACTTTTAGTTTTTTTTTGGATTTCTTTAAAGTTAGTAATTGTGAGATTAGGTATACAAGGAATAAATGATTATTGGAACATGAACATAGTGCTCTATGTCTAATTGAACAAATGACTATCAACATTTTTAAAATTATTCGACATTAACATACAATTAATGCTAGTAGATTTCCACAATCCATAAAATTGTATACGCTGCTTCTGGATTTGATTGTGTAAGTGTTTTGTCATCAACGTTTCCGATCACGCTCTGTGATCCATCATCACAATGAGATAGAGATCATAAGGAGTGTGATCCGACTCCTTATGATCTCCATCTCATCCCAATGATAGATCACGAAATGTGATCACTCACACAATCAAATCCAAAAACAACAAGATTTTGAAAAACATGAAATTAAGGTTCATCACTAATGTAGGTCCTCTCCCCTACTTTGTCCACTTTATACTAATTGATTTTGTATCATACGCAGGCCATGCTAAGTGCAGGTACGGACACAACGGCTGTGACCATCGAATGGGCAATGGCGGCGCTGTTGAAGCACCCACACATTTTGAAGAAAGCCCAGCAAGAACTGGACACTCATATTGGACGGGACCGAGTAGTAGAGGAATCAGATCTGCACAAGCTGAAATATTTGGAAGCAATTGTGAAAGAAACTCTTCGCCTATATCCTGCTGCACCAGTTCTAATTCCTCATGAATCCACTGAGTCATGCAGTGTGGGAGGATATGAAATCCCAGCTGGAGCACGACTTATTGTAAATGTATGGGCAATTCACAGAGATCCAGCAGTGTGGGAAAGACCAACAGAGTTCGATCCTGAAAGGTTTTTGCAGAAGGGAAGAGAGATCGATGTAAAAGGTCACAACTTTGAACTGATTCCGTTTGGTTCAGGGAGAAGAATGTGCCCGGGCATATCTCTTGCATTGTGTTTGGTGTCTTATACATTGGCCCGTTTGTTGCAGAGCTTTGAGTGGAGTGTTCCAGAGGGGATGACGATTGATATGAGTGAGGGATTGGGACTCACAATGCCCAAGGCTGTTCCATTACAGGCCATTATCAAACCTCGTCTTCCACCTCATTTCTATTGATTTCAAGGAGTTTCTTTAGAATAAGTGGTATAAAATGTCTCTGGAAATATCTCCAAATGTTCAAGGATTTCCCTGGTCCTCTGAACATATATATATATATATATAGCTTACATATTGAATTGTGGGGAGATGAAATGTTCTTTATTTCATAAAATATTTTTAAGGTGTAGGTCTTTGGTTCATATATAGAATTTTATTATGTATTTTTCAATGTTCAAGGATATATTTTTGTTGTTGTATATATTGAATTACGAGGAGATTAAATGTTTTATATTTCATTAAATATTTTTAATGCATAGGTTTTCTTGTTTATATAAATTTCTATAATTATTCATGGATTATCTATGAAGATATTTGAATTTGGGTTTTATGTTTGAAATGAATAAAACTTATTATTTCAAGATGTAATTTATATTTGTGTATGGTCGTATTTTAAAAAATATTTTTCAAATTGCAAGAGAAAACATTCGAATCATGAATTTGACATCTTAACCAAATTTTAAGCTCACTCCAAAGAATTAGGAATACATAAAATCATTTTAGCTATGTATGGTACCCCTACTTCTCTATTAAAATATAATCACATTTTCAAAGGTCAAAAGATCATACATATACTTTTAATACTATAAATATAAGCTTAGTAAGATAAAATCTTACATGGGACCAAAATAATATAATTGTTAACAAATAAATTAACTTCCCTATGTGGTACCAACCATAGGTTAATCCCAAAATATCATTCTACGCCATCATTGGATTATAATATTCCTAGAACCAAATGAATGCGAGAGACTTGAATTTAATGCCAAGTTAAAGATAATATTATCAAGTCCAAGAACCACATGGTAACATACATAGGAAATTATTTTTAAATATACTTAGGACTAAGAATGACAAGAGAATGACTTAGAGACTAGACCACACCGAACAAGTCAATTCAATCAAGTAAATATGAAATATGGACTAAATAAACTAGGCGAATATGAAACATGATTTGATTACTTGACTTGAATGGATAGTTTACGAGGGTTTCACTTAATGAACCTGAGTTATATCACGTGCATTCATGGCATACTAAAGAATCCCTCTATTTTCAAAAAATATTGCCCTAAACTCTTTTTTTGTCAGCCCCTCCCCATACACAACTTGAATTAAAAGCCCCCTATTGTTGCCAAATATTGCATTTTTTCTTAGCTCAAATTAAAAACCCTCCTATTTTCACCGATAGGCAATATATTGTACCCTCATTTTTGTGATTTTAAACCCCCCAATATGAATGCACGTGATATAATATTTCCCAGCCAGTGAAGCCCCTGTGGGATAGTGGTGGATGGGTATGAAAATACATGAACATTGAAGCATATTCACAAGAAGACAAGGCCATAATATATATGTCCTTGATTATACCATAACATGAAATAGTTATAAAACACAAGTAAGAATATGAATCCAAGCTTAACATGAGATATATGAAATTTAGATTCTAGAAAAAATGTAAGGATTTAACAAAGATTTGGTATTCTTAGTTTTGATGTGTTGATAAATTGACCTAAAAGGTAATACAAATTTGAACTTTCATGCAATAGTTAACTTAATAGATAACTAGTGTCCTAGGTAATACTGAAGTTTCTTCAATGTAGCTATTTGGTGGAACAAACTAATTCCAAAGAATGATACCACTTTGGTATGTCATCTCTAGATTTTAAGTAAACCATTTCTTAAGAAAGATATATAAGGATTTAAATGATTTTGAGATTTTTCTTAATTGCAATTGGACGCCTAGGATCCTGTAAAAAAGGAGAGCAATCTTAGCTATCCAAACAACCATATTATCAAAAAAAAATGAAGTCTTCTCCCTCCCTCTTGAACACTAAAGATTTGTACTTTTTGTTAGGGCAACCTTCTCAGGGATTGATGTTGGGCCCAATCTCATAGTATTATCTAGATATTCTCTCTCTAATTGACAAGTATAAATGGAAGATCCCTAATGTCTAAAGTTGTTGCTTGATTCTAGCTAACTCCTTAGAAGCTTCTTTATGTTAAAATTCTAGAGTAGGGTCTCAACTCAAACTCATTCAACCTCTTTGCTAGCAGATTTTTTGTTTGCAACATAGAATCACCAAGCACGTATATTCTAAAAATATCTTAAAGAACCTCTAGTAGCTTTCTTCTTTCATAATTAGTCTTAGAATTCTATTCTTTTGGATCTCTATTTTAAACAATGTGTTTTGTAATGCCCCGCCAGGAACCCTAAAGGAAAACAACACAACTAGGCAACTAAAGGGTGAATTTTTTTTTTTTTTAAAGATTAAGTGCATTAATTATTACAATAGCACATTTAATAACACAACAAAAGTCTAACACATGATTTCATAAGGGTTACCAACGAAGATTGATTCGCAAATTATATTAACTCCATGGTTAATCCACTTGTCCATTTAATTAGATAAATTAAATGCTTAAGTTTAAAACTACACATACACCTAAATTCCATAATGAAAGAATCAAAGTATTCCAATGCATTTATTTATCCATAAACTATCTATACAAAAAATCAAAGCAACTTAATTAACATACATTCCACTGACATAATACTACAATATCCATAAATACATGGCTTCCAATAATACCAGAGATTACAAAGTTACAATATCAAGGTTACATAAAAGTTTTATACAATGACCACATGGTCTCAACTGAACCATGATCACAAACAAGAGCTGGTACATGAACCACGAACCAAGAAACACCAGCAAAGCCTTTCCTCCCTTAAACATACAATCCAAAACATCCGATGGGAAGTGGCACTACCACCCGACCATGTGATCCCGAAATGGAACCACCCCACAGTGCTAGGAGATAGTAGAAAACCCTCAAGCAAGCAAAATAAGACAAGTATGAAAGAACTACATGACTCCGCAAACATCCATGTGACTCAACTCACAAACACTAGCGACTCTAAGGAGAGAGCGTCATCGCATGGCTTACGGTGGTTACCCTGGTAGGCCTCCATAGGCCCCGACCCCCATCCTAGGTTATCCTGGTAACCTCTCCTGAACCTCCGGCTCCATCTAAGTCTCATGCGGACCCTACCAATCCTTTCGTGAAGACAAGGTGGTAAGTTTTCCATTCCAGGCTTTCTCACCACATCCTGAGCCTATACATGAACTCAACCATGTGCGAGGCAGATTATCTTAATTAATATTATAAACTACCAACCCCCTAATCAATTATTAGGTTATCACTTTTTAACTAACTTTCGAGGGGTTATCCTGCCATCCACTTGGGGCGCGACCCCTGCTCGAAAGCCACTCTCTCTCATAGGACACTAACAGGAAAGGTCTCTCTACAAGAACTCTATAGCCAAACAGACAGCCATACCTAATCTGACAAACCACAGGTGAAGGATACACAATCACTAACCCATGATTGACCATTTGGAACAAAACACACAATGGCTCACATCAACGGGGTTATACAACAACACCTGACCAAGGGAGTATAACAGCATATGACATAATGATAACTCAACCAGAATTGCAATAAAATTAAGCTTGACTGCTAACCATTTACACAAGATCCTAATACAGGCAATCTTTTCTTTAAACAACCAAAAGCATAAAATACTTGCAATTAAAGATTTTCCATAACATAAGAACTACAACTATATTAATACAAGGAAATCAATGTTGTCATTTGTCCAATAAGATTAAATAAAATCACATTAAAATTAACCCCCTACTTATATGTTCATGATTTATTAACAAATAGATCCGATTAGACTATATCAATAATCTAAATTAAATTCCAAATTAAAAATTATTTATATATATATATATATATATATATATATATATATATATATATTATAATTACATAATATGTATATTCTTCGAATATAATATTATATAATTATATCACATTAAAATATATGATAAAAAGAAGATTTATATTTGAAATAATTTTCATTTCCAATAATTATAAAATAGCTTTATTTTCCAAAATAACCTAATTAAAACCACAACAAATTATATATATATATATATATATTATATTACTTTTAACATATTAAAAATTAAACAAATCTGAATTTAGAAACTTCGGTGGCAAAACAAAGGAAACACAGTGTATAAGTGCAAATTTATTAAAGTTTGGTAGATTGCTACCCTAGGGCAGCACGCTGCCGTACAACAGCACCACTACCCGCACGGTAGCACATGCTACCGTCGATAGCATTACTACCGTACGCGGTAGCCTACTACCAACCCTCTTTTTTTAATTTATTTTTAAAAAATTTTAATAGCATAAAAACTATAATATTCAATTTCCAATAAAATTTAATAGCATAAAATCTATAATATTCAATTTCCAATAAAATTTATTTCCCAAGAATTTAATACAATTTTTTTTCCAAAAATAATTAAATCAAACAATTTCCCATAACTTTTAATAACCCAATAAATTTAATAGAAATTAAATTTATTATTATAGTAACTAAATAATTTCACGAAAATGTACAATTATTGACAGAACAACCATAACCAAATATTGAAACCAAAACCAAACAAGAGGGAATATTTACTCTGGTAATTCCCATTTTCTACCAAAACTTGCAACTTTCATGCATAGTAAAAATCTTGGCAAAATTTGCCATATTAACTTTTCCCAATTTTCTCAAAATTTTAATCTACAAATACCCAGGGAATAACCTCTTTCCATAAACTAGAAATTAATTTCAGGAATGGACTTTAGCCAAGAACATGAAATAACCAGAAAGAATTTTAGATTTGACAAACATTTTAACACACACATCATTCAGAAAGAGGGAAGAAATAGAGATATTTTATTTAAAAGAAACAATCAAAAGAAGCCACCCAACCTGGTATAGCTTTCCTGGAAGAACTTTTTAGGAGAGATTAAATCCTTCAACAAGCTTCCAATAATTTTTCTTCACCAAAATCCTTGCCTCTTTCCCGTGATTTTCAAAATAAAAAGATATATTCCCCTTATAAACTAAAATTCTCGGTTGCATACATTTTTCCCAAAAAACCCTAATATTTAATTTTAGTAATTAAAAGCAATTTTTTTTTTTTCTTTTCTAATTCCTAACAAAGGAATAAATTACATGCAATAAGCAAAAATCATTTTTCTTTTCTTTTCTTTTCTTCATGCAAATTAATTAATTTCCTAAAAAAGGAATTAAAGCAATACTTTAATTCTAATTTATTCTTTTATTTATTTATTTATTTATTCTGTTATTCTTTTATTTATTTAAAATTCTAGGAAACAATAAATGAAATTAATCTAATTTATTTTTCACTAAAATTTAAATAAAATATATTTCTAATATCATGCAAGTTGCAACTTAATTTAATAAATTCTTTTAATTAATTAAATTTATAATCTCAATGCATAAAATACATAATTCAAAAATACCAACTATGAGATAACTCCATAAATTTAATTAATTAATTAAATCTACTAAAACACACAAACTAAACAATCCCCAAGCAAAGACTCAAAAAAAGTCAAACAGCAATACACGAAGGCCGAATAAACTGACAGGACGACCAACTGCTGACACTCACAAGAGTGTAACTAAGTAAAATAGGGTCAACTACTACCTCCTCCACTTCCATCAGACAATATAAGGCACACTCAGACCTGTGAAGCCAGGTGGAGATGATACCCCGTACCTACCCGGTACTTGTACCTGCAATATCCTACATCACCAAACCACACATGCATATATACAATATAGAAAACACGGCATGCACACCGATGAAGGAGAATCGCGACGTTCCCTGTCTCACCGAAGTGAGTGAAGGAAAATCATCCCCTTGCATCCAATACACTCGCAGACACGCAACATAAAATTACACATTGCATAGATAAAGTAAAGCGTTAGTACATAGCAATAATCCATAAAATACCATAAATCAAAAGTACTAAAATAGTGCAAATAAATTATGCATCTCATATCCAAATAAAGCATGAAATAATATCATATAAGTCTGAATAACACATCATGGTAATGTATTCATTGAAAGTAAACAATAATAAAATATGATTCTAATAAGTTCAAACGAGGAGAGGTACTACATTCTCCTCCCCAAAACTAGACTTACTCTTGGAAGCCTAAAACAAATAAGAATACAACTTTCTCATCTTCAGTGTATCCTCCCAAGTCACTGATGTCTCATCATTTGGGTCCCATAGGACCCTTACCTGGTTGATGGTGCGACCCCTGAGGATCAAATCTCGACACTGAAGAATGCACATGGGCTCCATGGAAAGCTGCCCATCCTCGACCTGCAAAGAGTTCCAATCAAGAACATGTGTCACATCAGGATGATAAGGTCGAAGAACTGAAACATGAAAGACATCGTGGATGCAAGATAGACTCGGTGGCAAGGCAAGATAGTAGACAACATGTCCTATCCTCTCAAGGATCTCAAAAGGGCCCACAAACCGAGGCGCCAACTTAGAACCCTTTCCATAATGAATCAGACTCTTACGTGGACGCACTCTCAAGAACACACGATCGCCAACAGAAAACTGATGATCTACCCTATGAGTATCTGCATACTTCTTCTGCCTATCCTGTGCAGCTACCAAATGCTCACGAATCCACTCTACCTGCTGCTCCATCTCCCGAAGAATATCCGGTCCTATAAGCACCCTGTCCTCTAGCCAATCCCAACTCAAAGGAGTGCGGCAAGAAAGACGATACAATGCTTGAAAGGGGGACATACCTATAAAGCTATGATATCCATTATTATAAGCAAACTCCACTAGATAGATATAATCCTCCCAGCGCAACTGCTAGTCCATAACATACATGCGAAGCATGTCCTCCAAAACCTGATTCACTCACTCAGTCTGACCATCTATCTCTGGGTGATAAGATGAACTAAAGTTCAACTAAGTCCCCAAAGCATGCTGAAGTGAGGTCCACAATGCTGAGGTAAAGATATGATCTCTATCAGAGATGATCCGCCTTGGAATCCCATGCAATCTCACTACATCTTCCAAGAAGACTTGTGCCACCACTGCTGCCGTATAGGAAGCTCAAATAGGAACAAAGTGAGAAACCTTTGTCAATCTATCAACTATGACCATGATGGCATCATGACGACGTGAAGAGAGAGGCAACCCAACAATGAAATCCATGGAAATGATATCCTATTTCCAATCCGGTACCAAATTAGGCTATAAAAGCCCTGTTGGGTGCTAATGCTCTGCCTTCACCCGCTGACACTCTAAACACTTTGACACAAAATCAGCAATGTCACGTTTCATACCAGCCCAATAATAAATCTATCTAAGATTTACGTGCATCTTCTTGACACCTAGATGTGCCGAATAAGGTGCACGATGGGCCTCAGTCATGATCAAAACATGGAGACCCTCCAAAGGAGGTACATAGATTCATCCATGGTGACGAAGAAGTCCATCTGCCTCAAGGTTATATCCAGAAAATCTACCCTCTAAAGGCCTTCCAGACTCTATCACAACTCTAACATCGTGATACCAAGTATCCTGAGGAAGAACTCCAAGAATCCTCTCTCTCAAGTCTACTCCAAGGGACAATGCTGAAACTTTATGCCGCCTATGACTCAAAGCATCTGCCACCACATTCTTTTTCCCCTGAATATAATGAACCTCAAAATCATACTCGCAGAAGAATTCCATCCATCTCTACTGTCAAGCATTCAAGTTTGGCTATGTGAATATATAATGCAGACTAAGGTGATCACTATGCAGCTCGAACCGATGCCCTCACAGGAAATGCCGCCATCTAACCAAAGCATGAACTACAACTGCCAACTCTAAATCATGAACTGGATAGTTCAACTCGTGGTTCTTGAGTTTATGAGACTCATAAGCAACCACACATCCATCCTGCATAAGTAGTGCACCTATACCTTCCAAAGAGGAATCTGTGCATACCATGAAAGCTCTAGATGGATCAAGAACTGCCAAAATCGGAGCACTGACAAGGAGTTCCTTCAAGGTCTGAAAAGCTGCCTCACACTGCTCTGACCAAACAAACTTCTTTCCTTTTCTCTAAAGAGAAGTAATCGGGTGTCCTATCTGGGAAAAGCCTTCAACAAAGCGACGGTAATATCCGGCCAAACCCATAAAACTCCTAACTTCTGAAATGTTGGTCGGCACTGGCCAATCAACAATGGCTTGGATCTTTGAAGGATCCACGGATATACCTTCTCCCAAAACCACATGACCAAGATAGTTCACCTCAAACTGGAAGAAGTCACACTTCGCCAAATTGGCATAAAGTTGATTCTCCCTTAAGCATTGCAATACCTGACTTAAGTGACCCTTATGCTCTTCCATAGATCTAGAATAATTCAGAATGCTATCCAAGAATACAATGCCGAAACGATCAAGGTAGGTGCGAAAAACCTCCTTCATGAGGCTCATGAAAACTAAAGGCGCGTTCGTCAACCCAAATGGCACCAGTATGAACTCATAGTGACCATAACGAGTACGAAACGCTGTCTTATGAATGTCTACATCTTGAATGCGCAACTGATAGTATCCAGAATTCAGGTCAATCTTAGAGAACACCTTGGCTCCCTTAACCTGATCAAAAAGGTCATCTATACGAGGCAATGGATATCTATTCCAGATGGGTACCTTATTTAGCTGTCAGTAATCAATGCATAATTGAAGAGAACCATCTTTATTCTTAACGAAGATAACAAGCGCACCCCAAGGGGAAACACTAGAACGAATGAATCTTTTGGCTAACAATTCTTCTATCTGCAACTTCAACTCACTCAACTCCTGAGTAGTCATCTGATATGGAGCTCTCGAAATAGGTTCTTCACCAGGAGCCAAATCAATGCGAAAGTCTATGTCTCTCTTCAGAGGCATATCGAGAATATCCGATGGAAACACATTAGCATACTCTCGAAGAATACGGTGACTATCTAGAGTGATTTCTCGACTCTCTGACTCATCCACATCCTCAAGAGTAAGTGCAAAAAGCTGACACCCTCTACGCATGCATTGCTCAAGTTGCATAGCGGAAATCATATGTAGGGATATCGATCTCTAAACTCCAACAATCTCCACTTCTCTGCCAAGGTCATCTAAACACTCCACTATCTTCTTGCAACAGTCTACGCGATCACTGTGAGATGATAGCCAATCCATCCCCAACACAACTCCATAAGAACCTAAAGGAATGACTCGAAGGTCAACTGAGGTAACTATGGTTCCTAGATCTAACTCACAACTGGGAATAAAGGTATCTACAAAAACAAAGACACTTGTAGCCAACTCTATTGGCCACCTCCCCTAGCTTTCCTAGCCATGACCTAACACTGTAAAAGAGAAAACGGTTCAGATCTACGGAAGGATAAAACAAGGGAAACACAAACATTAAGACCTAAGCAAAAAGGTCAAGTTAAATGGGCTCACTGCAAACCCAGAGTACCCAGTGTTGAAACTTGGGCTCTGATACCAAATGTAATGCCTCGCCAGGAACCCTAAAGGAAAACAACACAACTAGGAAACTAAAGGGTGAAATATATATTTTTTTAAAAGATTAAGTGCATTAATTATTACAATAGCATGAACTAAAATAATATTATTAATGGGATGAGTGAAATGGCGACGCATGCGAAAGGCAGAAGTAGCCTCTCTCTTTTCAACCAGCCCTTTCCTCTGCGAAATGTTTATCACGATTATGGAAACCGTTTTGCGGTTCTAGCGAATGATGCTAGGGCAAATGAATTAACCAAAGCTAAATCTCGGATCAACAAGCAAGAAGCCTTTTTTGCTAAAACAAAATACCCACTGGTTGTATCGACTAGGGCTTCCCTTCCTTTGCTCCAAGATAGGGATCAAAAATGGCAACCGGTAAGGCGTCGAAATAAAAAGGCAGAAAAACAAGCGAATTACTTAAAGCAACATCCCAATCCAGGGTGGAAGGAAGGTTCTATAAAACCTAGTCGAACAAACAGTCCCACGGCTTCAGATATCAAAATGTTTGGTGGCAAATCCTCCAAAGATAGCCCCAATGGGATAACCATTGACATTGATTCCCATACATTGGATAGGTATCGAATGCATTGCAACAAAAGAGTGTTTTTTGCATGATGGAAAGGCTGGGGGATCCCGTCTGAACAAATTGCCAACTGGGTAGCGTCTTCCCTCAATAACCAGGTAAAAATTGATATCCTCCCTGATCAATTCTTAGCTATTGAATGTGGTAATCAAAATTTTAAAAACTCAATATTAAATAGGGGTTTGTCTGAGTTTAAGGGCTTAGGGTTTGATTGTTGGGAGTGGCAAACCCTCTTTCATCCGTCATTGTTAAATTCGTTTATGGTCAATAGAGCCATATCTCTCGAAAGAATTCCAATCGAATTAAGAAATAATGACTTCTTGAGAATTTTAGGGAATAAAATAGGCAAATTTGTTGAAGTTAAAAAATTTGCTTTAAGCTTCTTTAACAATGTTATGATTGTCAATATGAATGTAAACATTAAAAACATCGATTCAATAACACTAAAGTATGGAAACCAGAGTTTACCTCTTGAATTACCCTTCTACAATGGTCCTTTTGAAATAGATAGACCTAGGAAAAATGCTTACCCTAAATTAATTACTGAACCAAGAGTACCTCCAATTAAATTTGTGGACGGAGGAGGATTCACCATCATAGGTTTTAATAAACTCAGCACTAATCCTCCCTCTCTGGCTCTTTGTGGTCAGAAAGCCCTAATTAAGCTTCCATGTTCTCAGCCTCAACCTCCTCTACTGCCTGTCCCTCCTAAGGGGGACCCTAATAGAGGGGCTGGTAATTTAGAAGAAGGGGAAATTTGTGAAGGGCTTCCTCAGAATGAACAATCTGGCATGGTTATGTCACCAGTAGGCTCTCTTATCTTACAAGACAGAGAATACTCTTCAAAAACTTCCCCTCTGAGGGATCTTACCACCCTATCACTTCCAAAAGATGAGGGCATCTCTACCCAAGATCTAGATAGGATTTCACAACAATCCCATCAAATCCCCCCAGTCTCAAATATGATAACCCCTCTTGGGGAAAAGGCAAGTCCCTCTTCCCTGAAGACTGACCTTGTCACAACTAAAGCTTCTGGGGCTGATCAAGTAGCAAAGGAAGTTGATATCATCGCCAACTTTATAGGGGAAGAAGTAGTAAAGGACCTCATGGATCAATTGATTGAAGAAATATGTGATAATGAAGAACTGGAAAGATAGAGAGATCTCCTCGTTAACAACCTGGTTAATATTACTAGAGTTAACTTAGACATGGAGGAACTCTTCATAGCATCAGAGATTGAGGAAAATCAGCATCCTAACACCTTAGGCATTCTCTACTCGGGCAAAAGTAAAGACTCCCCAGATTGCGCTAAACTCAGTAAAAGAAGGGGTAGGAGATCCTTAGCCGAATTAAGACTGAAGGATGGAGAAGCTAAGGGTCAATCCAAAATATCAACTCTTTTTAATGTAGGGGAGGGGAAGTACCTCCCCACTGAGCCATGAAAATCATAACATGGAATGTTAGGGGATTGAATGCCCCTAACAAACAACGCATCTGAAAGCGTTGTATCTCTATATCTAAACCTGACTTAATATTAATTCAAGAAACAAAAATGAATGCATCTAAGATTTCTATCTTTGGGCAAACACTGGGGGTCAGACAACTTAATCACTCCCCAACCTCTGGTGCTTCAGGGGGCCTTGCTATCATTTGGCATCCTAGATCCCTTTCATTCACACCTCTAGAGATCTAGCAAAATTGGATAGGAGAAGAAGTTGTAATCCACAAAAATAACCTCAGATTTAAATTGATTAATGTCTACGACCCCATCCAGAACAATGATAAGGTGAAAGTATGGAAGGACATTGAGATCTTTCTTAAAAACTTCTCGAACGACCTCAGCATCATTGGAGGAGATTTTAATGCCATTACTAAAACCTCAGATAAAAGAGGGGGAAGCAACAGGCTCCCCCCTTCAACTATAGATTTCAATCTCTGGATCAATAGGAATTCCCTGCTGGAAATTAAGACAACAAATAATGCCTTCACCTGGAACAATAGAAGATATAGATTTTGTAACATAGCAGAAAAGCTTGATAGGTTTTTTATCCATGGTGGGCTCTCAGGATTGGATTACTCCTTGAAGGCAGAGCCTCTTCCTTTATCAAGATCGGACCACTTTCCTCTTCAATTAAACTTATTATCAGATTTTACCCCAAAAAAATGTCCCTTCAAATTCGAAAATATGTGGTTTCGAGATGATAATTTTCTAAGCTTACTTGAAGAATGGTGGAGTAGCTCCACCTTCTCAGGATCAAAGATGTTTATTGTTGCAAGCAAGCTAAAACTTATTAAATGGAAGCTCTTAGAGTGGAATAGGACCAAATTTGGTAACATCTTTGACAAAAAATCATCAATAGAGAATGATCTTAATAGGGTCAATATTGATGTCATGAAAAGAGGGATGGATGAGCACCTTTTCCTTAAGGAGAAGGCCCTTTTCTTGGATTATGGAAAGATATTAGCCTATGAGGAAATCTTCTGGAAACAAAAATCCAAAGAGACTTGGCTGAGGGAAGGGGATCATAATACCAAGTTCTTCCATAATAGTACAAAGTAAAGGAGAGGAGTCAATCAAATTTCTCAAATTATGAACTCCCAGGGTTCCATCCCGACTGAACCAGATATGGTTGCGTCTAAAGCAGCTAACTTATATGAGAATATCCTAAACAATCTTGAAGGCTCTGACCTTAAGGGCCAACTCGACTTCATCAAGAATATTCTGAAACTCATAACCAGTGACCATAACCAAACCCTTCTAAAGAAATTTTCAGTGGAGGAGGTCAAATTTGCCCTTTTCAAAATGAACCCGGATGAAGCTCCGGGTCCAGATGGCTTCCCAACCAGCTTTTTTCAAAAATGCTGGGATTTTATAGGAACAGAAATCATGGAGGCCTTGGAAGGGGTAAGAAACTCGGGAAAGATTCTTAAAGAAGTCAATAACACCTTTCTCGCCCTCATTCCAAAAAAGGAAAACCCAGAGAGTTTCAATGACTTTAGACCAATTGCTCTATGCAACACTTTGTACAAACTGTTAACTAAAACCTTAGCAGCTAGACTCCAAAATCTCCTTCTAGTTATTATTAGTGAAGAACAAACCGGTTTTGTTGTGGAAAGATCAATCTATGATGGAGTGATCATTGCCCAAGAAGCTTTGCATTCAGTTCAGCTTAACAAATCACCAAGCATGTTAATCAAATTGGACATCAGTAAAGCTTATGACAAAGTTGACTGGCGTTTCCTCTGCAAATGCCTAGAAGCCTTTGGTTTCTCAAAATCTTGGATCAACCTTATCTTTGAATGCATATCCTCCCCAAGATTCTCTATTCTAGTTAATGGCTCCCCAGTAGGCTTCTTTAGTAGTTCAAGAGGGCTTAGGCAGGGGGACCCTATATCTCCCTTCCTCTTTATCATTATGGCTGAGGCCCTGGGAAGAACTATTACGATGGCTAAGAAGATTGGGAAGATTCAAGGCATTCCCATCACTAAAAACCTTCCCCCCTTTACCCACCAACAATTTGTGGATGACACAATGCTCTTCGAACAAGGTGACTTAAGGGAGGCCCGTGCTTTTAAAAACATCCTCAATTCTTACATGAGAGCCTCAGGCCAAGAGGTTAACTTAGCTAAATCTGCTATCTTTATGTTCAACATTGAACCCCCTCTTGAAAAAGATATTAGTAAAACTTTGGAAATTAGTATAGGATCCCTTCCTTGCAAATATTTAGGCATCCCCCTTGACAAAGGTAGGAGTCCCTCTAATTTGTGGAACAACTTAGTGGATAAGATCAAATCGAGAATTAGCTCATGGAAAGGGAAATGGCTTTCCTCTACGGGCAGAGCCACTTTGGTTAAATCAATTTTATCAGCTATTGCCATTTTCTAGCTTTCCCTTCAGTGGCTCTCTTCCTCCAAACTTACTGAAATTAACAAGCATCTAAGAACTTTCTTCTGGCAGGGAACTAATAAAAACCACAAAATCTCTCTTATTTCTTGGGACAAGATATGCTCACCCAAGGAGGACGGGGGTCTAGGCATCAAAAATCCTCGAGTCCAAGGTAGAGCATTGGGGGCAAAGTTGGTATGGAGGTTATTCAGATTCCCACAACTTAAATGGGCTAGATTGCTTAACCTCAAGTACCTTAATGGAGATGACCTGTCCCAAATTTTCAGGGAATCCAATCCCCCCAGAGGCTCCCACCTTTGGAATTTTATGTTGGAATGTAGGAAGATCATTGCGGACAAACTTACTTGGAACCTAGGTTCAGGGGACAAGGCCCTCTTTTGGTCAGATTCATGGGGAGGATATGAAGCCATTGAAAACATCCATGACTTCGGGACTACCCGAGCCCTTCTCGAAGATAATAGAGGACCCCTATTAAATAGCTACCTATCCCCTCTAAAGGAAGGGGTTGGCTGGCAATGGATTGAAAGGGATGATGAAGTCATTCTGATAGGGGACAAGCTCAAACTCTTGTCCATTCTCAACTCTAGAAACTTTGTCCTAAGTCATGTTAAGGACAAGCTAGTATGGGCAGGCTCCTTAAGTGGAGAATACAGTGCTAGGGATGGATACTTCACATATCCAATTCAGTTCTAAGACCCAAGGTAGAACTTCCTCTAAATCTATGCTGGGATAGGAATTGTTTACCTAAGGCAGGCATCTTCTCTTGGCTCGCAATCCAAAACAAACTCCTCACTGCGGACAAATTCAGGCGTATGGGCTATGAGGGTCCTAGTAGATGTCCTCTCTACGAAGCCAAGGAAGAGGACACCAATCATAGTCTCCTTAACTGTTCCTATGCTCATCAATGTTGGACTTGATTTACCCATAAACTTGAGTGGTCTGCAGTCTTCCCCAATACCATCCTAGGAATGTTGAAGGCTTGGCCTCTTCTTAAGAAGGGTTGTCTCCTTGAAGGACTGTGGAAAGCTCTCCCATCATCCATAATCTGGGAACTTTGGAAAGAAAGAAACAGGTGCATCTTTAAGAATGAAAAATTAGATGTCCACAGAGTCATTAATAAAATAGAGTCAGCTGTCACAGAGCTGGTTAATAATAGACTTGCCTCGGGGTCACTTAAAAATGCCTCCATGTCTCACTAGGATGAAAAGATTGTAAAATGGTGGAAAGGCTTGACTCTCCCTCCCTTTGTAGGTGAAGGCCCTTCGGCCTGCCTTCAATATAGAGCTTCATGTAGGTGGCATCCCCCTGGTAAAGGGTGGTTGAAGTTAAACTTTGATGGGGCATCCCGGGGCAACCCAGGGCAGGTAGGGATAGGATGTGTTGTGCATAATTGGGAAGGAAGGGAAGTAGCATCCCTCGTCGCCCTAGCTGGCATTATCACAAACAACTAGGTAGAACTGTTAGCCTTGGTGGAAGGTTTGCTTATATGTAGAAAACTTGATGCAAGGTGTTTAGAAATTGAGGGTGATTCAGCTATAATTATCAATGCTCTTAGGAAAGGCAGTACTCCCACCTGGAAACTTAATACCTTGTTATCCAAGGCATTGGATCTATGCAAGGGGTTTGGTAGGGTCACATTTAATCACATTTATAGGGAGGGCAACAAAAGAGCAGATAAGCTCGCTAACTTAGGGGCTGATGGCATCAAACTCCTATCCCTGCCCTCCTAAATTAATTTTAGCCCCTTCTATCTTCTCTCCCCCTTATCTTTTAGTATAGAGGACGGAATTTCCTTGTTCCACAATCCATTTTCAAACCTAATCCTAGATCCGAGAGGTTCAAATTATCATCCTTATTATAGATATCTTAGTATCCTTAGGAAGGTCTCACCCTTGCAGGTAGACATAGGATGAGATTAGGGTTGACCTGAGCTTCAACGAAAATAAAACTGTAGGACTATGAATAAACTAAGTATATATCCAGTGGTCTGATTATATTGTAGGTGGCTATTCATACATTCATTCATCAATACAAATAGATAGATGGTTGGCTGGATTCATACAGGCATATATGTATGTATATATAAACATACACTCATATATTTACCAAATATGATATATATACTCACTTACATCTTCAAACCCGAGGGATAGTTATACCGATAATCACTAATCCTCATATATATATAAATACATTTCATGTAGAAGTTTTATATATATAATTATATCTATTAAGCTCTATAGATATTCAGCCATTTATTTCACACTTTTTCCTGCCTTAGATAGATGCCGGACCCATTCAAGCCTACCTTCAGAGTCTCCAGAGCCATCTTTCAAATACATATTCATAAAATTCATTTCTTTAGAATCCCTTCTTTAATTATTTTTTAGTAGGATCTAAACTCTTTTAACTTAGATATCTTACTCTAGGTCATACCGCAGTAAGGCTTCGAGCCTGGGTTAGTCCTCCTTTAGAACCTTCAGAGTCACGGTTTAAATATTTATTTTCTAAAATAATCTTCGAAGATTCTCCCCTTTATATCTGTTAGTTAGGCTCGAAATTTAGAGATTTTTGGTGATATAGGTGTTATCTCTCTTCCTTCTTCTCAGGTAACACTTTTATATGCGATGTAATAGGCTTAAGAATTAGTGGGAGACTTACCCATACATTAAATAAGTTTAGAATTATAAACATGTGCTCATATCCTAGCAAAGTATATGAAACATGGATATAGAGCTAACCCTATTAATGTATAGTTAGCCTCCCGCTAAATCCTAAGCCTTTCCAGATATCCTTAGCTTTATTATGTGATCCCTATAGAAGGCCGACTCAAATAGCCGAATGAATCATTAAGGACAACCTTTACATCAGCCACTCTCTCGATCAAAGTTGGTGTGACGGCTAACAGTGAAGGATGAGTAAGGCTGCTGTAGTGATGGGACATTTGAGTTAACTCAGGCTCGGTGGCGGTAAGGTAATATTAATTACCTCTCATCTTGAAATTCTCATTCCCTGCTTGTTATTTACTATTCAGTAACTGCTCATTATTAAGTTGGTAGAGTGCGAGTCCTTCCTTGATAGCTGAGAATCCTTCCGCAGAGCAACAATGGATACAATGCTCAAACTTATGGGATTGAGGCGTCAGATGGCCTTTGTGGGTGAAATTAAAGATGAAAGATTGAGAGGTATCTTGGTTCAACAGAACCCTTTGATTTCAGGAGCAGTTATGGAATTCCTAGGGAAGGATTTCATAATGAATGAGGATCAAACCCGAGCTAACTCAGATATCGCCGCTATGTTCCTAGCTTTAGAAATGTATTTCGAAAGAGACAGAGAGGTGGTGGCGAATTTATGCAAGAAGGTCTTCATTAAGGACGTTCTTGGTGAATTGGAACGGGTTTTGGTGAACATAGACGATGATCTCACAGCTCCAAAGCCTCGGGACTATGATGTCCTTTTCAGGAACAACAAACTGGTTCCTCGTTTTCCTATTGTAGTTATTGAAGACCATAGGACCTTCGAAGCTCTATTCTCTGTAAGGAATAGGAACTTCCAATTCCTCTCTTGGATCCTCATGGTAAAGAAACCCCCGCGGGAGAAGTGGCTACAGAATTATCTGGATGCAGAAAATATTACGGTCATCTCTGATCACATGCCTATCCCTCGCTCCATTGAAACTCCCGCTGCAGAGACTCTAGGGAGCTCAAAGCCTCGCTCCTCTCAAAAGCCAAGAAGGAAAAGTTAATGGCCATTGTAGGGTGCTTCGTTATAGGCAAAGGTCTGGGTATTAGATAATCTTCGGTTTTTGAGTAACTAAGGAATATTGGAACATTAAGCTTAATGTCCTTTTTAATTATGATCATAGTATAGGATATATCCTTAACTTGATAAGTCTCGAGTTGGTTTTTTGAAGTAATTTTGACTACGAAGACATTAACTTATTTTGCTAAGGTAATATACAGATTATGTATCTTGAAGATGTCTACTTGCCTTAAATTTATCTTAAGCTTCTAGTCCAAAAAATGGAAGTAATTCAGTAGTATACATACATTCAGTAATTTATACTCATAGATATCTATATATCTATATATATATATATATATGTATATATATATGTATGTATATATGTATCTATATGTATATATATATATATACATATATACATACATATATACATACATATATATATATACATACATATATATATACATATATATGTATGTATATATATATGTATGTATATATATAATGTATGTATATATATATATGTATATATATATATATATATATATATATATACATACATATATATATATATACATACATATATATATAAACATACATACATATATATATATATATATATATATATATATATATATAAACCTGAAAATAGCAATCTTGGTTAGCTTTCTATATCACTGGTTTTTTGAGATATATGGTAGCCACTTTTTAGCGTTATTCTTACCTCTGAAATGCATGGTTTAGTGGTTTTCTAAAGATGCTAACCATTTAATAGGTATCTTTGTGCTATGCATATGTAGAAAATGTTTATTTAATCCAGTCTTTAGCTTCAGATCCATAAGAAATTTAGATTCAAGGGTTTTCAGTACTTAAAGGTTATGGTGTCTTTCAATTCTGATTCTTGCAGATTTCCTGAGTCTCTCAAGCTTCAGGGTTAAATTTAATGGTGCGGCCATAATGATTTTTGTATGAATATTCCTTTATTGATAAGACCCATCATCTCTTACCTAGGGTTTAGAATTACTTTTAGATTCCTTCAAACTCTCTCATTCAACATTTATTCAGTCACTCCAGCATTTGCATCAATATATATATACTCATGCATCCTTGTATATATATATGTATATATCATACATATACATATTTCACGGTGTTTTCAAGCACTCTTGGGGCAGCCCTGTTTATAGCCCCTTCGGACTGTTCATGCCCAAAGCCAAATTCCAACCCTTGAAGTATACCTCAGCCCAACTTCTCACTTCTATCCCTTAGACCCTCAACATCATTAAGGTATATTCTCGATAGCAGACTAGGGATAAATTTACAGCAGATCTTCTGGATTGTTTTGGGTCAAAACAGAGGTTATTTAGACTCAACTACAGTCTTTAACGCTGAGCCAAATCTTTAAGCGGTTTGAACCCTCAAGACTTAGTCAAGACAACCACATTCCTCCCTTCGGTTCTAATGAACCAGCAATTCTTAATGTTTGTTTATTATAGTATGTTTACATCGGCATTTTATCCAGGAGAAGCTTGTAATTGCCACCTGCTAATTCTCTAATTTTAGCTATCTTACACGATAGAATCCTACCTCACCACCCTCTCTGTTATAATCTCAAAGGATAGGAGGTGGGAATGACTGAAACCCATTTACCAACCCTTGTTAGTGTAACCTGGATCCCTTCTCTCTCAGGGATTGCATCCAGGAGCATTAACAAGAGCTGGCAAGTATGGGATTCCTCATGTTTGGACATTAATGGGTGAACTCACAATAATGGTTCCCACTTTTTTGCCACTTTTGACACTGAGATGTACATTTTTAAAATAATCTTCAACTTCCGAGAACTATAACTTTTAAACTATTAAAAATTTGAAGATGATGTAAATTAGTGATTTCTAGCATTTTGTTTGTAGATTCTATATACATTTTTTTCAAATTTTTTTGAAGGATTTTTTAAAAAAATTTCCATCTCCCTCGAAAAGTAGTTTTTTACAACAAACTACATTTTTTAAGAGTGATATGCCTCCCGAAATGCATAACTTTTTTTTTATAAATGATAAAAACTCAATTCTTTCAAATTTTGGTTTATAACATCAATATCCAAGGCTTACATTTGGTTTTACAGTGATATGTTCAATATTTTTCATTTTATAAAGTTTTGAAGTCCGACTAGTCATAATTCAAACATAGGTTTACGTTTGAACACATAACTTGTTCTATATAAATTGAAATTCAATTTATTTATTTTTGTTAGAAAGAAGACATCAATACCAGGGGCATAGATATTTTTCAGAATTTTTTTGAATTAGTTTCTTATTTTTCCCAATGCGTTGAACAGAGAAGTTCATGTTCGGTGAAAAACCAATTTTCCATAAAATTAAAAAAACAAGAACATAATAAATTCAAAATATAACAAAATTATACTTGTTAGAAAGCTTTCTTCGAGTACTACCATCTAATTTTTTGGGGTTATCAAGATTATTTCATTCATGCATTGAACCAGAGCTCCGAAGTCATTAATTCTTCAGAACTCTGAAATTTTTTGGGAGAAACCTTTAGTTTGAGGTTTCGAACGAACACGAGTTCGAGCGAATTGGGTTCGCTCGAACCAAAAATGGCTTGAGTGAACCCCCATTCACTCGAACCAATGAACTCGATTTTGGCACGCACATTTTTGTAACTGTCATGTTCGAGCGAACCCAACAATTTTTAACTGTCGGCTTTCGTTCGAACTCTGGCCGACGCATTTTTTTTTTTTTTCATTTGTGGAATCGTATAAATATCCATAATTTTTTTTCATTTTTTATCACCCAAATGATTAAAATAATTCGTATTTTTGGATGAAAGAAGACATTTGAAAATTATTTTGAAGGCAATAATTTGAAGGTTTTTTGTAAAAGCATGGGGAACAAGAAGAGAAGGCAAAATAAGACTTCAAGGAATTATTCTCCCGAAACGGAAGAAAGATATCGAGAACAAAGAAGACAAAGATATCATGATGCAAGTATGTATTTTTAATTTAATATGTATTACGTATCAATTAATTAGAATTCAATATTTTTTATCTAATATTTTTAATAGGATTAAAAATAATTTTGTTTTAATTGGAAAGCATAATTAATTTGAGATAATACATGTGTATTTGCAAATTTCAAATTCCATCAACTTGCTTGTTGTGTAATTGTATTTTTCTCCTATATAATTAAGTTCATTTATAATAGATAAGACCTAGTAAGTCATAAAATTAATAAGACCTATTATGTCATAATTTCTAGGTTCTAAATTATATATATTGAATATTTAATCTACATGTACAAGTAATTTCATGTGATAGGTCCTTTAATATCACATAATATATCTGTCTTAAGGGTAGTTAAGTATATTAATTGTGAAATGTTTTTTCAAATGTGGTCATATTGATTTTAATAATAAGGCCTATTAGGACTATTACATTGATTATAGGTCTTAAATGTGACATAACTTTATAACCTATTAAACATGTTGAATAATTTAGGTGAACTATTTATATTCAACTTCATGTACATGCAAAAACATTTCAGATTAGGAGGTCTATTATGCAATAATAGGTCTTTAATATACACACATGTGACAAATTATAGTCCACTTACATTATGGTCCATAACAAATTAATATGAGGTCACCTAAGTTATCGTATGCATGCATCAAAATATTTGTACTTTTAATTTTCAAAATTGGAATTTCTAATTTATCAAAATTTTATTTTATGTGTTAAATTAGTGCTCAAAATTAGAGATTGAACTTTAATCCTAACCTGAGAACAAATTGAACTTTAAACCTAAACAGGTAATTTAATTAGAGTTATAAAAATAAGGTCCTGAAAGTAATTAAATTTAATAAACCAAATTGAATGGGCTAATTTTAACATGTAAAGCTTTAAGCCAAATTCATCCCTATTCTTAATCCTAATTGAATAATCTCTGATTAATTCAAGAACCTTACACAAACTCTTAAATTATGTGCAGAACAGGCAAACGAACTTGTTGAAGAACACAATATAGTTGATGAACATAGGGAGGAGATTGTCCAAGTTGAACCAATGGAGACCTTTGAAGGAGAGGGGTCAGGCTCCTTACCTCCTACCACTGATATGGATGAGCATATTGTGGATCTAGCTAAACAGGTGAAGAGAAATATTTCTTATAAAAATTTAGATCATTTACTTGAAATGGATGTGGATGAGTTGAAACGTCTCAGTGAAGAACCTAGACATACTAAAAGGAGGTCAATGAATAAAAGTGGAAAAGAAATAATGTCGCATTTCAACAATCTTGATACTACACTAGAAAAAGCTCAATTGTTATCAATTGTACTTACTCATAAAGACTTAATAGATCCAATGAAATTGTTGGGTATAGATACAACAAGTCAAAAGAGAAAATCTTCTCAGCTACAAAAATCTATTGTTGATAATGTTAAGAAAGGTTTGGTGAACATTGGTAAAAAATCTCAAAAACTAGATAAGACCATTTCAAGAAGAGTGATGTTGACATCTTTAGTAAATGAAAGAATGCCTCAAAAAAGACAAATCTCTTCACTGTCATCTGAGTTTGGTTTTAGTAGAAGGACAATATCTAAATATGTTAAAAGGAGAAAGATTTTGGATGATACTACCTCAGAAGGGAATTGGGCAATTATGTGTAGAGCTCCTTGTTCTGATAGAATTGAAGATGTTGTTAGGAACTTTGTGACAAGTTTTTGGAATGATAATACTCACCCTTCATCAAATAGTAGAGATGTTATCAAGTAAAGGATTGGTCCTGATCGTTATGATCTCCATGTAAAACATTGGATAGACACAACAAAACATGAATTGTATGTATTGTTTACTAAAACAAACCCTCATATAAAGATTGGACAAACCATGTTTGAACGGTTAAGGCCATATTATGTGAAGTTAAACAAAGTTTTCGAAACTTGTTGTTGTCGTTATCACATCGAATTTGACTTGTACTAACAGGTGTTTTGAAAGATTAGAGAAGATAATGATGGTTATGAAAACGCTCCTCCTAAACGAACAAGTCAATTCATAGCATCCATCTTATGTGATAAATCAGATGATAATGCAACCGGTCAAATAAATTGCATAAGAGGAATTTGTGGAACATGCGGGGACTTGGCTAAATTGCCTTTGAGAGATGAAGATACTGACATGAGCAAGATGGTAAATTGCAAGAGTTACAAGTACCAAAAATTTGAAACAAAATATGGAAAGAAATCTACAAGACTAGATTATGTAGAAGAGGAAATACCTATTGGAACATTTATGGAAAATTTTCGTAAGTTGATAAAACCATACATATGCCATGGTTTTTTTGCCAAGTGGCAAGCATAACAATTTAAAAGATTAAGAGACACTTTCCCACTTGGAACTATTCTATCTGTAGTTGACTTTGCAGAGAATTACTCTTTTGCACATCAAAAAGAGATTCAATCAGAGTATTACTTTTCAAAGCAAATCACTATTTTCGTGCATGTGTGTTATCGACATGCATAGATGAATTTGGATGGTGTTGATAGTACATTTGAAAATCGTGTGATTAAGAAAGAGTACCACTTCTATATCAGTGATGATAAGGAGCATGACACACTTTTTGTACAACATTGCTTTAAGAAGTTTTTTGAATATTTGAAAGATAGAGGCATAACAATAGTTAAACATTTTGTTTGGTCTGATGGATGTGCGGCACAATTTAAATCTTCGAGGCCATTTTATGCACTATGTAGATATCATCGAAATGACAAAATACCACATGTTTGGAGTTTTTTTGAGAGTGGTCATGGAAAGGGTGAACATGATGGTGCAGGAGCTTGTATCAAACGTGCTCTAAGAAAGCATCAAATAAAGTACACAGGAGAACGTATAGAAAATGCACATGATGTTGTTGAATGGTGTAAGAAACACTTTGAGCAACCAAATTATCCTCGGGAATCATCATCGAGAACATATAAGCCCATTCCATATAGAGTGTTTTGGGAGATAACCGGTACGTGTTCTCTTTTAGTATTTTATTTAATTTTTTTTAATTTAACAACTTGATCTACATGTACATTCTTGTACACATGTACATTTTGCAGATGTGGATAGAAAATCAATGCATGGATGCAAGAGTGTGGAGAGGACAAGATCTTTGCATTGTGTCATGAGTACAGATAATCGCCCATGGACATTATACACTAGGGATTATTCATGTTTTTGTTTTGAATGCATTTTCAAAAACTATGTTGATTGCAAGAACCAAGAGCTTGGATATGTTAGTGAATGGAAAATGGTGCCACTAGATGTTTCTGACACATACGAGGATTCAAATGAGGATGAAAACTTTGAAGACATTCCTTTTATTTCTAGTGATTACGATCATATTTCAGGATTGATTAAAAAAGGTACATACATGACGTACACATGTAAACATTTCCTTAAAAATGACATATAACTTAGAATTTATTTAACTTGTGTCAAATTGCAGGAGATATTTTTGCAGTCATAGCAGAAGATGGAAATATAGAAGGTGTTAGTTATTATTTATTGCGTTGCACAGAAGAGAGAAAGAAGTTATCAAAATCTGAGATGAGTGATGGAATGTCATTTCCCATAGGTTTGAGTTCTGATTTGAATATGTACATGTACATGTACAAATCGCTTATGTGAAATTTTTTAATTTCTCACATTTCTTATATACATGTACATGTAGCATCAGTTGTAGTGCAAGGGACATATTTCAAACAAGTTAAAATTGCTCAACATGGGATTCATTTCACTGAATACCAAATTGACAACAAGGTATATCAGTATAGTCACTTGGTCATTGTTGTTGGCCTAATTCTTCAAACGGTTCCATGTCGAGGGCGGTCTCAAAAGTGGAGACTAGATAGTGAAGATCATGACAAAATATTAAGTGTTATTGAAGAGCGTTGTGAACCACTTGATGTGGTATGAACTATATATACGTTTAGTAATCCACATGAATTGAATTTTAATGTAAGTTCAAGATAAATTCTAGATCTCAAGTAACTTGTTTTGAAACTAAAGGATAAATTTTTTTTAAGTTTATTTATACATTATATCAAATTAGGATGTATTTAAATGTACATGTTTAATTGTATGTAATTGTATTTGTATTTAATTAAAAAATGCATATTTAAATTAGAATGTAATACATATGTACATTTGTAAAATTGATATTTAATATGGAATTAGGACATGTACATGTTGTGAACTATTTAACTACAATATACATACCTAGAAGCTCACATACCTACAATATACATGCCTATGTAATATACATGTACTGGATGTGAACTATTCAATACATGACCTATTAAGTTTAGTTTGTTCATTTCATACATACTCTTTTGTTTGAAAATCTTGAAACATGTATAATCATACATACTCTTTTACATTTGAAAATCATTTCATGTATTTAAATCTAATCTAATCAAACATGTATAAATCTAATTAATACAATCAAGATAAATTCTAGATCTCAAGTAACTTGAACATTTGAAACTAAAGGATAAATATTTTTTAAGTTTATTTATACATTATATCAAATTAGGATGTATTTAAATGTACATGTTTAATTGTATGTAATTGTATTTGTATTTAATTAAAAAATGCATATTTAAATTAAAATGTAATATGTACATTTGTAAAATTGATATTTAATATGGAATTAGGACATGTACATGAACTATGAACTATTTAACTACAATATACATACCTAGAAGCTCACATACCTACAATGTACTGGATGTGAACTATTCAATACATGACCTATTAAGTTTAGTTTGTTCATTTCATGTATAATCTAATATAATCTAATATAATCAAACATGTATAATCTGATCAAACACAAACCAGGTATGAAGTATAATCTAGAGTCTAAACAAGTCGTTGTACATGCATGAAATATACAATCTAATCAAACATGTATAAAACTTATAAAGTATAATCTAGAGTCTAAACTCCATGTATAAAGTATAACGTATAATCTAGAGTCAAACACAAACCAGGTATAAAGTATAATCTAGAGTCTAAAGTCCATGTATATGTAAGGAAGTTAAGTAGCGGAAACAACTTCCTACACTAACCTTGAGAGGAGGGTAATGCAAAACTTTTTCAGATCGTTACAATAGTTACAGAAAACAGAAATAGATATGATAGCATTCATACCACAACACAGTGATTTACGTGAGGAAAACCCTTTCGGGAGAAAAACCCCACCCTCCAAAAGCAGCTCAATATTTTATTCAGCAATCAAAAACAGATTACAACATACTTGCAGAGCAAGCTCTTCGCAGGAGTAGCACTAAACAGAGATTCAGAGGCAACTCAATAGCCATAGGACTCTTACACACAACCTCTATCTCACACACCTCATAAATAGGAGATACAATACAAGAAACCGTCAAACGGTATTACAAAACCATGGGCTAAAACCACCCAATAAGGTGTAGCCGACCTTATCTCCCTTCTATGACATGTTAAAGCACACATCAACACGTGTCGCTCCCTTTTACAGCTCATTTATGTATCCGATACAAATTATTTTTCCTATTTCAGGAGTACAAACTTCCGGAGGCCATAACTTGAGAACCGGGTGTCCGATTGACGAACCGTTTGAAGCGCCGGAAAGCTCGTGAAGTGCTCTATCACCTCGTAACCCGCTTCGCCGGTTACGGCCACTTTTCAGGGCGTTTCGGAGCCTCTAAAGTCCCCAAAATTAAGTTTAAACATTTTATTGCACCCCTCCAAGATGAAAACATTAATATCTTCAAAACTAGCTGTGACCTTGTGACGAAACTTTACTGGAATGCTTATCTAGCCAACCAGAAGCTTCAAGGAGAGTTTCGCACCATTTCGTGCTCAAATAAAAACTTACTATAAATAGTAACCTCACATAAATGCAAGGTTGAGACACCATTTTTCCCAACAAATCTCCCACTTGTCGAACACCTTGCATGAGCGGAAGGGAATGTCAACACAAAGAATCAATTGCTAGGGGCCATAAGGCCCATAGACTCTGAACACCATCTGAACTTCTCTGTGCTCACAGCCTTAGTTAAAGCATCTGCAACATTCATCAAAGTTTCCACCTTAACCAGCTTCACCCTACCATCTTCGACCATATCTCTAACAAAATGATATTGAATATCAATATGTTTGGTCCGGGCATGAAATGTTGGGTTCTTAGCTAGGCTAATTGCACTCTGACTGTCACAGTAAACTGTCACTGTACCTTGTTTTATTCCAATATCTGAACACAGTCTCTTAAGCCAAATGGCCTCTTTACAAGCATGAGTAGTTGCCATATACTCCGCTTCAGTAGTGGATAAAGCAACCACAACCTGTCGCTTACTCATCCAACTAATTGCACCACCAAACAAAGTAAACACATAAGCACTGGTGGATCTTCTGCTATCAATATCACCTGCCCAATCTGAATCCACATAACCATGGATATCAAGGGAAGTCATGTCTCCAACTGAATTACCATGATAACACAAAGAATACTCTGAAGTACCCTTCAAATATCTGAAGACTCTTTTGACTGCATCCCAATGAACTCTACCAGGATTAGACATATATCTAGAAAGTACTCCCACTGCTTGGGCAATGTCTGGTCTAGTACAGACCATAGCATACATCAAGCTTCCAACCGCACTTTGGTAAGGCACTCTGCTCATGTCTTCCATCTCCAATGGGGATGTAGGACAATCTGAAACAGATAGTTTCGTTCCAACTGTAAAAGGAACACTCAATGGTCTACAATTTTGCATGTTGAACCTCTGTAACACTGAATTCACATACTTACTCTGGCCTAGCCATAGCTTTCTGTTTGCCCTATCTCTTCTAATTTCCATCCCAAGAATGTGCTTTGCTGCACCAAGATCTTTCATTTCAAATTTAGCAGCGAGCTGAGACTTCAGTTCTGAAATCATACCTTTCCCTTTACCAATGAATAACATATCATCAACATACAATGCAATGAATAAGAAAAGATCACCATCAGATTTATAATAAACACAGTGATCTGATTTAGAACGTTCAAATCCCAAACTCAACACATATGTATCAAATTTCTGGTACCACATCCTAGGACTTTGTTTGAGGCCATACAAAGATTTCTTCAATTTACAGACCAAATTACTTTTGCCTTTCACCACATAGTGCTCTGGCTGTGTCATATAAATATCTTCCTCCAAATCACCATGAAGGAAAGCAGTTTTCACATCCATTTGCTCAACCTCTAAATCATAAGCAGTAGCAATAGAAAGCAAAAATCTAATTAACGTCATTTTTGCAACAGGAGAAAATATCTCACCGTAATCAACACCCTCAACCTGAGAGTAGCCTTTTGCAACCAACCTTGCTTTATACTTCTCAATGCTTCCATCTGAACCAATCTTTTTCTTGAACACCCATTTACAACCAACAGGTTTTCATCCTTCAGGCAATGGTACAAGATCCCATGTATCATTCTTTTTCAAAGCTGCCATTTCTTCCTCCATAGCAATCTTCTAGGATTCTGCATCATTCATACCTAATGCCTCTTCTACAGATTTTGGTTCATCCACACTAGTATTCAGAGCAAAAATACATCTCCAATCATCAGGTGAATACCTTTCAGGTGGTTGTCTATGTCTTGTAGACCTTCGAACAAGCTGAGTTGGAGGTTCTTCCTCCTCTTCTGAAGATTCAGAGCTAGACGAGCTCTCCTCAAATTCTTGCCTATCTAGGGGTCTTGATTCAACTCTTTCAGGTGTAGAAGGAAGTTGAATCGCATCTTCTTTTTTAGTCTGTTCTGGCTGCAATGTAACAGAAGGAGACTTAATTTCTCTAAAAATAACACTTCTACTGTGAATTACCTTTTGTGCAACAGGGTCCCAAAGCTTGTATCCTTTCACACCATAACTATACCCGATGAAGATACATTTCACAGCCTTGTTCTCCAACTTTGTTCGCTTCTCCTTTGGCACATGCGCATATGCCTCGCAACCAAAAACTCTAAGATGTCTCAATGAAGGCTTGTGACCTGACCATGCTTCCATAGGCATTTTATCAACAAGAGCTGATGTAGGAGACTTGTTAATCAGGTAGCAAGCAGTGGCAACAGCTTCAGCCCAAAACTTTTGTTCAAGACCAGCACCACTCAACATACTCCTAGCCTTTTCCATCAGTGTCCTGTTCATTCTTTCTGCAACTCCATTCTGCTGTGGAGAATACGGAGTTGTCTTCTGCCTGTTAATTCCACAGTCTTTACAGAATCTATCAAAATCATTAGAGCAAAACTCACCGCCATTATCAGTTCTCAAACATTTTATTTTCTTTCCAGTCTGCAACTCAACCATTGCTTTAAATTCTTTAAAACGACTAAAAACTTCAGATTTACTCTTTAGAAAATATACCCATGTCCTTCTACTAAAATCATCAATAAATGAAACATAATATGTGGATTTTCCAATCGAAGAGACATCTACTGGACCAAACACATCAGAATGGATAAGGTCCAAAACACCACAAGTTTTATGAGAACTCGAGTAAAACTGAATGCGGTTTTGTTTTCCATAAATGCAATGCTCACAGAAATCAAAGTCAAGATTACAATCATTCAAACCTTCAACAAGGTTTTCATTTTTCAAGGTCCTTAGACCCTTTTCTCCAATGTGGCCAAGTCTCTGGTGCCATAACATAGTCTTCTCTGCAGGTAACTTTGCTTCAGATGAAAGTGCACCCTTAGGTACCCAAAAACCATTTCCATCTGCTGAAGGTGAAACCTTCAAATCTTCTAGTGAGGTATCCACAGATTTACTTTTTATAGAAGTGCTATTACACTCAACAGTGTATGCTTCAAGCTTATACAAAGTGCCAAACCTGACACCTCTAGCAACTACCATAGCACCCTTAATCATCTTACATCCTGTTTCAGAGAAGACTACCTGCACACCTGCATCTATTAATTTGCTCACAGATAACAGGTTTCATTTTAATCCAGGGATATGCAACACACCATTAATCCTTTTTATTCTACCATCAGAAAACCTGATTCTAACTTTACCTCGACCAACAATGTCTAAATGTGAATCATCACCCAAGTACACCTTACCTCCATTAAATCCTTCATATTCAGAAAACCAATCTCTATTGGAAGTCATATGAAAAGATGCACCTGAGTCAATTAGCCAGGCATCATTACCTGCATGAGTCGCCAAAGCCGCAATAAATGCATCGCCATCTTCCTTGTCGGACTCAGAATCAGAATCGAACTTTTTCTTTTTCTTCTTCTTTTCTTCTTTGCAGTCCTTATGGATGTGACCCGGTTTACCGCAATTCCAGCAAATGACTTTGGACTTTCCAGGAGATTTCGATCTCCCTTTGGATTTGGACTTGCCGCGCTTCTCATTCTTCTTGCCTTTATCCTTAGGTCTTCCACGAACGGTTAGGGCTTCCTTTGAACTGATGGATACCTTCCTTCGCATCTCTTCACCGAGTAGGGCACCCACCACGTCTTCAGATTTCAAAACAACAGAAGTACTACCGATAGCCATAACAAGAGAATCCCACGAATCAGGCAAAGAACAAAGCAAGATCTGACATTTCTCCTCCTCGTCCATCTTAACACCGACGGATACTAATTGAGCCACAATCATATTGAATGCTTCTAGGTGGTCTGCAATTCGTCCACCCTCTTCCATCTTCAAAGAATACAGTTTCTTTCTTAAGAAAATTTGATTTAATAAAGATTTCACTTGATACATCTCACCAAGCTTAGTCCATAGCTTCTTTGCAGAGTTCTCTTCATGGACATTGATTAGAACAGAGTCTGCCAGGCACAGTCTGATTAGACCCTTGGCTTTTCGGTCCATAACATCATACTGAGCTGCCGCAGTAGGATCTGAGGGCCTTTGGACATTCGCGTCAATAGCATCCCAAAGATCTCGATCTATTAGCAGATCTTCCATCTTTAGCTTCCACATCTCAAAATTACTTCCATTAAATTTCTCCACCTCTATTCTCCCTGACGAACTCGCCATCTGAATATTCCTACAACAAGATCAAAAAGTGTCTTCTGCACAAGCTCCCACTCAAATCTGGATTAGTTCAAAAAACCCAACTGCCCACAATTGAAACCAAAGGTGATCAGGCTCTGATACCACTTGTAAGGAAGTTAAGTAGCGGAAACAACTTCCTACACTAACCTTGAGAGGAGGGTAATGCAAAACTTTTTCAGATCGTTACAATAGTTACAGAAAACAGAAATAGATATGATAGCATTCATACCACAACACAGTGATTTACATGGGGAAAACCCTTTCGGGAGAAAAACCCCACCCTCCAAAAGCAGCTCAATATTTTATTCAGCAATCAAAAACAGATTACAACATACTTGCAAAGCAAGCTCTTCGCAGGAGTAGCACTAAACAGAGATTCAAAGGCAACTCAATAGCCATAGGACTCTTACACACAACCTCTATCTCACACACCTCATAAATAGGAGATACAATACAAGAAACCGTCAAACGGTATTACAAAACCATGGGCTAAAACCACCCAATAAGGTGTAGCCGACCTTATCTCCCTTCTATGACATGTTAAAGCACACATCAACACGTGTCGCTCCCTTTTACAGCTCATTTATGTATCCGATACAAATTATTTTTCCTATTTCAGGAGTACAAACTTCCGGAGGCCATAACTTGAGAACCGGGTGTCCGATTGACGAACCGTTTGAAGCGTCGGAAAGCTCGTGAAGTGCTCTATCACCTCGTAACCCACTTCGCCGGTTATGGCCACTTTTCAGGGCATTTCGGAGCCTCTAAAGTCCCCAAAATTAAGTTTAAACATTTTATTGCACCCCTCCAAGATGAAAACATTAATATCTTCAAAACTAGCTGTGACCTTGCGACGAAACTTTACCGGAATGCTTATCTAGCCAACCAGAAGCTTCAGGGAGAGTTTCGCACCATTTCGTGCTCAAATAAAAACTTACTATAAATAGTAACCTCACATAAATGCAAGGTTGAGACACCATTTTTCCCAACAGTATAAAGTATAAAGTATAATCTAGAGTCAAACACAAACTAGGTATAAAGTATAATCTAGAGTCTAAACTCCATGTACGTGCATGAATATATATAATATGAAAGTATATAAAAAGATAAATGTAAATGAGCTATAAAGTCTGGAACAAATCAACAGGGATCATGTTGGCTACGAACTGAGCGACCATCTGAGGGGGAGTCCTACAAAAGTAGAATTTATTTAAATATTAAATATAATATATCTATCTCTCTAGACGTGCATGTACATCAAATATATATACCAAAAACCATAACTAACCTGTACACTAACAGCATCTAAAGAATCTCTCCTACGCACATGCTCAGAGCTCAAGGAAGGAGTGACATGAGCTAACTATCAATTTAAGGATTAGTCCACAATCAATTTAAATGATCTACAAATTAAAACTTAGAACTCTAGATTATTTATTAAACATGAGATCTATATATATATAGATTTATTAGGTACAAATTTACAATGTATGTATACATATCTTCTAAAATTTTAAACGCACATGTACATGTACATACCTGTGTATCACCTGGAGTAGGCTGTATAGTCTGATCCTGTCCCGTGATCATATCAACAACATCACTCATGCTTGCATATCTCTCTCTAGCTGTACGTATCACTGAGGAGTGCAAGGGGCTAACTAGATGAGTGGGCATCGTGGATGAAGTGTCTGACTGTAGTAGCATGTCCATAAATCTAGTATTGCTCAAATCTCTCAGTTGATCCTCAAATGAGTGCAAACCCTCATCTATGATATGTACCTAATCAGCTCGTATCTCCTCCTCAAATGAATCGAACCGGCCCTCATCTGTGATATGGAGCTGATCAGCTCGTAGCTCCTCCTCTACAACAATAGAGCGATCTGTAGGTGGGTCAGTTCCTGGAGCATGCGTAGAGTGATGAGAATGTTGTGACTGCCTCGGGGTATGTGTCGATGCCACTGTAGCCTAACCATCTTTGAGAATCTCCTCTCTAACATCACCCAATGGTATCCCAAGTCGAGATGAAATAAAACTATAAGCATGTAGTAGGTCCTCGGCTAAATACTGCGACATCTGTACATGTCTACTACCTCTGACTATAGCTGCTACCTCATCTGGGAAGGGGATGCCAGCAGAAATATACTGATCATCTGAATCTGAAGCCCCCCCATGACTAGAAGATGCATGATCTATGGATGATCGCGAACGTGGTCGACTCATCATATATCTGCCCACCTTGTTAGAAGATATGGTGGCTGCTGCTGATGCAATTTGTCCAATCCTATCAATTGCTTCTCTCTAAGAAGCAATCACAACGTGATCCGCTATGGGTGCCATGGCTGGGACTACTGCAGGAAATCTTTGGCCAACAAGGTCTCTGTGTCTAGGCAGAGCTCTATCACGCCTATGATATGCATCTCTATCAGCAATCCTGCCCCTCCCCTGTCCATAATATCTCAGAATATCAAGGTAGTTTGGTTTCATCTGACAATGAACCTCAGCAAATACCTGCTGTGCAAAGTATAATGGAATCTGGTCGTTATTAGGATAACGACCATGGGTTGCTAAGAATCGTGGGTAAATTAGTGATGCAACCTATGGGTTGATACATCTAGTAACCTGATATCCCCTCACCTTACTCTTCTCCTGATATTGTGGGAAGCATCTCTCCTTGATGGTCTCCTTCGAGACCACCCCCACCACATCAGCAAAAGAATGAGGACCCCTCACCTCACTCCTCAATTGTCTATATATATCCTCTATAACCTCAGGTGAGAATGAGGTATGAGATACTAAGCGGTCCCTCAATGTCTGCAAAATGTCAAAAATGGATGTGCACGTACTCTTGTACACGCCATCAGTACGAGGGTCATCTAGTATGGCCCTCAACCTATGCAACTCCCGATCACTGTAATGAAAAATAGTAGCAATGTCGGGCAAGGGGGGATCCTACTGTGGAGGATCCTGCTGTGGTGGCTCCTGATGTGGAGCCTATGCAGGTGGATCCTGATGTGGAGCCTGCGCAGGTGGATCTTGATCAGGAGCCTGTGAAGGTGGATCCTGATCAGGAGCCTGCGAAGGTATATCCTGGGATGCCATCTATCTAGGTACATGTCATAAAGTTAAAATAAATACGTAAGCAGAGAGAGAGAGAGAGAGAGAGAGAGAGAGAGAGAGAGAGAGAGAGAGATCATTTTCATGAGAGAGAGAGAGAGATTATATACATATAAATCTTCATGAGAGAGAGAGAGAGATCATTTTCATTTTCAAAAAATCCATGTAAAAATTTCAAATATTTCAGTGAAAGAGAGAACATATATTTTAGATCTAGAGATAACATATATTTTAGAGAGATAGAGAGATCTAACACGTGTACATATTTAAATCTTTGACATACATAAAAAATTCAAGAATAGAGAGATCTAACACGTTATATGTTAGGACACTATATTATACTAAGGGGAATGTCATATGTACAATAGGATGTTATAAGGGGTCATATGTGACCTACTAAGGGGTCACGCATGTGTTAATGCATGCGTGACCCCTTAGGACAACATACGACCCCTTAAGACACTATGTGATGGACTAAGGGGTATGTGATTCACACTAGGATTCTATAAGGGGTCATATGTGGTTCTAACCACATATGACCCCTTAGGACACTATATGATCTTAAGGGGAATGTCATATGTACAGTAGGATATTATAAGGGATCATATATGACCTATTAAGGGGTCACGTATGTGTCAATGCATGCGTGACCCCTTAGGACCACATACGACCCCTTAAGACACTATGTGATGAACTAAGGGGTATGCCATTCACACTAGGATTTTATAAGGGGTCATATGTGCTTCTAACCACATATGACCCCTTAGGACACTATATGATCCTAAGGGGAATGTCAGATGTACAGGAGGATGTTATAAGGAGTCATATGTGACCTACTAAGGGGTCATGCATGTGTTAATGCATGCGTGAGCGCTTAGGACCACATATTCAACCCCTTAGGACACATAGGAAATGTCATATGTACAATAGGATGTTATAAGGGGTCATATGTGACCTACTAAGGGGTCACACATGTGTCAATGCATGCGTGACCTCTTAGGACCACATACGACCCCTTAAGACACTATGTGATGAACTAAGGGGTATGTCATTCATACTAGGATTTTATAAGGGCTCATATGTGGTTCTAACCACGTATGACCCCTTAGGACACTATATGATCCTAAGGGGAATGTCATATGTATAGTAGGATGTTATAAGGGGTCATATGTGACCTACTAAGGGGTCACGCATGTGTTAATGCATGTTGACCCCTTAGGACCACATACGACCCCTTAAGATACTATGTGATGGACTAAGGGGTATGTCGTTCACACTAGGATTCTATAAGGGGTCATATGTGGTTCGAACCACGTATGACCCCTTAGGACACTATATGATCTTAAGGGGAATGTCATATGTATAGTAGGATGTTATAAGGGATCATATGTGACCTACTAAGGGGTCACGTATGTGTCAATGCATGTGTGACCCCTTAGGACCACATACGACTCCTTAAGACACTATGTGATGAACTAAGGGGTATGTCATTCACACTAGGATTTTCTAAGGGGTCATATGTGGTTCTAACCACATATGACCCCTTAGGACACTATATGATCCTAAGGGGAATGTCATATGTACAGTAGGATGTTATAAGGGGTCATATGTGACCTACTAAGGGGTCACACATGTGTTAATGCATGCGTGACCCCTTAGGACAACATACGACCCCTTAAGACACTATGTGATGGACTAAGGGGTATGTCGTTCACACTAGGAATCTATAAGGGAACCACATATGACCCCTTAGGACACTATATGATCCTAAGGGGAATGTCATATGTATAGTAGGATGTTATAAGGGGTCATATGTGACCTACTAAGGGGTCACGGATGTGTTAATGCATGTTGACCCCTTAGGACTAGATACGACCCCTTAAGATACTATGTGATGGACTAAGGGGTATGTCATTCACACTAGGATTCTATAAGGGATCATATGTGGTTCTAACCATGTATGACCCCTTAGGACACTATATGATCTTAAGGGGAATGTCATATGTACAGTAGGATGTTATAAGGGATCATATGTGACCTACTAAGGGGTCACGTATGTGTCAATGCATGCGTGTCCCCTTAGGACCACATACGACCCCTTAAGACACTATGTGATGAACTAAAGGGTATGTCATTCACACTAGGATTTTATAAGGGGTCATATGTGGTTCTAACCACATATGACCCCTTAGGACACTATATGATCCTAAGGGGAATGTCATATGTACAAGAGGATGTTATAAGGAGTCATATGTGACCTACTAAGGGGTCACACATGTTAATGCATGTTGACCCCTTAGGACCACATACGACCCCTTAAGATACTATGTGATGGACTAAGGGGTATGTCGTTCACACTAGGATTTTATAAGGGGTCATATGTGGTTCTAACCACATATGACCCCTAAGGACACTATATGATCCTAAGAGGAATGTCATATGTACAGTAGGATGTTATAAGGGGTCATATGTGACCTACTAAGGGGTCACACATGTGTTAATGCATGCGTGACCCCTTAGGACAACATACGACCCCTTAAGACACTATGTGATGGACTAAGGGGTATGTCATTCACACTAGGAATCTATAAGGGGTCATATGTGGTTCTAACCACATATGACCCCTTAGGACACTATATGATCCTAAGGGGAATCTCATATGTACAGTAGGATGTTATAAGGGGTCATATGTGACCTACTAAGGGGTCACGCATGTGTTAATGCATGCGTGACCCTTTAGGACAACATACGACCCCTTAAGACACTATGTGATGGACTAAGGGGTATGTCATTCACACTAGGATTCTATAAGGGGTCATATGCAGTTCTAAGGGGTCATGCATATGTTATAACACATGCATGACCCCTCAGGACCACATATGACCCCTTATGACACTATGTGATCCTAAGGGGAAAGTCATATGTACAGTAGGATGTTATAAGGGGTCATATGTGACCTACTAAGGGGTCATGCATGTGTTAATGCATGTGTGAGCCCTTAGGACCACATATTCAACCCCTTAGGACACATAGGAAATGTCATATGTATAGTAGGATGTTATAAGGGGTCATATGTGACCTACTAAGGGGTCACACATGTGTCAATGCATGCATGACCCCTTAGGACCACATACAACCCCTTAAGACACTATGTGATGAACTAAGGGGTATGTCATTCACACTAGGATTTTATAAGGGGTCATATGTGGTTCTGACCACATATGACCCCTTAGGACACTATATGATCCTAAGGGGAATGTCATATGTACAGTAGGATGTTATAAGGGGTCATATGTTACCCACTAAGGGGTCACGCATGTGTTAATGCATGCGTGACCCCTTAGGACAACATATGACCCCTTAAGACACTATGTGATGGACTAAGGGGTATGTCGTTCACACTAGGATTTTATAAGGTGTTATATGCGGTTCTAAGGGGTCATGCATATGTTATAACACATGCATGACCCCTCAGGACCACATATGACCCCTTATGACACTATGTGATCCTAAGGGGAATGTCATATGTATAGTAGGATGTTATAAGGGGTCCTATGTGACCTACTAAGGGGTCACGCATGTGTTAATGCATGCGTGACCCCTTAGGACCACATACAACCCCTTAAGATGCTATGTGATGGACTAAGGGGTATGTCGTTCACACTAGGATTTTATAAAGGGTCATATGCGGTTGTAATGGGTCACGCATGTGTTAAGACACTATTTGATGGACTAAGGGGTATGTCGTTCACACTACAATTTTATAAGGGGTCATATGCGGTTCTAAGGGGTCACGCATGTGTTATAACACATGTGTGACCCCTTAGAACCACGTATGACCCCTTAGGACACTAGATGTGATCCTAAAGGGAATGTCATACATGTACACTACTATGTTATATGTGATCCTCTATGACCTCCTAAGGGAATGTATAGTGTCATATGTGGTCTTAAGGGGTCATGTTGTGCGTGTAATAGGATGTGAAAATGGGTCACATTGTAGAGGAAATTTAATTTGTTTAAATTTGTTATCTAAATTTTCTAATGTTTATTTAAATTAATTTTTCTAACGTTTTTCTTTTTTTGCTAATGTTTTTCTAAGTTCTGATTTGCTACAGGTTAGTTTTCTATGTTTTTCATAACAATTTTTTAAAATGTCGAAAAAAATATACATCTATACAATTATGTAATTTTAAAAACAAATTGACACATTTCAATCAAAACATTAAATTATCAAACATTTTTCTAAAATAATGAAAAACAATAAATTATCAAACATTTTTCTAAAATAATGAAAAACAATAAATTATCAAACATTTTTCTAAAATGTTGAAAAACAACAACTATATACAATTATTTAATTAAAAAAATAAATTAACAAACAAATTATTTACAAATTTAATAAAAAAAGACATTATTAAACCAAACAAAGGGTTATTTTGTGCACCTGATATAACAAAGGTTGAAAATTAAAATAGGAAAGATGCTAATTGCTGCAGACAAAGCTTGGTGACGTAATGCTGACGACTGGTTCGATCCAACCCCCGCCAGACAGAAAAAGTCAAATTTGATAATGACCTTTTAACTGTCATTTTTGATATTTATAAATTTTTTAAAAATACCCTAACCGCAACGGGTTCAAGCGAATGGGGGGTTTGAGCGAACCCATTAAAATATTAATATTAAAGTGGGTTCTCTCAAACCCAAAAGTTACCCAATGTTCGAGCAAACCCAAGTCAAAAGATTGGTTCGCTCGGACTCCCAGGGGTAGTCCGAGCGAACATTTCCATTTTGCTCGAACACGGGCAAATCCGAAATTCCCACTTTTGCCAAATTCCTTCATTGGCAAAAGTGGGAACCAGCTTTGTGAATTCACCCTAATGATTTTAACTCCTATTGCAGTTTGATGAACTATTTTCGTTTGAATATTCTTTTAAAGATAGGTTTCATAAGATGAGTTTCCATCTATTATGTTGGCTGACCGATACTAACAATCTGCCTAGTGTTTGAGCAACTAACTATGCAGGCCAAATAGGCAAAATTCGTGGAAAAATGGAACTATTCAATCAAAAATCATCCACAGAGCTAAAGCTAGAAGCTAAAGAATATTGACATCTTCTATTTGAAAGTTGCAAATAAGGGCTTGTAAAGGAGGGGTAACATAAAAACACCCCTCTTGATTTCCCTGGCCTGGGGTCTCTTTGGATTAAGTGGTGGTTGTACCAAAAATTGGAATTATTATTTATTTTGTAATATTAGGCTAGACTTTGGTCTCGAGCAAGGCCGAAGGTTTTATCGCCTCCACTCTTTCCTACCGGCGCTCGCATGAGTGGAGATTTGTACTATAACTTTTAAATAATTAATAAAATCCTTGGCCTCGGCTTCTTACCGATCAAAAAAAAAAATTATTACAATAGCACGTTTAATAACACAATGGAAGTCTAACACATGATTTCCTAAGGGTTACCAACGAAGATTGATTCGCAGATTATATTAACTCCATGGTTAATCCAATTGTCCATTTAATTAGATAAATTAAATGCTTAAGTTTAAAATTACACATACACCTAAATTCCATAATGAAAGAATCAAAGTATTCCAATGCATTTATTTATCCATAAACCATCTATACAAAAGATCAAAGCGACTGAATTAACATACATTCCACTAACATAATATTACAATATCCATAAATACATGGCTTCCAATAATACCACGGATTACAAAGTTACAATATCAAGGTTACATAAAAGTTTTATACAATGACCACAAGGTCTCAACTGAATGATGATCACAAACAAGAGCTGGTACATGAACCACGAACCAGGAAACACCAGCGAATCCTTTCCTCGCCTAAAGATACAATCTAGAACATCTGATGGGAAGTGTCACTACCACCCGACCATGTGATCCCGAAATGGAACCACCCCACCGTGCCAGGAGATGGTAGAAAACTCTCAAGCAAGCAAAATAAGAAAAGTACGAAAGAACTACATGACTCCGCAAACATCCATGTGACTCAACTCACAAACACTAGTGACTCTAAGGAGAGAGTGTCATCACATGGATTATGGTGGTTACCCTGGTAGGCCTTCATAGGTCCCAGCCCCCATCCTGGGTTATCCAGGTAACCTCTCTCGAAGCTCTAGCTCCATCTAAGTCTCATGCGGACCCTACCAATCCTTTTGTGAAGACAAGGTGGTAAGTTTGCCATTCCAGGCCTTCTCACCACATCCTGAGCCTATACAAGCACTCAACCATGTGCGAGACACATTATCTTAATTAATATTATAAACTACCCACCCCCTAATCAATTATTAGGTTATCACTTTTTAACTAACTTTCGAGGGGTTATCCTGCCATCCACTTCGGGTGCGGCCCTCGCTCGAAAGCCACTCTCTCATAGGAAAATAACATGAAAGGTCTCTCTACGAGAACTCTATGGCAAAACAGACAGCCATACCTAATCCTAACAAACCACAGGTGAAGGATACACAATCACTAACCCAGGATTGACCATTTGGAACAAAACACACAATGGCTCACATCAACAGGGTTATACAACAACACTTGACCAAGGGAGTATAACAACATATGACATAATGACAACTCAATCAGAATTGCAATAAAATTAAGCTTGACTGCTAACCATTTACACACAATCCTAATACAGACAATCTTTTCTTTAAACAGTCAAAAGTATAAAATACTTGCAATTAAAGATTTTCCAGAACATAAGAACTACAACTATATTAATACAAGGAAATCATTGTTGTCATTTGTCCAATAAGGTTAAATAAGATCACATTAAAATTAACCCCCTAATTATATGTTCACGATTTAGTAACAAATAGATCCGATTAGACTATATCAATAATCTAAATTAAATTCCAAATTCCAAATTCCAAATTATATATATAATAATATATTATAATTACATAATATGTATATTCTTCGAATATAATATTATATAATTATATCACATTAAAATATATGATAAAAAGAAGATTTAAATTTGAAATAAATTTCATTTTCAATAATTATGAAATAGCTTTATTTTCCAAAATAACCTAATTAAAACCACAACAAATTATATATATATATATATATATATATATATATATATATATATATATATATTACTTCTAACATATGAAAAATTAAACAAATCCGAATTTAGAAACTTTGGTGGCAAAACAAAGGAAACACACTGTATAACTGTGGATTTATTAAAGTCTGGTAGCTTGCTGCCATACGGTAACACTGCTACCCACACGGTAGCAGCTGCTACAGTACGGTAGCACTGCTACCGCATGGTAGAGTTTGCTACCCTACGGTAGCAGCTGCTACCCTATGGTAGCAGCTGCTACCCTATGGTAGAACATGCTATTGTCGGTAGCATTACTACTGTACGCGGTAGCCTGCTACCAACCCTCTTTTTTTTTAAAAAGAAAAAAAAAATGTAATAGCATAAAAACTATAATATTCAATTTCCAATAAAATTTAATAGCATGAAAACTATAATATTCAATTTCCAATAAAATTTATTTCCCAAGAATTTAATACATTTTTTTTTTCCAAAAATAATTAAATCAAACAATTTCCCATAACTTTTAATAACCTAATAAATTTAATAGAAATTCAATTTATTATTATAGTAACTAAATAATTTCATAGAAATATACAATTATTGATAGAACAACCATAACCAAATATTGAAATCAAAACCAAACAAGAGGGAATATTTACTCTGGTAAATCCCATTTTCTACCAAAACTTGCAACTTTCATGCATAGTAAAAACCTTGGCAAAATTTGCCATATTAACTTTTCCCAATTTTCTCAAAATTTTAATCTACAAATACCCAAGAAATAACCTCTTTTCATAAACTAAAAATTACTTTTAGGAATGGACTTTAGCCAAGAACACGAAATAACCAAAAATAATTTTATATTTGATAAACATTTTAACACACACATCATTCAGAAAGAGGGAAGAAATAGAGATATTTTCTTTAAAACAAACAATCAAAAGAAGCCACCCAACCTGGTATAGCTTTCCTGGAAGAACTTTGTAGGAGAGATTAAATCCTTCAACAAGCTTGCAATAATTTTTCTTCACCAAAATCTAAGCTTCCAATAATTTTTCTTCACCAAAATCCTTGCCTCTTTCTCGTGATTTTCAAAATAAAAAGATATATTCCCCTTTTAAACTAAAATTCTCGATTGCATATATTTTTCCACAAAAACCCTAATATTTAATTTTAGTAATTAAAAGAAATTTTATTTTTTTCTTTTCTAATTCCTAACAAATGAATAAATTACATGTAATAAGTAAAAATCATTTTTTTTTCTTTTCTTCATGCAAATTAATTAATTTCCTCAAAAAGGAATTAAAACAATACTTTAATTCTAATTTATTCTTTTGTTCATTTATTTATTTATTTATTCTGTTATTCTTTTATTTATTTAAAATTCTAGGAAACAATAAATGAAATTAATCTAATTTATTTTTCACTAAAATTTAAATAAAATATATTTCTAATATCATGCGGCTTGCAACTTAATTTAATAAATTCTTTTAATAAATTAAATTTATAATCTCAATGCATAAAATACATAATTCAAAACTACCAACTATGAGATAACTCCATAAATTTAATTAATTAATAAAATCCACTAAAACACACAAACTAAACAATCCCGAAGCAAAGACTCAGAAAAAGTCAAACGACAATACACAAAGGCCGAACAAATTGACAGGATGACCAACTGCCGACACTCACAAGAGTGTAACTGAATAAAATAGGGTCAACTACTACCTCCTCCACTTCCATCAGACAATATAAGGCACCCTCAGACCTATGAAGCTAGGTGGAGACGATACCCCATACCTACCCGGTACTTGTACCTACAATATCCTGCATCACCGAACCACACATGCATATATACAATATAGAAAACATGACATGCACACTAATGAAGGAGAATTGCGACGTTCCCTGTCTCACCGGAGTTAGTGAAGGAAAATCGTCCCCTTGCATCCTATACACTCACAGACACGCAACATAAAATTACACATTACATAGATAAAGTAAAGTGTCAGTACATAGCAATAATCCATTAAATATCATAAATCAAAAGTACTGAAATACTGCAAATAAATTATGCATCTCATATCTAGATAAAGCATGAAATAATAGCATATGTCTGAATAACACATCATGGTAATGTATCCACTGAAAGTAAACAATTATAAAATATGAGTCTAATAAGTTCAAACGAGGAGAGGTACTACATGTTTGTTGAATCTTGTAGATAAATCATTGTGAGATTCATTGAGAAATTTTCAGCATGTGGTAGCATTTTCTCACTCTTGCTATCCTCATGAAGTTCAAATGCAATCTCTCTACTCTAATTTGGGTTTACAAATGTCCAATTTGCTTATTATTACATAGGACAATTGAAAGCTAATCATAAATTGGTGTAACAAGCTCAAAGTTTGCAAACCCAATTTAAATCTCTTGATGATTAGAAAGAGAATATGGTGAACAAAATCACCCAAAATGCATCTTACAATGTGAATACATCCAAATCAATTACCAATATCTCTATACTATTCAAGAAATTATCAATTATCTTGCTCTCTATTAACCATGACACTAAATAAGCAATTATAAAAGAATTGAAATACTAAATGTTATCATTATCTGTTTTGGTTGGCTTTGATAACACACACCTTCATAGCTTTGTTGGATTGATTGTTATGGACCATGTTAAAGTGACTATTATGTTTTGATTAATATGAAAAACAAGTTTTAAGGACCCGAAACCTTTAACAAAGGAGAAAAAGATAGATCAACAGAGATCCACAAGTCCAACAATGAAACAACATACAAAAGACTAACAAGAAGGCCAGTAAACTGAACGGACAACAAAAGAAAGGAACAACAAAGCGAATAAAACTAGATTATGTTATATTACGTTAGAATAATTGTTATAGAACATTTTAATATCAATACACTACCCCTAATTATTATGAATAATAAATTTTCTCTCTATAATTTCTAAATGAAAAACAACATCAACATCAACGATAGAGGCGCATTACAGTATAACTGTACGTTACAAAACACAAAGTTGAAAGACAAAATATCTACCAAAAGAAGTCCAAGTTGTAGTTGATGGAAATAAAATACATCTCCAGCCATAGTACCGATGGTCAGGAATAACTTTAAGAAAGCACCCCCCGGGCAAAAGTGTAAAACCCTGGTGAATCAACCGTTATTTTGGGGGGAAATTTTTGTATTGATGGTGATAAATTTTTTCAAAGTAGGAAAAAAAATTAATTTGTATTGGTGATTTATTTCTAGGGTACGAAAATTCCATAAAATTCTGGTGAATAATACCATATTCTGTGGGGAAATATATATATTGTAGGAGACGAATGTTTTTCGTTTAAAGGAACAAATATATAAGTGCATGAGCGAAAATTTTTACTTCGAAGGAAAAATTATTTAAGTGTACTGGCGATTTTTATCCACCGTTTGAAAATTATTTAATTTTTTTGGCTAATATTGCGTTATTTATGGAAAAATATATATTTTATTGGCGATTTCATGAATTCGTTGCCATTAATAGACAAGGCACATCACATCACATCACATTGAGTCCGGACTCTACACGATATATCAATAAGTGCAACCTCATTGACACGTCACATGTACCTAAAATCCATCAATGATTTTAAACCGTTCGATGATCGTAGATCAATGACTGAAGTTTTATTTCGGCCCAAATTTTAGAAGAGAACGTAGTTCTCCAAAAAGTGCTTGGAATGGAATTGGATTCAATAGATACGTATCAAATATCACGGTCGATAATGTTGGTCATTTAATATATGTATTGTCACTAACTGCAATCCAAACGACTTTAGCATGACTTCCAATATGGTATTTGGTACTGGTTTAGAGCAGTTTCCAATTTCGCACACTAGTGCAATTATGAGAAAGATTTGCAGAGATATACGAAATATTTAAAAAAAAAAAGGAATTAATATAGTTAGAGAAGGAATTATTACAATCAAGAGCTTCAATTATTTATAGATGATCTTTGCTTCTTTCATCTTCAATTAGCCTTTGGTAGATAAATCGTTGGAGCTCACGGTAGTTAAATTCTGCCTTTGGTTTAGGTCTATAGGCTCAGGCTGTATAATTTGGTATTCTGATTTCTTAAGATGGACACTCCTGTTTGCTTGAGAAACATGTATGCAAAGGACCAGAGTTTGTATGGGCTGACAACTTGGCACTGATGGGTCCCCACTGAATAAGAATGAACTCAACAGTGCAAACATATATAGATAAATTTAGAATAATATTATAACACTTCAAAAATATGATCGCTCACCTTCAGGTCACTAGTAGTCACCAATGCAATCAACATCAATGATTTTCCTTGGTCTGAAACTTCGCTATTGATCTGAATTCAGAGCCTAGAACCCACTAGATTGTGTAGAGATAGATCTGATCTTTGAATGTATTTATACCAATCCTTATATGGCGAATTCCGCGGGAATTTTATATGGTATACAAATATTTGGCGAATCCTACTTAACTATAACACAACTTATGTAATTTTTGAGGCGATTATGGGTCGTCCAATTAATTGGCAAATACAATAGAGTTGGCAAAAATTGGGGTGAATGGAGACACGCATCGGCAAAATGCCGTGCGAATTGGACCCTCCTGGCCAACAAATATTCATATGCCTATAGGCAAATTATGGTCATCTATTAAGGCAACCTCGGAGAGTGTAGGCGAAAAATTAAATTTACCGTGTGTCCACTGTATATTGTATTGACAAAATCCTTGCATAGAAACAATTAATTACATAAAACATATTACGATTGGGTCATGAATTTGATGGAAATTGATAATGTTCTGGCGACATGGCTACCCCCAGTCGGTACAATATATTCGCCATTGGCGAATATTCGCCACTAAAGTAAACTCTACTGATGGTATGTGAGAATAAAATTAAGAATATCTCTACTCTTCACGAATGCCATTAATGCAACTAATTTGATAGTCATGTGACCTTTTAAATGTTTATAAAAATCATAGTGAACGTTTTTTATATACTTTGCAGTTTTTTTAATATGGTTATTTTGGGAACATACTTTGTTTGATTATTGTTGGGATGGTCTTTATGTTATTATTTTAATGATCAATTATAGGTCATCATTTTAATTATGAATAATAGAGTTGTATTATTGTTCAATTGAAAATATTGATGTTTAAGAGAATATTAATTTTAGATAAATATTTTGATGATGAGTTAGAGTGTATCATTTCAAATATTAATTCTTAAAAGATTATAATATTCTTATTATCTTTATGATAAATTGTAGATTATAATTCAAATTATTGATATTACAAAAATTATGCATTCATTACAAACTATGAAAAGTATACATAAAAATTTGAATCTGTTTGTTTAATAAAATTATAAGTTTGACAAATAAAAACTATAGTTGACATTATTTTTCCATAATTTATTAGATTAAGATGAACAAACTTCTGGTTTAAAGTGTCTGTTTTTAACTCGACTTTTAGATCACTCTTAGTGGTCCATCATTTTTCTTTAGCTCCTTTACAATGAATATGGTTTGATCAGTTTGATTGTTTTTTCTCAAATTGTCATGTTTTATTGGTTTCATAATTTATTTTAGTTTCAAAAAATGATTGGTTTGTAATTAAAAAAATATTAATCTTCAAAAATAAGATTGGTGCTCTTGAATTGACTTGATGGTGAAGAACTTGTACGCTTGAAAGTGAGCTCACATGTTCAAATCTTGTAAGGGGAAAGGTACGTACATCTATTTATAGCACAGTTAGATGCCTCTTATATGAAATGTAAGATAATCTGAATGAACCATCTGTAAACCCAAAATATATCATCTGATATCGTAAACTATAAAAAAATTAAAAGAAACCGCCTAAATATACATAATACAAATATGAACTAAATATACTGTAAATAAAAAGAATTAGGTTTTGAAAAAACAAAAGCTATACCTAGCGTACAATGGAACCCAATAGACTGTTCTGGCCGTACTCAAATTTGAATCTGACAATCAGGAGTGACCAGTAAAATTTCTGAATCTTTTCTTCTGTTTGTCCGTCAGCTCTAAATGTATCCTGCAATCTTACGTCTTACCATTAATTTATGAACACTAGAGTCTAGTATAATGTTCATGACTATTTTTCATATTAAAGACCCTACTGTACTCCAGACTATAGATTCACAATGGACAGTTGTAATACTCAAATATTTATATTCATTTGACGTTGTATTGATATAGTTGTAAGGGAGTTGGTGCGGGTATACCTACACTATCATTGATGGAGTTCTGAATCCCAATCTGGTCATCTTCCTTGAAGGGTGTCTCTGTCTCACATGATGCTTGGCACATGCACCATTTCACATGCACCATCTTTGAAAGCTCCCTCCTACGAATATGTCTACAATGACTTTTCATTTTGTAATTCTGAAAATCACTAGATTGTACCTAGCCTCTTTTACTTTTGAGTACTATTTTGTTGGATTGCTCTTAATGATGATTAAGAATTGTACCTTAAAATGCAATGGGAATATTTTTTCGGTTGGAAGTTTTTTCTCTACAAAATCATTTTAGCACGAGAAGCATGAGAGTCAAGGACCGAGGGGTATGCATTCAGTCAAATTCGCTTAGGACATGATCTCAACCTCGTCCCTTATGATGTCAGAGCTTTCCACTCAACAAGACTTGATCCTTCGTGGCCTCATCAAGAACCATTCAACTCTATGAGAAAACCAAGACCCCCTTGACATAATGAGAATATTTAGAAATCGCTTAATGTTGTAAAAAATAAATTTAATTTAATGAATATGGATTTATATTATATACCTACGTCAAAGGCATTTCTTATTTGAAATGGATTAATTGACTTTGAGCATCAACAGTCCATATTGTTAGAGATAGAGATGGAAGATGATACAAATAATCTTGATCATTGAATTTTTTGTTGTTTTTCATTCGTCAAATATTACATCATTGTTGTTCATACATGTACAATTCACAACGGAAATGCCAATCCCTATCCCACTATCCCTTTTTAGATGATTTTACTTTTGTGAAAAACATAAAAGCCCACCTTACATGGACATGATTTTCTACTTCTTCTTGGAAATGATAATTTTCTAAGCTTCATTATAAACATTTTTATCTAACATAATGTACTCTTTGTAATTTCATTAAATATCTTGATCGGTTATGGACACTAGCAAATATTTTATATTTTAACTAATTTTATTTATTTAATATACTTGTGATGTTGAAGCCATGAGAGATGGTTTTTGTAATGGTGAAAAAGGGTGAATGATGGAGAGATCAAGAGGAAAGATTTTCTTTCCTTCGAGGAGAGATGAAAATTTCACTGCGGACTTCCCTTCAAACATCTTATTCACATTACATTTGAAAGAGGTTGAATTCACTAGATCCAATCTCTTAGGGCAAAGACTGAATACTAAATGAATTGATAATGGGATAGAAATGATAAGCTAACCCCTCTTTTAGAATGGAAAATGATTGAATTATGTTAAGTGTAAAAGTAGCAAAGAACTGATTATAACTTGAGATAGAAGCGTGAGATGAAGTTGTGCACCTGGATCTAGTTATAATATGTCGAGACGAAGCTGCCCTGCGAATTTGAGGAAAAGTTGTCAGGACCATGCTGAAAGTGTCCACGGTCCTCCAAAAAAATCCGTGAAACGAAAAGGGTTTTTCCGCCTCTGCAAACACAACTGTGCACATGCAATCTACACATAGAAAATAGAGGAAAAGGGGTTGAGATTGGGGGTTTGCCTTCAAGTCAAACCCCAGTTTTAAAATTAACCAAATGATGAAAGAAAGCACTTGCAAGTAAATGTAAATGAAAGACTGAAATGTAAGTCACCTCAAAGGAGGTTGCAGATAGAATGTAGGTAGATTTTCTTGTATGGAATTGAATGTTGAAAGGGATCTCCTCTTCAATGGTTGAATCCTTGACTTGAATGCAACACCTAGCCTTGAAGGGAGACTTGAGAATGCTTGAATGCTTGAATTCTCTTGAATGCTTGAATGCATGATCGATGAAAACTTCCAACTTCCGACTTATGCAAATGGGAAGGTAAATGCAACTTATATACTTGTCAATTAGGGTTAACTAACTGATATTTCATCACAGGCTTGTTAGGATAACCGATGAACAATTGAGAGGGGGGGGGGTGAATCAGTTGTTAACAGATTATAACATTTAATCCACTTAATAACCTTTAACCAAATTAAGTACCAGTAAAGCAAAAATAGATACTGGTAAACAATGCAACTTAACAATTAAACAGATAATCAATGCAAAGCAACCATACCACATAACACCATGATTTATACTTGGAAAACCCGGAAAGGGGAAAACCATGGTGGGAAGCCAAACCATAGTTAGATGATACTTCTGCAGAAAATATGTGTTACAATGAGGGGCCTGCACATGCAGGAAGGCACACTGCCTAGAGCGTACTGCTCATTACAAAAGAGTCTCACTGACTACAGAGAGGCAAAAACCATCTCAAAATAAATGGACAACAATCCAATAGAGTGAACTGCTAGAGATAGCATCTACCATGTTTGATTACAGTCTCGGTTAAGCTCAATACTAGAGGCCTTTGACTTCTTCCTTAATCCCAATTCGATCACCTATGATCGACCAAATCTCCTTCGCATATGATATTACATTCCATGACCATGACACTTTTTATTCCCATCCTATGATCTACAATGAAATCTTACATCATTTTATATCAACCTTAAGGTCTAAACCAATTAGGTCGGCCACCTAAAAGATATTACAATAAGATCATTACATAAATTCATATTACAATGATATGCCATGTCGGCTTAAGACCAAAACAACAAAAAAAAATCCATAGAACATCTCAAAACATGCCAGCAACGTGTAGAGTACACGTTATCATAATATCGGTCCATAACCTAGATAGGTACTGGACCTATTCTGGCTCCACCTCTCCAAAGCAATATCTTCAAGCAGTTGAAGCACAATCAAAGAACATCTTCAACATCCGGAAATCCATCTAGAAGCCGCACCAACCCCACTTATGCATCCTGTCAAGATTCCTCAGTGAGAGCTCTGCCGGTAAAGCCTTAAACCAATGTCGATAAGGGTTTACAAGAGTGTATGATAGAATCCAATTACCAAGTCAATACCAACTGACTAAAACATGCTCAAGGAACATGTAACACATGAAATAAAACATACTCCATTGATCCAATCATGCCGGAAGTGTGCAACAGATAGTCTCTTTCGCCAGTAACACTAGATCTTCTACTAGTAACCAAAACTTGTCTGCCGGTAACCAACCATAACAACTAGTGTTGACATCAATGACAAAACATTAATGCAATACACAATCAATTCATCCATAATTCCAACAAGGTCGACACATGGAAATTTTTCCTTCTTTATGCAATGTCCAATGCAAAGATAAGACAGAGGGGACCCCAAAATAGGGTAAGGACAAGGGTGCCACACCCTTCTCCTAGGAGGATAGGGGCGCCCTTGTCTCAGGACATGAAGCAGGTCCAGGCAGTGCGGAGGGAAGAACAAGGCAGTTTTCGGGGGTTAAGCAAGTCTCGGGACTCTGATCAGGCTTAGGGATTTGAATCGCCAACATGAAGACCCTAATGTGGTTGCAAATTGCAAGGCTCACAATTTTATGACACTACATTTAGCCCCCACTTTAGTAGGAGTATAAGCATATGCCAATACTATCGGTAAAGTACAAGGAAACAAGATTGAAAGACTTCTACCACGTCAAGGAGGCAAGATACACCAAGTCCCCAGTGGACTTAGGATCTTACGACATCGATTGACAAAGTAAAAGGGAAGATCAAGAAGAGAAAACCATGACTACAAGTAGCAAGGCTCCCCTCACTATGAGTCATGAAAGGCAAAGATACCAAAATTATAAAGCAAAGTTGAGTTCACTAAATAATTCTAAGTATCGAAAATGAAAATATGAGTGGAGTGTATGCCCCCATGTTAAAGTGATCATGTGCGCCTTATCAAAAGCGATTTCTTTAAGGTAGGATACACTCAAGAGAGAGAAGAGAGGGAGCACGATATCATAAGGATTTAGCCCCCAGTTGAGGAATAAACCCAAGGATAATAAACATAAAACACGAGGTAGTTTCACTTTGCTCGGGGTCAGTATGTGGTATGATAACTCATGTATATCATATATGTATATGTGCATATAATAATCATCATTCCCCAAAGAAAGGAGACTACCTTAGAAGAAAGGGAATAGAGGATGTCTTTTGAGTCAACATGAAAGAGACCAAATAGAGATCTCAATGCTTTGCATCATCCTTAAGTAGACATTGAGGAAAAAATAGAAGAATAGAGATACACATAGAAGAATGGTCACAAAAGAGAAAGAAAGGAGAGAGAGAGAGAGAGAGAGAGAGAGAGAGAGAGAGAGAGAGAGAAGATCTACAGTGCTAATATTGCTAGTCTAGCACAACATTCTCCTCTTGATCTTACTGATCACTATTTTGGGAAGGTGAGCAACATGTCAAAGAAGCGATATCGAGCACAACAGATGGAGCTATCACAAGATCCAAACAAGGACTATGCTCATGTGGTAAGTCACTTTGTTCGATTCTAGGAGCTAGGATTATTGTTTGTGAAAATTCAATTGATAAATGCTTGTCCACATCAACATATTCATAATCACTATTAGAAGCATTAGGAGTTGTATTTCCATCATGAATAACATTTTCACTCATTTATTCATTAAGATTTATAGAATGAGGAGCACAAACACAAATAGGAGTAAAACCACCACATGTTTTGTGCAACTTATGATCTGGAGATGTAGGTTCAACATCTTGCTTAGGAGAAAGGGGAATTATATCAATTGTTGTAGTTTTGGGAGATTGAATGGGTTGAGGAGCAACTTCATGATCTTGAGCACGATGCCTTCATCGGTAGTCTCTCGCACAATGATTTCATCGAGTGTTAGGGAAAGACTCAAAAGGAGGAGGAATATTTATGAAAGGAGGAATGGTCTCCTCTTTGATAGTTGAAGGTTTAGGTTGAGGTCTTTTAGGTTGGACAAGAGGAGAGGTAGGCCTCTTCTCTCTATAAGAGAAAGGAGGTGGAACTGTGCCATATAAAGGAGGAATATTAGGTGTAGGAAGGAGACTGGGTCCATCATGGGGAGGTGGTACAGGTCTAACCTTAGAAGAAATATTGTTGTTCTTCTTAGGAGAAGGCATAGTCACATCCATAGGAATAGGTTGAGGATTTTCCTTAGGAGGAAGATTAGTCCTATCCATTAGGGGAAGGATTTCATCTTCAAGAAGGATAGGAATGTCAATTGATGGGGATCTAGGTTGACTCAAGGATAAGATCATATATTTCTTCCATTTTTTATAAGATTGGAAAAGAGCATCGCTCCTTTGTGGAAGAGATTGAAATTGCTTAGGCCAAAAGAGATCAATAGGAACACATGGGCTTCTTTCGGATGGTCAAAATAAGCCATGGTTCATGGTTATGATTTATCCATTGTGAGGAAATTTCAAACACTTATGAATTGGAGAAGCAATGGCCTTCATGGAAGATAGCCAAGGTTAGCCCAACTTCACACATAATTGCTTGGAAGAAGCAATTATAGAAAAATTGACATCCATAGCTTTAGTGTGAACTTCAATAGGAAGAGTGATAGAACCAATGGTAGGATGAGAGAATCCATCAAATAACTTCACAACCACATTAGAGTCATCATATATCGGTTTATGCAATCGTAAACCGAAGAGATATTTCTCAGTGATAACATTAACCATGCAAGAGGGATCAACAAGAGCACCACAAAAAGGTATGCCCTTAACCTTCACAACTATGTATAAAGGCTCATTGAGTGCCCTAATCATCTCACTAGGGTTGAATGTAATACAAGGATCCTTAGTTTTCTTTTGTTTCTCTAACATGTTCACCAAATTCAGAGCTGTGGTAGTAAGATCATAAGGAGAGAAAGAGACATGTTTAGTCTCAATCATGTTAGAGGTATGAGAAGACAACGGATCAGCGAAAATCTTAAGATTTTGATTAGGAGTAGTTACTCATTTGTTTCCCTTATCATTCACACCTGCCACAGATATAGTATTATTATCAGTCAAATCTTGAATCTTACTTTTCAATGGAAAACATTTCTTAGTATCATGACTAGGATGACGATGAAATTAACAAAAGGAAATTCTATCAAAATAAGGGGATGCAAGCTTAGATGGGTCAACTGGTTTGATAGGAGGGAGTTTAATAATATTTCTTTGTAACAACTGAGACATAATACTATGTAAAGATTCATTCAAGGGAGTAAATTGTCTTTCTCTTTTAAAGAATTTAGAAATAGGAGGCACACATGTTGTAGCATTCACAATGTTGTTGTTGATTGTATCATTGAACTTGATGAAACATTTTGTTGGTTTGAACTTCACAAATGGTTGTTGAACACTCTCCCCCTTATCACTTAGAGCCATAGGAGTAGATTTCTCCATTTGACTCATAGCCAATTGATAATTATGGAGTGTTGCACACAACTGCTGAAAGGAAGTAAACTCAGACAAAAGAAGTTTTTCCCTTATATCTTTTTGCAAATTAGAAATGAAAATTCTTTGAATATCATTATCAGGCACATGAAAAGAAGTTTGAGCACACAAATGCTTATATCTGCCAATGAAATTAGTCACTTTTTCTTTAACACCTTGTTTACATTGCATTAAATCAGTCAAAGTGATTGTAGGACCAATGTTGTTTTGAAATTGGTGAATGAAAGCATTTTCTAATTGTTGAAAAGAAGTGATAGAATTAAGAAGGGAAATATAAATACCATTGTAAAGCCTTATCGCTTAGTGTTCTTGTAAACAATTTTGCAAGTACTTTGATCATAAGAAAAATCAGTACACAAGGTTTGAAATGTTTTAACATGTGTGAGAGGATCACCTTTTCCATTATAGAGTTCCAATTGAGGGACCTCAACATGTTTAGGTTGGACGACTTTAACAATATCAAGAGAAAGTGGGCTCGCAATATCAAATGTGGGAACACTAAACTTGGATTGACTCATGGAAGCAATTTGTTGTTGTAAGGAAGACACAATTTGAGCAAGATTGTTAATGGTTGTTTCAGTAAAAGAACTGATGTTAGACATGGTTGATTGAGAAGGTGGTGTGATGTTTTTGAAGGAAGGCATGGATTGAGAATAAGGTGGTGGGATATTATGATAAGTAGGCATAGGTGATGATTGAGTAGGAAATGGGACACTTAAAGGAGGAATTAAATTGTTGAATGAATTGCCCCCTTGTGTCACATTGATTGGTTGAGGGATATTAGGAATACTTATTGAAGACATAGGTAAAGATGGAGGATTAAATAAAGAAGAGGGATTGCCCCCATGACTAATTGTTGTAGGAATGACATTTTGAGTTGATGTAGCCATGATATTTGAAGGGAAAGTAGGAATACTAGCCATTGGAGTAGACAAAGGAATAGAAGAATTGATTTGATTTGAAGGTTGTGAATGACCTAAGTTCTCAACATAACTCTTTATAGGCATGACATTAGAATCAACAATATGAGCAATGCCACATAATATATCAATTCCATTCTTATCACTTTCAATCATGCATTTAAAGCCTTCAATTAATGGAAGAGATTCACTATTAGGGTATTCTTGGGTCATCCATTGTTGAAAGTTATCAAATTGATTGTCCAATATTTTTGAAAGTTGATATATGGAAACTCTAGGTAAAGATTCTTCTTGTTCATCATGGTCTTCATCAATTGGATAGATAGGGACATGATTAGGATGGGAAGAATTAGCATTATCCTCATTAAAGAAGTCACCCAAATTATGCTCCATCTCCTTGGTAATTAAACCTTGGGAAGCCTTAATTCTAATGCTTTGTCTAACGGGGATAGTGTAGGTAGGACTAATTATGGTGAAACTCATGCACTAGAGGGAAAATTGGAAATTTTGAATTTGAATTTTGACTAAGAGGAACAAAGTGCCCAAAAATTGAATAATGCAAAATTTGAGAAAATAATGATTAAACAATTTGACTTTGTTGGAAGAAGAAAATGACACAATTTCCAAAAAATAAAGTTTATGATAAATGAAAGGAAATTGGAATTTAAAAATTAGGGCCAATAGGATACCACTTAATATAAAAAAAAATCTTGAAATTTGAAATGTTGAAATTTGAAGGTATTTTTTATTTTAGGGATAAAAAATTGACAAAATTAGCCAATTTATTAGGATTTAAGCTATTAAATACTGTCATAACCGTCTCCTGAAATTTCAGGAAAAAAGTCAGGGACCGTGTTGAAAGTGCACACGGTCTGACCAAATTTTTTCAAAATTTTCAGGGCTAAAAGTTACGATGATTTTAAAGAGAACCCCCCAAAAATGGCAAATTTTATGATCTCTAGATAGGCGAAATGAAGGTTTGAATGGGAAAATAGGATCCTATTAGGGTTTTGAAAAAAATGAGGAATTGGATTGAAATTTGAAAAGGGTCAAACCTAATGGATAGGGACACCTTGAAAAATGTTTAGAAAATTGGAATTGATTGATATTGATTGAAATTTGCACAAAATCCAATTAAATTTGAAAATTAGGGTCTTAGGACCTAACCACTTAATTTTTGAAATTTTGAATTTTGAAAAAGGAGGGAAATTAAAATTTTGAATTTTAGGATAGAAGATAAGTATAAAAATAGTCACAAATCTGAAAATTAAATGGAAATTCAATTTTTGCACAATTTCAAGATGATTTTTAAAAAATAGGGTTTTTACAATTAACCTCTTAATTTTGTGAATTTGATTTGTAATTTGAACAAGACAATGAAGAAATTGAATTTGACAAATAAAACAATTTTCAAATCTAAGACAATAGATAGTAATTTTTTCAAAACACAAGTTCAATTTCAATTTTAAAAACTAGGGTTTTGAATGAATTAACCACTAAGTTTGCAAAAAAATACGCAATGATTTTTAGAATACGCATGTAAGACATTGGGTTCACCAAAATGTAATGGCAAAAAAGGGTGAATGACGGAGAGATCAAGAGGAAAGCCTTTTTTCCCTCTGAGGAGAGATGAAAGTTTCAGTCCGGATTTCCCTTCAAACACCTTATTCACATTATATTTAAAAGAGGGCGAATTCACTAGATCCAATCTCTTAGGGAAGAGATTGAATACTAAATGAATTGATAATGGGATAGAAATGATAAGCTAACCCCTCTTTAGAATGGAAAATGATTGAATTATGTTAAGTGTAAAAGTAGCAAAGAGTTGATTATAACTTGAGATAGAAGCATGAGATGAAGCAGTGCACCTGGATCTGGTTATAATATGTCGAGATGAAGTTGCCCTGCGAATTTGAGGAAAAGTTGTCGGGGTCGTGCTAAAAGTGTCCACGGTCCTCCGAAAAATCCGCAAAATGAAAAGGGTTTTTTTGTCTCTGCAAATGGAGTCCAAATCTGAAAACATAGTTGGGCACCTACAACCTACACATAGAAAAGAGAGCAAAAGGGGTTGGGATTGGGGGTTTGCCTTCAGGTCAAACCCCAGTTTTGAAATTAACCAAATGATGAAAGAAAGTACTTGCAAGTAAATGTAAATGAAAGATTGAAATGTAAGTCACCTCAAGGGTGGTTGTAGATAGAATGTAGGTAGATTTTCTTGTATGGAATTGAATGTTGAAAGGGATCTCCTCTTCAATGGTTGAATCCTTGACTTGAATGCAACATCTAGCCTTGAAGGGAGACTTGAGAATGCTCAATGCTGGAAAGGAATGATTGAATGCTTGAATGCTCTTGAATGCATGATCGATGAAAAATTCCAACTTCTGACTTACGCAAATGGGAAGGTAAATGTGACTTATATACTCATCAATTAAGGTTAATTGACTGATTTTTCATCACAGGCCGACACATGGAAAATTTTCCTGCTTTATGCAATGTACAATGCAAAGATAGAACAGAGGGGGCCCCAAAATAGGGCAAAGAAAAGGGAATCATGCCCCTGTCCTAGGGGGGACAGGGGTGCCATGCCCCTATCTTGCCCTTGTCTCAAGACAAGAAGCATGTTCATGCAATGCGGAGGGAAAAACAAGGCAGTTTCTAGGGGTTGAGCAAGTCTCGAGTCTCTAATCAGGTTTAGGGATTCGAATTGCCAATGTGAAGACCCTAATGTGGTCACAAATTGCAAGGGTCGCAATTTTATGACACTACAATTTCATAATGGTGCATCTTAGTTTTATTGATTTACATTGTAGTTTATGGTATTTTTCTTTAATATTATAAGAAATTTTATTTGTTTAATATTTTTGTTATAGTGAATTCATTGTATTGACATGCTTTAATTTGTTTGTTTTACATGATAGTTTATTTATAATATTGACATTAAAATTTCTATTGTCAAGTAGTGTGGGATGTGGATAATTTAAAGTTTATGTTTCATCATTATTACAACCCATCAAACTTGTGTCTTCATATGTTTTTTATTAAGATACCATAATAGGCCTACAAAGTGCATGACCAGTTGTTGTACATTAGGAACTAATACTTATGCTTTTTATTTTTTGAGTGAGATATTAACTCCAATACCCCTCCCTCTCTCTCTCTATCTCTTTCTATCACCATCTATCTCTCTATATTTCTCCCTCTCCCTCTTCCTCTATACCTCTTTATTTCTTCCTCTCTATCTCTCCATTTGAAGTGGATAAAACCAAGCAAGAAATTATTCTCTACAACATAAATGAATTACAAAACTTGTATTTCCAATTTGTCTATATGAAGAGAAAATACAATATTATGTAGACATGAATATGGCTAAATTAGAGATTTGAAAAAATCATCCAAATCTTCACATGAAGTGGAGATAACAATAATTTTCTATCTTATGAAAAAGTAATTAACCATTACCTAAATAAGACTAACCTCCTAACACGTAGGAAACTTATATTTACTTTTAGCTTTTGACTTTTTCTAAAGGATACCAAAAAAAAAACATTAAAATAATAATTTAAATCATATGCTCTAACCTATATCCTATGAATCCTCTCCATTCCTACCAATAATAGTGACATTGGACTCCAATGCTCTCAATAAAGAAGGAAAGTATTGAGATAGTTGATGGTGAGAGATCCAATGGGCCTGATGTAGGAGATGACCCTATTTTTCAACATGGTAGGAATTTGTGCAACCATGTTGAGTTTTATGAGTCTTTGCATCAAAAACTTGATCAAAACCAAGTGAAAGTTGAATATTAGGAACAATATCTACAAGATGGCTAATAGGAGGCTTAGTCTCTAATGTTGATTCGTGGTAGTTCTTGAGAAAATCAACATTGAGAGGAACATGGATGCCAAACTAAGTTGGAATGATGTATGAGCATCCCCGGTCAATGAGCAAACTTGAATCAACCAAAAACATTTCCGTTCTTGTTTAAGTTCTTTAAGCAGTTTCAGTATTCTTACTGGTATGTCCTAGTAGTTTATTGTTCTTCGTGGCAGATCTTGTTTGCAGTTTCCTAGCAATTTCATGTGGTTGATTCCATATTTCTAGTTCATTTGGGTTCTTCTCCAATCAGTTATTGCTTCCGGTTGGCTATTTCTGGATTCTCGGGATAGTTCTTGTGCTTACCAGTTGGTTTTCCTTCATTACCGACGTGATTCTTGGCATGTGGATCCATCTTAGGTCTTGTCTAATGTTCTTTGGCATGTAGTCGACCTTCTTGCTGAACCACATCACTTGGTTGTTATTTTCTGGAAAGATTTCTTAAATGTTAGGGCCAACCTAATTACACGTTTCATTTTCCTGCGTTGGTGAATGTAATCTTTTGAGGCCAACCCGGATATGTTCCAGTGGGTTGAATATGGTGTTATGTAATAATTTGTAAGGGAAAAGGAAGTAGAACTGAGAATAAGGATTGAGATTTGAATGTTGTGATCCGGTTGATTCTTAGAGTCCCAGTTAGATTATATCTGGCTTGAAGCCTGCATGTAACCAGTTAACTACCGGATGTTCTTGATGATAATATGAAGATTGCCGGATGATTGCTAGAAGTTCTAAGGTTGTAATATGATCTGTTTATGTATATTTGTTATTTTTTCTTACTGCTTTCGTTGTGTCTCTCTTGTTGCATAAGCTGGTGGAAGAGTCGTTTGCGAACATTGAGGCATTCCTTGAGGTGGACAGATCTCGGATTGGAGGTAGGCTGCATGTGTGTTCAATAGATCACCGAGGGGAGGCAATTGAAACCAGTAGTCAGATCATTGGAGTGGAAGGAGAGATGTCATCGAGGATAACAAACCCCCAGAGAGTAGAACAGATGATGAAAGACTTCAAGAGTGAAGTGAGGAATGAAATCCGGAATGCTTTGGCTAGATTGCGAAGAAACCCTGACTCTGAGGATGAGTATGAGGATACCGATGAAGAGATTGAGGAAGTTGAAGGACCGAAAGATGAGAGAGGGGAGAGATTCCTAAGAGCAGTGGTGCAAGCAAGTAAAGTGCATAAAGTTGAGGTTTCTAACTTTTCCAGAATGCTGAACCTGGAGGATCTGATCGATTGGATCAGAGAGTTGGAGGACTATTTTGAGTTTGAGGATGTTAAGGACCTGCAAAGAGTATGCTTGGCACAGACCAAGTTGAAAGGGCATTCTTCCTTATGGTGGAAAGAGTTGTAAAAAGACAGAGTGGATAATGGTGAATTGAAGATCACTCGGTGGAGACAGATGGTTGCAAGGTTGAAGGCCAAGTTCATATCGGGAGACTAAGAACTGGAGTTGTTCAAGAAGTTGTAGAACTTGAAACAAAGAAACATGACTGTGAAGGAATATACTGAGGAATTCTACAAGGTGGTAATCAAATCTGGACATAGAGAGATTGTCAGAGAAAAGGTGGTGAGGTACATCAATGGGCTTGCTTTTAACATTCAAGATGAGATGAGTATGTTGAAGAAGCTTACCAGTATGCTTTGAAGGCTGAGGAGAAGATGAGAAGAAGACAACCGAATAAGGGAAAGGAGAAATTCAAGATGAATGGGGTATGTGCACAAAGATGGTGGTTAGAAAAGTGGACACCACCCAAAAAAAACATGAAAAAACAAGCAGCGCGTACGCGGTTATAAAATTTGAAATCACCCCATATGCATTTAGGTCTGTTGTTCCCAAGCCTAAAAAAAGGCAGCGCATACACGCTTCTTTTAGGAAAGTGAGCGTGTATGCACTGCTTATAGGAAAGTGAACGTGTACGTGCTACTTATAGGAAACTAAGCACGTATGCGTTGCTTTTAGGAAAGTGAGAGCGTATGCGCTCATAAGCCCTAAAGAACCGCATACACAGTACCTGTCAAAAAAAGTTAAAAAAAAAAACTGGGTCTTATTTTCCCATGACCACGATGTTTTTTCCCGCATTTCCTCCACGAAACCGCAACCAGGTGACTCATTTCTCCTCTAAACGCTATGGATCAAGGTTAGTTTTTCTTAATTTTTGTCTTTCTTTCCTGTTTATTCATTTTATTTTACGTTTTGAAGTTAATTTCGTTAATTTTGATTAGGTTTTTTTATTTTTTGTTTCAAAAACCATATTTTCATAATCCACAACAAGAACAAAAAAATGCACCTCCTGAAAACCCACAAGATACACCCCCAGTTCCTCCTTTTGACCGCACACCTAAAACACAGGAGCAATTGATTAATCAGCTAGGAAAAAACACATCTAAAATAAATAGACTGATGAATAAATTGAAAACATCTAAAATTGAGCATCATAAATCCCTCGCTGCTAGCCTAGAAACATTAGCTAGTGGTGCCACAGCTGTTTCCACACAAATTACAAAATGGGGAAACTTTGGGGATAGGTTATCATACAAGGGAGTGAAAAATAAAAATATTAGTAAACAACAAATATGTGCCCTTTTTGTTGATCCTAAAACTGGTGAGTCATTACCTCTTAATGCAAAGAGGTTTCCCATACATTGGTGTACCAATGTGCAGATGAAGAATCTTTTTTCGCAGAGGTGGTGGATGGTCTTTGATGATCCACCTTGTAATAATTATGAGGTGCCATTATATTTTTTGAGAAAAGTATACTGTGAGTTTGTCCTCAATGTGCGGCCAAACTATTTTGACAAGAGAGTTCCATGGTAGAGGCAGCGACTCTACCCAAGATAGACCTGGAGCCCGTAAGCAAGTAGCCCCAGAGAGTCGTTGCCCCCTAGCACCCAAACCCAAGGTGCATCAAGTTGTCCCAGTAGAGCATGGGATGTCGTTAGCACACCCTATTGTATTGGATGATAAGCCATTAGTTGCTCTAGGTGGCAACTGAGAGCCCATTCAACATATGTGTGTTAGTTGCTCGGGGATATGCTTAGGGACAGATGACGGGGCCGCTGCAAATAGATCCACATCTCATTCATGCATGATTTATGGGAGTAGATGTCAAGCCCACCCCGCTGAGGATTTGGCACTGACAAAGGAGTTGATGGACATGGTGTTTGCCCATCAGCGAAAGACACATGTTTGTTGATTTGAATTCATAGCATTTTATTTATCAGTCACTTTAAATTTTTAATTACATAAACGAATTTTCATTTATACATCAATTTAAATTGAGACAAATAATATGCATTTCATGATGCAGCAATGGTATCCCATACTCCTCCCATAGTTAGTACAACTACAACTTCGATGCCTGAAGTATAAATTTTGTAACATGTTAAAATATAATAGTACAGTTTGACTTCAAAAAAATTACAAGATATACTAACTATCTTTAATGCTTGGTCCAATTTTTGGTTTGTAAGTGTTGACAGGGGACCAAATGTCCCAGATTAATGACATCATGCTCTCAACGATCGATTTTGCCTACAAGCTTATACGGTATCATATTTTGTACAACCTTTTTTATGGATTGTTTTGATGGAATATGCAAGTCATTTCATTTTAGATTTTTTAAATTATGTTTAATATATTATCTGTACTAATATCTCATGTTAATTTTGTTATTTTAGGGTACCCCCTCCGCGTCTAGGCCTCTTCCTAAGAAAAAGAATTCCTCAAAGACGCCAAAATGTGGGAAGAAGGTAATTGAACATATTTTTAGTTGTACAATTGTTTGAAAGTGTTGAAATCAAGTCTTAGTTGGGGTTTGTAGATTGATTAGTGTTTTTTCTCTATTTTACATGTACAATGACCATTGAGCTATGTGGATTTGCTGAATGCACATGTTTTGCCCATGGATCAAGAGAGGGCAGAGGTATGTATCTCTACTTTATTTTCTTGATTTCATGACTATATGCATGTGTAAATGTGAACTTGTGATAAATTATAATCTTATAATTTTTTCATACAGGAAATATCCATAGCTGCTTCATCAATGGTGAGCCCTCCTCCATGCACTAGAGAAGCATCTCAGGATTTGGTACACTTTTGTTTGATATATTACATTAATTGTTTTTAACATACAATACTTATCATTATATTAATTGCATTTAATCTTTGATCATTTTTTGTATAGGTAATAGCGATAGTTTCTCCATCGATGGTGAGCCATCCTCAATCCATTGGAGAAGCATCTCAGGCACTGGTACGTCATTGTTCTCTATATTATAGCTTTTAAGTGTTTTTGATGTATTTATGTTAGTACATTGTATTAATTGTAGATTTAATCTACAATAGACCCCTTCGTAGTTCGACCATAATGTGGATCCTTTTAAGTTTGGCTTCAAGAAAACTCCTAAGAGTGACAAGGAGAGGAGAGCAAAGATATTAGCTACGAGATCAGGCGATGAGGTAATCTACATTTCAATTGCAAAGGAATTATAGTTAAATGCATAGTTATGTTGTTAATTGTGAACTATTTTCTACAAAATAATTCTAAGTTCTTGCCTTTTGAATTGTAGTTTTGTAGCCATCTATAGAGCTGCGTACCGCATCGAAGTGGCTATATTTTGATGATCCACCACAAGTTTAGGATCATATAGTGTTAGTTGTGGTCATATAATGACCAATACATGTAGATATATTCTACATTTTTATTGTATATCGATTTGGACATGGCATATGCCACATTTTTGAAATACTTGTATTGAATTGGTAGACATGCCTTTTTTGATATATATAAATGTTGATATTTGATCCAATAAATGTGTACTGAGTTCATTATTGTGTATTCATTATATTTCGTGGCTATCCTTTTATAAAGTTAATTGATCATTTGCCTATGTAATCAACAACATGAATATAAACAACAAAAGTATATGATATAAAACATTGCAATCATGGAATATGATTTGATAAAATTTCTAAAATGTCGAATTAACCCTACAAAATTCCTTGTATTCAGTTCATTATTGTGTATTCGCTATATTTGATGGCTGCCCTTTTATAAATTTAAATGAATATTTTCCTATGTAATCAACAATATGAATATAAACAACAAAAATCGACAATATGAATATAAACAACAATATGTGTGTGGTGCGAGAGCACCCTCACACTCGCAATGGTCAAATTTTGGTTCTCGTGTGAACAAAATGATGTCACAAGCGCATCCAGGTGGGCAGGTTATGCTAGGCATACTCCTCTTGTGCATCCCAAAGCGTCAGAACGTCAAGAGTCATACCCTACCAGCATAATCTCTCAAGTGCCTTGAGTCCAAAAAAATGTCAAACTTTGACGAACTATTTTTTCCAATCCAAGATACATATGATCGATCCATTTGAACCTATGGAGTTGTGTGAGGCTCCTCTACAATGGCCTATCTCATATTTTTGACGACTCGGAGCCATTTTCAATTGGCAGCATTTTTTTGCCTGCTGCAAAAACCGTTGCATGCAATGCAAAGTTGCAAGATAGGATAGAATTGATTCGGTTTGTCATGTGCACAAACCAATGTCACGAGTGTGTCTAGGTGGGAAGGTTTATGCTAGGCATGCTCCTCTTGTGCATCCCAAAGCATCGGAACATCGAGATTCATACCCTACTGACGTGATTTCTCAAGTGCCTCGAGTCTAAAAAATTGTCAAACTTTGACGAACTGATTCTTCCAATCCAGGACACATATGATTGAGTTGTTTGAATCTATGGGGTTGCACAAGGCTCCTCTACAATGGCATATCTCAGTTTTTTATGACTCAGATCCATTTTCAATTGGTAGCATTTTTTCGCCTGATGCAAAAACCATCAATTGCATGCAATGCAAAGTTACAAGATAGGCTAGAATTGATTTGGTTCGTCGTGTGCATAAACTAACATCACGAGAACATCTAGGTGGGTAGGTTTATGCTATGAATTCACCTCTCATGCATCCCAAAGTGCCGGAATGTTGAGAGTCATACCCTACCGGCGTGATCTCTCAAGTGTCCTGAATCCAAAAAATCATCAAATTTTGACATACTGTTTCTTCCAATCCATGACACGTATGATCGATTTGTTTGAACCCATGAGGTCATGTGAGGCTCCTCTACAATTGACTATCTCTATTTTTGACAACTTGGAGCCATTTTCAATTGGTAGCATTTTTTTGCCTGTTGTGAAAAATTGTCAGTTGCATGCAATGCAAAGTTGCAAGATAGGCTAGAATTGATTCGGTTCATCGTGTTCACTAAACAACTTCATGAGCACATCTGGGTGGGTAGGTTTACACTAGGAATGCTCCTCTCATGCATCCCAAAGCGTGGGAACATCGAGAGTCATACCCTACTGACGTGATCTCTCAAGTGCCTTGAGTCCAAAAAATTATCAAACTTTGATGAACGGTTTCTTCCAATCTAGGACACATATGATCAATTTGTTTGAACCTATGGGGTCACGTGAGGCTCCTCTACAATGGCCTATCTCAGTTTTTGATGACTTGGAGCCATTTTCAATTGGTAGCATTTTTTTGCCTACTGTGAAAACCGTTAGTTGTATGCAATGCAAAGTTGTAAGATAGGCTAGATTTGATTTGGTTCATCGTGTGCACAAAATTGACTTCACAAGTGAATCTGAGTGGGAAAGTTTATGCTAGGCATGCTCCTCTCATGCATTCCAAAGCATCAGAACATCGAGAGTCATACTCTACCAACGCGATCTCTCAAGTGCCCTAAGTCCAAAAAATTGTCAAATTTTGACGGACTGTTTCTTCCAATCCAAGACACATATAATATATCTGTTTGAACTTGTGGGGTCACATGAAGCTCCTCTACTATGGCCTATCTCATTTTTTGATGACCCAAAGCCATTTTCAATTGGTAGCAGTTTTTTGCTTGCTGCAAAAACTGTCAATTGCATGCAATGCAAAGTTGCAAGATAGGCTAGGATTGATTCGGTTCGTCGTGTGCACAAACCGATGTCATGAGTACATCTGGGTGGGCATCTTTATGCTATGCATTCTCCTTGTGTGCATCCTAAAGTGCCAGAACATCGAGAGTCATACCCTACCAACATGATGAACAAGTTGCTTGACAAGTTTTTTGACAATAATGATAATTTTTGCTCAAATTGTATCTAGACTCAATCTATGACTCCTCTGACTCGATAATGACTCAAATAGTTCTCCATGATTATACAAGAATCAATAATTCTCTTGATTGACCTTATCACATCACATAAACTCAAAACATAGACACAAAAAATAGTCACAAAACATTGTCACATATTATTCAAAAATTTGCCCCTAACTATGGTCAAATCAGCTCTTGGCTATTTGAATGTACAAAAAAATGTCTTACAAATAATCTCATGGGCTTTTATACAAAATTTGGCATTACAATATGTGTGATTTAGCTCATCGCCATTTTAATATAAAAAAATTGGCATCTAAATATGTACAAATCAGCTCATTGCCATTTAAATATACAAAATTATGCCCCTAAACATGTAAAAATCAGCTCACGGGCATTTATATATACAAAAAATGAATATAGAACAATTCATCGACGATATATACAAAATTCTCAAAATCATTCTTCTTTGAACCGTAGAATCAATCAAGTGAGCCTTCAGGATCGGCTCTAACCTGTATTGTGTCAAGTATTGCCTCGTGGTCAGATTCATGAACTTTCCATAAAATCTTGTTATGAGGTCTACCATGATACTTCATCAAATGAATATTTGTTGCAACAACAAGGTTAGAGAAATGAAGAATATGTCTATGTATTTCAAATTCCTCGAACAACCAAACATCATAATTCTTGATAGGGTATCTCCTAAGCCATGTTCATGTCATGACAACAAACCCTATTGGGTACTCAATACCCTCTTTGTCAATGATTGTGGTTGTCAATTTTCTTTTAGGCTCAACACAATGACACAAATAGTAATTCGTTCCTTCTTCATTGTTCTCTTCTGCAACAACTGTATACACATGACCTTCATTTTATAAAGTGATAATTAATACCAAAAATAAAGTGTGAAGTACAAAAAAATGAACCAAAATGAATACTTGCTAAAAAATTAACTCAAAAAATCACCTGAATCCACTAGGTTGGATACATGGTCAAAATCCACTGATATCTCCATCTGGCTCAATTGTAGTGCTTTGGGAATTTGACAATGGGAACCAACGGTCTACAAGACCATTTGTCAACCCACTCTTGTGATTCACATTCTTCCCACAAACAATACATACATGAAGAGCAAAAACATACCATCTGTCTCATATAAATTACTAGTGAACTTGCATTTGAACTCATAAATGAGTGCATGTCACTCGATCCTTCAACTGTACAATAATCTAGATAGTTTTCAATGTTAGATTTAGTGATCAACCAAAAATATCTATGAACCATTGACGTAATTGGATTACCTAGACCCATCATAGACTTCCACCATTGCACAATTGTTTCTGCATCTATCAACTCACCACCACCTTTGTACTTCAATTCTTCTCTAGCTAGGGCTCTTTTTACACATGCTCCTGCACCATCGTGCTCTCCCTTACCATGTCCAACCTCAGTGAAATTTCAAAAATGTTGTACACCCCTTGTCATATTTATCCTTATCAACCAATAAAACATGCTTGCATTCTTGAATTGTGTGGTGCAATTATCTGACCATATTAAGTGTCAATTGTATTGTATATTTCTTTCCTTTAAATTATCATAGAAAAATTTAAAGCATCCTTATACAAACTCTGATGAATGAGTATGATCATCACTTATGTAGAAGTGACACTCTCTTATAACCTTTCTATCCTCCTCTATGCTATCATTTGCATGCATGAATGTTATGTGTACAAAAATAGAAACTTGTGTAGAATGATGATACATAGATTGCGCTTCATTTTGAGGTTGTAGTGTATAATTTTCAGAAAAATAAATGTTAGAGACAATGACACCAAGAGGAAATGTGTCCTTACATAACTTGAATTGCTCATCTAACCATCGAGCTCTATGTGTATGCATTATGTACTCATAAACTAGTTTCTCTTGAAACATTTTCATAAATTCAGCTACACATATATCATTTTTCAGTAGCTCACATCTCTTCAAATCTTTTCCATTTTTAACTCCACATGTGATTGTCTTATATTTTCCAAAAGAAACTAGTCTCCTACCAATTTCATGTGTGCTCTCCAAATGTACACATCTTGGTAAATGTTGCGAACCACCACATATAGCACAAAAACCTTCCAAACAAGGAATCTTATAATAAATGCAACCATCATGTCTATTACATAGCACACTTGAAATAAATTCTCTTATCGATTTAGGAGGTGCTTGTATATTGCATTCCTGCAAAACATCGTTAGTGTGCAAAGTAGAACAAATATGATGAAAAATATCATAGTGCATGAAAAATTCAATATGCATCCTACAACAACACGTGGTGCGTACATGATTAATCTTAATATAAAAAGGTTTTGCCATTTCAAAAAATCTTTGAGAAATTCTTATTTGAGGAAACTTTTGAAGGAATATTTCATAAAATTTTGTTTGAAATAGTGTTTGGCATTTGGCTCACAATTTGTAGACCCAATTTGCCTTCTAACACCATCTCTTTGGTTGGGAAAAACTCTTGTGTTGTCATGCCAAAGTTTTTTTAGTTAATGTTCTTAGTGCATCAACAACAACCTTGTCTTTGCATGGTAGTCTACCCGAGAATGCCCAAAGAGAATTATTGTTAGGTTCCCCTATTTTTTTTCACCTCTATAATGCTTTACTTAATGTTGTTCTACTAACGTTTAATGACTTACTTGTTTTGCTTATAAAACAAACTTTTTTTATTTTCTTGCTCATTGTGGTTGATGTAATGACATGTTGAGTAGCATTAGAATATTTAGTACGTGATTTTGAATCAATAGCTTCATATGCATCAAATAGATTTCTCACAATATTTCTTTCACTGTTACTTTTAGATGATCTTAGGCCTAGAATTTTCATTGTCTCTCTAAAATTCAAATTTTTAATCATTTGAACAATTAATTGACATCTTGCAATTTGATTTAAGTTTTCAAAATAGTTTTTCCATATTCTTTTAGCCATTCTCCTACAAGTTCGTTCATTCATTTTATCGGGCATTGGCTTTAATATATTCTCATCAATGTCAATTAGATGCTTTGGTTTCCTATGAATGATTCTAGGAGGTGTTAACATTGGTCCATTGTGTACATTCAATTCATCAAATAGAGAAGGTGTATGTTCATCATTTAATTGATTATTCAATGTGGTATCTTCTTTAATTGCATTAGGTGCATTATGTTTGTTTGGTAAATCGAATTGAGATGTTGAGGATGAAATACCTTCTTATCCCATTGTTCTTATGTCACGTAATTTCTTCATACGTTGCCTTTGTCTTTCCTTTTCAGCCTCTCATTGTTCCATCATTCCTCGCTTGTTCTTTCCCATGGTTGATATCGATAGTCCTAACTAGAATCATATTACACATATATGTAAACAAAAGTTCATAAACAAACAAATAACCATAAATATGCATCTTATCATTATTTTTTTGAATCAAAACTATTAAACAATCACAATAATATTGACAAAACTAATAAGAACAACAATTCAATTATTTGAAATCATGCAAAAAAATAAAATTCACTTACTTATATGAATAAAATAGTGATAGAAGTGCAGACACAGTTGCAGTGGGGCTTTCAACGACCTCAAAAAATTCTTTCGAGACCGTTGAGGCTCTTGGGCAAATAAAACTATGTCTAAGTACCCCGTACGCGCTATATCAATAACCGCATGCACGTTGTTAGTCCCTAAAATATTGGCAAGCCCAACGGTATTTTTTTTTTCACCTTGTACTAATAATTAGCACGTGCGCGCTCCTATGCCTTAAAAATGTTATGGCGGGGCAGCAAACTAATAGGCTCAGTACCCCGTACACGTTTACAAGTAATAAGTAGCATCTACGTGCTCCTATGCCTTAAAAATGTTATGGGAGGGCAGTGAAGTAATAGGCTTAGTACCCCGTACGCGCTATTTGTAGTAAAGAAAATGTGAAGGAAAAGGGAGGGAGGGAGGGAGGGAGAGAGAGAGAGAGAGAGAGAGAGAGAGAGAGAGAGAGAGAGAGAGAAGAGGGGAGGGAGAGAGGAGGGTGGGAGGGAGAGAAGAAGGGGTATAGAGGGATAGGAAGAGAGAGAGAGAGAGAGAGAGAGAGAGGAGGGGGGAGGGAGAGAGAGAGAGAGGAGGGGGGAGGGAGGGAGGGAGGGAGAGAGAGAGAGAGGGAGAGAGAGAGAGAGAGAGAGAGAGAGAAGAAGGGGTATGGAGGAAGAGAGAAGGGGAGAGAGGGAGAGAGAGGTAAAGGAGAGAGAGAGAGAGAGAGAGAGAGAGAGAGAGGGATGGGGTATGGAGGAAGGGAGAAGGGGAGAGAATCAAGTCTCTAGTTTTCACTTAAGTCTATCTCTATCTCTCTCCCCCATTCTTTATCTCTGAAGTCTCTCCCTCTCATCCTCTATCTCTCTATCTCACTCTCCCCTTCTCTCATGTGTTTCTCTCTCTCATTCTCTCCCTCTCTCCCTTTCTCATTACCTCTCTTTCTCACTCTCTCCCTCTCTCTCTCTCTTCGCACCTCTCTCTCTCTCTATTCTCTTGTAATCTCCCTCTATCCCTTCCTCCCTCTCACTCAAACTCTCTCTATCTATCACCCTCTCTTTCTCTATCTCACCTTCCCTCCCTCCACCTCTTAGGTCTCTCTTTCTCTCCCAATCCCTCTATCCACCTATTAGATCTCTCTCTCTCTCTCTCTCTCTCTCTCTCTCTCTCTCTCTCTCTCTCTCTCTCTCCTCCCTTTCCCTTTTTCTATCTTTGTCTCCCCTCTCTCTCTCTCTCTATCCATCTCTCTTTCTCTCATTTATCTCTTGTCTCTCCCTCTCAGTCTCTATCTATATATCTCACTCTCCTCCTCTCTTAGGTGTATCTCTCTCCCATTCCCTTCCTCTCCTCCCCTTCTTAGGGGTCATATGGTATCTTAGGGACCACACATGTTTCCTAAGGAGTCATAGGATGCCATATGACCCATAACAACACATAAGAGGTCATATGGAGTCCTAAGGATCATAGGACACCATATGATCCCTTAGCATACCATACGGCCCATAATGACACCAAATAGTGTCCTAAGGGGTCATAGAACACTATATGACATCTTAGGACACCATATAGAGTCCTAAGGGGTCGTAGGAGACCATAAGAGCCCTTAGGACACCATATGACCCCTAAAGACACCATATGGTGTCCTAAGGAGTCATAAGGTGTCCTAGGGGTCATAAGGAGTCATATGGTGTCCTAAGGAGTCGTAAGGACACCATAAGACACATAACGATACCATATGGTGTCCTAAGGGGTCATAAGGTGTCCTAGGGGTCATAGGACACCATAAGACACATAACGACACCATATGGTGTCCTAAGGGGTCATAGGACACCATATGACCCTTAGAACACAATATGACCCCTAACAACATCTAAGGGGTCATAGGACACTATATGATCCCTTAGCACACCATAGGACCTATAACGACACCAAATAGTGTCCTAAGGGGTCATAGAACACCATATGACCCTTTAGGACACCATATGGTGTTGTTATGGGTCGTATGGTGTCCTGAGGGGTCATATGAAATCCTATGAACCCTTAGGACACCATATGGTGTCGTATGGTGTCTTAAGGGGTCATATGGTGTCCTAAGAGGTCATAGGACACCATATGACCTCTTAGGAAACAATATAACCTCTAATGACACCTAAGGGGTCATATGGTGTCCTAAATGGTCATAGAACACCATATGACACATAACGACACCATATGGAGTCCTAAGGAGTCATATGGTGTCCTAAGGGATCATAGAACACCATATGACCCCTTAGGACACCATATGACCCATAACGACACCTAAGGGGTCATATGGAGTCCTAATGGGTTATAAGACACCATATGACCCCTTAGTACACCATACAACCCATAAAGATTATCCAACCAATACATCCACACGATCCAAATAAACCAATACGTTCATCTTCTTCAAACGTTCTACTTTATATCCTATCTTATTTATAAAAAAAAGAAAAGTGACCACCTTGTCAATCTTCTTGTCACCTCATCTATATGCAAACAAAAAGAAGATATATTGGAGGAGCCTCCTCATAACTGTTTATAAATTATGTCATACAATTTTCCTGACTAATAAATGATAGCTAATAAAATGATATATTATTTAAAGTTATGAATAAAACATCATACGATAGAACATCGATAGTTTAGTTTTGATATAGCTAAGTTAGATCATTGTCAGCATAAGAGAGACTCTAGGTGAACAAAAAGAGGCTTCACTAAAAAGCAAGTGTAAGAGCTTGACCTAACCCTAAGAGTATTGCCCTTCTAAAATATATGATGATCTTAAATTTTCAAGGCTATAGGACTGATATCGATTGTGACTATAGGAATTACACACTTGATTTATTTCATGGGTATGTACCCTTCTAGGCCTTTTGACAAGTGATGTTCATCATATACTACCACTATCATGCTTACAACAAACTTTAGTTTCTTTAGATGACAGGTGTTGTGTAACAACATGGGATCTCTCACATACCCACCACTATCATTCTTTATGACATCATCTGTGTTACTCTCCCTCTTTCTCTTCCTACCCGTTGTTTCCTTTTGAAAAACATATTGCAGGTTGGCTGACTCATCATTTTGCTTTGTTGATGCTATTTTCCACATCTGCTCTACTCATTAAAAACACATTCGAGAAGAATATTGTTGTAGGTTTCCTTTTTTGTCACGGTATTGCACTTGTGGTTCAATTTCAAACCCTTCTTCCTCCTATTCAATATACACACACAAATCCACCAGTCAATTTTCTTAGGAGAGCATACATGATAAAAATCAAAGAGGAAGTTGCAGACAAGAAATTAATTCACTTACTTCTATAGAAGTGCATACATAGTTGTAGTGGGGTATGGAGGGAGGGAGAGAAGAAGAGAGAGAGAGATGGGGTATGGAGAGAGAGAGAGAGAGAGAGGAACCTTGTACATGCTTGAGAGGGGGAAACAGTACACTTGCATACACACACATATGTGTGTGTGTGTATATATATATATATATTGTTGGCATTATACACTCAGATGAGAATGGTGGATGTTGTCATTGATGGCAACAAGGTTCCACAGGTTCAACCAGAAATAGACTTCACCTACCGACACCAACAGATACAACAAGGTTTATTCACATCGGCATCCAGTTTACACCGGCAAAAGATTATACCGGAATTCCAAGTCGACTTGGCAATAGTATTGTTTATGCAAAATGAATTGTAATGTAAATTATAATTGTATGGCCGACATGTTGTATTGTAAAGACTCATATATTGATGAGCTCTTGTAGGTCATTTGAAATGTATGAAAGCGGTAATATGAGATAGGATAGAGATATGATAGCGAATAGTTGTATATGCATTTTGATGTGTTTATTTTGGAGCGAATAAGAAGCAGAGCAAAGTGAAGATTATTCTGTGTAAAGAGAATCATTTGACAACATACCAGCTAGGGTTTTGGGTAGAGGTAGAACCGGTATTAGACAGAGCATAACAACGAACTCATCCAACATTTTTATGCAAGTTGTAAGAGTTCATTTTTGTGTTTACATCAGTGTGATATTGTAGTCAGTGTGACTCCATTTTTGTTGTTGAGCAATGAGATCTAGACAGTTGGTCTTCCTGCATGTGCAGCCCCTTTTGTACTAAGTAATATTTATTCATATGGCTAGTGAGTAAATATTGTGGGTCACAAATCCCACCGAGGTTTTTCCCTTACCGAGTTTCCTTGCCAAAATATTTGTGTTATGGTGTGCATTGATGTTGATTCCTTTGTTTCTCTTTACTGCATTATTATTTGTTTACCGGTATATTAATCTTAGTTATAGAATTACAAATAAGTTTAAATCTTTCATCTACCGGCCAGACATTGATTCACCCCCCCCTCTCAGTGTCTTTGGGATTAACCAATTATCTAACAATTGGTATCAGAGCCTGGTCCTTTATTTGCAGAAGCCTACAACTTGAGGAAGATTCTGAAACCGGTACCGATGGAAAGTTTGAGACAACAATTGGGAGGGGCTCTTGAAGATTTTGATGCAGAAAATTTAAAGAATATCAAACTGGAAGAAGAACTCAAATCTGCTCGAGAATTCATCAAAGCACTTCAAGAAAACTTGGTCATGGCACAGAGTAAGAGAAAATAATTGCATGAGTCACTGTAAAAACAAGATGATGAAGAAAAAGAAACTCTCAGAGATATTGTAGAGAAATTGAGACAAGAAAACAATAACATGAAGAATGAGATGCAAGACTTAACCATGAGACTATGTAAGGATATTGAAGATAGAAAGAAGAATCATGAAGATTTGGCCAGATGATTTAATGAAAGAGAAGATGAATCTATAAGGCTTAGTCATGAAAATGATATGCTTAAAATAGAGCTGATTTAGATGCAACATGACAAGAGGAACTTATGAGACAAGTTAGCACTCTAGAAAATGAGTTGGCAACTGCAAATGCATACAAAGACAAATTCAAAAAGAGCTCAGACAAGCTTGATGATATGCTGAAAAGTCAAAAACATGATGGAGAAACAGTTGGACTTGGATTTGAACATGGAGAAAGTTCTGGAACTGCAAATAATCATGATCACAGCCAACCAGTAAGGCAACCCAATTCTTATAAATTCAATGGCAAATGTTTTAATTGCAACAAATTTGGTCATAGAGCAAATCAATGCAGATATAGGAATAATCATAATACAAACTCATTTACTGGTCAATGTTCCAAATGCAATAAATATGTTCATTACTCAAATAATTGCAGAATGAATGTAAAATGATATGCTTGTGGTAGATTTGGACATCTATCTAATCAATGTAGAACTCAAATCGGGCAAGGTTATGGAAAAGCTATTCAAAGAAACAATGTAACTTGTTATGCATGTAACAAGATTGGGCATATTGCAAGATTTTGTAGAAGCAAGAATGTACCGACAAACAATAGAGGATCTAATGAAAAAGGCAAGGAAAAGGTGAATGAAATCAAGAAAGAATTCTCTAAACAATGGGTCAAGAAGATAGATCAAAGAAATGATGAATCTAGCTTTGCGCCGACAAAACAAAGAAATCCTACACTGGTAGGAAATTCTTCATCTAACTAAGGAATAATCCTTAGGGGTAAGGCAACTAATTGAAGATCATGAATTTTACCCTCAAATGATGTTAAGAAGTCATAATCCTTCTTTACCGACACATATGTTGAGTTACAATGGAAATTCACTAAACCGACGAAGCATTTAATGCAATTGTTAGTTAACCTTTTGGCTATAAAGCATTGAAATTTCTCATTTTGACTCACCAAGCATTCAAGTATTTGAAGACCACAGAAGTAGAGCACCAACATTCAAGAAGTGAAGCCACAAATATTTTCTAGGGAATACAAGGTTTTCACTTGCATTCAATAGAAAAAGGTATTTATTATGCATCATGGATTCTTCATCTTTCATTCTTGAATTCATAGCAAACCCTAATGTTGTGGAGAATATCAAACATCCTAAGCTAGTTTTTAAGATAATCCCTAAGATAGCTAAGTTTGACGACTCTATTGGAGCATTTTCAAAAATTTCGAAGGGAGTTACATTCGCAGAAGACCCTAGGGTATACATTCACTGTGAATATTTAATATTTAGGGTCTAAGGATAGAAAGAACATGTTTATGGAAGTCATCACAAACAACCAAGGTATAATCAAACCCGAACATAAGACTATGGAAGATTTAGGGTTTGTAGACATCCTTCATATGCTTGAATTTGAAGATGAAATTATCCGCTATGTTCTAAGTAGAGTTCATGGTGAATTCTTATGGCTTGACTCCGTCTTCAAAATCACCAGGGAAGCAATTAAAGCTATTACAGGTTTACCCTCTACTAGCACAAGGCCTGAGAAGAAGAAGAAAATTCCAAACAAAGATGTTATGAATCTAACCGGTGCTACATCTGATAATAGATCACTCAGGGTAAGTGACATAACTGATGATAATGTTAAATATGCTAGCATGGTTATTGGTTACAAGGTTGCACATACAATTAGGTTGAATTCTATTTCCAGTCTATGCATTCACAGTGCTTATGAAATGGTAAATAATAATACAAAAATTGATCTTTGTGAATGGTTAAAAGATGAATTGATAGATAACTTGGACAAAATCAAGGGTGACAAAAAGGGAACATTCAAATTTGGGAATTTACTTGTATGTTTGATGCTATACTTCTCAATGGAGATTCCTAGCATAGGCCATAGAGACTTTGCCTATGATATTTCTGTTGGAAGATAGATTAAGGAGGCAATTTCTGGCATGGGCTAAGAAGGAAACAAGTAGGTAAAGGAATACTTCAAAAACTTTCAAGCAAGAATGAAGCAAAGGGAAAGAATCCCTCAGAGTATTGTTGATAAGTATGACAAATTGATATGCTTTGTTATAAAGAGAGATGGAATATGGATGGAGGTTGTCAAACCTAGAACTGTTTGGGTAATAGAAATGGGTTATGAAGTGGACACCAACATTGTGGAATCTTATGCTAAGATACTTCTAGAGGCCCCACCAAAACCTACTAAGAAGATCTTTGGCACTGTTGAAACCATAGAGAAATATGTTGCTATTAAGAAGCAAAGAAAGAAAAGGGATAATATATTGAAAGATGCTTCAAAATTTGTCAAAGATGTTCAAAAGGGATTATTGAAACTTGATCAGTCGGGTGGTGTTGCTGCAAGCATGAAAGAAAGAAAGTCTGACCAGCAACCGGTAACACATGTTTCCCCTGTTGTTACCTCATCCGAGACTGATAGTGACAAAGCTGTTGAATTTAAAAGGGTGGATAGGAAGAAGAGAAAATCCTCACCGACACTTGCTCCATCACCTAAGAAGACAAGGACACTTAGGGAGAAAGAACAGGTTGTGATAGATCCTAGCGGTTTGAAGAAGAAGATTACACAGAAGAAACCAGCACCAAAGGTATCTGATACACTATCCCCAGAAGAGATTGTTAATGAAATAACTCAAGATGGTAATCTAAACAATGTCAGTAAGTTTTATCATTCTTTTAATGATTCTGATAAGGACTCTATTGAAGAAAGAATAATCTTGTATTTAGATATATATATATATATAAGAAATTTCTTATTGAATTCATTGATGTTCTCCCCAATGACTTATATCTAAGACTTGAGGCAAAAATAATGTCTATCATGGAACTAGACAATAAATTGAAGGTTGAAGCACTGTTGGTTGTTCATCCAGCTAAGTCTAGACAAGAAATAGATGAATTGATAGCTGAAGCTAATAGAACTATTTTTGTAAGTGGTTACCGGCAAGTAAGCCTCATGGCTTGCAGGACAAAGGAAACTGCAGATGAGATAGCAGACAAATGGGATATTTTCTTTGTGGAGAAGGAGAAAAGAGAAGAAAAAGAAAGACAAAAAGTTGATAAATCTTTTACTAAGATATACCTGAAAGGAGATAAAGGGAAGAATAAGGTTGGCAGTGTTCTTGACTTAACAATAAATGATAACTTACCACCACAAGCTCAAGACACCCCACCGACAGTAGCAGAGGCACAGACAGAAGTGCAGAATTAGCACATAGAAAAGACATCAAAGGAAGGAAAAGCAACATATGCAGTTGATCCTGAGTCAAACATTCTATTCACAATAAAGGTTGACAATCAGGACATCAACATTACAATGGATGATACCTCTATTTCATAAATTGTTGTAGATAATGAAAGCTTTGAGGAGAAATCAAAATCCATAAATGTTGAGATCGCTAACTCATTGGTCAAGGCAGTTGACACTCAACAGGATATGGAGATACCGACAGATAAAGTACAAGAACAAACAACATCTGAACTGGAAAAGGATAAGAATGAGAATAAGGAAGAGGAAGTGGTAGCTAAACAAAAAATAGAGGAAGGGACAAAGAAATCAGGAGAAGAAAAGAAAGATAATGCAAAACCTAGCATTTCTCCTAGTACTTCAACTTTGGATTTCAGACCAACAACTGTCACAGAAGTACTATTGGATTCTATAAAGAAAATAACAATGTAATGCCTTAGCATTTAAGGCTATTGATGATTCTCTACCAATTTTGCAGATGATTGCACCAGAGTGCAAGGTAGATCATATTGTTGGCTCGATAGGTAAATTGAACACATTGTCTAAATTCATTTCTGCTAACATTCAGACATTAAACAAAATAAATGAGAAGACTATTCAAGAAAAAGTTGTTAAACAAAAGGAAGAATTCTTTCGTAAAACAATAAAGGATTGTACTCAACAGATTGATACCCTACTACTGGCATTGAATTCTACCATTTTGGAGTATAAGGAATTATACCGGGAAGCTTGTAAACCACATCAACTAACAGAAGATATTGATGATCGGATAAGAAAAACTCAGAAGTAAATTGATGATATTGCGGATAACATAATTGGTTCTTCGGAACTAATGTCAGTCATAGAACAGAAGATGGCTATATATGAGGAAAAGATTGAAAATCTTGAAAAAGAAAAGGCAAGACTAAAAATGAAAACCAGGGAGTTGAAGAATAAGCTTGGTCCAAGATTGGACAATCTAATCACTCACCGAAATGCACTATCAAAGGCTACAATTCTAGGAGATAGATCACCGGAAAAACAAATACACTATCTTACCAAGATGATCAAGTAAACAGAAACATTAATCACCGACAGTACAAAGTTCATGCAGGATCTGAACTTAGTTTTGGCTGATATTTTCAAGTTATACACAACAGACTTTAGGGATCTAAGTAAATTTTTGAATTTTTGAATTTTTTTGACATCCTTTGTCATTGATGTCAAAGGGGGAGTGGTATAGTGAAAAAAATGCACAATGAATAGATCATTTGCTCAAGGGGAGCACTCACCATTTTGGATTCACGGTTTTGATTTTTCTCATGAGTGTTGCCATCAATGCCAAAGGGGGAGATTGTTGGCATTATACACTCAGATGAGAATGGTGGATGTTGTCATTGATGGCAACAAGGTTCCACAAGTTCAACCAGAAATAGACTTCACCTACCAACATGGTCAGATACAACAAGGCTTATTCACATCGGCATCTAGTTTACACCGACAGAAAATACCGGTATTCCAGGCTGACTTGGCAATAGTATTGTTTATGCGAAATGAATTGTAATGTAAATTATAATTGTATGGCCGACATGTTGTATTGTAAAGACTCATATATTTATGAGCTCTTGTAGGTCATTTGAAATGTATGAAAGCGGTAATATGAGATAAGATAGAGATATGATAGCGAATAGTTGTATATGCATTTTGATGTGAATATTTTGGAGCGAATAAGAAGCAGAGCAGAGCGAAGATTATTCTGTGTAAGGAGAATCATTTGACAACATACCAGCTAGGGTTTTTGGTAGAGGCAGAACCGGTATCAGACAGAGCATAACAACGAACTCATCCAGCATTTTGATGCAAGTTGTAAGAGTTCATTTTTGTGTTTACACCAGTGTGATATTGTAGTCAGTGTGACTCCAATTTTATTGTTGAGCAGTGAGCTCTAGACAATTGGCCTTCCTGCATGTGCAGGCCCCTTTTGTACTAAGTAATATTTATTCATATGGTCAATGAGTAAATATTATGGGTCACAAATCCCACTGAGGTTTTTACCTTACCAGGTTTCCTCGCCAAAATATTTGTGTTATGGTGTGCATTGATGTTGATTCTTTTGTTTCTCTTTACTGCATTATTATTTGTTTACCGGTATATTAATCTCAGTTATAGAATTGCAAATAAGTTTAAATCTTTCATCTACCAGTCAAACACTGATTCACCCCCCCTCTCAGTATCTTTGGGATTAACCAATTATCTAACACACACACACACACATACACACAGATATATATATATATATATTAGACATTATATATAAAAATTATATATTATATGTATATATACATATTATATATACAATATCATATTATACACAGTCCCAAAATTTAAACAAACATAGCGCATACATGCTGTTTATAGTAAACATAGCGTGTATGCATTGTTTATAGTTAAGATAGAGCGTATGTGCTTCTTACACCATAAGTACCTCATACGCGCTTTTTATACCATAGATACCCCGTATGCGTTTTTGACTATTTAGGCTTGGAAATAGCTTGGATGACAAAGCTACGGTTTGGAAGTTTGATTTCCCTCCATTTCCCTCCTTTTTGACGTGTTTTAGTTTATCAACTTGGTTTCTCAACTTTGTCATCATCAGGTTTACACTTCATCAAGTGGGTATTTCTAAAATTGCCACCATATTTTCACCCATCTTGTGATCTTTCTAACCATATAATTTTTTTAAAATTTGAACAACAATAACATATTATTATTGAATTTCTTTTACCAGTGTCTCCATAGTTCTCACAGACATAGGTGCACCATTTTTTTAATAAATTTTGATATACTTATCCAAATTTTAAAAACTTTATATATTATTGTAGTGCACTTGATCCTTTACAATTTTAAAAAGAAAAAAATGTATTTTTGATTTGTTTAGTGCAACTTATGTTTCGCGCACGAACATTTACCTAATTTTCAAGATATTCTCGATTGAAAAAATCATAAAAAACAAAATACTCAACAACAATTACAAAAAAATACAAATCTTCTAGTGCTCACTCTTAACTATCTTTCTGCCAAAGGATTTGTCAAACTACTAAATCTAACTATGAATTTTTTGATTCGAACGTCAGACACTATGTTATGTTTTTCAGAAAAAATAGGGTCTACTTTTTTCATGCGCGAAGGATTTGACCCCCTTAATCTTATCCAATTTTGAAAAAGTTTAGTAGTTTGGAAACTAGATTCAGAATAATCTAATATTTGTTCTTTGATTATCTTCATATCTTGAGTGGATGACTTTCAAATTTTGCCTCCAAGTTTAGGTTCACCTAATTTCAGAAAAAAGTGTCCACTTATACCCCGCTTTTTAACCACCATCTTTATGCATGTACCCTGTAACTTGATGTTCTCAGTATACAAATTGCCTAATTTAGGCGACCAAGCAACAAACTCTTCCCTGACTGACCCTGAACATACGTCATTATTACTTGACAGGGCATCGACTTCCTTGTTTATCCTGCGACCTTCTGAAATCATAACATCTTTTGCTAAATATGGTTGCTGGCAGGGTTGTGAGTCCTTAAACAATGGTTGAGAGGACATGTGAGGAGCTGGCAGGGTGGGGATTGGCCCACGACCTCTACTTGTTTGAAACGAACCAATGCAAGGGAGAGACGGAGGTGGTGTGTCACTAGATAGAGGCCGGGAGACTGCATTAGGAGCCAAAGAGGAAGAAACGAGCTCACCACCGCGACCTAGCATGCTAATGCCCAAATCAGGGCTGCCTTCGTGAACATGTTCAAACGGAGAATTTGTGGAATGTGCGGTGACAGGGGAGTGCGTGGATGCCACATCTTGTTCTTCAAGCACAAATCTTGCTGCAGATCCGCCACTGTCAGAGGGATTACGCTCATGACTGCCTGGAAGAAATGATGGAGACATTGAGGGAGAAGAGACAGAGACAAGAGCTAAGATAGAGGTGGGGGAAATAGAAGGCGTTGAATGACCCCATGAAGAAAACGGTTCACCATTTCCATTATTAACAATGTCTGTTCATGGTACATATTCAATAATGGGCCTTCCTTGTTCCTTCAATCCTAGAAATACTGTTTCATTAAAAACAACATCTCTGCAACAAAGTATCTTGCTGTCAACTGGATCCCATAATTGGAACCCGTACTGATCTTCTCCATATCTGACAAAAACACAACGCTTCAATTTGGGGTCCAATTTGGTGCGCTTCTCTTTGGGAGTAAGAGTGAATGCTTCACAACCAAACACATGAAGATGACCATAGGATAACCTTTTGTTGAACCATTCTTCCTCTGGAATGCCAAAGTTCAACCGAGAAGGACTTTGATTGATTAAATAAACTATTGTATTACAAGCTTTTGCCCAGAATTCTTTACCCAGTCCAGCATTGGAAAGCATACACCGTGCTTTCTCTAAAATTGTCCCATTTAGCCTTTCTGCTGCTCCGTTCTGTTGAGGGGTAAATAGAACAATTTTAATTCTTTGAATTCCATTATCTACACAAAAGGAATCAAACTCTAATGAACAAAATTCACTTCCATTGTCGGATTGTAAACACTTAATATGATATCCTACTAATCATGAAAATCCAGACCTTCCTAGTGCAATCATCAAGAAATGTTACAAAATAATTTGCACCATCAAGAGAGGTTACCTTCGTCAGTCCAAAAACATCCGAATAAACAAGCTCCAAAGGTGAAGTGCTCTTCTCACGACCCATCTTCAAGAAGTTGACCCTCTTTTGTTTGCCATAAAGACAATGGTGACAAAAATCCAAATCCACAGATTTCAAGCCCGATGATCGATCTCTTTTTACCATCACCTCAAGTCATTTATTGCTCATATATCCAAGCCTTCGATGCCAAAGCTCAATTTCGCTATTCGCCATCGCCATAGCAGCTCCCACTTGAGAGTCATTATCAAAAAGATAAAGGCTTCCCACCTTGTTCCCTTTGGCAATCAGCAAAGATCCTTTGGTTACTTTCCATGTATCTAAAGAGAAAATTATATTGCAGCCTTGAGAAAATAATTGGCTTACGAAAATCAGATTTCTCTTAAGTTTTGGAACATGTCTCACATCTTGGAGCAACCATTTACCTCCATTCTTTAACTACAACAAAAAATCTCCCCTACCAACGGTGTCACATGATTTATTATCTCCTAAATAAACTTTGCCAAACTGTCCCTTTTGGTAATTTACAAAGGCTTCCATACAAGAGGTAGCATGAAAAGAGGCTCCAGAGTCTAAAACCCAAGAATTTGAAGTAGTATCACTTGTAGATAAAATTAAAACACTATCATCCTTATCAAAAACAACATTAGCCTCGTTGTCTCTTACCTTCACTTGAGCCCTTCTGTAAGAATGACAATTCCTTTTGGTGTGGCCAGCCTTGCCACAAAACCAACACTCGCCAAATCTGCCCGTTGATATGGACCTCTTAGCAAATTTTGATCGTCTATGATGATGATTTCTGCCTCTGTTATGACTCCTTCCTCTATTCTCGGTATTCACCACCATTAGAGCTTCACCAGATGACCCCTCATCGTTCTTTCTTCTCATATCTTCGCTGAGAAGAGTAGTCGCGACATCATCAAAGACCAGCTTGTTCTTGTCGGATACCGAAGTGTTCACAATTGTTACAACTCCATCCATCCCAACTACTTGGTAAAGAACATAACAAGAGAACAACTTTGTTCTCATTGTCTTGTGTCATTCCTAAAGAATTTGCTTGGCTGATCAAAGTGTTGAATTCAATGATATGATTCGCCATGATACCTCCTGCTTTCATCTTGAGTTAATATAACTTCTTCATGATGAATATTTTATTCGCAGCTGAAGCCATAGCATACATAGATGTAAGCTTGTCCCAAACTTCTTTTGCTGTAGATTCGGCTGTGACATTAAAAAGGACATTATTGGACAGCGAAAGAAAAATCATTGCTCTAGCCTTCTTCTCTAATTTTTTCCAGTCTTCATCAGCCATTGTGGATGGCTTCTTCGCTTTCCCTTCAAGAGCGAATGAAAGATCTTGTTTTATCAGCAAGGACTCCATCTGCACTTTCCACAAGCCAAAGTTTTGGCCAGAGAACTTCTCGATTTTTGCTTCTTCCATTTCTCAAAAATTCAAACACCGAATTCCAACCATCAGCTTTAACCTGCTTTGATATCAATTATGAAGTAAAGAAGAGCGAAAACAAAAATAGAAAACTAGACCAAAAATACATAAAGCAACTCGACACCAGAATTTATCGTGGTTCACCAAAATATGGCTACATCCACACTGAGCAGAGGAATATTTTTATTATATGAGAACTGCTCATTTACAATAACACAGCAGCAACATATATAAAACGTATCATGTACGCATAAGCTGAAGAGTCAGCAATTGGAGGGAAACGAGAAGTGTCCGTTGGCCTTCAGACTTAACAATATATTCTACACATTCACCAGTCCCATGCAGACATGATTAATGATTAGTAAAGATGAAGAGGAAGGCGAGGCTTAATGATAGCCTCCAATGGAACTGCCTTGGGCATTGTAAGTCCAAATCCCTCTTTCATCTCAATTACATTACCCGGTGGAACACTCCATTCAAAGCTATGAAGCAAGCATGCCAACGTATATGAAACCACACACAGTGCAAGAGACATGCTCGGGCACATTCTCCTACCTGACCCAAATGGAATCAATTCAAAATGTTGCCCTTTAACATCAATTTCATTCTCACTCTTCAAAAACCATTCAGGATTGAATTGCAAGGGCTGCTCCCCCACTTTAGGGTCCCTCTGAATTGCCCAAACATTCACTAACAATCGTGTTCCTATGGGGACATGAAAGCCCCCAACGTTGCATGCTTCTTTGGATTCATGGGGAATTAGAACTGCCCCAGCTGGATAGAGTCTAAATGTTTCTTTAATAATTGCTTGCAAATATGGTAGCTTTTGTAGGTCTGATTCATCCATCAATCGCTCTCATCCAATACTTGTGTCAAGCTCTTGTTGGGCTTTTCTCAAAATGTCTGGGTGTTGCAACAAAGCTGAAAGTGCCCATTCAATGGTTGATGCAGATGTGTTTGTACCTGCTGTTATCATGCCCTGCAAAATACCCATCAGGAACGGTTACTGGACCATATATATAGAGTTAAATATGATATCTAGCCATGAAAGGATAGGAATAAAATACTACGATCTAGATAATTAATACTAATGGAAGAAAAAAGTTTAAAAACATCACTTTTTTTCATCATCTTAAAATGATAAGGTTTAGTTATCGTTTCTTTATCTTAAGTTTTCTTGGTTATTTTATGTTATCTTAATTTTTCATGATGGTTAGACTTACTCAGGGTCTATGACATAAAATGAATTCTATGGTACTATTTTATGTCTAAATATTTCTTTTATTTTGAATGATACGTATATTTTCATATACATGATCATTCTAGGATTCATATGAACTCTCAAGTGGAGGTAAAATTTAAATAATAAAATTTGCATACTGATTCCAATTCACATTCAATTTTTAACCATTTTAAGATAATGACTTAATACATTTACAGATTGTCAAAAGGATGCATTCTTGTGTAAAGTCGAGTTCATCACTATATTCATAATCTATCCCCATTATAGATATTTTGATGTGTTTAATCATATCTACTCCATATCATCACACTTTTCTATACAAACCATAATTATTACACCATCTATGAATGTGGATTTATTTTTTATCACTCCAGAGATAATTTTTGTGAGCATGAGGTCAATCTCATGACCATGGATTTGACCCTTAGTTTTTTAAATTTAAATAAAATTTTTGGCTAGCTAATGCCCATCTCACTTGTCATTTGGTGTTGGCTAAACATATATTTGAGCAATTAATTGATATGTACTTGTATTTGAAGGCATTTAGTTGCATACAATTTATCATCATTAAACCTTAAGGAAATATTATTCATTTTAAAGGAGCATGGTAGGAACATTTGCATTGAAATACCTTAAATGAATCTCAATCAACACTATGATCCTACAAGTATTTGCATGACTAAATTTTGATGAAAGCTAGCATTTTTTGAGAGTTCAACCTAGGTGAACTCATTTATTAGCAAACCAATATTCCTTTCTCTAAAGACATTAATGAAAATATTTAAGTATATATAGCAATAGAGATAGAGGTGAATTTAATGAATCATGGACTAGAATTATATATGTAACATATGAAGGTCTATGCATTGAGACATATCTAAAGATGCAATAGTGACCCTCAAGTATAGACTTGACCTCTCACAAAATGTGTAGATTATTCAAATTGTTACAATATAAACACATCAAATCAAATTTCAGTCACAAAATATGCAAAATTCAATACTTAAAAATATTATTTTAATATTTAATTCTACATTTTTAATGTCCATAATTTTAATTTATAAAGACATGGCTAACAAGAGAAGTTGTAACATCATTTATAAAGACTCATAGAAATGAATTTTGAAGACATGGCTAGAAAGAGAATTTAAAAGGAAAAATAGTAAAGATAAAAGGACAAGACATGTAATTAATTAATAAATTAAGAGGAGGAATTTGACTATTTGTATTATCTTGCTTGTGACTTTGAATATAAGTTAAAGGATTAGGAAGGTCACAATGTTATGACCACACTCTAAATATCTTATTCAAACTAAATTCAACAAGCAATCTTGAGTAAATGTCAAAGAAAATATTATTCTAAAAGTAAGTAATTTTAAGTAATTTGTATATCAAAATATTTTAAAAATTTAAGAAATGGTGAATTGTATTTCATTAACACTCAATAATATCTGTTGGAATGTGAAGTCAATGTGGATCTCATCTAGTTGTGGTTGGGTCATCATCTAGTTTTTTGAGACTTACTATAAATAGCATGTTTTTGTTAGGAGACTTGCTATAAATAGTAACTCTCGTATGTATCATACATGTAGTTGTGCAAGTCATACTTACTAAATTTAGTAGGTTGTCTTCAATTCGGACTTTGCAACTCGGTTGTTATATGCTACTCGAAGTCATGTTTTCATATACTTTTGAAGATTGTTGTAACTGTGATAATTCTTGAGAAATAAGATACGAAAGATATTTGCCCATGGTTTTTTACTAGTATAATTTAACCAGATTTTTCCATGTAAAATCTGTGTTATGTGCTATTGTTCTTCTCTGTAATTTTTCCTAAGAATATCAGCTAGTGTGTTTTGCTACCATACTCTCTTTCAATCTTTTGTTTCAGTCACATCTTTATGTACTCAATGGCGTTTTCACTCTGAACACTACAAAGATATATCTTTTTATTATATTTTTCTTTTAAGATAATTATGTTGTAAGTGAAGATATAAACATTATCAAAGTGTTACAATTCAATTGGTTGAGTACAGTGAGGATGATAGTATCTTCTTTGATTATGTTATTCATGGAGATTTAAAATCTGGAATTGTATTCTAAACAACGTTGACAGAATGGATAACCCTCAATCCTTGACTCTTAGCCAAAAAGATATTTGAAATATTAACGCTAACTCATACTCCCATATCATATAACAAATGAACTCATAAATAATATAAAATCTTCCAAAACAATTATAAACATGTGTTTTGAAATTCAAAAGCACATATTTTACAAACAGTGGGATGTCCATTAGGTTGGCAATTTCACCTAAATTTTGGTCAACACTAAACTAATGCTAAATTCATTATTTGTTTAGTTATCCTAGAGCAACCCTAGGGAAATATTATTTTCCTTTACAATGATATATGAGCTGTTTGCCATTTCGCTACGCATTTAGATAAGATCAGAATTCAAACTTCAATTTTTCAAACCATATCTTACGCTTAAAGAAAAGAAAAATTATATTAAAAAAACAAAATAGACAAAAAATTGTGAAGACAGAACTCACAACAGCGAAGGTGTCATTATCCTGAGACAGAATTTGATGCTTATCTGTCGTGGAAATGAGCACATCAATCAAATCCTCCCGCGCCCTCCTATTTTGACGATGATCGTTCACTAAGATCTGCATAAAATCATCTCTTTTCTTCTGCAATCTACCATGGCCGCTCTAAGACCTGAAAGAAATAATCTATTATAAAAAAAAAATTCATAAAGTATAAGATAAATAAATTAAAATTGTTTCATTAATATAGAAATCTGAGATATAATTTGATAAATGAATTACAATTGTCGTATTATATAGAAATTTTAGATACAATTTGAAAAATGAATTACAATTATCTCATTATATAGAAGTCTTGCATATTCAAGACTTCTACTAATCAATCTAGAAAAACTTAAACTAAAAAAGAATTACTAAATATTCCTAAAAATCAGACTAATTAACGATAAATGAATTACAATTGTTGGAAATGTGAAGTCCAATGGTCACATGATCTTTTGGCTTCTCCCATGATCCTTTGGCTTCTACCGATGAATGAATAAAAGGTCTTGTACTGTATTTGATCTAACAATTAATAAAAAGAGTTTTTCCTATTTAGAATGGACGTAATCTTTAAATGAAGCACTATAATTTCATGTCTCATGTCTTTGTTTGTGTTATTTTCTTTCTATTGTTTATAAATTTTTCTCTACTAATTTAAATTAACAGCAATTACCTCATCATATAGAAATCTTCTATGAAAAACTTGAAGTACAAAACTGATACCGAGACCTTTATCAGACCTTGCAGATCGAAACACTCGAGAAACGACAGATAATCAGCGAGGTTAATCTCTGAATGAGCAGCCCCCGTGATGCTTATACTTGCAACCATACGCCAGTAAGAACTGTAAGGAAGCCATGAAAGGACCTTGGAGTCGTATCTCATATGCTTTTCTGCTAGGGCTTAAATCACACACATTAAGCTTACATTTTTAGATTTAAAATTGTTAAACATTCAGAATTGACAGATATTTTCTAAATTTAATACGTTGTTTAAGGTGTGTAGTCACACTAAGAATACACTTCTATATTTAAAAGTGTTAAACACTCAAAATTGACTAACATTCTCTAGACTTAATATGTTACTTAGTGTGTGGGGTTTAAGACCTAAACTAGAGCACGAAGCAAATGCCTTATCGTTTGTTGTCAAACACTCTTTTGTGAGCTCAGAAGAGGAGATGAGTATAGCAGGGCAAAAACCAAGCTGGAGATGGATGAATGGTCCATAGTGCTCTTCTAGTGACAACAGAGTTTGATGAAGGGGCTGTTTTTTCTTAAGCAGATGGAGGTGGCCAATTATGGGCCATGAGGGTGTTAGGATGAAGAATTGAATTGAAAATAGAAGATAAACAAAATTAATAACACACACAACAATAAACAATGAGACACAGATTTATCGTGGTTCGGCAATTGCCTACATCCACACTTGAAGCAGGGGAACTAATTTATTATTCACCAATCTGGTTTACATATGCACAACTGCAACTAGCTCTGGCAATCAACTTCAGAAAATGAATTACAATTAGCTCTTAAAGAGCTTGCAAGAAGAATGTGAATAGCCAAGAGTTTTGGCAGCAACAAGGAAGGAGTCCGTTGGACTTCAACTTCCAACAATCTCCCACTGAAGGCCAACAAACTGATGCAACAAGTAGATTCCCCCACTTAATTCTGCTATCAATTATTGGAAAGGCCGAGAGAAGCTCGGCAGAAATTGAACTTCTCCCACTTAACCACTTTAGTGAGCACATCAGCTAGATTCAGGTCGGTATGAATCTTATCTACATGAAACTTGCCTTCTTCGACCATATGGTGAACATAATGACTGCGAACATCAACATGTTTTGACCGCGGTTGAGATGTCTGATGTTTAGTCATAAAAATTGCACTGCTGTTATCACAAAACAAAGCAAAATCTAATTGCTTCAAACCCAACTCGCTGAACAAGAGTTGCAACCATACCATCTCTTTTGCTCCCTCAAAAAGAGCTATGTATTTTGCTTCCGCGGTTGATTGAGCAACTGTATGTTGCAATTTTGAAGCCCAACTAATCGCTGCCCCGACAAATATGAAAGCATAACCAGAAGTAGACTTTCTTTTATCTAAGTCACCGGCAAAATCAGAATCGGTGAACCCTTGCAAAACTGCCTTGTCCTTTCCAAACCATAAACAAAAATCAGAAGTACCTTTGAGATATCTCAAGATGTACTTAAACGCCTCCCAATGTGATTTACCCAGATTAGACATAAATCTGCTCACCAATCCTACGACATGAGCAATGTCCGGTCGAGTAGACACCATTGCATACATGAGGCTTCCAACTGCAGATTTGTATGGAATTTTATCCATAAACTCCTTATCTTCTTGTGTTTTAGGACACAAATGAGAAGACAACTGAAAATGAGAGGCTAAAGGTACACAAACAGACTTAGCATCCGCCATACCAAATCTATCCAAGACTTTTAATGTAGTCTTGCTAAGATAGTTTGAGTTCTCTCTTTTTTCTATCCCGAAAAATAGTCATTCCTAGGATCTTCTTTGCTGCCCCTAAATCTTTCATTGCAAGTTCCTTTGCTAAGTGAGTTCTAAGTTCACTCACAATCCTCATGCTTATGCCAGCTACGAGCATATCATCCACATAAAGAAGAAGAATGACAAATTCGCCATTACGAAGCTTCTTGTAATAGACACAAGGATCAGACTCGCTGTGAGTAAACTTGTGATCAATCATGAATTTGTCAAATTTAAGATACCACTGCCAGGGGGCTTGCTTAAGCCCATACAAACTGTGTTTCAATCTGCAATAAAGGTGTTCCTTCCCCTTTTTAATGAACCCTTCTGGCTGATGCATAAATAATTCCTCATCAAGATTGCCATAGAGAAATGTCATTTTCACATCCAACTGTTCAAGTTCAGGATTCCATGCTACAACTAATCCCAATACTGCTCAGATGGTAGTCATTTTAACTACTGGCGAGAAAATTTCTTTGAAGTCGAGGTCTTGCTGCTGAGCATATCCCCTTACAACCAGTCTTGCTCAAAATATTTTGTGACCATCGGCTTCATCTTTTAGTTTATACACCCATTTATTTCTTAATGCCTTTCTATCAGGCAGAATTGGCACCAAATCCCATGTTTGATTTCTCACTAGTGCATCCATTTCTTCGCACATTGCAGCGTGCCAATTATCACGGTCTGCATTTTTACAAGCCTCTTTGTATGTTGCAGGCTTTGTTTGATCAGAGATGAGAAAAGAAGGTTCAGCCTCTTCATAAAACAGTAAGTCATAATCAGAAAACTTTGCAGGAGGTTGCCTTTGTCTGGTTGATTTCCTCAATTGACTCTCTGTTTCAATAGTAGAGTCATTCAATTTTTGTGCTCCCTGTTTATTCAAGTTTATATCTCTCCCATTGTTAGTCTTCCTGATAATGTCCCTGTTTGGATGTTTATCCACATTAGATTCAAGCAAGTCGCGGGAATGTGGACCTGCAGAAGCATATTGCTCTGCCTGCGTTGGATTTAATGGCAGAGAGTTGGGTCTACATGAGGGGGATGCCACATCACCATTGCCAAGTTGGGCACATGGTGGTGGTAGGGAGCCCATGAAGGCTAGTGAGCGCAGGGAAAACAGGGGTGGGGGGCCTGTGGAGGTGGCAGGAGCTATAGAGAAGAAGTCTGCAAGGGCCCCGTGGAGTGGGCTGTAGGCGGGGAACGCATGGGAGTGGGCCTGCATAGGAGAGGGAGTTGCTGGGGGGTCGCAGGGAGTTTGCAGGGAGCGCCTATGGGCTGGGGAGGTCATGGGGAGAAGTGAAGGAGGTTGCGAGTAGCTCGCAGGAGACTTGCAGCGGTGCAGGGTGTGGGGACGGCTGCCGTGGAGAGGGAGGTGGATGTGTTGCAGCATACCGTGGGGAGAAGACATTAGAATGTGTAGTAACCGGTGGAATTGCAGACCACCGTGGCTCCTCCATATTTCCTGGGACATGAGCGCGAGTTTGGGGAGGATGTGCTCTATTCTGCATACCCCCAATTTTAAAATTATAAGAAGACCAAACATTTTCATCACTCCCTTCTTCATTCTCCAACTGAGAATTGTATTCAATAGATGTAGATGTCATAGGAGCTCCCACTGAATGAGAGACTGGAGGCAGAGCACTGGTAGTCAAATTCTGAAATAGAGACATAGGAACAAATTCTGTCTCTGATTTATTTGAATCTTGTAGTGCGGGAAAAGAGGTTTCATGAAAGACTACATCTTTGCTGCGAACAACCTTTTTGTGAACTAAATCCCACAATTTGAAACCAAACTGCTCTTCTCCATACCCCACAAAGATACATTTCAGTGACTTTAGATCCAATTTCGTTCGCTTTTCCTTGGGTATATGCGAGAAGGCTTCGTATCCAAACACATGAAGATGCGAGTATGAAATCCTCTTCCCTTGCCATTCCTCTTCCGGAATACCAAAATCCAATTTAGATGATGGACTTCGGTTAATTAAATACATTGTTGTGTTACACGCTTCTGCCCAAAAATCTTTGCCTAAACCTGCATTAGACAACATACATCGTGCCTTCTCAAGGATTGTTCTATTCATCCTCTCGGCTGCACTGTTTTCTTGAGGAGTGAAAGGAACAACCTTGATTCTTCTAATCCCATTATTAGCACACAAATTATCAAATTCATGTGAACAAAATTCCCCACCGTTATCGGTTTGTAAGCATTTAATCCTATGCCCAATCTGATTTTCAACTAATGCCTTGAAAATTTTAAATTTTGAAAACACTTCAGATTTCCTAGAAAGCATATAAATCCATACTTTTCTTGTGCAATCATCAAGAAATGTTACAAAATAGTTAGCTCCTCCAATGGAGGTTACCTCGGTTGGTCCAAAAACATCCGAGTATACAAGCTCCAGCAGTGTTGTCTTTGTGTCACGCCCACCTTTCAAAAAACTGACTCTCTTTTGTTTGCCATAGAGGCAATGTTCACAAAAGGCTAAGTCCACAAGCTTGAGGCTCAGTAGCTGATTTCTTGTATGCATAACATGGAGACCTTTCTTGCTAATGTGCCCAAGTCTTTGATGCCAAAGATCCGCTTTGCTTTCCTCAATCACCATTGCAGCTCCCACTTCACCATGAGTCTTAAAAATGTAAAGACTTCCCACTTTATTACCATTTGCAATCAGCATGGTACCATGTGTTACTTTCCATGTATCCGGAAGAAAATTAACATTAAGACCTTGACCAAAGAGTTGTCCAACGGATATCAAATTCCGCTTCAATTTTGGGACATGGCGAACATCTTTGAGCAGCCATGTTTTACCACCTTCTAATGGCAGCAATACATCCCCTTTGCCTATAATTTCACAAGCTTTGTTATCTCCTAAAAAAACATTGCCAAAGTGCCCTTCATGGTAGTTGATGAATGCTTCAAGACATGAGGTAGCATGATAAGAGGCACTGAAATCAAGCACCCATGAATCCAGAGTGTCGGTTGTTGAAAAGATTAAGACGCTATCATCTTTATCATAAACTGTATTTGCTTCACTGTCACACACTCTCTTTTGTGCTCTTTTGAAATTTCTGCAATCCTTTTTCACATGACCTGCTTTGCCACAAAACCAACATTCACCATTTCTATTTCTAGACTTCGATCTCTTTGCTGATTTCGAACGTCTATGGTAGTTATTTCTACCTCTGTTATGACTTCTACCTCTATTATCGGTGTTGACCACCGTTAAAGCTTCATCGGATGAAGGTTCATCATTCTTTCTTCTCAAATCCTCACTGAGAAGAGTAGTTGCTACATCATTAAAAACCAACTTATTTTTACCAGATATAGATGTGCTAACTGCTATTACAACACCATCCCAGCTACTTGGTAAAGAACATAATAACAGAACAACCTTGCTTTCATCATCTTGGGTCATCCCTACCAAAGTTGCTTGACTAATCAAAGTATTGAATTCATTGATGTGGTTTGCCATAGCACAACCTTCCTTCATTTTTAGTTTGTACAAGCGCTTCATCATAAAAACTTTATTTGAAGTCGATGCCATTTCATACATGGCTGAGAGTCTATCCCATACTTATTTTGTTGTTGCATCACTCATGACATTGAAGAGAACATTATTGGACAGCGAGAGAAAAATTGTTGCTCTCGCCTTCTTGTCCAATTTTACAAAATCTTCATCAGCCATCCCAGGTGGTTTCTTTTCTATCCCTTCAAGCGCAATTGAAAGGTCTTGCTTTATCAGCGAAGACTCCATCTACACTTTCCATAATCCGAAGCTCTGACCGAAGAACTTCTCTATCTTCAATTCTTCCATGATTTTGGAAATTCAAACACCAAAATCTAAGCAATGATCTAACCTCGCTCTGATACCAATTGTTAGGATGAAGAATCGAATTGAAAACAACAGATAAACAAAACTAATAACACACACAACAATAAACAATGAGACACAGATTTATCGTGGTTCGGCAATTGCCTACATCCACACTTGAAGCAGGGGAACTAATTTATTATTCACCAATTTGGTTTACATATACACAATTGCAACTAGTTCTGGCAATCAACTTCAGATAATGAATTACAATTAGCTCTTAAAGAGCTTGCGAGAAGAATGTGAATAGCCAAGAGTTTTGGCGGCAACAAGGAAAGAGTCCGTTGGACTTCAACTTCCAATAGAGGGTGGCTGTGGAGGCTTTGGGTTCTTGGGATTTCTAACCATTTCAGATATCAATAAGATTGCTACTGCAAGAGCTAGAATTATAGCTATGGCTTCTTCTCCACCCATGATTTGGAGGACCCAATAATTCACTGTGATTCAGGAAGAGTTCTATGCTTATATCAGGATGATCTGCCTATGAATTGCCGATGCATTGCAATCAAAGGGACCCACTATAAAAACTGATGCATTGGGTGTTTGGAGAAGCCCATATGAGTCCATCTATTCTCTCACAGTTAGTATCGATACTTTAGATTATGAGTTGATTTATTTCATATTTTGACATCAGAAAATAATTCAAGATAATCATTGATCTTCTCTATCTATGCATGGTGTCAATAGTTTTGAGGCATCTTCCAAAGATAGATGCCTACTTGGTCAGCTAAGACTATTCCCTGGATTTATGCCTGAGCTAAGTGATTGTAATGGGCATATTCCGTGGAGTTTTCAATTAATTTGAAAATTATAAAATATATATAGGCATTTTATATTATTTTATAGTGAAAGTTACTTTATAGATCAATAATATAGTCCTATAATGTGTTTGAATTGTTCAGTAATTTAAGGTTTATAATATATCTATCTATATATGGGTGGATTATTGGTTATTAAATTCTAGAAGTTGTATAGAATTATCAAATTTTATGACTATAAATTCATAGTGAATAGAAAATCTTAGCAATCAATGTCTTCAATATTAATTGATGTTCTTTCAAATGTGAGGTCTTAAGATCTATTAATTATTGAAGTCCATGTTATTTTGATTGGTAATTGATGATGACTACCACATCTAACCAAAATTATTGATACAAGGTTATAATATTATTATCATAAGTCTAATACAAATCATTTAGAATCAAAATGGCTCTAATATAGTGGGTATGGTCAAGATGGGTTTGACAATATTGTACAACAATTTTAAAACAATCTCCAAAAAATTAGCTAATGACATTGTCAGTTTTTGATGAAGGGTACTCCCCTTACAAACCCAAACTTACATAAACAATAGAGAAAGAAACATAAAAATACAAGAAAGGAACACTTTCTTTGGATTATTTCAATGCAAGAAAATTACAACATTCAAAAAATAATATCTACAACCACATGGGATTTCTCATTACATAGATCTACAAGGCAAACCCACCATATGCACAATCGGAAATTGTCCTATGTTACCCCTATTTGCCCATTTTATCCTAGGGAGTATAATCACCCTAGAATCTTTAGGAAGGTGTCACCTCTCCATTTTGTGACCAACCACTATTCTCACCTTTCTCTTGCCTTGAAATATGCCGAAAATAGGTTTTGATGTCCACTGGAGTATTTTAATATTTTTATTTATTTTCCTCCTTAAAGTAGCACAACTTCTAGAGACCATAACTTTTGATTTGAGAAGCCGATTGAGCCTAATTTTTTTTAACTAAAGATCTCAAAGAGATCTACACCATTCCTTTATGAAATCATTATTCAATCAGATCTTCATCAAAGTCTCATTCGATTATTTAAAGGTCTAAAATTCAAGTTGAACATTTTAATTTTTTCAAACCTTGAAACATTACTATGTTCTAAATGATACAAGATATTGACATGATTCTTTCATTAGACATTATATTTTCCCATTATGCTCCTTGGGGTTAGTTTTTAGGTTCATGTATGCACAAATGAAAACTTACTAAAAATATTTTTTGGGTGATGCAAAATTTCTCTTACAGCCTGGATGCTCCACATCAAACACTTGGAGTAATGTGAGAAGTGACCTTGTCACATCTCAAGAGGTAGAGGGAAACCAGAACATTCAACCTCAGTCATAAACAACCATGATGAATCTTCAATAGGTATTCCTCTCCATTTTTATTATATATTCTTTGTATTGTCTATTCTTTGAACTTCATCCCACTCAGTTATCCAAGATGTCTTCAATTTCCTCTTTCTCAAAAGAAGGTGCCAAAATGTTCCATTACACTTGAATTGGTTCTTCTTCAATTCCTCCTTCATGATATTATATCAAATTTGAAATATTAAACACACTAAGACAATTTGACAATTCTAACTCATAAGCATTTGCTAAATTATGTTTCTTTAGTATTTTTCATGGCCCAAACTTCTTCATTTGTAATTTATTTTATGTCCTCCAAAAATAACCAACAAATTTGGTGTCTCAATTTGAAATTACCTTCTTTGGTAGACCATGTAGTCTCACCACCTCTCTAAAAAATAAGTCTACAACATGAACAACATTGCTAATCTTCTTACAAGGAATAAAATTTGTCTTTGAATTTAATCTATCCACCACCACAAAAATGGAATCATGTCCTCTCTATATCCTCGGTAAACTAAGAATAAAATCTATACTAATGTCCTTCCATGGCCTCTTAGGTATAGGTAATGGCTAATATAAACCCATGTTCTGGCTTGTGCCTTTTTCCATTTGACATACTTTACAACTATGTACAAACTTCTTCACATCTTGTTACAACCATGACCAATAGTAATGTTCTCTAATAAGTGCCATGGTCTTATCTTGACTGAAATGTCCTGCAACTCCTCCACTATGCTTCTCCTTAATTAGGCTCTCTCTCATGGAACTTATAGGAATGTGCACAACTAGCTTCTTCTAAACAACATATCATCTTGGATTATGAAATCAAACCACTTTTTCCTATCCAGTGTAATTGGCTCCTTACAAGACTTCCAAGATTTTGCAAAACCGAGATCCTCTAGACATAGGATCTTGAGTTCATTGAACCCAACCACTTCAATCTAAATTTTTCTTAGCAAATGTTGCCTCATACTTAAGGTATCTACAACTTTGTTAGAATTTACACTTCTATGCTTCAAAACAAATGTATAACTTTGAAAACATTTAATCTACTTCAAACGTTGCTGATTGAACTTCCCCTAACTATTAAAGTATTGTAAAGCTTGATGATCAGTAAATAAGACAAATTACTTAGGCAAAAGAAAGTGTTTTCAATTCTCTAATTCTTGAACTATGACATAAAATTCCTACTTCATCAGCAATATATTTAATTTTTGCAACAGCTAACTTCTCATTAAAGTAAGCAATGGATATACCTTCTTGACTCAAAATCACTCCAATGACATTGCCACTAGCATCACAATCCTACCTGAAACATGTTGTTGAAATCTAGAAGTGCTACAATAGGTTAATCTATCACTTTATTCTTCAACATATCAAAACTCCTTGTCTCATCTCATGGTCTCAATTAGCAGTGCACAAACACTACTAAAACCATCAATAAATTTCCTACAAAAGCTTTCCAAACCATGAAATGATCTCTCCTCTGTGGCACTCCTAAGTGTAGGCCATTCAATGATATCTTTCACCTTCTCTACATGTGTCTAAATACCATCTTCTAATATAAAAAATCCTAGGTAAATTAGCTCTTTCTTCACCAAGCAACACTTCTTCACCAAGCGGCACTTCTTCACCAAGCGGCACTTCTTCAAATTAATGAGCAATTTCTCTTCTCTTAATTTTTCAAAAACTTGTCTAATATGATCAAATTTTCATTTAATATCTTTTTGAAATCAAAATTTCATCAAGATAAACAATAAAAAATCTTGCCAAAAACTCTTTTAGTACCACATTCATAAGTCTCATAAAAGTCCTCAATGTATTGGTTAGCCCAAAAAGCATGACTAACCATTCATACAAATGTTCTTTGGTTTTGAAAGTTGTCTTCCATTCATCTCCTTCTTTGATACAAATATGATGAAAACCACTCTTCAAATCAATTTTGTTTAAGTAGTTAGCTCCACTCAAACAATCAATGATATGATGAAGAGAATAAAAATACAACTTATCCCATACAATTAAGCAAGCCATACAAAGATCATATAATGAAACATGATTTAAACTGGAATATTTTACATAGATCAAGATTGTTGTTGTTCTAAACCGAATAGTTACCAGAGTTGGCTTGGTTCATGGGTTTTCTCCCCATTGGTTTCTGGTTCGACTTTGAGGCTTGGGTTTAACCTTAATGTACCAAGCAGGTGGATTGTGCAGTACATCTCCAGGGACTAGTCTTGCCTCATATCACCCCAAAAATGGGTGGTGGGCTGGATCACGGGGATACCCTAGGTGATCAATAAAAAGATTGTAGTATTTTAGAAACTTCTTGAATTGGTACCACCTAATCCATGGCCAAAACATTCTCCTTAGATAATTCTTGCGACTACAAAAACAAAAAAACACTTGAAAACATATATTAGAGTAAAGCCTTATAGTATTAGTTTCATCAAAATAGTTGCTAGAAAATACAACAGAATATATTGCCTTCAAAAGTGTAGAATCTGAAACTACTCTGTCTCCTCTGAGCCAACTGATTAATCAAATAAAATAATAGAAAGCAAACAATAACACCAATACATAAATTAACTTACATATCCCTCACAAATCACATAACAAGAATGGGAAATTCATAAATTGTTAAATACTTTGTTTTTAACATAACCCCTATTTTTCAAGCAGAGATTCTTTATTACAGAGTGATAAAATTACAAAGAGGTTGGTTATTTTAAAGTCTACACAGCCTTACAAATACTTACACCAAAGAAACTCTATTAAGACAACTCTAAACTTAGACTGCAGTTCATTTTATACTATGAATTACAAACTAAATGGATTGCTATGGTGGAACTAGAGTTAGTTGTCCTAAGAAAGAGGATGCATATCCTATTTTATTTGCATTGATCAATTAAAATAACACATGCTAATTTAGAAGAAACTTCAACACTAAAAATAGGAGATTATTTCATAACTAACGGTCCTAAATAAAGAACTAAAGATAGCTTTCTTGTGTCATGGTGTGCGATGGTGAATTACGGTGCATGGATGTTTTATATGGTGGATCCTAAGAATAGTAATGCATGAGTTGCATGGAGTTGCATGCTTGAGTAGCATCAGTTCTCCACATACTCCCCCTTGATGTTGAGAGAGCTTACTATCTTATCTCGTAGTGTCAAAAACTAAGCTTTTGCAACTGCCTTGGTGAAGATATCCGCTAGTTGATCCTGAGTATTAAAGTGTTTCAATTTAACATCCTTCTTCTGTACCAAATTGCGGAGGAAGTGATATTCCATGTCAAAATGCTTTGTCCTACTGTGGTGAACCAGATTCTTTTCTAACTTGATGGCACTCACATTGTCACAATAAATTAATGTAGGCAGAATTTGTTTTTCTCCAATTTCTTCCAAAACATTTTTGAGCCAAAGGGCTTGTGTACCTGCTGAAGTAATTGCAACATACTTTGCTTTTGTAGATGAGAGGGCAACAATGCTTTGTTTTTTCAAGCTCCATGTAATCAAACCAGAACCAAAAGAGAAACAATTCCCAGATGTAGACTTACGGTCATCCATACTAACTCCCCAATCTGAATTACTAAAGCCAACAAGATTGAACTTTTCAGAAGAGTAGTAATGAATACCAAAATTTAAAGTTCATTTCACATACCTCAAAATCCTCTTGACTTCCTTCATATGTATTTTAGATGGATTTTTCATATACCTTGAAACAAGTGAAACTGAATATGTAATGTCAGGCCTTGTGTCGGTTAGAAACATCAATCTCCCCACAATACTTCTATAAGTTGTCTCATCAACTAAATTAGCACCATCATCTCTACATAAGACAACTCCATGAGCATTTGGAGTAGGAGATGGATTACAATCAAGCATATCAAATTTCTTTAGCATATCATGTGCATACTTTGTCTAACAAATGAAAATCTCATCCTTACTTTGATAAACCTCCATTCCTAGAAAATATTTCATGAGACCAAGATATTTCATCTCAAATTCTTTCATCATAGAAACTTTGAATTCATCTTTCATCTTATAACTACTACCCATATGCAAAATATCATCAATATACAAACTTGTGATTAGAATATCAGTACCTTCTTGTTTGTAGTAAAGGGTAGGATCACTCTTACTTCTCTGGAAGCCATTCTCCTGAAAGTATCCATCAATCCTGACATACCACAGTCTTGGTGATTTCTTAAGACCATACAAGGCCTTCTTCAACCTGTAGACATGATGCTCTTTTCCTTCCACTTCAAAACCTTGTGGCTGCTCCACGTATACTTCCTCTTCTAAGTACCCATTCAAGAAGGCACTTTTCATGCCCATATGATGTATGCTCCACTTCTTCTGAGTTGCTAATAAAATCAACATTCTAATGGTCTCTTGTCTTGCTACTGGTGCAAATGTCTCTTCATAATCAATTCCATACTTTTGTGTGAAGTCTTTAGCAACTAATCTTGCCTTGTATCTTTTAACACTCCCATCACTATTAAACTTGGTCTTGTAGACCCATTTGGTGCCAACTTTCTTCTTGTCATATGGAAGATTTGTCAACTCCCAAGTGTCATTCATGTGAATGGAATCCATCTCTTCTTCCAGGGATTGCACCCAAACCTCATTAGTGCGTGCATCTTCAAAACATGATGGTTCAAAATCAACCTTGGCTAGTAAAGCAAAATTCACTGTCTCACCTATTGGGTTTTCTTCATGTACTTCATTTCCACTCCTCTGGTAGATATCACTCAATCTCCTAACCTTACTTGTAGAACTTGAAGAATAATTTGGACTTGAACTTGGTACTGAAGAACTTGATGAAGGGCTGCTTGGTGGAGTTAAACCATACAAAAATATTAGTTGGTTGTTGATGATCAATATCAGCAATTATATCATCATTCAAAACAGATTTTGTCTTCTCAACATGGCCTTTTTGATGACCATAAACTCACCCTTCATAAAAAATTACATCTCTTGAGACAATAAGCTTATTAGTGATGAGATTATACAATCTATAAGCCTTGCTTTTCTCACTATACCCAATAAAAATACATGACTCACTCTTTGCATCTAGTTTTTGTCTATTCTGATCAGCTACATTCACATAAGCCAAACAACCAAAAAAATTTGAAATGATTAACATTAGGCCTTTTCCCATACCCATACCAAGCTTCATGAGGAGTCATCTTTTCGAGTGCACTAGTGGGGCTACGGTTGAGGATGTACAGTGTTGTAGAAACTGCATCTCCCCAATAAGAATTGCTCAATCCCTTGGTTTGTATCATGCACCTTGCCATTTCTACCACAACATGATTCTTTCTTTCAGCTACCCCATTCTGTTGAGGTGTGTATGCAGTAGTGAGTTGCCTCCTGATGCCATTTTGATCATAATAACTCTAGAAAGCCTTTGAGAAAAATTCTCCTCCACGATTAGTCCTCAAAAAATTGATCTTGGACCCTTTCTGATTTTCAACAAGGGCTTTGAACTTCTTGATTGTATCTAGGGCTTCAACCTTGGCCTTTAAAAAATATACCCAACAATTTCGTGAGTAATCATCAATAATAGTGATGAAATATGATGACTTACCCAAACTCTTAGTTTGCATAGGACCACATATGTATGAATGGACAAGCTGAAATGGGTGATGGGCCCTCCATGCATTTCCATTTGGAAACTTTTCCCTTGCATGCTTTCCTTTAGCACAACCTTCACAAACCTCCTTATGCTCCTCTACCTTGGGCAAACCAGAAACTAATGCATGCAAGGTTATAAACTTCAAACTATGAAAATTTAAATGCCCATACCTGAGATGCCATAACCAACTTGAATCCTCATAAGCCATATTTGCAAGGCTATTGTTATGTTCATCGAACCTCAAGGGGAACATCCTATTTCTTGTCATAGGCACAATAATGATCACCCTATTGCCCTTATTCTTATCATAGATAGTACATGTCTTATTCTCAAAGACTACTTTATAATTTTTTCACATAACTACCCAACACTTAACAAATTGTGCTTCAATTGTGGAGTATAATAAATATCATGAATACTCTTTATACCTTCTTTTGTTTGGACCTCCATATCTCCTTTGGCAGCAACCTCCAATGATTTATCATCACCAAGCTAGATCTTGGATTTAAAACTTCCATCCTTTGTTGAAAACAACTTCTCATTCCTTGTCATATGGTTAGAGCATCCTGAATCTAGGTACCAAACATCTTTACTAGTATTTTCACCTTTGGCATAAGATAAAAATAAGTGATCAGGAGGATTCTCACTACTTTCTTGAGCATAGCTAGCACTTTTACCTTCTTTCAATCTGCATTCTCTTTCAAAGTGGTCATACCTGTTACAATGATAACATTCAACATTTCTCTTATCAAATCTGCCTCTACCTCTTCCTCTAGAACCACCTCTTTCTCTTGAGCCACCTTTGCCTCTACCTCTTGAATAATTTTGGCTTTGCCCTTTACCTTGGCCTTGATTTCTTTTGGCACTACTACTACTTGCATCTTCATTTTTTGTGATTTGCAATTTAGAGGAAAACACTTTCTCTACACCTTCAAAAGATTCTTTCAATATTTCTTCATGAGACAATAGGGATCCAACCAATTGATCAAAGTGTAGTTTTGCCAAATCATTGATTTCTTCTATGATTATGGTAACATGATTCTGTCTGGGTGTCAAAGATCTCAATACATGTTTTTAACAAAACTTCATTGCTTACAATTTCCCCAAGTGTAGCCATTTTATTGATCACATCTTTGACTCTGACACAATAATCACTTATACTTTCAGCTTCTTGCATCTTCAAATTCTCGAACTCTCACTTCAATGTCTAAACCTTGACCACCTTAACTTGATCACTACCCTAGTAAGCTTCTTGTAGAGTCTTCCAAGCATCTTTGGCAGCTACTGCTCCTGATATTCTTGGAAATAAGCTCTTATCAAGAGCTATCTGAATGTGAAACAAAGCTTGAGCATTCTTCTTCCTTGCTTACTTTCTTATTATTCTTTCATTGGCTATAAGGGCATTCCAATCAGTTGGCTCCTCGCAACCTAATTCAACAATCTCCCACAAAACTTTTCCTATCAAAAAAGTCAACATCTTAATGCACCAATAATCATACTCATTCCCATCAAATTCTCAAATGGGCATGATGTTTGAATTTGACATGATTATCTTTGGTGAAATTCTAACAATAAAACGTTAACCAAAAACAATTTTACTTGCTCTAGTACCACTTGTAGAATCTGAAACTACTCTGTCTCCTCTGAGACAACTGATTAATCAAATAAAATAACCGAAAGCAAACAATAACACCAATACATAAATTAACTTACATATCCCTCACAAATCACATAACAAGAATGGGAAATTCATAAATTGTTAAATACTTTGTTTTTAACGCAGACCCTATTTTTCAAGTAGAGATTCTTTATTACAGAATGATAAAATTACAAAGAGGCTGGTTATTTTAAAGTCTACACAACCTTACAAATACTTACACCAAAGAAACTCTATTAAGACAACTCTAAACTTAGACTACAGTTAATCAAACATTGTGCATTACAAACTAAATGGATTGCTATGGTGGAACTAGAGTTAGTTGTCCTAAGAAAGAGGATGCATATCCTATTTTACTTGCATTGATCAATTAAAAGAATGCATGCTAATTTCAAACAAATTTCAACACTAAAAATAGGAGACTATTTCATAACTAGCAGTCCTAAATAAAGAACTAAAGATAGCTTTCTTGTGTTGTGGTGTGCAATGGTGAATTACGGTGCATGGATGTTTTATATGGTGGATCCTAAGAATAGTAATGCATGAGCTACATGGAGCTGCATGCTCGAGCAGCATCAGTTCTCCACAATTTTTTTTTTAAGTCACATATCTAATAGAATCAATAATTATATTATTTTATAAACCTAAATAAAAAACAACTGCTTTCTCATTAAAAATAAGAAAAAAAATTCTAACAATAATATTCCATTATTTCTTGACAAAAAAGATAGTTCACTTCCTTCCAAACTTTATACAAGATTCAAAACTCACTTCAGAGGATAAACCACAATTCAATAGCAACCCCCACACTAGAAGACATTTGTTTTTAGTTTCCAAAAATAAGGAATGAATGTGCAAGAACCAGAAAGGTCCAAAAAAATCACTTCAACAAGTTGGTGCATGGCAATTTGTGTTGAGTGTTGTTCTTACCAGGTGGATAAAACAACAACAAACAAAATGAGATGAATTTGGATTTCCTTATGTAATTTGTTTGTGAAAATTTGTGTGGGTGCTTTTGCTCTAAGAAAAAAATTGACACCCAATAACATATAGTGGTTGTTGGATGAGGGAGTCTATCAACTTCAGCTAAAGGCTTAGGCTGTGTTGCCAGCAGGTTTTGCAATGATTTTCTCTTAGTTTGGCTGTCTTATTTCTGTTTGTGGTTGTGTACCCAAATTTGTTGAAGTGGTCTGCTGATTTTATTTGCCTATCTTTTTGGTAGAAGTTTCATTGTAGGTTCCAGATCCTAGTAAAATCAAAGGGTTTTGGGTCCGTTCAAAACCTGTTGTATGGGGTTTCAGGTCTCCCTCAAAACCTGTTTTTCCCTTAATCCAAAACATATAGTGGTTGTTCAACTAAGAAAAAAAAATCATTGGGTGTAGTGGTTGCCCAACTAAGAAAAAAATTCATGGTTGAGACAATCATATATGGGTGTGTGAGAAACGTGATTAAAATTGGATTTTTGATTAAAAAAAAACAGACAATTTAAAGAAACATACAAGTAGAATGTCTATTTTCTTAGAGAAAAAAAATCTATATAGATATGTACTAGTATAAATATCTTAAATGCATCTATCTAAAGAAATGTCAAGATATATCAATTCAAACTATTTTATTTATCTTAATATTATTTTATTTTCTAAATTATATTTATTATATAAATTAATATTTAAATTTTGTTGTATGTTGTGTTTTTATTCTAATACAAATTTTTTATTTTATTTTCTAATTCCATCTAATTTTTTATATTAAAATTTTAAACTTGGCACGTTCCTTGCTTATAACTAAGCTTTTAGGGCAACATAATCAAATATGGTGCAACATAATTTTGATGTTTGTTGAGGTGTCTAAAAAGGTCCATAAAAAAGAGACCAATAGTTATGCACCAAGTCATGTTTTATTGGTGTGTTGATGTGGCATCACATGATTTGTTTCTTTCTAGATCTAAGGAATACATTTTATTCAATTATGGGTACTCATCATCAATGCTAACAACTTTAAACTCACAACTATTGCTGCAATATTATTAAAATATTGGATATTAAATCAAAAGTGCTTTATGACAACTATTGGAATGTGCTCAACTAATGGGTTATTTTCCCTAATCAAGATCTATTTCATGCTAGCTCTTTTAATCTAGACTATCAATCTATATATTTTATCTAGTAGTCCTCACTAAAAGAACACTTTATGAATATGTATATATGTGTGTGTGTAGATATTTGTGTATATATACATAAATACACACAAATATTTCATTCAATTGAATTTCTACACCACTCATTCTAAAATAATTAATGTAGGATACATATGTATCTATATCATTTATTCTAAAAAATAAAACTTGACTATTTTAGGTTATAGTGGGTAATGCTAAAATATTCACACACACACACACACACACACACACACACACATGTGAATTTGTATGTAAATATAATATTTGAGTTAGGTATTTAGGATCCATATAAAATGTATTAATATTGAGATGTTAGTAACATGTAGTTTAGCAGTTATATTCATCTAAAGCCAAATTAACTTACCATCCTCACATAATCAACAATAGGACGATTCTTGCAAACAACTATTTTTAGTAGTTCATTAATTTATATATATATATATTGTTACTACTTATTATAGTTGCCATTAGTTTTATATCCAAAGTCATTCTATATACTCTAGTCGGTTACTACTACCGAAACCTTCAGTCGGTATGCACATAACAGTCGGTTATAGAAGAAAGTAGTCACAGAGCCCAGTATTCATCGAGCTATCTACCAAGCAGAAACAATGATACACCGAGTTGATATACATCGAGTGAAACGTGTAACCAGATTCATTGAACCTAGACACACATGTGAAAACGTGTTACAAGATCGAGGAACATAGAACCTTTATCACATTGGAAATTGCACTCAAAGATTGTGTATGATTTTGAGGTCATTTAACCAATGAAATATTTTGTATAGTTATTCATTCGATAAATCATGTTTGTAAGATCGATGCAATGAACCTGATCACCGACATAAGAGATCTATTTATACAGCATGGATTGAGATCAGATAAGGTGTGAAAAAAAAAAGAGATATAGAGGTGTATGAAGCAAGACATTGTGATACATAAGAAAGCACTGAGTGTTATGACTGTTACAGAGACACAGAGGTCACCGAGAAGGATTTCAAAGAACAGTTAAAGAACAAAGTAAATAGAAGGGTTTACCGAGTTATTCTATGGGTTACCAAGGTATGCTATAAGCAAGGTAATCTCACTTTAAGCACATAGAATCTGCTATAACATTTCAGATGTAAAGTTGCAGATATTTGTAAAGATTTTATTGTAATATTTTGAATTTGTAAGAGAAACCTTTAATAGGGTAAAAGACTCTAACAAAGTCTATAAATTGTAAAGCCTTTAACCAGGTGCAGCATTTAGTTTAAGTGTTGTAAAATCTTTTACTAAGGTAGATCTAACGATCTTGATACTCCTAACAGGGTAAGCTATCAGAAATAGCTGAACATGTAGCTCTAACCGAGCAACCTTTATTATTGCAGTAGTGAAGTTGTGGGTGCCATCCCCACCACAATTTTTCTCTCTAACCAAGAGTTTCTGCGTAACCAAAATATATGTGTTATGGAGTGAATCATGTATGATTGTTATTTATTTGTTTTAGATTTATGTTATGTTACAACAGTTTGTGGTTTATGCATAATAGTAAAGATATTGTTGATAAAAGGATTTGAAGTGCTGATTCACCCCTCCCCTCTCAGTACATTAGCTTTCCATATTGGGCCTAACAATTGGTATCAAAGCTTGAATCTTGGAAAATGGTTTAACAACCTAAAGAGAAAGATCTTATCAATGGAAGGCTATAAACAATCTAGGAGAATTGTGTATCTACAAGAAGAGTTGGATCATGCTAATCAAGTGATTGCAGACATGCAAAGACAAATGCAAAAATCGTTGAAAGTGAGAAGAAGATTATCTGATGATTTACAGGACTCTCAAGAGCTAGTGGAACAAATTGAAACTTCATTTGAGAATAGTATATCTGAAGAGACTGAAGAGATGATTGGAAAACTGAAAGAAAAGAACAAAGCATCGACTGATCAGCTAAAAGAAATGAAAAGAGGACATGAACATTTTAGCACATAGATGACTGAGAATCTTGATGCATTAAGGACAACTGAAGATAAAGTAAGAGATCTAGAAAGAGAAAAATAACAGCTTGAAGCATTAGTATTTGAAAAGAATGATGAAATCACAAGGTTGTCTGGGATTCAACAAAATCTGTCAGATCAATTGGGCTATGCACATCATGAAGCAAATCTGAAAGATGATGAGAATCAAGCATTGAAACTTGAATTATCAAGGTTGACCAATGAACTTGAAACATAAAAGAAATCCAAGGAAACACTGAAAAAGACTTATGAAGCATCAAAGATGTTGGATGAGCAACTGAATACAAGAAGACCCAACAAAGAAGCAAGACTCGGTTACAAAGGAAAAGACTCTATCGAGAAGGGAATTCATACAACTGAAAGAGGAGAATCATCAAAGCAAGCTAGAAATAAGAAGAATATCAAAGGAAAGAAGCCTATTTGCAACTACTGTGGAAAACAAGGTCACATTGCTAACATGTGCCAAATCAGAAAAGGTAAGGAACCGAATGTCATTAGGTCTAGTGGTTATTGTCACAATTGCAATAAATATGGTCACACATCTAACCAATGTAGGAAAAAGTTTGTTAACAATTATCAGAAGGAAAAATTCAAAGGGTTTTGTAAAAACTGTAATAGATATGGACATAGTACCAAGGAGTGTTGGTTTAAGCAGAAAAACTATATGTGGTCTACACACCGAGCAAATACTAGAGGCTACCGAACTCACACGGATCCTTACTGACAATATTCTGTAGTACCATGGGACTACAATACAAGGATAAGGTGTGAATGTTGTGGAAGATATGGACATATAAGTGCCAACTGCTTTATAAGGTTTAGAATGAACAACCGAAGATCATGGAGAAATCCTGGTATGGCATGTTTTCATTGTCATAAAGTTGGACACTTGGCTAGAGATTGCAGAGATCAACCTAGAGGAGACACTGAGGAAATAAAAGGCAAATTACAGATGATTTGGAAAAAGAAGGAAATTCTATCAAATGAAGAAAGCACCTTATCTACCGAGCTAGGTGCACCTATTCCAAATTAATCGATAAAGGTATGAAGGGACTGCATTATCTCAAAGGTCAAATCTTAACAGTTCCTATTTTATCTTGTACTTAATTCAAAATCTGCATAATTAAAGATGCATTAGAAAATTTGAAATTTTATCAAAGTCTTTTGGAAGCCTGTCAAGTCAGTAAATGCAGGAAGTCTGGCTACTCGGTAAAAGCATTAAAAAAAGGGGAAGTAGTGGTATCGAGTGCATTTAATGTTTTCTGACCTAACTGCACGAAGCCCGATGAGGTATAATGAATACTTAAAGCTATTGCACAGTCATTTTTCACTCACCAAGTTTTCAAGAAAGCAAAGCAAAGCGAATCAAAGACGATCAAACCTCCTCCAAAGCAAATTCAAAGGTGGGTGAATTCACAAAGTTGGTTCCCACTTTTGCCAACGAAGGAATTTGGCGAAAGTGGGAACTTCAATTTTCTAGGTGTTCGAGCGAAATAGTGGTATTCGCTCGAACTACCCCTGGGAGTTCGAGCGAACCACTTTGCGGACTTGGGTTCACTCAAACCGTGGGTGACTTTGTATGCTGAAATCAAGCCCAGTACTTCAAGCGAATGGGGGTTTGCTCGAACCATAATGGATTCAAGCGAACCCCATTCGCTTGAAGTACTGTTCATTTGAACCCTCTAATTTGAGGTTTCTCCCAAAAAATTTCAGAATTCTGAAGAATTAATGACTTCGGAGCTCTGGTTCAAAGCACAAATGAAATAATATTGATAACCCAAAAATATTAGATTGTAGTACTCGGAGCAAGCTTTCCAACGAGTATAATTTTGTTATATTTTGAATTTATTATGTTCTTGTTTTTTTAATTTTATGGAAAATTGGTTTTTCATCGAACATGAACTTCTCTGTTCAACGCATTGGGAAAAATAAGAAACTAATTCAGAAAAATTCTGAAAAATATCTATGCCCCTAGTATTGATTTCTTCTTTCTAACCAAAAAAAAAAATGAATTTTGATTTATATAGAACAAGTTATGTGTTCAAACGTAAACCTATGTCTAAATTATGACTAGTCGGACTTCAAAACTTTATAAAATGAAAAATATTGAACATATCACTATAAATCCAAATGCAAGCCCTGGATATTGATGTTACAAACCAAAATTCAAAATAATTGAGTTTTTATCATTTATAGAAAAAAAGTTATACATTTTGGGAGGCACCTCACTCTTAAAAAATGTAGATTGTTGTAAAAAACTACTTTTTGAGGGAGATGGAAAATTTTTAAAAAAATCCTTAAAAAAAATTTGAAAAAAATGTATATAGAATCTACAAACAAAATGCTAGAAATCACTAATTTACATCATCTTCAAATTTTTAATAGTTTAAAAGTTATAGTTCTCGAAAGTTGAAGATTATTTTAAAAATGTACATCTCAGTGTCAAAAGTGGCAAAAAAGTGGGAACCATTATTGTGAGTTCACCCAGGTATTTACATAAATCACAATGCATTATCAAGATATTTTACCGATCATATCCAGTTGTTATTATTTTCTAAGTAGAACACATCTGTCGTTTGAAAGTCTTCAAACCCTAAGGATCTTTTGTTAGTATTTATCTGAAATCTGCAATGGCACCTAAGATCCAGAATCCCGTTGTTGTTGAGAACATCGAAAAGCCCTCACTGAAATACTCTTTAACTCCCAAAATTGCATCTGAACCGGATGACAAAACTGCATTTTCACTCATTCCAGATAGAGTTTTATTAGTCGAGGATGTGAGATTCTTCACTAAGTGTCAAGTTGAAGAACTAGGTCATGTTGAAATCAAAGACACAAATGATGAATTGTGTATCGATGGTAAAATAGATAGCAAATATGAACACATCAAAATCAAGGGATTGACCGAAGCCCTAACCTATCCCCGTTTATTCAAACCCCAATGGGTCAAGTTTGTTCTGAGCAGAGTTCTTGATGACTTCATGTGGCTAGAAGAGCAACCGTTTAAGATCACCAAGGAAATCATTCATTTGATCACTAGTTACCCTATTTATGATCATGCCCGAGCTCAGAAAATGATATAACAGAAGGAATTGATCAGTTTAACTGGAGTAGAATCTGATTGCAGAGGACTGAAATTGAATAATGTCACTAATGCAGAGCTAAAGTTTTTCATTAGAGTAATAGGTTATTATTTCTTCCAATCAGCAAGGGAAAACAGTGTACCCTGTGCAGCAGTAGACTTAGCTTATAAAATTGTGAAGAAAGGTATGAAAATTGATTTATGTGAGGTATTGTTGAAAAACTTGTTTGAGAATCTCAATACCATAAGGAAGCCAAAGAAGAACAATTCGGCTAATACACTAAAGTTTGGATCATTGTTAATATGCATGTTTTTCTATTTTGAGAAATTCTTTCCATCAGTTGGTAAAGTAGTTTTGGAGCTACACTGACCAATCATCCATCAAATCAATGACTTCATCAAGAAGCTAGGTGATAATTTTAATGATGTTATGGATGATTATTTCAGCAAGTTTCGGGAAAAGATGCATAACAGATATAGAATTCCACCCAAGTTAGTGGAGAAATACAAGGATGACATATGTTTTGAAGTGGACACTGATTACTGCTATGTTAATGTTGTGGAACCGAGAACTCAATCTTTGCCACCTATGGGTTATGAGATTGATTTTGACATCACACAACAGCAGATAGATGCTTTTCTGACATTACCAAGGCATGCTACCGAGCTAAGGTACAGAACATATGAAGAAGTGAAGGAAAAAGTAAAAATGAGCATTGTAGTACCCAAAGCTACAAGGAAGGCAACAAAAATGATCAAGGCATTAATAGAGAAATTTGGAGAAGGTTCTTCCTCCACACCTGTTAAGGGCACTATAGCCATCACCGAAGAGGAATTGAAGCCCAAGAGGCAGCTATAACACTGAGCACCGAATTGCCAAAAGGAAAAGTTTTGAAAAGAAAGAAACAGGGCACATCAAATGTATCACCGACTCCTCCAGCAAAGCGACCTAACACAAGAGCATCTGTAGCATCACCGAGTAAGAAAACAAAGAGTGTTGCCGCACCCAAGGTAACAAAAACTTACAAGAAATCTACTCATAGACTTATTTTGACTAAAGAGTCTAGTGATACTGAATCCAAAGACAAAAACAAATTTCAGATTGTCAAGAGCAAAAAGGTAAATGTACATAGTGTTGACAATTTTTGTACCAATCTAAAGCAATGTGGTGGATTTGGATCATTCAGATATGTAAAATATGAATCCAAATCTGATGATGAAAAGAGACAAATAGAAGAAGTTGTCATTTGCACACTTCTGAAATTTCACTTGGTCCCACTGGAAGTATCTAAGTCACTTCCAAATGAATTATATTTACATATTGACAATAGGTGGAAGTATGCAATGGACTTAGAGAAATGGGTGAGAGAAAGAAGTCTGGTACATCTTTTCCTAGACATGTCGGTAGATGAGATCACCGAATATCTGAAAAACTGCCACACAAAATTCCTAGTCAAGCAAAGAGCCTTGAAATTGATGAATGGCCTTTACTTGGATGTAGAGAATGAGACCAAAGAAAAATGGCAGGAAATATTTTGAATCAAGAATGTTGGTGAGCAAGCTGAAGTTGAAATAGTTTATGTCACCGAGCAAGATCCTGATATCACCGAGCAAGACCCTGTTGACACCATACAAGTAGATGGAGATATCATGGATACCGAGGCACCTGAATAGGAAATGATAGAAGTGAATGCTTATGCCCAACTTGTATCCAGTGAATCAGTTTTGGAACAAGTTCAGCCCTATTCTCTAGTCAATCAGCCTATTTCAACCAAGGCCCCTCAGGATACAGAACAAGGCACAGAAGGTCACAAGTCAACAACAGGAGAAGGTACTTCTCAAGAACAGACCTCTCAAGCTCCCTCTAGCACTGAAAATGTTACAACCGAGACACCAAGCTCAAAGACACCAAAGGACACTATAGAGGCTAAAGAAACTGACCATAGTGTTGCCTCTACCGAGGGTCAACAACCCTCCCAAGCCATTGTTTTAGTCCAACCGATGAAAGGTAAAGAAAAGAAAATGAAAAAGCATAGTTTCAAATTAGATGTGTCAAAACCAATAGTATTGCCCAATGTTGATATATCCAAATTAAAAGGGCAAGCACTCATTGAATTCGATGAACTATGCAAAGCCAAAGCTGAACAGGAGAAGCAAATGGCTATTCAAAAGAAAAATAAAGTACTTCAGAAGGTGAAAGAACTCTTAACTGATATGCTACCTGAAGCAACAGTGACAAAAGATACCACCATCCATATTCAACTGGATGAAATCCTAACCAAGATAGAGACATCTGGAGTAGATGCATCTGAATATTTGAGCAAGTTAAAGGACAAAGAGTTCACTGCTAAAATGATTGAAGAGGTACAGAAAGCTATTGCTATTGGCAAAGTTAAACTTGTCAAATTTATTGCTGAGTTGTCCCCTCAACTCAAGCACATTCTTTCTTTATTTCAGAAACTCTGTACATTTTCTCTATTCATTAAAGATATCAAAAATAAAATTAAAGTGATTGAGAAAGAGATCACCGATCTTTCAAATAAGTTGACCACTGAGCCACATTCCATTCAGAATTTTTATACCAAGCTACAACAGCTCATGGCTCAACAATTGGAACTAAGGAATAAAGAAAACAAGATAAGGATGGACATAATGACTCTTCAAACATTATTCCTTCCTCATCTTTCATCCATCCAAGAACAGATCAACAAAGCTACCTCCCTATCCACTCTATGAGAGGGAAGCACCTTAGATGGACTAATTTCACTATTAGCTGACATTACAACTCCGAATTCACTTATGGACAGTGTTAAGGATGCCCTCTCTACCACCCTTACCAATGCCAAGATAAAGTACAAATCCATTTTTGACCAATTGCCACCATCGAATGGTAACTAAGTTTTGATGTTTGTCAAAAAGGGGGAGTGAGTATCATATCAAAGTATACAGGGGAATGTAGTATACAGGGGGAGTATATACCAAGCAGAATAGAGTATTCAAATGCAGAGTCAATTTTGATAGGGAACAGAGAACAAAGTAGTGAACCGAGTAGTTAACACAGAACATTGATCACCGAGCATGCAAAATCAGAGTTTTGTATAGTATATTGATAAGGGGAGTATATCTGCACCTTATCATTTTGTTGACTAATGTATATACTATCTGTTTAGTCAAATTTTGTAAGTATATAGATTTTTGAGTTATGACTTTGAAAGTAGTTTTGTCAAACATCTCAACTAATGTCAAAAGGGGAGATTGTTACTTCTTATTATAGTTCCATTAGTTTTATATCCAAAGTCATTCTATATACTCTAGTCGGTTACTACTACCGAAACATTCAGTCGGTATGCATAGAACAGTCGGTTATAGAAGAAAGTAGTCACAGAGCCCAGTATTCACCGAGTTGTCTACCGAGTAACATTCCATGTCTACCAAGCAAAAACAATGATACACCGAGTTGATATACACTGAGTGAAACGTGTTACTAGATTCATTGAACCTAGACACATGTGAAAACGTGTTACAAGATCGAGGAACATAGAACCGTTATCACATTGGAAATTGCACTCAAAGATTGTGTATGATTTTGAGGTCATTTAACCAATGAAATATTTTGTATAGTTATTCATTAGATAAATCATGTTTGTAAGATCAATGCAATGAACCTGATCACCGACATAAGAGATCTATTTATACAACATGGATTGAGATCAGATAAGGTGTGAAAAAAAAAAAGAGATATAGAGGTGTATGAAGCAAGACATGTGTGATACATAAGAAAGCAATGAGTGTTATGATTGTTACAAAGACACAGAGGTCATCGAGAAGGATTTCAGAGAACAGTCAAAGAACAGACTAAACAGAAGGGTTTATCGAGTTATTCTATGGGTTGCCGAGGTATACTATAAGCAAGGTAATCTCACTTTGAGCACATAGAATCTGCTATAACATTTCAGATGTAAAGTTGCAGATATTTGTAAAGATTTTATTGTAATATTTTGAAGTTGTAAGATAAACCTCTAACAGGGTAAAAGACTCTAACAAAGTCTATAAATTGTAAAGCCTTTAACCAGGTGCAAAATTTAGTTTAAGTGTTGTAAAATCTTTTAGCAAGGTAGATTTAACGATCTTGATACTCCTAATAGGGTAAGCTATCAGAAATAGCTGAACATGTAGCTCTAACCGAGCAACCTTTATTATTGCAGTAGTGAAGTTGTGGGTGCCATCCCAACCATAGTTTTTCTCTCTAACCAAGAGTTTTTGCGTAACCAAAATATATGTGTTATGGAGTGAATCATGTATGATTGTTATCTATTTGTTTTAGCTTTATGTTATGTTACAGCAGTTTGTGGTTTATGCATAACAGTAAAGATATTATTGATAAAAGGATTTGAAGCACTAATTCACCCCTCCCCTCTCAGTACATTAGCTTTCCATATTGGGTCTAACAATACACACACACACACACACACACACACACACACACACACACATATATGTATGTATGTGCATATGTATGTATGTATGTATGTACGTTTGTATGTATTAATGTATGCATGTGTGTATGCATGTATATGTATGTATGCATGCATATACATACATACATACATACATACATTATGTGTAGTATCATAAATGGTATCCCTTAACAACTTCACACTCTATTTGGCACCTACTTTAATTTGATTTCGCCTTGATCATTTTCAGCCTTTTTGTGCTCTATTCTACCCTTAAACTTTATCATTATTCCCACAACTTAATCATCACCGAATGTCAAAATTGGGATCGAATTTGATATCACAAACGTTGACACTCATATTTCCCTTTTGAAGAGTACATTTTGGGAGGACTAGGGTACCCAACTCCTTAGTTCCACCAAAATCTCCTAAAATTTTGGCTATTTCAAGTGTCAACATTTAGAATTCAAAATTTAGTCTCAATCTTTGCACTTGACCATTTTGTATCAATCTTATATCAAAAATTAACCTTGTGAACCCTATATAAAGAAAATGTCATATGGACTTCATAAAGATAGAGAGACATTCTAAGGGAAAGCATTCCAATTCAATTCAAATCTAGAGAAAATCAAGGCATAGAAAGCTACAAGATTTTTAACTTCATTATATCAAAGCTACACTCAAGTATTCATTCATACTGGGCACTAACATTTGAAGGATTTCAAAGAACATTGTATCAAGCCTTTATGTGGAACTCCATAAGAGGTTTTCATACCTAATAAAATCTTGTCATTTCAACACTTCATCCTTTCATTATTGTTTAATCTCTATCTTCCTTAAGGCACACATTATTTTTCTTCATTATAGCTTCTTTGGAGGTGGAAACACTAACACGGGGTTTGAATTAGGAAAGACCCTATACAACACAACTATCATTCCTTAGTTTTATGTAGGTAGGTTTAGATGTGATTACAAGACATGTACACATGGATAGGGACGATAATAATAAACATTCCTAGATTTCAAATAGGTGAAAAATCCTGGACTAATTCACTGGTCACCTAGGTGTCTTGTTGTTCTAGGTTGGATTTATAGGAAACAATGCTTTAGATCCTCCTAACTACATTCCTTCTCACCTTTTTCAATTTTGAATACTTCAGACTAGGTGGTGCAGGGGCAATTAGAAATTTTTGTTGAGTTTGTTTCCAGGATGTTGGAATCATGTTTTTTTAAGTTTTGTAATAAGGCCAAAAGGTCACTAAGAGTGTGCTCAAATTATTGTAAGGGCCCTAAGAGTCTTTGTTTGGCCAATGTTCGTTTGTGAGCTCTTAAGGGTGCTAGGTAGAGCACTTAATAGGATAAGTTGTTTTTTGGTTAATGTAGGTTGGTTGATGTTGTTTTGAGATTGCTAAGGTCATATGAGTCATTTGAGAGTGACCAAGTTTGGGTTTGAGCAAAGTTGCTCACCTATGCAACAATAAGTTGCTCATAGCAACTTCACAACATTTTTCATACTCCAATGGTTAGTTGTTTGACACAATTAGTTGTGAGCATTTGTAACTACTCCAAGGCCAGTATAAGGCTTGGAAAGGATGATAATCAGTTGTTGAAGTTTGTTGAAGATCTTAAGAAAATAAACAGTTTTGGTTTCCCATTTGTGTGTGTTCTTCCGAGTTTTTGTTGTTCTTTGCAAGTTTTTACGACCTGTACGGATCGAGCATCCCAAAAAAGGGACATGGATTATTAGTTTGGTGTCTTAATTTCATTTTATTTTTGATTTGGAGTCTTGAAGTGTTGTAGTTTGTGAATAAACTCCATTTTGTTGCAGGCGAGTCCAAGAGCCCTAAAAACCAGGGTTTTGGGAGCAAAATGGCTCCAGCCTAACGTTCCAAGGTGGATTTCCTCTCTGAAACCTTGTGTAATGTTAGGCTGCAATGTATTCTATGTTTTATTTTTGGCTTTGAGACAGGGGAAGTCAAAACAAAGATTTGCCACCATACCCTAAGCTTGGCACGTTGAGTTGGCAAGCGCTAGGAATCATGGATAAAAGGCCCTAATTGGGTGAGTTTGGTAGGTGAAGGAGAAGAATGATTGGTTTGGAATTCCATATGGATGTACATAGCCCAAACTATCATCCATTCGCTTAGGCAATCATACCAGTGAAGGAGTTTTGATCAATCCCTATTTTTAAGGCCTTGAAAGGGACGATTAGGCCTAGTTAATCGGTAAGGGTTAGATATGTTAGTGACCAAACCCACATACGATTTTGAGATATTGTATGTAAATTAAAAAAGGGTGTCTGGAATGATAAAGAGTTAATAGGGTTGTTCAGGAAGTTTAACCGGTGAATGTAGAATACCTCGATGACAAGGCTACTAGAACCGATTAGGCCTAAAAGTGCAGTTTGTTTGTAAAACACCAAACCGGTAAGTGACAAAATCTCTTGAGTAAGGAATAGGGTTGGGAATCCATCACAACTCATCCATCCTAATATGTGTAGTGTGGGGAATGAAGATCCCATGGTAGAGGGGTTGAACTCTCAGGCTGAGTGTGAAAGAGAGTGGAAAAATAAGGTCTACTAGCCAAGAAAAATGGAACTCACAAAACAACAAGAGCTTATCTTAGCCTAAGGACCTTGGGAAGGTCAGAGAGGGTAATTCTTGCATACCCTTGGAGGGTGTGAGGTGTAGAATCATTGGATGATTCTTGTGTAGCTTGGAGGAGATACCTAGACAAGGTAGCACAAACCGGTGAGAGACAATCCACTCTACATCAGATTGGTATTAGAGCCAATTGATTGAACAAAGTGGTGTATGTTAGACCCAGAAGTAGAGTCAGAATCCAGCAACATGCCACCAAAGGCAATGAGCCAAGAGGCCATCGGGAAGTTGGTCCAAGACATGCTTAGTGAAGCTCAGGAGCAAGAAACCAAGAAAGGCAAGGGAAAGGTCACTAAATGGGGTGATGAAACTGATGATGAAGATGTAGATATGATAGGAGTCATAACAGAAAAGAAGGAGTTGGACAAAGATCAACAGATCTTCTTGGATGCCCTCAAGTCACTCAATAAAGACAACATAGAAGGTTTGCCTATCTACAATGGAAGCCTAAATGGCAAAGAGTTATTGGATTGGATAGAAGCCTCGAACAATCATTTCGAATACAAGGAAGTTGCAAAAGAAAAGAGGGTCAATTTGGCCAAGCCAAGATTGAAGGGATCAGCCCTAGTGTGGTGGAACATGATGCAAGAAGAAAGAGAACAAATCGGGAGAAAGAAGATCATCTCTTGGGAGAGAATGAAGATCATGATTAAAGCTCAATTCTTACTTGTAGATTATGAGGTGCAAATGTACAAGAAGTTGCAGAATTTGAAACAAAGAGAAATGGATGTGAGTACTTATATAGAGGAGTTCAACAAACTTACCCTAAGAGCTAGGAAGCAAGAGGAAGAAGTGGACAAAATTGCAAGGTACTTAAATGGCCTTAGACAAAACATTAAAGATGAGATCAGTATGATATCACCTGACATAGTCCATAAATTCTTTCAGTTAGCCTTGAGAGCAGAAGATAAGATCAAAAGGAAAGGTGAACATAATCAAAGGGGCAGAGGTTACAGAGGAAGAGACACCTTTAGAAGGGGCTATAATCCTAGCAAGAATGATGAAGGCAATCAATCAGAGAATGGTGGTGATAATACTAACCAACGAGGATAGTTTAGAGGCAACTCTAGAGGGAGAAATAATTATAGAGGCATATTTGGCAATTTGGGAAGAGGAACCACAGTCTTCACTGGAAAATGCTACCATTGTCATCAAATGGGGCATAACATGAGCTGGTGTCCTGAAAAGACTTCAAGCTCTCACATCGGAGACAGGAGAACTCAATTGGTGCAAGAAGAGGATTGTCAAAGTGTTACCTCATCAATCAACAAGGTGGGACCAGTCCTAGAAGGAGAGAACCTAATGCTAAGAAGGACCTTGTTGAAGGTACCACAGTCGAAAGAACCTACACAAAGGAAGACACTTTTCAAAATCACCTACAGATCTCATGGTAAGATTTATAAAGTTATAGTAGATTCAGGGTCTACTGAGAACATTGTAGCAGTTGAGATGGTAGACAAACTAAAATTGAAAAGGTTGCCATATACCACCCCCTATAAGGTATCTTGGTTGAGTAAAGGTCAACATGTGCTTGTAGATGAGCAAGCTTGGGTAGATTTTGAAATAAGAGATTACAAGGATAGTGTGCTATGTGACATATTACACATGGATGCATGTCACTTACTACTAGGACTCCCTTGGCAGTATGATGTCAAAGCCATACATGATGGGGAGAATAATTCCTATGTTATCACCAAGGAAGGTAGAAAGTTTCAAATGGATCCCTTGACTGATCAGGGTGAAGAAAGACATGTTGGATCAAGTGTTATGTTGCTTGGTGGGAAAGAGTTCTTGAAATTGTTGAAGCATGAAGGAAACCAAGGATGTGCTCTCGTAGTGAAACCCAAAGAAGTGACAAAGATTGAAACCAAACTGGTGATATTGCAAGAGGTGTAGACCTTACTAGACCAAAACAAAAACATATTTGTCAATGAGATTCCAGATGCCTTACCCCCTATGAGAGATATTAACCATCAGATAGACATTATACCTAGTTCAAATTTGCCAAACAAAGCTGCTTACAAAATGACACCTACTTAGAATGAGGAAATAGCAAAGCAAGTGAAGGAATTGCTAGATAAGGGGTTGATAAAAAAGAGTTTAAGTCCATGTGCAATTCGTATTGTTTTGGCACCTAAGAAATATGGTAAGTGGAGAATGTGCACTGACTCAAGGGCCATAAACAAAATCAAAATTAGATACCGGTTTTCAATGCCGAGGATTGAGGATCTAATGGACTACCTAGGTGGAGCTTTCTACTTTTCTAAGGTAGATTTGAAATCAGGCTATCATCAAATTAGGATTAGACCTGGTGATGAATGGAAGACAACCTTTAAAACAAATGAGGGGCTATATGAATGGTTGGCGATGCCCTTTGAGCTCACAAATTCACCTAGCACCTTCATGAGACTCATGAATGAGGTTCTTGCAAAGTTCATTGGTAAGTTTTTCATCATTTATCTTGATGACATTCTGATTTTTAGCAGGTCAAAGGAGGAGCATATCAAACATTTGAATCAAGTTTTGAGGATCTACATCAAGAAAATTTGATGATCAACTTGGAAAAATGTGAGTTTTTCAAAAATGAATTGGTGTATCTTGGTTTTGTAGTTTCTCAAGGTTGTTTAAAAATGGATCCATCAAAAGTGGAAGCAATAGTGAATTGACCTATTCCTAAGTCAATAGGAGATGTAATAAGTTTCCATGGTTTAGCTTATTTTTATAGGAAATTATTTAGAGGTTTTAGCCACGTGTGTGCACCTATCTTGAACACCATCAAAGGTGGGATAAAATGTCAGTTTAAGCAGACTAGTACAGTACACGAGGGCTTTGAGTTGTTAAAACAAACGGTAGCAGAACTTCCTTACCTTAGGCTCCCTAATTTCAATAATCTCTTCAATGTGGAGTGTGATTCCAACAAGTTGGCTATAGGGGCTGTTTTGAGCCAAGAAGGTCACCCGATTGCATTTTTCTCTGAGAAGCTCAATGAGGCAACACAAAAATATTCTACCTATGATCTAGAGTTATATGTCATGGTGCAAGCACTCAAGAAGTGGTGGCATTATTTGTTACCTAAAGAGTTCATAGTCTACACTGATAATCATGCACTTATTTTTTGAATGGGTGGGAGAAATTCAATCAAAGACACCTTAAGTCAGTTGAGTATTTGCAGGCCTACACCTTTTCCATCAAGAACAAGAAATGAGTCACTAATAAGGTAGCAAATGCCGTAAGTAGAAGGGTACTAACCATTCAAGAAGTACAACTACAAAGTGTGGGGTTAAATGACCTCAAAGATCTCTACCAAGGTGACAAAGATTTTGGTGAAGCATATGATGTTTGCTCAAAGTTTGCTAATGCTTGTCATGTTGCCTATTCTGATTTTATGTTGCAGGAAGGGTTATTGTTTAAAGGACACCTACTTTTCATACCACAGTTCTCTATGAGACAATATCATCAAGGGGAAGCATCAAGGAAGTCTAAGTGGACATTTTAGTCTTGACAAGACCTTAGAGCAGGTTGGTAGGTTCTACCATTGGCCTAAACTATAGTTAGATGTTAGGGAGTTTGTGTAGCAATGTGCTATTTGTAAAAGGGCTAAGGGTACTTCCAACAATGCAATTTTATATCAACCTCTAGCCATACCAACAAGGCCATGGGAGTGTGTGAGTATGGACTTTGTTCTTGGTTTACCTAGAACTCCAAGAGGATATGACAGTGTCTATGTCATAGTGGATAGATTCAGCAAGACGACACACTTTGTGCCTTGAAAATGCACTAATGATGTCTCCTACATAGCAGGGTTGTTCTTCAAAGAGATTGTAAGGATCTATGGTTTACCACTTAGTATTGTGAGTGAGAGATACAAAATTTGTGAGTCACTTTTGGCGAACCTTGTGGAAGAAACTTGGTATTAATCTTTCTTTTTGATCTGCATACCATCCACAATCTGATGGTCAAACTGAAGTAGTGAATAGGTCCTTGGGTAATTTACTGAGATGTCTCACCAAACAACATGGTCAAGTTTGGGAACTAGTATTGGGACAAGTAGAGTATGCCTACAATCACTGTCAATACAAGCACAGGCCAGAGTCCATTTGAGATAGTAAATGGATGTCATCCAAGGGATATCTTAGAACTCAGAGATCACAGTTCTATGGACAATAGGAGTGCTCAAGTTGAAAACTTTGCAGAGAATATGAAGGAGATCCATGAACAAGTCAAAAAGACATTGCAGCTAAACAATGAGAAATACAAGATGCAAGCAAACAAAACAAGAAGAGAAGTACACTACAAGGTAGGTGATCTGGTTATGGCCTACTTGAGAAAGGAGAGACTTCCTAAGGGGCAGCCTAGCAAACTATGTATGAAGAAGATTGGACCTCTTAAGGTTGTGCATAAGTTTGGCAACAATGCCTATGAGGTGGAACTACCACCAAACTTGGGAATATCACCAATATTTAATGTATGTGATTTTTTCTAGTACAAAGGAACTCAGTCAGCAGCAAACCAAAAAGAGACTACTTCTACTGAAGAAGTAGATTGGAAAGAAGACCTACCTCCAAGCCAACCGATGATATTGGACTACATTTTGGACTCCAAGATTGTCAAAAGTGCTAGGAAAGGAGTCTATAGAGACTAATTAGTTAAATAGATAGGTCTCCCTAAATCTAAAGCTACATGGATGTCTAAAGGAGATATAATACAACATGGAACCACTATTCAAGCCCTATCCACGAAAGGGACTTGAGTTTTTTCCTACCCCGGGAGTATGGTGCAGGGACACTTAGCAATTTTTGTTGAGTTTTTTTCCAGGATGTTGGAATCAATCTTTTTTAAGTTTTGTAATAAGGCCAAGAGGCCATTAAGAGTGTTCTCCAATGATTGTAAGGACCCTAAGAGTCTTTGTTTGGCCAATGTTGGCTTGTGATCTCTTAAGGATGCTAGGTAGAGCACTTAATAGGATAAGTTGTTTTTGGGTTAATGTAGGTTGGTTGATGTTGTTTTGATATTGTTAAGGTCATATGAGTCATTTGAGACTGACCAAGTTTGGGAATAAGCAAAGTTTCTCACCTATACAAAAATTTGCAAAAGTTGCTCATAGCAACTGCGCAACATTTTTTATACTCCAACGGTTAGTTGGTTGACACAATCAGTTGTGAGAATTCATAACTACTCCAAGGCCATTATAAGGCTTGGAAAGACTGATGATAATTAGTTGTTGAAGGTTATTGAAGATCTGAAGCAAATAAACAGTTTTGGTTTTCCATTTGTGTGTGTTCTTTCGAGTTTTTATTGTTCTTTGCAAGTTTGTATGACTTGTACGGATCACGCATCCCAAAAAGGGACATGGATTATTAGTCTGGTGTCTTAATTTCATTTTATATTTTATTTGGAGTCTTGAAGTGTTGTATTTTATGAATAAACTCCATTTTGTTGCAGACGAGTCCAAGAGCCCTAAAAACCAGGGTTTTGAGAGCAAAATGGCTCCAACCTAATGTTCCAAGGTGGATTTCCTCTTTGAAACCTTGTGGAATGTTAGGTTTCAATGTATTCCATTTTTTCTTTTTATCTTTGACACAGGGGAAGTCAAAACAAAGATTTGCCACCATACCCTAAGCTTGGCACATTGAGTTGGCAAGCATTAGAAATCATGGATAACAGGCTCTAATTGGGTGAGTCGGATGGGTGAAGGAGAAGAGTGATTGGTTTGGAATTCTATATGGGAGAAAAAAACCAAAAATATCATCCATTCACTCAGGCAATCAGACCGGTGAAGGAGTTTTGATAAATCCCTATTTTTAAGGCCTAGAAAGGGGCAATTAGGCCTAGTTAACTAGTAAGGGTTAGATATGTTAGTGACCAGACCCACCTCCGGTTTTGAGATATTGTATGTAAAATCCAAAAGGGTGTCTGGAATGACAAATAATTCATAGGGTTGTTCAGGAATTTTAACCGGTGAATGTAGAATACCTCGTTGACAGGGCTACTAGACCCGGTTAGGCCTAAAAGTGCAGCTTGTCTGTAAAACACCAAACCGGTAAGTGACAAAAGCTCCTAAGTAAGGAATAGGGTTGGGAATCCACCCAGAGTCATCCATCCTAATGTGTGTAGTGTGGGAAATAAAGATCCTTTGGTAAAGGGGTCGAACTCTTAGGTTGAGTGTGAAAGAGAGTGGAAAAAGAAGGTCTCCTAGCCAAGAAAAATGGAACTCACAAAAAAACTAGAGTTTATCCTAGCCTAAGGACCTTTGGAAGGTCATAGAGGGTAATTCTTCTAGACCCTTGGATGGTGTGAGTGTAGAATCATTGGATGGTTCTTGTGTAGCTTGGAGGAGACACCTAGACAAGGTAGCACAAACCAGTGAGAGACAATCCACTCTACATCACTAGGGCACCCATCACTCATGTATAACACTTCCTAATCTAGATTTTATATCTAGGTACCTCTTTATCTCCTTTCCAAGTCTTTTCATTTCTTTTGTATTTCTATTTTGTTCCTTTTTTATTTTGTCAACCTTGTTCAACTTTTGTTTCTTTAACCCTGTTCACTACATGCACACACTCAATTTATGTCAAGCAAATTACAATAAAAAATGAGGGTGAATCTAGGACAACTTATCTCTTCCTTTTGATAGTATCCAAGCCCATTCATTTCTCTTTGATGTTCTATACAAAAATAAATTGATCCGAGGTTAATACACACATTATTCTAGGCTTACTTTTCATATATCTCAATATATTTGTATATATGTATCTATATATATGTGTGTATATGTACGTATGTGTGTGTGTGTGTGTGTGTGTGTGTGTGTGTGTGTGTGTGTGTGTGTGTGTGTGTGTGTGTGTGTGTGTGTGTGTGTGTGTGTGTGTGTGTGTGTGTGTTGTGTGTGTGTGTGTGTGTGTGTGTTTGTGTGTGTGTGTGTGTGTGTGTGTGTGTGTGTGTGTGTGTGTGTGTGTGTGTGTGTTTATATATTGTTTGTGACTACCAACTAGTCATAATTATAAATTAGAAACTAAAAAGAATAGATGATACAATCAACCATTCTCAAACATATTTTACACTTTAGACAATGGGTACACATGATATATTTCTCTATATATTCTCTATTAAATCTCCATATAAAAATTAGGAACTCCCATTACCATCTTTGGAAATAAATGAGAGTGAATAACCATACTTAACTACTTTTTGCAATGAAAAAGTTTACTATGGTTATTCAAAATTCTAGATGAAGATACCAATAAAAATTCCTCTATGGATTTTCTTGTAATATTTTTAATCCTCATGTAGTAAGAATAAACAAATAGTTGAGTGAGCATAAATGTAAATGAAAGGGATCTCAGGTATTAGTAAAATACTATGGTGACTAGTGGACTCTCTAGGATCTATAAACATTTTCTTCACTACCTCATGAACCTCCTCATTTTCATCCTCATCCACTTCTTTTACCAACACTCAAAATTTAAAGATCTATATTTGTATCTAAGTATTTTTATCTCATTGGTTATGCAATTAGAATAACACCCTACCACCTTCTCTACATTCTACCTACATACGTCAATTCAACCTGCTCTAATTTTGAAGGAATCTTCCTCTTTCCCTCACTCCTTTCTTCCTAACAGGTGCACTTGGTTCAATCACCATTGAATAATAATTTTTTTTATGTCCCACTCTTTTGTTATAGTAATATAGATCTACTACTACCAATTTATAAAACCAACACATTTATTTCTTTGTGAGGCTAGATTTAGATAGTAGATCCAAGCAACTATTCTCACCATTAGTTTTCACTTTTAGGTTTCCACGTATATCTAGTGTTCTGTTGTGTGGATGTATGTTTCTGTTTATCATTTCCTTGGTTGCTTTAATGTTGAAGTAAGATCCAAAAATGCTTCTTTGAAAATAATTTTTGGCATATATATTTATTCACCACCCTATTGGTATATTTGTGTGTCTAACAAAAATATGCATAAATGACAATGTAAACTAATGAATAAAAACTATAAGCACACAAAAAATCACTTAAATCTATAAAAGTGGAACCAAGCTATAGAGGTGCACCTATGAAAAAAAACAAAGTGTTTCTATGCTAGACAAGTGTTTTAGGCACCCTAGTCCAAAGGCTATCCAACTAAAAAAATTGTCCAGATATGAGATGACACAAAAATTTTATTCCTAATAAATCCAAATCAAATAGGTAGGACAATGATGTTGGGTGTCCCTATCTTGGTCTTTTCTCCTAAAATTGTTGTGACTATATTTGCCACTATAGCATTGAATTGTCATAAAATTATAGATCTATAGCTGCACAAGGAAAAAGAGAGGATAATTTGGTTGTGGTTATATAGGATCTTATCTCAAGCAAGTCCTTGTTTTTCTTTTTCTACCTCCATGAATAGCCATAATAGATATGAAATAAAGTGTGTTCTTTGAAACCTAAATGTGTCTAAGATTGTGGTGAGAAATGATATGCATAAAACATAAAAGGAAACCCTACTCAAGTGTGTAAGAGTGATCCCTAGATGAACCAATCAAAAGGTAGTATACAAACAAACTCAAGAATGTGTAAACATATTGTACAAATAATAGTAAGTGAAAGATAATTATCAAATCTGAAGATTAAAACTCATAAATGTTAGAACAACATAAGATCATAACAAATCCTTGAGGAGAGGTAAAATTTGATCATTAGTCAATAATCTATGTCATCCTCCAACATTCTGTGAAGTTTAGATGATAAATTATAGAAAGATGTTTGTTCTACGAATTCTATAGCTATCCAAAAGTTGACCAAAAAGTAGTCACAAAAATTGTATAATGTGTCGAGCTCTTGCAATGTTGCCTTGTGGACATACAAACTACTTAAGTAGTGGGTAAAAAGTTTGAACCCCACCTCCTAGCAACCATTGAAAATGTGCAGGCAAAAAAATCAAGCATTCAATTTTATAGGAAGAGATTCCAATTAACCCCACATACATTTTTTCTAAATACAATGGAACCTATCTCTCCATGAATTTTAGAGGCCAGAGCCCATGACATCACTTCCTTATCATCTATTGAAGTTTTAAGTTGACCCAAATGAAGAGAGGTTTGGAACTGCTACAAAGATCTTTAAAAAAATAATCAAGGAGAAAGTTGATAAAAGACGTGTTGGGTGAATATTTTGTCACCAGCGTACTAATGACAAAACATAAAATTCACACAACGCTATGCTAATATATTAATCTCTCCTCTCATCAAGGGGAGGTTCCCTATGAAATTTCTCCTCTAATTAACAAGAAATTAAACTGGTGGGTTAGCGTTGGGCATATAACTCTCTTTTTTCAGAGTTTATGTATTCTCCCTTCGCCTAGTTACAATTTCTCTACCTCTTCAAATATTCAAAGAAAAGAACTATTAATCTAATAAACTATACTAAGAGTTACTTTTAAGCAGCACAAAGTCTCCTTTATGGTAACACTGATTTACACTGATCGTTACAAATTAAACAAGTAGAAACTTAGCTTAAAGCTCAAAGTCTTTAAGTGTAAATTTCTAATCAATTAAACTACTAATAACCGCAACAATACAAAGCTTACTACAAGTTACTTCCTTTATCAGCAGATTTCTGAAGCATGCTAAGAGTGCAAAGTCTATTGGCAGGATTTGAGAGCTCTTTAAACATGTAGCAATATCTTAAGATCAAATACGTAAAGATAATATGTATTCAATGGACATAGGAGCATTAAATAATATAAACAAATTTATTGATACAACACAAAGTTTGCAATCAACAAAAACGTTTTCTTTATTTGTTTGATTGAATTCTCATCACAAAAGCTCAAAGTCTAAATTGGGATAAAAATCCAGCAGAGTTTTGCTAAGCATCAAAAAGATCAAAATATTTACAAAAAGGTCCTCCTTATATAGGAAAAGAAGTTGAGAAAAAGGTGGGCACAGTTGACTTATTCAACCGCACAGTCCCACTTTACTACAACTACTACATAAAGAAAATGTGCAGCTCCACAAAAATTTACAACATCTATTGGTGCAGCTGCATGAAGGAAGAGTGTCAAAAGGGGGAACTTCATTCTTGATTTTCTTCTTCATTGGATTTCTTAAAACCTTCGAACTTGGCGAGGATAGCTTTGACCTCTTCTTCATTTGGCATCAAGGTAGAACTCGTGATGATTTGAACGCGGGATATCACATCTTGGATCTTCACTTGCTTCTTCTTAACATCCTTTAGAATGGATGCGAGTACTTCAAAGTTGACTTGAATTTCCAACAATTTGTCAAATGTATCAAGGAAGAAGTCTTGTCCCGTGCACTGGTCCATCAAGGAAAGAAATTCTTGGGTGATGACCTCAGCAGTGACGAGATTTTGATCACCATCATACAAATAGCAAGGAAGATCACCTACTTTACCAAAAATAAGTTCAACTTCATCATCACCTTCTTTCTTTTCACGATCTAGTTCTGCAATCATTAATTTCATCGTCTCTTGTTTATGAGACAATAATGACAAGATTTGAATATACTTCTCTCTTGTGGGAATTACCTTGTTTACAACCAGGACATCTATCCTGAAATCCTCCATTTCCAAAGGGTAGTGCTTTTCACAACTTCCTCAATTTCCTGGGATAAAGAGGTTTTGAGTCCTTGCATCTGACTCTGGATCACTTCATAATCAGACAATAACTCCACCGTTGAACTCAAGAGATGAGAGCCTTCTGACCTTAGCTGCGAGATCCATTCATCCATTACTCGGCCCTTAGCTCCTACCTGCTCAATCTTTTTGATAGCTTCAGTGTCTATTGATGATCCTATAGGTTCAACCTCTTGAGAAGATTGTGTTACCTTTAGGAGGATGTTGGTCAACTGCTCACACTTCTGCTTCAGGATATTTTTCTCATCCCTTTCCTGATCCAGTCTTCTTAACAAAGAATTAAGGGCTATTTGAGAATCTAATTTCACACTTTCATGTGTCTCTACTCCAAGCTCCAACACCTGCATGGTATAATCTTCTGATCGTATGTTGCCTTTGTCCTTATCTGACGATGGCACCATAACTTCAACATATTTTCTTTTGGAAGCCGGGTCTACTACCACCCGAGATATTGTCTTTGGCTTCTTTGTTCCCTTAGGTTTTGGAGGAACCAAAAGTTCAAAATCAAATTCATCGGGAGATATTACCTATTTCTTTCTTTTAGGGGCCACTACTTCCATCCAAGGGGGTAGTTCTGGATTGGATGATGGAGTAGTGGCTCCTTGCTAACTTGGGGTCGAAGATTCTGGAATAGGTTGACTAGAACTTGGAGCAGTTGCAAGTGTAACTGATGGTGCTGATATTGAAGCATCTAATGGAACATCTGTTGTTGGTACCTCTTCAATTATTGGTGGAAGAGTTGAGGGTGCCGTCAGTGTAACTTCAGAGCTCACCAATGAAGGGATGGTTGTCACGGTGGTAGTAATGATTGGTAAATCTACCGACACCTGTTTTGCAAGTGCATCTTGCAAAGTTTCATTAAAGTCCATCATGGTAGATTCAAAAGTAGATGAAGGGATATCATCTAAAGTAGAGAAGTTGGTTATTGTAAAAAATTGACCAGCAGTCTCTGATTGCGGCATGCCCATACTTAGATCTCCATCTTCATGAACATCTTCATCTTCTTGATCAGAATCGGAGTCGAAATCAATATAGTTCGACTACTTGTGAAGCGGTTGTCGTATCAACTTCAACCGAATGTGGCACTTCTTGTGTCAGTACTTCTTCTTGTTGAGGAATTTCACCTTCTTCGACCTCTTTACCCTTTCCAGCTTCACTGACAGGTGGTTGTTCTAGCTCTTTTGCTGCTGGCTCCTGTGACACTGATGATGATTTGCCTTGTTTTGACCCTTTAACTGTAAATTTGATTTTAGGCCCTTTACCTTTTAATTGTACCACTGGAGCTGAAGATAGTGCTTGTGAGTCTGCCCTGTTTTTGGTTCTAGTTTCAGCTGTCGCTGTCTTGCCCAATGGACCATCACTGTTGTTATCATCTCCCAAACTGGTGGGAAACTGTTTCATCTTGAGATTCTTCTTTAGCATCCAAGCATTGGTGTTTGCTATAATAGGAGAGATCCTTTGAGTAATGGACTTGCTTTCCTTCTTCGACCATTGCACAAGTGGGAGTGGGGAGTCAGCAATCTTCTTCTCATAGTAAATAGGATCCACTGTGTCATCTGTGTCTTCCATAGTCATTGGGATCTTAGCTAGATCCAGATTCTCAATTTGTTCCAGAGTAAGGCGGCTGAAGTCCATCCTCCTTATATCCTCCTCATCCTGACAGTCCGCCCAAACATCTTCAAATCTATAGACATGAGTGTATGTCCTTTTGAGCTTGCTCTTTATGCCCCGAAAATCAAAATTGGTTTGAGCTTTGAATCTTCTCATGGTATTCCATTGCATCTCCTCCTCCATATTTTTGGCATTGGGGTTAGTTAACACGGAATACCTACCATTTGACTTTGGGAATTTTAGCCCAGTCTTGTGTGCTTGTGATTGTTTCTCATGCACACTAATCAGTTGTCTGCACAGCTCCATAAGGATAATTTTATCTGAAGGAAACCTTGGAAGAATAAAGGGCTCACATGAGAAGCATCCAATCCGGATATAGGTGAATGTGGGGAATTGAAGGAAGACACAACCAAAGTGGGAAACCTTGCTGTAAGCAGCCTCTGATAGTCTTCTCTTATACAAGCCTTTATCAAAAATGCACTTCCAAACAACAAAGAAAGTATCATTAACCCTCCTGTAGTGATTACCTTGATTTTTGATAGTGAGTTGATCATAGTATTCCCAAACAGGCACTAGTCTTCTGTCACCCTTAGTTGACAAGCCTGGATATTGCCTCATAGAGGCAGTTGTGTAAACCAGGTATGAGGTCATATAAAACTTTAGTGTTACCTTGACCTCTTTCAGTTGGGCGCAAAGCGCATCACTGATTTGTTCTCCCCAATCAATTCTTGCAGCTCCCTTTTTGATTATATTCATATAGTAGATCCTCTAGCTTTGGAAATAATGAGAGTCTTTTAATCCTCTCACTCTGGATAACATGGTGACCATGTCATTATATTCCTTATTAAAATCACTCCTGTGAAAAGGCTTAGGCCACCGGGAAGTGAGGGAGGATCTAGCAGTTGAAAGATAAATAGTATTGATCACCTTTTTGCATTTATCTTCGTGTTTCTCATAGTACTCTTGAGCACTCTCTTGAGAAATATCAGCCACTTCTTCTGCCAATGAGCCTTTGAAAATACTATTGAAGAATATGTTGTCTAGAGTCATTATGACCTTCTGATCATCATCCCTTACCTGTCTTGTGCTTGGATCGAAGTGATCAGCCACTGCTAGTACAAATTCAAGATCATGAGCCGCAATTGGGAAAGATGCATATTTATGTAGCTCAGATTTGATTAAACTGGTCAGGTATGCAAGAGCCTTCTGAACCCGGTCAAGAAACTCTTGCATGTCAACGTGGCCAATTTCAGTGTCCCTGATCTCCTTAATGTTAGAATCCACTGAACATTTAGGGTACATATTCAAGTACCTATCATACTTGTATTTCATCTTTTTTGATGATTCCTTACTCGGAGAAGGTTGCCCTGAGGAAGACTGAGGCTTTTTGTGGGAGGGCTTTGACATTCGTGCACAAGGACTACATTCAACATTGATGATTAGCCATTCATCATTATCAAAAATCAATTTTTTCTCAAACGGATCGAAAAACGGGACTCAAAACAGGCCAAGGAGTAAAAACTGCTAAAACAACAGGTCGGAGAAAAAAGTCCGACCTGCTTCTCTACCAACAAAAATTTGCACATCGAACTTTAAAGTCCGAAGTGTTATTCTGGGGAAAGACATTTACATATCGAACTTTAAAGTCCGATATGTTGAGAAAAGCTTCAAACGAGCACATCGGACTTTAAAGTCCGATGTGCTGACTGGAAAGATTTAGGGGCACATCGGACTTTAAAGTCCGATGTGCTACTTAGGGGAAGGACAGCCGGTTGGCATGTCGGGTTTTAAAACCCGACATGCCACCCTATATCTCTCTGCATATCGGACTTTAAAGTCCGATATGCGAAGATTAATAGGTCGCATATCGGACTTTAAAGTCCGATATGCGGAGGATCCAAATTTTTAGTTGTATACCGGAGTTTAAACTCTGATATGCAGCTTAGAATAGGGGAGGTTTTGGAGGACGATCGGGTTTTGAAATCCGATTGTTTCTCCAAAGCTAAGGAGGCAATCGGAGTTCAAAACCCGATCATCCTCCAAAAGGGAAAACCGAAAACAAGAAAAACAAACAAAAGGAAAAACAAAAACGAAAAACATTTAAACAATAAAAACCCGAAAACAAGAAACATACCTATTTCGTTGTGGAGATTGCGAAATTTGGATATGGGCGATTTGATTGAGCAAAGAGGAGAGATCCGGGTTGCAACGAAAGAAAAAGGAGGTGGAGGCGTGTGATAAAAACCAAGAATGAGGATTAAAAAGCAAGATTAACATTTAAAAACAACTTTTAAACAAAAACCCTAATTAGCAATAAATGCTAATTAATATAACTCGTAGTTGCATGTCGGGCTTTAAAGTCTGACATGCAACTTAGGGGTAATTGCATGTCAAACTTTAAAACCTGACATGCAACTGACACACAAACCATTGCAGTTCGGACTTTAAAGTCCGAACTGCAATCCAAAACAAACTGTAGTTTGGACTTTAAAGTCTGAACTGCAATCTTAAGCAAACAACAGTTCGGACTTTAAAGTCCAAACTGCAGTCAAAACCAAATGCAGTTTGGACTTTAAAGTCCAAACTGCTGACTACAACAAAACTCAAATACACTTCAGAATTTAAAGCCCGAACTGTAATTATTTACAAAGACCCCTGCAGTTCGAACTGCAGGTTAAAATGCAAACTTAAAAAGCAAAGAAAATAACAAAAAAATGAAAAGTGAAGAACGAAACGAACTAACTGACCAAGTCGATTAAGCTCTCCCGGAGACCATAAGGTACGAAACGGACTAGTTTCGTATGGTTGCCTCACGATTTTGGCCAAACTGAAATCGAGGACAACAAGACGTAAAAAGAATGGAGAAACTTTACCAAAAGGTAAATCTACCTATTGTTGAAGAAGCTTTTGGGAAACAAGCACTAAGGAGGACTAGGTCATTCTCTGCCTCTCCTTTAGTAAAGATTGGTTCCTTTGGAACCCTAGATAGATTTGTGATAAGTGAAAAGAAAGGACAAAGAGCTAAACAAAAGGTGACAAGAGGAAAGAAAGTTTTGTAGCTTGTGGTTGAGGAAATTGACAGTAGCGCAAATGAAGAAGTTGAAAAAGAAAATTTTGTAATCAAGAAGAGGTTTGCAAGGACAAAAATCAAAATTGAAGATGATGAGCATGGATAGGACAATGTTTATCTTAGTCAAAGGAAGAGAACTTTGGTCCCTCTAGTAGAGATCCCAACCAAGAAGAGGAAGGAAGTGAAGCATAAAGAACTTGTAAAGCCAAAGGAAAAGAAAAGGAAGATAGGTACCCCTCTGGTTGATATTGATTATCAACCACTTGACCTTGACGGTGTGGTCAATGCTATTTGTATACATGATCCTTTAGATGAGACTGTAGGGTTATATAATGATCTCCCTTTAGCTAATAGGGAGAAAATAAAAAATTATATCATAAAATATTTGATCACTTTTGATAAGATAGTTAGTGATATTGCTAATAAGTTTCCTAAGGAGTTATTAGAAGCCATGACAAAAAGAAGAAATGATGCAGTGATGAAAGAGTCCATTAAGAGGACACATGTATTCAATATGGTGTGCAACCCTTTATCTAAGGAGGATAAAACCAATATTGTACAAGCTCTTAATACAACATTCAAAACTAAAGAAAGAGTAAACTTCATAATGGGAGTAGATCTAGATGACTATCAGAGGATGGTCATGTAGATTGAAGATGTAGAAATTGAGATTGTAGAAGATTTAAAGAGGACTTTGTCTTCTCCTCTGGAGAAGAAAAACATTGTAAATGTTTTGGAAGGGAGTTCGCATGGCACAAGCAGTAGTGGAGCTAATCTGGAAAATAAAATAAAAGAGAAAACAAATGAAGATGTAGGTCTAGGTGACTAGATGGAAAAAGATAAGAATGTGGAGAATGTTGCAAAAGAGGAGAAGACAAAAGAGAAGGAGGACATAAAGGAGAAGGAGAAGACAAAAGAGAAGAAGGAGAAGAGTCTAGAGAACGAGAAGTATAAGTAGAAGGGAAAAAAGGAAGAGAGAAGTATGTCTGGTGGAGAAACTTTTGAACCCTCCAGAGATTCTATATCAAAATTGTTACAATTGCAGATGAATTTTGCACTGGTGTTTACTACTGAGGTACTTCAGATACTTATGTCCCAAGGTTAAATGAACCTTAGCTAACTGTCATCCCTTTAGATGTTGCATCTAGATGACGTTCTCCATCACACAACATGAAAGAAGTTCATCATGTCACAAGTAGAGTGAATAAAATTGTTCAATGAAAGACCAAAACTTGTATAGAAATTTTAAACATTTTAGCAAATAAAATTAAAAATTTGTTAAATGCAAGCCAAATCATACAAAGTGACATGACATCATATACTACTACAAAATAAGTTTTCATCCCTAATAACAAGTACAAAAACTAACCAATATAAAATTAAAACCATAATTCTTACTATTTTTCTCATTTAACAAAAATTCAAATACATTACATAATGAAAAATAAACGCCACACTATAACCAACCTACAAATCATTAAAAAAAATTGAATCAACCAAGTCAAGTCAAGCCCTTATGTAAGGGCACAAACAAAACCTTACAACCCATTAAGTCATTGTGAGACTAGCTTCCCTCCTCTAAGTTGCTCCTAATTGCATTGAGGAAACATACAACCATGATGCTCCTCTAAGTTACTCATAATTGCATTGAGGAAACATACAACCAATCCATCATGGGACAAAATACAATTTGACATCACACATTCCTTATGACAATGTTTACCCCGCCCTTCTTTTCTATGCTTCCTTTCAAACATATATTTTTAATATAGAACAAAGAAAATTTACAAATAGTGGAAGCAACTAGTAGGTAGCCGAAGAGAAATAAAAATACAACTTAGCTCACACAATTAAGCAAACCATTAAAATTTGATACAATAAAACATGCTTTAAACTATAATACTTTAAATAGATCGAGATTGTTGTTGTTCTGAAACTACTTGAATTGGTCTTGAATTGTACCAGCTTATCCATGGCGAATACATTCCTTTTAGATAAATCTTACAACTGCGAAAACAAAAAAAAAACAATCTGAAAATATATATTAGATTAAAGCCTTATAGTACTAGCTTCCTGAAAATAATTGATAGAAAATACAACAGAATATCTGGCCTTTCAAATACGTTTCAAGATCACTTGTCTAATAGAATCAACAATTACATTATTGTGCAAGCCAAAACCAAAAACTCATGCCTACGCATGTCTTTAGAGACGCTTTCATAGATGAAAAACTAGAGTGTTTTTTTTTTTTTTTTTCTTGATGTGCAAAAGACAGAATATGTATTTTTAAGCCTATGAGTACATAGATTTTCGAGCTTCCTTGGGCTGTGAAAATCAATTTGGCATGTAAAAAGCTGAATTAGGTGTGAATGGGTGAAATAAAAGAATTCAGAAAGCTGAACTTTATGTCTCCTACTAATTCTCTATCATTTTCACCATTGACTATAGAATATGAGAATATGATCTGAGATGTTATTTGAAAACTATTGTGCACTAAATCTAAAAAAATAACATTGATTAAAAACAATGTCAGAGAATTAATGGTTGGTCAAAGTAACCAGAAAGGTCAAAAAACTTAGTAATTCTCTATCATTTTCACCATAAATTGCATTTAAAAACTCTTATACACTAATCTAAAAATAACAATGATTGAAAACAATGTCAGAGAATTAATAGTTGGTCACAGTAACTAGAAAGGTTAAAAAAAAAACTTCAACAGGGCGGTGCAAGGCAACTTGTGTTGAGTGTTGTTCTTTGAGATGACTTTGCCTTGCCTTGTGTAATTTGTTTATAAAAATTGTATGGGTGGTTTTGCTTTAAGAAAAAATTAACACTTAATTAGATATAGTGGTTGTTCAATTAAGAGAAAACGGATTCATAGTTGAGACAATCAGATATGGGTGTGTGAGAAAAGTGGTTTAAATTGGATTTTCGATCTTAAATAAATAGACAATTTAAAGAAGTATAGAAGTAGAATATCAATTGAAACTATTTTATTTATCTTAATACTATTTTATTTTTGAAATTATATTTATTTTATAGAAAGACATTTAAATTTTATTGTATATTTTTTTCCAGATACAATTTTTAATTTTATTTTCTAATTTTATCTAATTATTTATATAAAAATGTTAAAATTCTTATCACTATTTAAAATTTTCTTCAAAATAAAAATTTAAGAAATAAATAATTTTTTATTTAAAAAGTATTTTTTTCAACTTAATTGGTTATTCTTAATATCTATTAGTATTTTAAAAAAAAAATATTTGCTATATGAAATGGTAGATTAAATTTTTTAATATCTTTAATTTTATTTTTATATTTATACATTTATGTGAAACTTATAATTCTAATGAGGGCATATCTTTTTGTGTGTGGTGTTTATTTTCAAAACATTATGTTTATAATTAATATAAATATTTTGACATATAAATGGTTGTCAAATTTAAGATAAAAGTAAGATTCTATTACACTCCACCCCTTGCTGCCATTCTAGAATGCCTCTCGACATTAATAATCATTGCTTACAATTTATATATACTACTAGTATACTTGATTGCTATTCCAAATAGTTGATTTGTTTATGCTCCTTTCAATTACTAAGTTCAAGCATGAAATAGTTCATTTCCATTATTATTACTTCTCTTGATATTCATAAATTCAAAATTAATTTTGAGTTAGATAACTAAACAAGAGGTGATGGAAACAAAAACCTAGCAGTGTTCGGTATTCACGGCGCCTCTCGGTCACACTTACGGATAATGTCATCGTGTTGAACTACTACACCTAACGCCTAATAAAGCTGCATCAATGACGTTTGTGGCATCGTCCCTATAAATCCCCGGGGAGTAATAAGGGACTCTTGAAAGTTAAGATCCAAGGGGAGGGTAATCCCCCTTGGTTCGATAATCTAATAAGATAATCTTTAAATGAATTTACATCTGCTAGTTAAACCTTAGTAACCCCCTTTAGGGTTGATTGAGTGAAATGATTTTATAAACTTGTCTTAATCTTGAAGAATTATTGACGATTGATAATTGGGTCAAGGGTGACGCTTATGATAGGAATTAGGACCTAGTTGTTTTAGGCCACAAGCATTAGGCCACCTTGAGCCCTATGCTTAAAGCTACCATCATGGGTAGCAACCACAAAGAAACTATATGGGACATTGACCCTAGAAAGGGTTGTGTACCCACCAAAACGTTTACATTAAACCATATATTAAAAAATAGAACTGCATACTTTATGCCTTGATCTCGTGCCAAAACAGGTATGTAGGAAGTCTAGGGATGGAGTTGTCCCTAGTACTCAGGTGTTTGGGGACAGAGTCTATTGTTTTGGTTTAAGGCAAGTAGATGGATTGCAAAGTCTCCTAATTGAAGGATACGGGTAATAAAGTAATTCAACGCATACTCGGAAGGAATCCCGTATGGATTCCCTTGACTTCCCGAGGCTTTAGGCCAGCTTGCATTATGTTATTTTATTTGCTCCTAAGGATGGTGAACTTAGTGCACTCCTATCAGAGGAGTGTAGTACTTAGTGAGTGACTCAGGACCTGGATGGTCCTGATGAGTCTAAGTCTCTGGCCAGAGCACCTCCTATTCCAAGTTGGATAGATGCCTACCCCATTTGGGTAAATGCATATCCCGTATTGGATAGATGAAACCTCATGTCCCATATGGACAGATGCCTAACCCGTATGGTTAGATGCTTATCTCGGATGGATGAATGCCTAATCCAATTGGATAGATGCCCAGAGTATGTGATTAAATCAAACACAAATGATTAAATAAATAAATAAAATTTATCGAAAATTCTTAGGTTAGTAGTTTGGGTTGTTACAGTTTCCCCCGCCCTTCTTTTCTATGCTTCCTTTCAAACATTCTTTTTAATATAGAACAAAAAAAAATTACAAAGAATGGAAGAAACCAGTAGGTAGCTGGAGAGAAATAAAAATATAACTTAGCTCACACAATTAAGGAAACCATTAAAAAATCATACAATAAAATATGATTTAAACTATAATACTTTACATAGATCAAGATTGTTGTTGTTCTGAAACTGTTTGAATTGGTCTTGAATTGTACCGGTTGATTCATGGTAAATACATTCATCTTAGATAAATTTTTCAATTGTGAAAACAAAAAAACCAACCTAAAAACGTATATTAGATTAAAGCCTCACAAAAGAATATATCACCTTCCAAATATGTTTCAAGATTCTTGTCTAATAGAATCAACAATTACATTATTGTGCAATACATGTCTTTAGAGCATTTCATACGTAGCTACGCTTTCATAGATGGATATTAACTAGAGTTTTTTAATTTTGTTCTTGATTTGCAAAAGACGGAGAAAACAAACTACAATAATGTATGTTTTTTCTAAGCCTGTGAGTTCATGGATTTTCGAGCTTCCTTGGGCTATGAAAATCTATTTGGCATGTAAAAAGCTGAATTAGGTGTGAATGGGTGAAGTAAAAAAATTCAAAAAGCTAAACTTTATGTCTCCTACTAATTCTCTATCATTTTCACCATCGACTGTAGAATATGATCTGAGATGTTATTTAAAAACTCTTATGCACTAAATCTAAAAATATAATTGATTAAAAACAATGTCAGAGAATTAATGGTTGGTCAAAGTAACCAGAAAGGTCAAAAAACTTAGTAATTCTCTATCATTTTCACCATAAATTGCATTTAAAAACTCTTATACACTAATCTAAAAATAATAATGATTAAAAACAATGTCAAAGAATTAATAGTTGGTCATAGTAACTAGAAAGGTAAAAAAAACACTTCAACAGGCCGGTACAGGGCAACTTGTGTTGAGTGTTGTTCTTACAAGACTATAAACACAAAAAAATAGCAAAATGAGATGAATTTTCCTTTCTTTATGTAGTTTGTTTATAAAAATTTGTGTGGGTGGTTTTGTTTTAAGAAAAAATTAACATCCAATTAGATATAGTGGTTGTTCAATTAAAAAAAAATGATTCATAGTTGAGACAATCAGATATGGGTGTGAGAGAAAAGTGGTTAAAATTGGATTTTCGATCTTAAATAAATAGACAATTTAAAGAAGTATAGAAGTAGAATGTCTAGTTACCTCTTTCTACACAGAAAAAAATTCTATATAGTTATCTACTAATATAGATATCTTAAATACATGTATTTAAAAAAATGAAAGATATCAATTGAAACTATTTTATTTTTGAAATTATATTTATTTTATAGAAAGACATTTAAATTTTATTGTATATTTTTTTGAAATACAATTTTTAATTTTATTTTCTAATTTTATCTAATTTTTTATATATAAATTTTAAAATTCTTATCACTATTTAAAATTTTATTAAAAATAAAAATTTAAGAAATAAATGATTTTTTTATTTAAAAAGTATATTTTTCAACTTAATTAATTATTCTTAATATCTATTAGTATTTTTTTTTAAAAAAAATTGCTATATGAAATGGTAGACTAAATTTTTTAATATCTTTAATTTAATTTTATATTTATACATCTATGTGAAACTTATAATTCTGATGAGGGCATATCTTGTTTTTTGTGTGGTGTGTATTTGCAAAATATTATGTTTATAATTAATATAAATATTTTGACATATAAATGGTTGTCAAATTTAAGATAAAAGTAAGATTCTATTACAGTCCACCCCTTGATGCCATTGTAGAATGCCTCTCGACATTAATAATCATTGCTTACAATTTATATATACTACTAGTATACTTATATTTAAAAAATATATGTAAAATATGCCGGTAGATATCTTATAATAGAAAAGAATCATCTGTAAAATAAATGTTCTTTTAAAATACTAAACACCAAGAATACAAAAGTTGAAACATGGCATATTTCATGCATTTACCCGTCATTTGCATGTCAAATTGTTTGAAAATTGGATTTTTGTTTACGAACATTTTGATGTCATTATAGATGCCTCCCGGCATAATAATTGCACCTAAGATCGCCTATCTATTAGGGATGCTATTGTTATCTCTTTTGTGTAATTTTGGACTTTAAAATGTTCTAAGAAACAAACAAAATACATTTATGTGCCTCCCTCCATGTTACTCCCTCCATTGACAAACCATAAAAATTTAAATTAAAAAAACTAAGGTTTTATATCTCATTAAAACATATCAAATGAAATATGGTATCATAAATAAGATTTTTAAAATATTTGATCTAAATAATTCATTTTAATAATATTGGAGGAAATCCTTTTTGTCTTTGGACATTTAGTGTCGCAGTTAAAACACTTTGTTGGGTTGGTGAAGCGGCCACCAAGGTTCAAACCCCTGCTGGGCCATTGTGCTCGCAAGCCTTGTGTCTTCGTTGGGCCGTTGTGCTCACAGGTTTCAACAAATGAAGTGTAGGGATGAGGTCCCCGTTAAAAAGTTTACCATGCATTATAATGAATAATTTACTTTTAAACATGAGATGAAAATAAAAATTTTAAATTCAATTTTGTTTTACTTTCTTAGCATTTATGATTTTAATGTTATAAGATTTCCACAATCCATATTATAATTGTTTTAGAGCTTCTAAATTAGATTATGTGTCAAAATTTCTAAGATGATAAAGAGTTCAAAAGAGATTCTCGTTCATTTCCTTCTTTTGTTAAAATTTCCCATCACCTTCAAAATGCTTACACCAAGCACATCTTCAGTCAGGCTTCTCTTTCCTTCCGTAGATCGGTCATCAATTCAACAAGAAGATCGATCAATTTATTGAATTCCAGGTTGTTGCCTCTTCATTTGGAGTTTGCTTCAGCTTTGCGTCCAAACCTTTGGATTCGCCTTGACATTACTTCGCATGCTACAGCCATGGGAAAACAAGTTGAATGCGTCAGGAGATGGAAAAAGAAGTTTTGTGCTCTGCAACACAAAGGTAGTGCGGGTCATTCTAAGGCACCCGTTGCGATGGTCAACCCTCCCTCACACTCACCTAGGCCAATCTCTCACACTTTCCCTCCCCCTGTTGTCCACTCGACCTTCCCTCTCACCTCTCCTCCTTTGCCCTCGACTTCCTGTTCTTCTCTCGATGGTCCGTCCCCTACGCATTGCTATCTTTTGGGTTTGGCCATCGATCATGTTAGAGATAAATTAATCATTGTTGGCACAGACCAACTGAAGTTTCTAGGCATTCATTTTATTCAGGTGAAGCTGCTAAATGCCTCCTACAATTGTCTAATGTTGTCCATATATCTTTCCCTTACCTGCTAGCTATTAATGATCTAACCAATTATAAGATACAATGCAATATAACACATGAGCCTGGGATTTTCAGTGCTCAAGTTAGATGAAGTGTTCTTTTAATTTGATGTGCTTTGTTATGTGTTTTGTTGTGTTGTTTGTCTCTACTTTTTCTCATGGTATCAGAGCCAAGGGGAAATAATTGTTGTGTGCTCCAGTTTGCAGCTAAGTATCTTTGTTTCTCAGTTTTTTGCTGGCTCTATTTGTTGAGTGATCTATTTGTTGGCTTTTCTACATTGTGTGCTTAGTATGAGCTTTTATATGTGGAGGTAAATTCTAGATATCGCGATTAATCTGCTATTTGTGAGTATCAAAGTTTTGTTATGTAATATATTGAATGTTGAAAGCCTTCTTTAGTTTTCTCAGTTGTGTAGGAGTGGAGGAGCTGTCCAAACTCTGTGAGCTATGAGCTATGAGATGCGTGAAGTTTACTGGAATTGTTATTTCCTTTGCTCTGTTGTTGCTGGTAATGTTGTTGTAGAACTACATAAAAGATTTGGAAAGAGTTGACTTGCATGGAAAGAGTCTAAATCTCTTCAATGCTAAGCAGCCAAAGAATGAAGGATAAAGGCAATGCTGAAAGGAATTTTGGAGTTGTGTAATTCTGCAGATGTGTTGCAAGAATATTACCCATCACAGTAAAAATTGAAAGGTACGTTCACATAACCTGTGAAGTGTTTATTCAAATGTATGAGGAAAGTGGAGAATAAAATTGTCAATTGGTTGTTAAGGTGAAGAGTTTGATGAAAAGAGCTTGTTAGTTTATAATAAGGCCAATATCAAATATTATTGTGCATGTGGTGGTAGAGGCTTTATTTTCACACGAGTGTTTGTGTATTTGGGTGATTTGTATTGTGTTCATAATTATGGCTGCCTTTGAAGTTTCTAATATTGTGGCTAGTGAAAAACTAGATGGTTCTAATTATGTCAATTGGAAATGTGAAATGGTTGCAAATGAAAGGTTTATGGGAACTAGTAATAGAAAATAAGCCTACAGATGGAAGTAAACATGAAAAATGGGATAAAATGGATATGAATGCACGAGCTACAATCTTATGGCAAATTAGTCCAGGGGTTAGGCCACATGTTCAGAGTTTGAAAACAACAAAGGAAATATGGGAAACTTTGCACACAATGTATGAAAGAACTAGCAAATTAAAAGTGATGGATATTAAAAGGCAAGTAACTCATTTGAAATCGAAGGCACGTGATAGTATGAATGATCATATTGCTAAATTGAAAAATTTAAGAAATGAACTCGCAATGACGAAGGTTAAGTATGAAAATTTTGAAATAACAGATTTTTTAATTGAAAGTCTTCCAGATGAGTACAATAATCTCATTCATACATTAGAACTCACTAGAAAATTTGAGAATATCAAACTAGAAGAAGTGTATGGTGCTTTGTTAAATGAAGAAGATAGTCTTAAAAAATTCATGGGTGAGTCTAGTAAGAGTACTCAAGCATTTATGGCCAATAGAAAATATAAGAATTATAGTTCAAGGTAAATCATATCAAAATCAAAGACCAAATCAAGGGAATCAATATTTAAATAATCAAAGACAATGGAATCAATCAAGGAATTATCAACAAAGAGATTTTTTTCAAAAGCAACAAAATGAATGGAGAAATTACAACAGTAATTATAAAGGAGAAAACACTATCATATGTTATAAGTGTGGACAAGAAGGGCATAAAAGTGATCAATGTCTTAAGAAATCATACAGACAAAATAGATTTAAACAAAGAAGGCAATCAAATTTTTCTCAAGAAGAGGGTGATCATAATATAATGATAGCTTCTACAATCCAACATATGACCTACAATAAAAACTTCTTTAAAAATTTAGAAGAAAGTGAAGGTGCAAGAATATTTCTTGGTGATGATAGTTTAAATGCAATTGAAGGAATATGTTCAATTTCAATGAAAGGAAATGATGGTAAAAAATGGACAGTAACAGATGTGAATTTTGTACCAAAGTTAGCTAAAAAGCTTCTCTCAGTGAGTCAAATAATTCAACATGGTTATAAAGTGGAGTTCTATTCAGATAAGTGTTTAATCAAGAATATTAATGATGTATATAAAATAGTGGCAAGTGAAGTTAAGAGTGATGGTATATACAATTTTGTAGCAAGTGTTGATAAGAAAGCTTATATTACTAGGATCCTCCACAAGTGAGTTATGGCATCAAAGATATGGTCATTTAAACTATCAAAGTTTGTCTATGCTTTCAAAGATGAATATGGTTGATGGCCTACCATGGAGAAAGGTAAATACAAATGTATGTGAAGGATGTATGGTTGGAAAACAACATAGAGATAGCTTTGAAAGATCTACATGGAGGGCAAGTAAATCTCTTGAACTTATTCATAGTGATTTGTGTGGCCCTATGAATCCAACATCAAAGGGGGAGCTACGTACATCTTAACATTCATTGATGATTTTTCAAGGAAAGTTTGGGTTTACTTCCTTAAACAAAAAGATGAAGTTTTTAGAAAATTTGAAATGTTTAAAGCATTTGTGGAAAATCAAAGTGGGAATAAGATCAAGAGAATACAAACTGATAATGGTGGAGAACATGTCAACAATAGGTTCAAATCTTTTTGTGAGTATCATGGGATCAAGAGAGAAATGACTAATAGATATACTCCCCAACAAAATGGTGTAGCTGAAAGGAAGAATAGGACCTTAGTAGAAATGGCGCATTATGTTCTACGATCCAAGAATCTTCCTCTGTTTCTTTGGGTTGAGGCTATCAATATTGCTTCTAATATTTTAAATAGATCTCCCACAACTTGTTTGCAAAATATCACAACTGAAGAAGCATGGAGTGGAGAAAAGCCCAATGTTAAGTATTTTAGATTATTTAGATGTGAAGCATTTGCTCATGTGCCTAATGATATTAGAGAAAATAAATTTGATAAGAAGAGTGTTAAGTGCATCTTTGTGGGTTATGGTGATCAAAGGAAAGGATATAGGTTGTATGATCCTAGTGTGGAGGATGTGTTCATAAGTAGGGATGTCAAGTTTAATGAAGGTTTTGAAGATATAACAAAGTTCTCTCCTATTCCATAAGTGGCCATAGGTAATAATGAATCTTCTAATGATTTTGAAAAAAGTGAATGTTCAAAGGAAACTTTTGACATAGATGAGGAATCTAGAAGTCCAAAGATGAAGAGTCTTCAAGAAATCTGTCAAAAGACTCGTCAAGTGAATTATTCTCTAATGACCACCATAATGTAGACTAATGATCCACAAAAATATGATGAGGCTAAAGGAAAACAAGAATGGGAACAAGCTATGCAAAATGAGTATGATTCCTTGATAAAGAATAACACTTGGGAATTGGTGGACTTGCCCAAAGGCAAAAATGTGGTTAACAATAAGTAGGTGTATAAAACTAAATTCAAGTCAAATGGTAGCATTGAAAAACACAAGGCAAGATTAGTGGCCAAAGGTTATTCACAAAAAGAGGGAATTGACTACACATAAACTTTTGCCCTAGTAGCAAAGATTAGCACTATCAGGACTATTATAGCATTGGCAACTCATTTTAAGTGGAATCTTCACCAAATGGATGTCAAGAATGCATTTTTGAATGGTGACTTGATGAGAAATCTATATGACTCAACCCCAAGGGTTTGAATGTCCAAGACAAGAACACATGGTTTGTAAATTAAAGAAGTCACTATATGGTTTGAAACAAGCTCCAAGGGCTTGGTATGCTAAAATTGATGAATATTTCCAAACTCATGGTTTCAATAATAGTCCTCATGATCCAAAATTGTATGTGAAGGAATTTGATGATGGTAGACTACTAATTATTGTACTTTAAATGTTGATGATCTTATTATTATAGGGCATAACATGAACCAAATTAGTGACATGAAGTTAAAATTACAAGATGCATTTGAGATGACAGATCTTGGTTTTCTACACTACTTTTTTGGTATTCAATTATGGCAAAAAGATGATGGTATTTATCTCTCTCAAACCAAGTGTGCTCTAGATTTGTTAAGAAAGTTTAAGATGGAAGATTGTAAGAGTGTGTCTACTCCAGTTACTCTAGGGTTAAAATTGACGAAGGATATGGAAGGTGAGGATGTTGGTCCTACCCTATACAAACAATTGGTTGGAAGTTTGGTGTACTTGGCTCATACTCAACTAGATATTTCTTTTGCAATAAGTGTTGTTTCAAGGTTTTTGAGTTCTCCTAAGCTTCCACAATGGGTTGCAGCAAAGAGAATATTACTTGATATGTGCAAGGGACTTTGACAATGGGTGTTTATTATTCTTCTCATGGAGATCTACAACTTGTTGGGTTTTCTGATTCAGATTGGGTAGGATGTGCAAGTGATCGCAAATCAACTACGAGCTATGTTATCTCTCTTGGTTCGGCTCCCATTTCATGGTGCAGTAAGAAACAATATACTATTGCCCTATCTACTATAGCGGCCAAATATACTTCAGCAAATGAAGCAACTAAAGAAATCGCTTGTCTACGAGCTATTCTCTCACTACTCAAGCAACACCAGACAAGACCTTCAATACTTCATTGTGACAATCAAAGTGCCATCTTATTGTCAAAGAATCCAATGTTTCATGCTTGAACAAAGCAAATAAAGGTCTATCATCATTATATCAGGCATCTCATCCAACAACAAGTGATTCATTTTCAATATTGTAAATCAGAGGATCAGATCACATATATTTTTACCAAGAAATAATGTGAGACTAAGTTTGTATTTTTCAAAAATCTTTTAGGTTTACGAGAAGTCACATAACTCTCTAATGGTTGTAAATCAGGGGGGATTATAGTGAATTCCTACCATTATTAGGTGAATAAGTAATTGTGAATGGGTACCTAACAAGGCTTTGGGCCGAGACCCATATTTGCTAGATTATCTAAGCATATGTCGGATAGTTAGTATGATTAATTTAGGGGGAATTTTAGAGATAAATTAATCATTGTCTGCACACACCAACTAAAGTTTCTAGGCATGTTCATTTTATTCACGTGTAGCCGCTCGATGCTGCCTAGAGCCTCTAATGTTGTCCATATCTCTCTTTCCCTTACCTGCTAGCTATTAATGATCCAACGAATTCTAAGCTACAGTGTATATTGCATTTATTATCCACTTGGTTATAAATACAACACATAAGCCAGGGATTTTCAGAGCTCAAGTTAGATGAAGTGTTATGTTTGATGTGCTCTGTTCTATGTTTTGTTGTGTTGTTTGTCTCTGTTTTTTCTCAGATCACATCTCGGACCACTCTCTGCCTTCGCCTCCCAAGTCATATTGTTTGCCACCTCTTCATTTGGTTCATTCAAACTTTCTACCCTGCAATTTTGCTTCTCCTTTGCCAATCGATTGCTTTGTGCCTGTCTCTCCGCTTACCACTCCCACGGTGCCCCCTTTCGATTCTATCTGCAAATTTGTGGAACGAGCTTGGTCGGAGCAACTTGGCACCTTGCAAATGGTGTCTCAAACGTCCATGGCCATTGGAGACTCCAACATGACTAGCAGGGGCTCTTTCCATCGGGGTCCACCGTTGCCCTTCTGCCCCGTGTTCTCCCTCCACCTCAGGTCGTACTGGGGGCCCTCTTCCCCTCGTCCTCATACCTTGGGCCGAGTGGTCCACCCTCTATCCTTTTCTAATCCTACCCCTTCAAACAATTGGGAGTCTAAGATGGTCGTTAACTTGTCATGTGCCAACTTGGACCCCTTGCTTTCAATATTCTGAAGCGTGGATTGGGCTTTGCTGCGACTCCGCGTGCTATCCCTCTCGTGGACTTATTCATTGACAATAAGAGTGCAATCTGCTCTCTTCCGGCAGAGGTTGCCAAGGAGGTTAGGCAAGATTGTGCGGTGGCTCTTCGTCATGCCAAACCTCGTAAGTGTAACATCCCTAAAGCAGAGATCCTATCCTTTAAGAGACTTATGAGCAATAATGACATTATTATCTGTAAAGTAGACAAAGGCAATGCCACGGTTATCATGGACAAGATGGACTACCTCTCCAAAATGCATGTCCTTCTTTCAGATACCAACAACTATATCATTCTCTCATAATCCTTGTTCTAAAATCATGAAGAAGGTCTAATCGACCATCTCCAGCTCCACTTTTGACGATTCTACCAAGTAGGGTCTTCTTCCTTCAAAGGAAGTGACCTCGTGTATCTATGGGGTTCCTAAGATTCATAAAGTGGATGTTCCCTTGAGGCCCATTGTCGACACCATTGGCCTTGCCAAATAAATCTCCTCGCTTGTGGGTAGGTCTGATTCCTTCATCAAAGATTCTTTTCATTTTGTTCAATTCATCAAGGGGACTATATTAGACAATTGCGACATCCTTGTCAGCTTTGACGTGGTCTCCCTCTTTACGAAGGTCCATATTCCTGATTCCATTGAGATCGTTAAATGCAAGGTTAATGCAGAGATTGCCTCCTTGGTTGAGTTGTGCCTGAGGTCCACTTTCTTTTCTTTCCAAAACGTCATTTATGAACAAGTGGACGGTGTGGCCATGGGGTCTCCTCTCTCTCCTATTATAGCCAACTTATACATGGAGGATTTTGAGACCATGGCCTTACACTCTTTCCCCTTGAAGCCAAAGTGGTGGAAACAATACATGGATGCCACTAATGTTTGTTGGTCGAATGGTCTTGATAAGCTTGAAGAATTCCATGCTCACCTCAATAACCTTGCTCCTTTCATCCTCTTCACTAAGGAGCTTGAATCAGATAACTAGTTACCTTTCCTAGACATCTTGAGGAAGACTGACAGCTCCATCGGTCGTCATGTGTTCCGCAAAGCTACCCATACTAACTTATATCTTCACTCCTCTCATCACCACCCTAGCCAAAAATTTGGGATCCTTAAAACCTTTGCCTTAAGAGCTTACCAAATTTGTGACAATGATAACTTAGACCAAGAGTTATCCCACCTTTGTCAAGTCTTCAAGTGCAATGGGTACACTGATAAGCATATTGCTAAAGCTTTTCACCAAGTCAAATCTCATTTCCATTCCACCCCCATTCCTAGTTCCTCTTAACCACCAGTGATCTCGGGAGTGTCCCTTCCTTTTGTGGAAGGAATTTCTCACAAGATCGCTAAAATTCTTTTCAAGAAAGGTCTTTATTGCGTGTTCAAGCCTTGTATGACCTTAAAGAAGTGTATCCCCCCTCTCAAAGACCCTAGGGATATCTTCTCTGAATCAGGGGTTTATAAGGTCGTTTTCTCTTGTGGCACCCCATATATAGGGGAGACAGATCATTCCTTTTATAGTAGAATCAAGGAGCATGGTGAAGACATCAAGCATGAGTGTGTTCTCAAATCGGCCCTAGCAGAGCACTCCTCAGCTACCAAGCATCATATATGCTTAGAGGATGCTCAAATCCTTTTTAAGGGGGAAAACTTCTTCAAAAAGAAACTTAAGGAGGCCATTGTCATCAATAATCACCTAACCAATCTTAATCATGGTGATGGGTGGAGCCTCAATCCCTCTTGGCATCTTGTGCTTGATGCTTTGAGAGGGCCTCTTCATTAGCTTCTCCATCTTATCTTTTTCCCTTGCTTCCTTTCTTTGCTTTCCCTTCTCCTCTCACTGATTCCACTTGGCTCTTTCTAAGGTGGGCTCTTTTTGGTTTCCATTGTTTCCTTCTTCTCATTGTCTTCTTGATTTTGATTTGGTTTGTTGCTTGTATTTTATTTAATTTTTATTTATTTTTTATGTCTTTCCATTTTTCATACACACACACACACATTTATTACAATCAACCCTTGTCAAACATATATTACACTTTAGACAATGGGCAATATATGGTAGATTTCTTTGGATATACTCCATTTTACTCTCCATAGAACACTTCATAACTCCCATTACAAGATTTTAAAATAAGTGAGAGCAGAGAACCATATTTAACTACTTTAGCAATGGAAAAGATTGCTTTGGTTATTCAAAATCACATGAAGTTGCCAATCAGAATTCCTCTTTTTTTTTCTTGTAATCCTTTTAATCCTCAATTAGTAAGAACAATCAAAAGTTGAGTGAGCATTAATCTTGATGAGACGGATTGCGTAATATTAAAATATTATGGTGACTAGTTGACTCTCTAGGATCAATAAACATTGTCTTCATTGCATTATGAACCTCCTATTTTTCATCCTCATCCACTTTCTTTACCAATACCCAAAATTTAAAGATCTATATTTGTATCGAAGTATGTTTAATTTTATTGGTTATGCAATTAGAAAAACACCCTACCACCTTCTCTTCATTCCACCTACATACGCCAATTCAACCAGCTCTAATTTTGAAGGCATCAAGTCCTCTTTCCCTTACTCCTTCCTTCCTAATAGGTGTTCTTGGTTTAATTACCATTGAAGATAGAAACTATTATAATTACCACTTTTTTGTCATAGGAACGTAGCTCTACTACTACCAACTAATAGAACAAACACATTTATTTCTTTGTGAGGCTAGATTTAGACAGTAAATCCAAGAAGTTATTCTCACCATCGGTTTTCCCTTTTGGGTTTTCACATATATCTACTGTTCTCTTATGTGGATGTATGTTTATGTTTATCATTTGCTTGGTTTATTTAATGTTCAAGTAAGATCCTAAAATGCTTCTTTAAAGTTTATTTTTGACATATACTTATTCACCCCCTATCAATATATTTGTGTGTCTAAAAAAAAAATACATTAATGACAATATAAACTAATGAATAAAACTTGTAAACACACATAAAACCACTTAAAGATATGAAAATGGAACAGAGCTACAGAGATGCATCTGTTAAAGAGAGCAAAGTGTTTCTATGATAGACTAGTGTGTTAGGCGCCCTAGTCCAAAGGTTGTCCAAACTACCAAAATTGTCCAAATATGAGATCAGAAGACACAAAAATATTATTCCTCATAAATCCAACTCAAATAGGTAGGACTATGTGTTAGTTAAATGAGAGGGGGGGTGAATCAGATAACCTCACAATTCAATGTTCTAATCAGATTCAACCTCGGTAGAACTTACTTGATATGCAACTATGACTGCAAATCATTCAAACTCATTGTAAAGCGGAAAAATCGAACCCTAGTCGTTCTCCCCTCCCCAACTCCGAGGAGAGAGAAGGGAGAGTCACTAGGGTTGATGGTTTTCACTTAGGGGAGACTTTACATTCAAAAGAGGGGTTGAAACCCACAAGATCCAATCCCACGCAATGCAAGATTGGATTATACGAGTTTCAAGGGTTGTGATAGCAAGGATACCCTCTTTTGTAAAGAATGTAGATAGAAAGATTGAACTAGGAATGCATGTAGAAGCAAGAAAGATTCACTTATAAATAGAGATAGGGATATAATATGAAGCTGCGGACCTGGAATTAGCAGTAAAATGTCGAGACGGCGTTGTCCTGCAAATTTGAGCAAAAGTTGACGAGACGATGGCGCCCGGCGTGCACACGGTCCTCCGAAAAATCCGCGAAACGAAGGGGGATCTGTTCGTCTCTGCACAAGGATTCCAGATCTTCAATTTCAGCCGTGTACCTGCAACCTTGTTGTAAGGATGTTTGTATCCTTATATGCGAAGGTATAGATGTTGTTGTATGTTGTATGTTGTATGTTGTAGCATGTGATCTCCTCTTCAATGGTTGAATCCTTGTCTTGAATGCAACACTTAGCCTTGAAAGGAGACTTAGAATGATCAATTGCTTGAAGGAATGCTTGAATGCTTGAATGCTTGAATATTGTTTTCGCGTCTTGTACACATATGTCCTTTCTCCTCAAATGGGAGAGGAAATGTAGTTTATATACTTGCCAATTAGGGTTAAAAGACTGATTTTTCCGACCTTAGGCCGACCAGGAAATGTTATTTTCCAAATTGCAACAAAAAGACCCAAAGTCCCATAGGAGACCGGGCCCAAAAATAGGGCCAGGGACCAGGGCGCTGGGTGCTCTGGTCCCACCTCCCGAGACAGCAGGGTGCAAGGAGGGATCAGGCAGGGTGCTGGAAAAATGCAGTTTTTGATGTCATGAACAAGTTTCGAGGTCTCCATTCAGGTTTAGTATTGCATCGCCATCGTGAAGACCCAAATGCAGTTGAAATTGCAAGTGTCGCAATTTTAGGACGCTACACTCATAAACTGATAAACTTGAAACATCAAAACACATTTAACACCAGATTTACCGTGAAAACCCAAATAGGAAAAACCATTGTGGGATTTCAGACCCACAAAGAAAATATACTCTTCTAGAGTATGCTTGGTTAAAAGCCAATCCTATTAAAGATTACATAAACACATTGCTATATGTGACCCGGTCAAGGGATTTCCCTCAGATCTATTAGAATCTTGCACTTTGTTAGAAGTGACCTTGTCAAAGGATTTCAAAAACTCAATTAGAATGTTACCTTGCTAAAGGATTTACAAATAAGACTGTTAGGTCCACTTGGTTAAGAGATTTCCTATCACTTACAAAAAAAAATAACAGTAATAAAATATATCTACAACTTCACATTTGAAATGTTATGGCAGACTCTATGTGCTCAAAATCATCTTGTCATAAGACTTATCTTCCTCCTTGTTGGGCTTCTCACTCTGTTCTTCAATCTTCTGTACTTTGTAATCACTTCTGCAACATCACTGTTCTTCTATTTGCCCGCATACATTGTTCATCAACTATTCCTTAATTATAAGCAATTCCTAACCACTTAATCTCCTTAATCACATTTCCCATGATTAATTTTAGACATCAGATCTTCAAACTTGACTAGGTTCATTGAATCCTTCGAACTAAAAAAATGTTTTATCTTGCCTTGAAACTTGTATTCCTTCCTTGGTACTTGTGCTTGGTTATGACCAATCAATCTGTGTTGTAGATCTAACTCTTGAATTTTCATTGAAGTTGATCCTTAACAAACTTCTTGCACGACATTCCAATCTTCTATAAATCTCCAACTCATTGGCATCCTTCATTTAATAATGAATTTATTCATCTAATGCATTTTGTTACTGCTTGATACTCGGTTAATTCTGAACTTTACTCGGTAGACATTCTGTATTCGTCTCGGTTACTGTCTTGGTAGCTTTGCTTGTTGATGACACTTGGTGACTTCTATCTTATTTAACCGACATCAACAACCTTGGAATTTACTGATTGGCTCCTTGCTCAGTAAAATAGAATAGTATCAAACCTTTACTCATTCTATTACATGAAATCTTTTCTCCTTCTTATTCAGTCTTCGAATACACATATATAGGTATCAAAACAATCAAAATAACATAATCTCATCACTGTCTAACTCGGTAATAGTTGCCCATTGAATAACTTATTACTCCCCTTCATTTTCACATTCTTTCAGTGTCACTTACTGAAATCTTTATACTCATCAAAACATACTCTTTAAGATATGGCAACATCATACTGAATCAGAAAATCAATTGTTTGACATCAATGATAAAATAATATCATTAAGACAGTAATCATCCTTTATCAATTATATCATCAATCTCCAACAACCTTCTCAATATCATCCTACCAACAAACTTAATGTAATGCCAACAATCTCCCCCTTTGGCATTAATGGCAATACCAACTTGATTTATTCCAATTGATTCAAACTACTGTTATTCTTCTCCTGTTATCCTTGAGCTGTAAACTTCTCCTGTAATCTTCTCCCCCTGTCCTTAGTCTTCTCCCCCTGTCCTTAGTCTTCTCCCCCTTTGACAACAATACCAAAAGTAAAATTGATCCATGATTACTTCCCCTGTGAAGTAATTTCCTTGCTTGTTAGAACATATACAAATGTATCATCTCAGTCTTGGTCAGGGCATCTTGTCTTCATTCACTGTTTCTTGCACAACTTTAGGCAACCTCCAAAAGTGTGTAAATCAGCATCAACTCACAAATAGTATTCTGTAGAGTCATAGAATTGATGCTTTCACCGAACTCTGTCAGTGAGTACTAGATAGGGGTAGGACTCCTAACTTACTTCTGAGATACTCAAAAGTGTCCCTTGGCAGTGGCTTTGTGAAGATGTCTACTATTTGTTCCTTTGTGCTAACATATTCCAGCACAACTTTCTTTTCTTAAACTTCTCTTAAATAATGATACTTTATAGAAATATGCTTTGTCTTAGAGTGCATTACCAGATTCTTTGAAATGTTAATAGCACTTGCACAAAATATAGTTACTGGTATGGTAACTGTCTCATTCATACCTTCCAAGAGTTGTTTGATCCATGCTATATTGGTACAATTCAATGCTGCAGCGACAAATTCAGCTTCAGCAGTTGACTGTGAAATGCATCCTTGTTTCTTGCTAAGCCAACTCACTAGTCTTTCTACCAAAAAGAAAGTTCCACCACTTGTGCTTTTCCTGTCATCAATCTTTCTTGCTCAATCAGCATCAGTATAGACTTTTAAGTCAAAATCATTCTTGTTTTTATATAGTAAACCATAATCTTGAGTGCCTCTCAAGTATCTAAAAATTCTCTTGATTATTGTCATATGGGTTTCTTTGGGATCTGCAGAAAATCTTGCAGCTATACCTACTCCATGTGCTATATCAGGCCTATTGTGAACTACATATTGCAACTTTCCAATCATAGATCGGAAAAGTGTCTCATCAACAGATGCAGATTCATCATTCTTTGATAGTTTACAATTAGTAGTCATAGGAGTACTTACAGGTTAAGAATCCTCCATTCCAAATTTCTTCAAGATTTCCTTTATATACTTGGATTGAGTAATGAAAATCCCATTTTTCATTTGCAGCATTTGTAAACCTATAAAATACTTTATTTCACCGATTAATGGCATCTCAAATTCTTTGCACATTTCATTTCCAAAGTTCTTGCATAAAGAATCATTTCCACAAAAAATAATATCATCAACAAATATGGCTGAAACCAGTATTTCATTATCCTCATCATTCTTCATGTACATGTTGTTGTTTTCACTAGTCCTTATAAATCAAATATTTATTAAGTAAGAGTGCAACCTTTCATACCAAGCTCTAGGTGCTTGCTTTAGGCCATATAAAGCTTTGATCAACTTACATACCTTATCTTTATCCTTCTTTTCAATAAATCCTTCAGGCTGTTCAATATAGACTTCTTCTTCTAGTATACCATTCGAAAATGTAGATTTAACATCCATTTGATATACCTTGAATTTTTTGTAAGCAGCATATGCCAACAATGTTCTCACTCCCTCAAGTCTTGCCACGGGTGAAAAAGTCTCACCATAGTCTATTCCTTCTTCTTGAGCATAACCTTTGCAAGCTAGCCTTACTTTATTCCGAATGACCTCACCTTTTTCATTTAGCTTATTTCTGAAAATCCTCTTTGTACCGGTTACATTTTTCTCTTTTGGTTTTGGGACCAGTGTCCATGTTTCATTTTTCTTGATTTGTTCAATCTCTTATGTCATATCATTCACCCAATCTTCATTGCTTAATGTCTCTTTTACTATCCTCGGTTCAAACTCGGATATCAGACATGTGTTATGTCTCAGTTTGTTCCTTGTCATCACTGGAGCATCCTTATCTCCTATAATCTGACTTGATGCATGATTTCTTCTGACATATTTTGCTAATATAGGCTCGGTAGGCTCTCTATGATCGGGTCAGTGCAAGAAGATGAGTCCACTTTTTGGCCAAAAAGTGGAAGTGTTTTCCCTGATTTTCAGATTTTGTCTCATTTGAGCTTAAATTTTGAAACACTTAGAAATTGAATCTTGGAAAAAGTCAGTAATATAAAAGATAGCCCTCTGAGTGTACTTTCCAAATATATAATTTATTTTAATACCCACATAATAAAAAATAACTTTTTAAATGGAGTTCTGAAAACTATGTTTTAAAAATGCCCGTTTAAGGACCATACCATGCATGTGTACGACCCACACTTTTTGACACAATTAAAATTATTTTCTCAAACCGTTTTGGGAAATGGTTTGTAACACACTGAAGATTGATGAGCATATTTTTCTGTTTTTTTTTTTCCAATATTTTTTTTTTAATTAATTTTTTAATGGCCGTAATTATCGTTTTAAAAATTTGACGTGTACGACCCACATAATTTGATGTAAACTTAACATTTTTTTATTTTTATTTTTTTTAAATACAAAAGAATTTTGTGTAGATTGATGACATATAATTTTTTTTCCAAAATTCTTTAAAATAAAAAAGTTATTAAATTAACAAAATTAGTTAATATTTCAAATTTATGGACCTGATTTAGTATAAATTAAATGAAAAATAGTTAAAATAATCAATTTTTAAATAAATTTACACATTTAGAATCTAGACAGTATAATCTGAAATGGGTTTTAATTTCGTATAAAAATTCTCTGATTAGAGGCACGTAAACTATTTCTGAAGTTCATATTTGTGCTTTCATTCATGGAGATTTGAATTTGCAGGTCCATGTCTCAGGTGTGGCCATCCCAGGCCTATCCCGGGCCTAATCCCAAGCCAAGTGGCGGGTTGTGGAATCAACTTCCACAAAACGGGCCCCCGTTTTCAAACAAGGGCGGCTTGTGGAAAAAAAAAGAAAAATGCCATTTAGAAACGGGGGCCCGCTTTTAAACAAAACGGGGGCCCGTTTCTAAAAACGGGCCCCCGTTTTGTTTAAAAGCGGGCCCCCGTTTTAGAACAAAACGAGGGCCCATTTTTTTTTGCTTCGGACCCCCGTTACCTTTCGGCTCGGGAGCCCGAAGCACAAACAGGCCCTCGTTTTTTGAAAACGGGCCCCCATTTATAAGTGCGCGTTTTCCAACGCACGGACTTCCGCGAATTTGTGACTCATTACCTTGCACTTGCCCGATCTTCTTCATCACTCGGTAACTGAGTATTTTCTTCATTGGCTTTCTTGATGGGACTTCTTGGTTGTACATATACAAACTCTTCATAATCCTCTGGCTCTTTGGAATTACCTTCACCATTCCTTTCTGCAAAATCATCAATTTTCACATTTGCACTTTTCGCTATTTTGTTAGATGATTTGATCAGACATTTAAATGGTTTACTCCTAGAGGAATAACCAAGAAATGTTCCTTCCTCACTTTTCTGATCAAATTTTCCATTTCTGTCATCTTTGTGAACATAACATCTACTTCCAAATATTTTAAAATAACTTACATTTGGTTTCTTGTCATACCAGATTTCATACAGTGTCTTCATATTTTCTTTCTTCAGTTGTACTCGGTTTAGGGTGTAAACTGCAGTGCTTATTGCTTCTCTCCAAAATATTTGAGGTACTATCTTTTCTATCATCAAGGTTCTGACACAGTCTACAATTGATCTATTTCTTCTTTCAACTATCCCATTTTGTTGTGGTGTTCACGGTGCAGACACTTGTCTCTTTATTCCATGCTCATTGCAAAATAAGTTAAATTCATCTGAAATGAACTCTCCTCCTCTATCAGATCTTAGACATTTCAACTGTCTTCCTGTTTCATTTTCAACTCTTGCCTTATACCATTTGAACATTTGAAAGGCTTCTGATTTCTCTTTTAAAAACATAACCGACATCATCCTTGAGTAATCATCCACAAATAATATGAAGTATTTATCACCTTAATAACTTTGAACTATTGTTGGCATTACATTAAGTTTGTTGGTATGATAATATTGAGAAGGTTGTTGGAGATTGATGATATAATTGATAAAGGATGATTACTATCTTAATGATATTATTTTGTCATTGATGTCAAGCAATTGATTTTCTAATTCAGTATGATGTTGCCATATATTAAAGAGTATGTTTTGATGAGTACAAAGATGTCGGTAAGTGACACTGAAAGAATGTGAAAATGAAGGGGATTAATAAGTTATTCAATAGGCAACTATTACCAAGTTAGACAGTGATGAGATTATGTTATTTTGATTGCTCTGATACCAATTGTTAGTTAAATGAGAGGGGGGGGGGGTGAATCAGATAACCTCACAATTCAATGTTCTAATTAGATTCAACCTCAGTATAACTTATTTGATATGCAACTATGACTGTAAATCATTCAAACTCATAAACTGATAAACTTGAAACATCAAAACAGATTTAACACCAGATTTAACGTGGAAACCCAAATAGGAAAAACCATTGTGGGATTTCAGACCCACAAAGAAAATATACTCTTCTAGAGTATGCTCGGTTAAAAGCCAATCTTGTTAAAGATTATATAAACACATTTCTATATGTCTCCCGGTCAAGGGATTTCCCTCAGATCTATCAGAATCTTGCACTTTGTTAGAAGTGACCTTGTCAAAGGATTTCAAACACTCAATTAGAATGTTACCTTGTTAGAGGATTTACAAATAAGACTGTTAGGTCCACTTGGTTAAGAGATTTCTTGTCACTCAAAAAAATAAATAACAGTAATAAAATATATCTGCAACTTCATATCTGAAATGTTATGGCAGACTCTATGTGCTCAAAATCATCTTGTCATAAGACTTATCTTCCTTCTTGCTGGTCTTCTCACTTTGTTCTTCAATCAAATTTTCAATCTTCTGTACTTCGTAATCACTTCTGCAACATCATTGTTCTTCTATTTGCCCGCATAAATTGTTCATCAACTATTCCTTATTTATAAGCAATTCCTAATCGCTTAATCTCCTTAATCACATTTCTCATGATTAATCTTAGCCATCAGATCTTCAAACTTGACTAGGTTCATTGCATCCTTTGAATTGAAAAACGTTTTATCTTGCCTTGAAACTTGTATTCCTTCCTTAGTACTTTTGCTCGGTTATGACTGTTCAATCTGTATTGTAGATCTAACTCTTGAATTTTCATTGCCATTGATCCTTAACAAACTTCTTGCACGACATTCCAATCTTCTATAAATCTCCAGCTCATTGGCATCCTTCATTTAATAATGTATTTATTCATCCAATGCATTTTGTTACTGCTCAGTTGATACTCGGTTAACTGTGAACTTTAGTCGGTAGACATTTTTCTATTCATCTCGGTTACTATCTCGGTAGCTTTTCTTGCTGACGATACTCGGTGACTTCTTTCTTCTTTAACCGACATCGATAACCTTGGAATTTACCGACTGGCTCCTTGCTTGGTAAAATAGAATAGTATCAAACCTTTGCTCATTCTATTACATGAAATCTTTTCTCCTTCTTATTCAGTCTTCGAATACACATATATAGGTATCAAAATAATCAAAATAACATAATCTCATCACTGAATAACTCAATAATAGTTTCCCATTGAATAACTTATTACTCCCCTTCATTTTCACATTCTTTCACTGTCACTTACCGAAATCTTTATACTCATCAAAACATACTCTTTAAGATATGGCAACATCATACTGAATCGGAAAATCAATTGCTTGACATCAATGACAAAATAATATCATTAGACGGTAATCATCCTTTATCAATTATATCATCAATCTCCAACAACCTTCTCAATATCATTCCAACAAACTTAATGTAATGCCAACAATCTCCCCCTTTGGCATTGATGGCAATACCAACTTGATTTATTCCAATTGATTCAAACTGTTGTTATTCTTCTCCTGTTATCCTTGAGCTATAAACTTCTCTTGTAATCGTCTCCCCCTGTCATTAGTCTTCTCCCCCTTTGACAACAATGCCAAAATTAAAACTGATCCATGATTACTTCCCCTATGAAGTAATTTCCTTGCTTGTTAAAACATATACAAATGTATCATCTCAGTCTCGGTCAGGGCATCTTGTCTTCATTCACTATTTCCTACACAACTTTAGGCAACCTCCTAAAGTGTGTAAATCAATATCAACTCACAAATAGTATTATGTAGAGTCATAGAATTGATGGTTTCACCAAACTCTGTCAGTGAGTACTAGATAGGGGTAGGACCCCTAACTTACTTCTGAGATACTCAAAAGTGTCCCTTGGCAGTGGGTTTTTGAAGATGTCTTCTATTTGTTCCTTTGTGCTAACATATTCTAGCACAACTTTCTTTTCTTGAACTTCTTCTCTTAGATAATGATACTTTATAGAATTATGCTTTGTCTTAGAGTGCATTACCAAATTCTTTGAAATGTTAATAGCACTTGCACAAAATATAGTTACTGGTTTGGTAACTGTCTCATTCATACCTTCCAACAGTTGTTTGACCCATTCTATATTGGTACAATTCAATGTTGCGGCGACATATTCAGCTTCAACAGTTGATTGTGAAATGCATCCTTGTTTCTTGCTAAGCCAACTCACTAGTCTTTCTCCCAAAAAGAAAGCTCCACCGCTTGTGCTTTTCCTGTCATCAATATTTCATGCCCAATTAGCATCAGTATAGACTTTTAAGTCAAAATCATTCTTTTTTTATATAGTAAACCATAATCTTCAGTGCCTCTCAAGTATCTAAAAATTCTCTTGATTGCTGCCATATGGGTTTCTTTGGGATCTGTAGAAAATCTTGTAGCTATACCTACTGCATGTGCTATATCAAGCCTGTTGTGAACTACATATTGCAACTTTCCAATCATAGATCGGTAAAGTGTCTTATCAATAGATGCAGATTCATCATTCTTTGATAGTTTACAATTAGTAGTCATAGGAGTACTTACAGGTTTAGAATCCTCCATTTCAAATTTCTTCAAGATTTCCTTTATATACTTGGATTGAGTAATGAAAATCCCATTTTTCATTTGTAGTATTTGTGAACCTATAAAATACTTTATTTCACTGATTAATGACATCTCAAATTTTTTGCACATTTCTTTTCAAAAATTCTTGAATAAAGAATCATTTCCACAAAAAATAATATCATCAACAAATATGGTTGAAATCAATATTCCATTATCCTCATCATTTTTCATATACATGTTGTTGTTTTCACTAGTCCTTATAAATCCAATCTTTATTAAGTAAGAGTGGAACCTTTCATACCAAGCTCTAGGTGCTTGCTTTAGGTCATATAAAGATTTGTTCAACTTACATACCTGATCTTTATTCTTCTCTTCAATAAATCCTTTAGGTTGTTCAATATAGACTTCTTCTTCTAGTATACCATTCAAAAATGTAGATTTAACATCCATTTGATATACCTTGAAATTTTTGTAAGCAGCATATGCCAACAATGTTCTCACTCCCTCAAGTCTTGCCACAAGTGCAAAATTCTCACCAAAGTCTATTCCCTCTTCTTGAGCATAACATTTGCAAACTAGCCTTGCTTTATTCCGAATGACGTCACCTTTTTCACTTAGCTTATTTCTGAAAATCCACTTTATACTGATTACATTTTTCTCTATTGGTCTTGGGACCAGTGTCCATGTTTCATTTTTCTTGATTTGTTCAATCTCTTATGTCATATCATTTACCCAATCTTCATTGCTTAATACCTCTTTTACTATCCTCGGTTCAAACTCGGATATCAGACATGTGTTATGTCTCAGTTTGTTCCTTGTCATCGCTGGAGCATCCTTATATCCTATAATCTAACTTGATGCTTGATTTCTTTTGACATATTTTGCTAATATAGGCTCGATAGGCTCTATATGATCTTCTTCATCACTCGGTAACTGAGTATTTTCTTCATCAGCTTTCTCGGTAGGACTTCTCGGTTGGACATATACAAAATCTTCATAATCCTCTGGTTCTTTGGAATTACCTTCATCATTGCTTTCTGCAAATTCATCAATTTTCACATTTGCACTTTCCACTATTTTGTTAGATGATTTGATCAGACATTTAAATGGTTTACTCCTAGAGGAATAACCAAGAAATGTTCCTTCCTCGCTTTTCTGATCAAATTTTCCATTTTTGTCACCTTTGTGAACATAACATCTACTTCCAAATATTTTAAAATAACTTACATTTGGTTTCTTGTCATATCAGATTTCATACGGTGTCTTCATAGTTCCTTTCTTCAGTTGTACTCGGTTCAAGGTGTAAACTGCATTGCTTATTGCTTCTCTCCAAAATATTTGAGGTATTCTCTTTTCTATCATCAAGGTTCTGGCACAATCTATAATTGATCTGTTTCTTCTTTCAACTATCTCATTTTGTTGTGGTGTTCTCGGTGTAGACACTTGTCTCTTTATACCATGATCATTGCAAAATAAGTAAAATTCATCTGAAATGAACTCTCCTCCTCTATCAGATCTTAGACATTTCAACTGTCATCCTGTTTCAATTTCAACTCTTGCCTTATACCATTTGAACATTTGAAAGGCTTCTGATTTCTCTTTTAAAAACATAACTGACATCATCCTTGAGTATTCATCCACAAATAATATGAAGTATTTATCACCATAATAACTTTGAACTATTGTTGGCATTACATTAAGTTTGTTGGTATGATGATATTGAGAAGGTTGTTGGAGATTGATGATATAATTGATAAAGGATGATTACTGTCTTAATGATATTATTTTGTCATTGATGTGAAGCAATTGATTTTCTGATTCAGTATGATGTTGCCATATCTTAAAGAGTATGTTTTGATGAGTATAAAGATGTCGGTAAGTGACACTGAAAGAATGTGAAAATGAAGGGGAGTAATAAGTTATTCAATGTGAAACTATTACCAAGTTAGATAGTGATGAGATTATGTTATTTTGATTGCTTTGATACCAATTGTTAGTTAAATGAGAGGGGGGGGGGGGGGGTGAATCAGATAACCTCACAATTCAATGTTCTAATCAGATTCAACCTCGGTAGAACTTACTTGATATGCAACTATGACTGTAAATCATTCAAACTCATAAACTGATAAAATTGAAACATCAAAACACATTTAACACCAGATTTAAAGTGGAAACCCAAATAGGAAAAACCACTGTGGGATTTTAGACCCACAAAGAAAATATACTCTTCTAGAGTATGCTCGGTTAAAAGCCAATCTTGTTAAAGATTACATAAACACATTGCTATATGTGACGTGGTCAAGGGATTTCCCTCAGATCTATTAGAATCTTGCACTTTGTTAGAAGTGACCTTGTCAAAGGATTTCAAACACTCAATTAGAATGTTACCTTGCTAGAGGATTTACAAATAAGACTGTTAGGTCCACTTGGTTAAGAGATTTCCTATCACTTACAAAAATAAATAACAATAATAAAATCTATCAGCAACTTCACATCTGAAATGTTATGGTAGACTCTATGTGCTCAAAATCATCTTGTCATAAGACTTATCTTCCTCCTTGTTGGGCTTCTCACTCTGTTCTTCAATCTTCTATACTCTGTAATCACTTATGCAGCATCACTATTCTTCTATTTGCCCGCATACATTGTTCATCAACTATTCCTTATTTATAAGCATTTCCTAACCACTTAATCTCCTTAATCACATTTCCCATAATTAATCTTAGCCATCAGATCTTGAAACTTGACTAGGTTCATTGAATCCTTTGAACTGAAAAATGTTTTATCTTGCCTTGAAACTTGTATTCCTTCCTTGGTACTTGTGCTCGGTTATGACCGTTCAATCTGTGTTGTAGATCTAACTCTTGAATTTTCATTGCCGTTGATCCTTAGCAAACTTCTTGCACGACATTCCAATCTTCTATAAATCTCCAGCTCATTGGCATTCTTCATTTAATAATGTATTTATTCATCCAATGCATTCTGTTACTGCTCGGTTGATACTTGGTTAATTCTGAACTTTACTCGATAGACATTCTGTATTCGTCTTAGTTACTGTCTCGGTAGCTTTGCTTGCTGACGACACTTGGTGACTTCTTTCTTCTTTAACTGACATTGATAACCTTGGAATTTACCGATTAGCTCCTTGCTTGATAAAATAGAATAGTATCAAACCTTTACTCATTCTATTACATGAAATCTTTTCTCCTTCTTATTCAGTCTTTGAATACGCATGTATAGGTATCAAAATAATCAAAATAACATAATCTCATCATTGTCTAACTCGGTAATAGTTGCCTATTGAATAACTTATTACTCCCTTTCATTTTCACATTCTTTCAGTGTCACTTACTGACATCTTTATACTCATCAAAACATACTCTTTAAGATATGGCGACATCATACTGAATCAGAAAATCAATTGCTTGACATCAATGACAAAATAATATCATTAAGACAATAATCATCCTTTATCAATTATATCATCAATCTCCAACAACCTTCTCAATATCATCATACCAACAAACTTAAATTTTTAATGCCAACACTATGGTGTTGGGTGCCCCTATCCAGGGCTTTTCTCCTGAAAAATTATTGTGACTATCTTTGTCATTGTATACTCAGACTTATTATACCTTTCAACTATCATAAAATTTTAGATCTACATCTACACAAGCACAAAGAGTAGAAAATTTGGTTGTGGCTATATAGGAGCTTACCTCAGTCAAGCCCTTGTTTTGGTATTTCTACCTCCATGAATAGCCAAATTGGATATGAAATAAAGTGTGTTCTTTGAAATTTAAGTGTTTCTAAGATTGTGGTGAGGAATGATATGCATAAATATAAAAGGAAATTCTACTCAAGTGTGTTAGAGTGATCCCTAGATGAATTAATCAAAAGGTAGTGTACAAACCAACTCAAGAATGTGTAAAAATATAAATAATAGTAAATGAATTATAATTACCAGATCTGAAGATTAAAACTTAGAAATGTGAGAACAACACCATATCATACCAAACCCTTAAGGAGAGGTACAAGTTGATCATCGGTCAATAATCTATGTCATCCTCCAACATTCCTTGAAGTTTAGATGTGAAATTATAGGGATTTGTTGGTTCTACAAATTCTTCAACCATCCAAAAGTTAACCAAAAAATACTCACAAAAAGTGTATAATGTGTCGAGTCCTTGCAATGTTTCCTTGTGGACATACAAACTACTTAACTAGTAGGGAAAAGCCTCAGCCCCACCTCCTAGCTCAACTACTGAAAACTATAGGCCAAAAAATACAAGAGGACAATCCGTTTAACCCCACAAAATTTTTTTCTAAATAAAATCGAACCTATCTCTCCATGAATTTAGAGGCCAGAGCCCATGGTACCACTTCCTTATCATCTTATTTTCCAAGTGACCTTGTTTATTTAAATTTTGTTTTTTGATCTTTTATTCCTCAAAACTTCCTATAAATTTTTTTGATTTTTGTCCTCAACATTAATGGAGAAATTTTATGAATCAAGCATGGGATCAAATTAATGTAAAGGATTCCTAAATTTTCTTAGCAACAATTGTTGGAAAGATCTAGTACTAGCCCTCAATGAACCACTAGGTAACAAATATTAAGCCTACAAAGAATTGAAGTTAGAACATTCAAACACCTAGTAGATCTAGACTTTCATCATGTTATAGTCAACTAGACAATTAGTGCATAGTATTTACCTATTGAGCTACCAAAATCTTCAATGCCATAATCACTATTAGTTTTGCATAAAAAACATATTAAGCACACATAGGGCCATGATAAGGCATAAATACATGCAAATTAGAAATAGTTAAGAAATTCACACACCATATAAACAAACTTACAACATAGATCTAGAAAATGCCACAACTCACCACCAGTGTGCTCCCTAGAAAAAACAAAAGTTTGCAAATTTTATTTTTTTTAAAGCTCTTTCATTTTTTTATTAGCAGAGACACTTAAACCTATGCACTAGAGTCTACTACGATTGTCCACCTTAGAGAAACATGCAAAAAAATCAAACCCTAATGGCGAACTGTTCTTCTCAATCATTCTTTACTAGCAACCTATGGTGATCCCAAAAGTACGAACCCTAAGACCTTGTTTTGTCAACCCTGTCCTCTGAAGTCATACATTCTCGTGTTGTTATTTGTGAATGCCTCTACCAACCCTTTGCAAACTACCAAATACTTTACATTGAAAATTTTCGAGTAAAAAATATGCAAATTGTACATAAGACAAATTTAAAAGAAAATTCATGTAAAGAATCCCAACAGTTTGATTGGCTCAATGAAAAATTGATTCTATTTAAACATAATTATCTCCACAATAGTTCCATGGAATTTTCATTAGAGCTATATAGTCCAATGACTAGTATATATACATCAATAAATATAGACTATGCTGGAGTGGGGTGTAGGATTGGAAGGGAGAGGATGACACCTATAAGCCCACTCACTCAATATTTCTATCTTAAAAAAAGAGGTCGTCACTTCCATGTCGTTCTCACCGTCAAGCCCACTCATTCAATATTTATAGTCAAGGTCTCAATCTCAAAGAGTCGCATGTTAAATCATCTCTCTCACAGCTCGACACATAAAAAATTGTGTTACCGACAAGATATTTCTTAATGTGAATAAGCCTAAAAAGATTTGGAAAATTTGGCGCCTTTAAAAATAATAATTACTGGAGCAAAGAATTGCGTGCAAGCCATAACAATCATTCAATCAAAGGAAAAGAAACGACGAATCATATCCAGGACTGGAGGATAAAACAAGCAATTTTTCATCTTGATTAACGAATGTGAATCTCCCAACGAGGCATCAAAATCATGATTTTGGAAAATCTGGCGCCTTAAAGAATAATAATTCTTCTCCCACCAAGAAATTGCGTGCCTGCACTAATCATTCAACAATGGAGAGCAAAGACGAATCATGTCCAGGCAGATAATAAAACAAACAATGTCTGATCTGGAGGAATGTGAATACAACGTGAGCAAGATTTCTTGACTTCTTTTCGATTGTTTTGTCACCTCCCATGGACCCACATCTGCAACACCATACACAAATGCCTAATGCATGGTTGGCCTGCAATGAAAAATCACAAAATTGGGTTGCAGATTCTTTAGGTTTTTCTTTCTTCTCACGAAATCTGAGTGGCCATGTCAGCGAATGTAAGATCAGGTGTCAGTGAAGAATGCAATTGCATGGATTCCAGCTCTGGGGAATCTGAAACCGCGTGGGCGTGCATGTGCTCATGACATCCGTACATCTCAACGAAAACGAGGTGAAATCCTGTGACTCGCACTGACCATGCAACAAATCACTGTTACGTCCATGTGTGAATGCCATCATAGGAGGGTGCAACATTACATGGCCCATTCCGCAATGCATTTTTGTTGTTTACATGGTCAATTTCACCTCTTTACTTGTTTTGGGCTAACACTTACAGTCAGCCCAATGGACTATAAATCTTGCCCAATCCTCTTTTCTTTCCATTCTACATTAAGAGACTCCCAGGTGACATATTCAAACCTTCTTCTTGGCTATACCCAAACGAAGCCATTGAGATTTTATAGTTCAATGAATTGAGATGGTTCTGACACATACAATGGTGTAGCTTCCAAGAGAAAAACGTTTCTTCTTCGTAGGCAAATTTGGTTTTTTTTAATGGTTTTGTATCGTTTTTGTGAAAGATTGTTTCGAAATTAATTCTGTGTTTTAGATTCCAAGACAAATATGTGAATCATCAAGAAGAGGGAAACTATTTGGATCACCTAAGGTAAGACTATTGGTGTTTCTGTAACTCTGACCAGGTTTGCAACTTTAATGGCCAAAAATCCAGGCCAAACCATGGCCTTTTCTCAATGTTTTCCATTCATATGTGTGGGGTGATTCTTTTAGAGTCACCTCCACCTGCTACATATCCCCTATTTGAGACCTTCCCCAACAGAGAAGCTTGAACTCTAAGTGGGTAATAAACCCCTGGCCTCACAAAACCATAAATTGATTTGGTACTACAGTGTTTTAAGTACTCAACTTAGGAGCTGAAAATCAAAGGGCAGAGGATGAAATCTAGTGGGTCAGCTCTGCTGAGTCAGCTCACCAGCAGGGAGAACAGATTATTAGATTCGTCAGCAGCAGGGTATGGTTATAATAAGATGTTTGATGAGGACGCCACCTGTGAAGGCAACCTTCAGAGATGGAAATGCGAGGAAAATGGAGTGAGACTGAGAAAAAGAGTGGTGATTCTTGTGGATGAATCTCGTGAAGCAAGGCTGGCATTGTTGTGGGCTCTCTCTCATGTGGTCAACAATTCTGATATTGTCACTCTGCTGTACATTGTGGATTGCCACAAAACTCTGTTATCTACACATCTCAAAGGTATAACATAGAATTCTTAGTCAGCTCTCCACATATTACATTTTGGACTAGATGTATGCTTGATTCCAGCTCTTTAGTTGCAGTTATGTGGATAATATTGCCTTCCTTACATTTGTGTGAACTCAATGCAGACAAGTTTTGCTGCTCTGGAAAGGCGTATGAAAGAAATCTAGAGGCCAAGGGATTTGATTTGGTGAATTCCCTGGAGTCACTATCCAAGGCACGCCGGCCAGAGGTATTTTATAGAACTTTTCAACATATCCTGCACACTAGACACCCCTGATCTAGTATACCACCATAAGCCTGTACTAATAGTACCACTACATTTGGGTGTAAGGGTAATAGTGTAAAAGGATCAATTTTATTGACTTCAAAACCAAATTCATTAGTTAAAAATGGGCTCAGTGATAGGAGAAACTAGAAAGTTATATAGAATGTTTAAATATGATAATGTAGAGATGGCTTCATGAAGTAGCAGTAAAATTGGGTTGTCTCTCTTGGATTTTGTTTTAACCAAGTAATTTCATCATATCTGAAAAATTTGATTATGAATACATTGTTCTGAAATATTTAACATAATTTGATAGTTTCAAAGTTTCTTGGATAGTTTTAAAGTTTCAAAGCTGTTAATAGCCAACTATTATGGCTCAAATTGTAGTACTTGATGCTGTTCTTCCATATTTTGTAAAATTCTCTGTTTTTTCTCATTTTTAATCCAATACATGAATGATTGTTCTGTTAGGTACAAACTGAAGTTGTTGTGGTGGGAGGTGATAAAGCACCAACAATTGTAAACCAGGTCAACAAACTTGAAGCCTCAGTGCTTGTTATAGGGCAGAGAAGGCCTTCATTATTTCAGAGGTATGAAGAGATCTATAATATGTTTTCTTGCATTTGCATTGGTTACTGTATACCTAAAAATGGAGTATAATGTTGATTCATTTGCAGGATGTTCCATACAAGGAGTGATGCATTGGTAGAGTACTGCATTGCAAATACTGAGTGCTTGACATTGGGTGTAAGGAAGCAGAGCAACAAGATTGGTGGGTACCTCATCAATAGCCGCTGGCAGAAAAATTTCTGGCTTCTGGCGTAGAATTCTATGTTGTATATTTGCCTATGGGCCATCCGAAAATACAAATCTCAAGGCTCTTAATTAGCCAGTACCTTGTTAGAAGATGTATAGATTGTACCATACAATTTCATGGTTTATGTGCAGATTATAAAAATGATAGAATTTCTAGCTATCACGGTTTTTTGGGAACTTGAGATCCTGGGGATGGAGAAAATAATAATCTAAAGAATGCCCACTGTGTACAATAAATTCGATGTTCTGTATGCAATGTAATTGCCGTTTTACATCATTCATTCTATTAAGCCTTGACATGACATTCCCATAAAATTAGGGTTCACTGATATTTAAATGAATATAAATCTTGGTATATTTTATTTCTGGATGCCCAGAACGCTCACGTGCAGCTATGTGCAAGTAAATGAGGATTCCTCTTTGAGTACAGGCTAATTTGCATTGGCTTGTACTCTTGGACAATTTATACGGGCAGCTTACCATATAGGCAGGTAGCAGGTAGATATGATAAAATAATATGCTTGAAGGTTTCACAATTCAATTGCGTGTATTTTTTTTAATCAATTTTTTCGATCACATTCTATGATCCATTATCAGGATAGTGAGCTAGAGAGCAGAAAATGAGTGAATTGCAGCCCAAGACCGACTAAATAGTGAGGGGGTATGGGGTTAAATAAGTGACATGAGAAATGAGAGATAATAAGGGAAAGAGAGGACATGAGATGAGAGGAAAAAAGAAGGTAAAAATATAAAAATTAAAACATAAAAGTCTCAAAATATAAGCAAGAAAAAGAAGCAAATTAAATAACTTGGTACAAACCAAACAAAAAACTAACCAAAGGAAACAACAAAAGGACAAGAAAGGACATAACTTATTTAATTTGCTTCTTTTTCCTGCCTATATTTTGAGACTTTTATGCTTTGTTTTTTAATGTTTTTACCTTCTTTTTTCCTCTCATTCCCTCTCCTTTATTTCCATTATCATCTCTTGTTTCTTGTGTCACTCATCTAACCTCATGCACCCTATCACTATTTAGTTGGTCTTAACTCACTATCTTGATGATGGATCATGGAGTGTGGTTCAAAACGTTGATTCAAAAAGATAAACACAGTTGAATCCAGAAGCCTTCAAGCATATTATCATGGACTATGGTAAAATAAGATTTTTAACATCTAAGAGACAAAGAAGGTCTAATGGACAACAAATCTTATCATTTTTGTTTTGTGAAGTGTTGTTATTTTGCTAGTTTATTCGATAATGAGCTCTCTCATTCTCTCTACCTGCTTCTCAATGAATAATTCATCAAAGTACATTCTTGTTAACTTACTTATATACTCAAGACCTTGATGTCTTCACACACATTGTAAGCTATTGTGTTTTCCTATTTTCATTATCCTCACTATGCAAAAGACACAAACCAGGGCTCTTCTCAAATCTCTTTAGGCTATTTCCACATACTTGTTTCACACTAAAGATGGCGTAAGTCAATCCTCAATAGAACAATGAGAATCTTTGACCTCCATAGGATATTGGCCTCTAAATAAGCTTTTTGTTGATGGTTCAAAATGGGGTTAAATTCATCAAAGTAATATTTCCTCTTCCACCTTGAATGTGTCATTTGTTCATCCACCTACTATTTTGCTTCATCCATGATTTATTTATTTCATTTATGGCATCTTTGTAAAATATATTGGAATACTAAGAGGAGCGAGTGGGCAGGAAGGGGAGGGGGTGAATCAATATTCAATCAAACCTAAATCCTTTAGCATAAACTTAAAACCTTCATTTAAAAACAAATTACGAGAAATGAAGCACATCACAATTGCACAGAAGACACAAGATTTACATGGAAAACCCAACAAGGGAAAAACCATGGTGAGAAAGTTGCTTGGATCTACTGTCCAAATCCAACCTCACAATTATAAAACAAGATTACAACTTTGTTTAAGGGTGATAATCCAAGGAAGTAATAACTTTTAGAATAACAACTTTATGGCTTCAACCAAAGGAGGTTAACTACTCCTTGATAAATACAACACTTATAGAAGGAGGCTTCGACCTCAAATTGACAAAAATAATTGATTGAATTCTAGTGCAAGAATTCAATTTGGCCACATCAACTACTTTCAACTCACTGCCTCTAGCACACTTCTGGGTCCACTCAAATGTAGCTACCTTCAGCGCATTGCCTTTTAATAAACATTAGGCATTTCTTTGCACACTTCCACATAGCACACCACCACCACACTTTGTGTATATAGTGAAAATGGAATGACAAACTATTGTAAAACCAACAAAGATCCAACCACATAAAAACCCTAGTTCTACAACTAAAAAACCACCATACACCAATGAAGAACCTAAAACATGCAAAATATCAAAAACATGAAAGATTAAATACCATTCACATGCTTAGTAGGGTTTGATCTCCATTGTTTTCTATCTCCATTGATGTTGCTCTCATATTTTGTATTGTGCAGAAGAACTCAACAAAGAACAAATTGTTGTGTAGATTCTTGATTGCTTGATTGCATAAAACTTCACATGAGGATTGATTCGCTTGTTAGGGATATGATCGCATTAATTAGGATTGATAAGGATGAAATGATCCTCTTATATAGAGAGTACCCTAGAAATGGAGAGCTAGGATTAAGAGGTGAAAGGATAAATGGTCAACTATGATTAGAGGGTAGATATAGGAAATGATAAAATATGAAGGGGGTGGTTAAAAGCAAATTAACAGATGAATAACAAGTGTCATGAAGAGAAAAAGCTAATGAATTAATTAAATAAATAAAGATCTATTTAATTAATAGAAGAAGTGGGACCAATATATTTAATTTAGGGAAAGGATAATTTAAATAAATAAAAATATTTATTTAAATTAGAGGCTTGAAGATGATTAATGAATTAATTAAATAAATTAATATCTATTTAATTAATAGAAGGTTTAGGATAAAATCATTAAATAAATAAAATATTTATTTAATTAGGTTAGGACAATTTTACGTGTCTACAATTTTGCCATGCTTTGATCTTTCATTTATATCCTCCACAAGATTTAAAAACACTGATTAAGTCAGACTCAAAATAGCATACAGATGAAATGTGTAGCATCACAACAGATAGCCACAAAACACATAGCCAACAAGGATAGTACATTGTGAATCAATGCAAGTTACAACTACACCCAAAACGTATCATAATACATCTTCCCAAGTACCACAGATGCACAAAACCATGGTGCAAGCTTAAACAACCATCTCCTAGTTGGCCAAGATGAAACATGCAATAGCCAAAAAGTTGGCCCAATAATTTGATTGTCTCGAAGTTTCTTAGATATTTTTAAAGTTTCAAAGCTATTAAGTGGCAACCATTATGGCTCAAATTGTAGTACTTGATGTTGTTCTTCCATATTTTTTTAATAATTTGTGCTTTTTTTCATTTCAAATCCAATAATACATGAATGATTGTTCTATTAGGTACAAATTGAAGTTGTTGTGGTGGGAGGTGATAAAACACTAACAATTGTAAACCAGGTCAACAAACTGGAAGCCTCAGTGCTCATTATAGGCTAGAGAAGGCCTTCATTATTTTAGAGGTATGAAGAGATCTCGTAAGTTTTCTTGTATCTTCATTGGTTACTATATAAAAATAGAGTATAATTTTGATTCAATTATGGAATGTTCTTGTAATGGTGGGGAAATGGTGAGTGATAGATCAAGAGGAAAACTACCCTTTCCCTTAAAGACAGATGAGAGTTTCACTATTGATTATCCTTCAAGCACTTTTCACCATTAAATTAGGAATAGGAGAAGATAATTAACTAGATTCAATCTCTCCACACAAAGATGGCAGATTGAATTCTGAATGAATGGAGAATGCTAAGTTGATCCCCTCTTTCTTGTTTGAAATAGAAAGGAAATTGATTGAATCATGTAGTGCAAAAGTGACAAAGAATTGAATGCTTGATCACGTGTACATACTCCAATCTTGTCCAACTTCCACCTCTTCAAAACTCATGCGAATGAGAGAGCATATGCCCCCTTAAATACATGTTGCTGGATTTGAATTTCATCACAGACCGACATCGAGGGAGTTTCCCACCTGAGACAAAACCAAGAATGCAACCCTAGGAAAAGTCCTTCCCCAAAATAGGGTAGGGACACGGGCGTCAAGCCCCTGTCCTGGGAGGAAAAGGGCACCACACCCCTCTCCAAGGGGGGATAGTGGCACCACACCCCTTTCCTACCCCTTTCTCTAGGGCAGAGTGTAGACGGAGTGATGCAGAGGCCAAGAAAGAAGTTATTCCTGCAAGCCAAGCAATCTCCGGTCTTCGATCAAGCTAGAGGATTCGAGTTTGCATGCGTGAGGACCCTAATGCTGTCAAAAATTTCTAGGACTGCAATTTTACGACACTACATTTAGCCCCCACTTTAGCGAGAGTATAAGCGTACGCCAATACTGCTAGTAAAGTTCAAGGAAACAAGATTGAAAGAATTTTACCATGTGAAGGAGGCAAGATGCGCCAAGCTCCCAGTGGACTTAGGATCTTACGACTTTGATTGACAAAGTAAAAGGGAATATCTAGAAGGGGAGAACCATGACTGCAAGTAGCAAAGTTCCCTTCACTATGAGTCATGAAAGCAAGGATACACAAAATTACAAAGCAAAATAAAGTTCACTAAGTAATTTTAAGTATCACAAGAAGGAAAATATGAGCAAAGTGTATGCCCCCACGTTAAAGCGACCGTGCGTGCCTTATTGGTAGCGATGGCTTTAAGGTAGGATACACCCAAGAGAGAGAAGAGAAGGAGCACGTTATTGCAAGGATTTATCCCCCAACCGAGATAAACCCAAGGATAATGAACACAAAATACGAGGCAGTGTCACTTTCCTCGGGGTCAGTATGTTGTATGATAACTCATGTATATCATGTATGTATATGCATATAATAATCTTCATTCCCCAAAGAAGGACACTACCTTAGAAGAAAAGGGAAGAGAGGATATCTTTTGAGTCAACATGAAAGAGACCAAGAAAAGATCTCAATGCTTTGCATTGTCTCGAAGTAGACATTAAGGGAACAATAGAAGAACATGGATACACATAGAAGAATGGTCACAAAAGAGAAAGAAAGAAGAGGGAGAAATATCTACAATGCTAATATTGCTAATCTAGCACGACATCCACCTCTCGATCTTTTTGATCACTATTTCGAGAAGGCGAGCAACATGCTAGAGGAGCGACATTGAGTACAGTAGATGGAGCTATCACAAGATCCAAACCAGGACTATGCTCATGTTGTAAGTCACTTTGTTTGATTCAAGGAGCTAGGATTAAGGTTTGTGAAAACTCATCTAACAAATGTTTATCCACATCAACATACTCATACTCACTATCAGAAGCATTAGGAGTTGTACTGCCATTATGAATAATATTTTCACCCATTTCTTCATCAAAGTTTAGAGAAACAGGAGCAAGAACATGAATAGGAGTAAAACCATCACATGTTTTATGTAACTTATGATTTGGAGATGTAGGTTGAACATCTTGCTTAGGAGAAAGGGGAATCATGTCAATTGTTGGAGTTTGAGGAGATTGAGTATTTTGAGAGATAGCTTCATGAGCTTGAACACAACGTCTTCATCGGTGTTCTCTGGCACAATGATTCTGTCGAGTCTTAGTGGAAGGCTGAGAAGGAGGAGGAACAATTCAACAAATAGGAATGTTTCTCTCCTTGAAAGTGGAAGGTTTAGGTTGAAGTCTTTTCGATTGAACAATAGGAGAAGCAAGCCTCTTCTCTCGATAAGAGGAAGAAGGTGGAACTGTGCCATAGAAAGGAGGAATATTAGGTGTAGGAAGGAGACCAGGTCCATCATGAGGAGGAGGTATAGGTCTAACCTTAGGAAGAATATTGGTGTTCTCCTTAAAAGAAGGTAAAGTCACATCCATAGGAGTAGGTGGACATTTTTCCTTAGGAAGGAGATTAGTACTTGTTGGAGTTGAGAAACACAACACCACAGGAGCCTAAAGATCTTCTGCAAGCTAAAACAATATGTCACGAGGAGAAGCAATGAAGCAAAATAATCTGAAGAACAAAACATGGGAAAATATGCTCAAAAGAGGAGAGCTCAATATTCACCAAAATGTGTAATGACATAATCCTTCTTCTTACAATGAAAAGAAAGAACTCAACCTTTAATAGGTCAAGAAACCCTAAAAGGGAAAACCTAGGTTTGCACATAATAATTAATAAAAGAATTAATTATTATGCACCTAAAGTTAGCTTAAGTGTAAAAGAGATAAAGGGAACTTAAATAATTAAACAAATATTGTTTAATTAATCAAGTAAATACCCGAAAACTCTAACAGTTCTTTCAGAGAGTGGAAGAACCTCATCTGGAAGAATAATAGGAATGCCAAGTGTTGGTGATCTAGGTTGACATAAGGATAAGATCATATCATTCTTCCATTTTTTATAAGATTGAAAAAGAGCATCGCTCCTTTATGGCAGAGATTGAAATTTTTTAAGCCAAAAGAGATCAATAGGAACACCATGGCTTCTTTCAGATGGACAAAATAAGATATGGTTCATGGTTATGATTTCTCCATTGTGAGGAAATTTCAGAAACTTGTGGAGTGGAGAAGCAATAGCCTTCATGGAAGATAGCCAAGGATAGCCCAACTTCACATGGAATTTCTTAGAAGATGGTATGATAACATAGTCAACATCTATGGATTTAGTATGAACTTCAACAAGAAGAGTGATAGAACCAGTGGTAGGACAAGAGAAGCCATCAAATAACTTCACAACCATATTAGAAGCATTATATAGTGGTTTATGCAATCATAAAGTGAAAAGATACTCTTTAGTTATGACATTAACCATCCAAGAGGGATCAATCAGGGCACCACGACAAGGGATATACTTAACCTTCGCCATTATGTATAAAGGGCCATCGGGTGCTCTAATGGTCTCACTAGGGTCAAATGTAATAAAAGGATCCTTAGGCGTATCTTGTGTTTCTACCATATTAACCAAGTTTGGAGCAATAGAGGTGAATTCTTTAGAAGTGAGAGAATTAGGCACAATCTCAATAACGTTAGAGGTATGAGATGGCAAGGGATCAATGAAAATATTAAAATTTTGATTAGGAGGAGAAAATGATTTATTCCCTTTATTATTCACACCTGCCACATATATAGTATTATTATCAATCAAGTCTTGAACCTTATTTTTCAATGCAAAACATTTCTCAGTATCATGATCAGGTTAACGATGAAATTGGCAAAAGGAATTGTTAACAAAATAGGGAGATGCAAGTTTGGAAGGATAAAATTGTTTTATAGGAGGAAGTTTGATAACATTTCTATGCAACAAGTGAGACATAATATTATGTAAAGATTCATTCAAAGGAGTAAACTGCCTTTCTCTTTGGAAAAATTTAGAAATAGAAGGCACACCTATTCTAGCATTCACATGGTTGTTGTTGTTGATTGGATCATTGAACTTGCTGAAGCTTTTTGTTGGTTTGAACTTCGCAAACGGTTGTTGAACACTCTCCCCCTTATCACTCAGAGTCATAGGAGTGGATTTCTCCATTTGACTCACAACCAATTGATAATTATGGAGTGTTGCACACAACTACAAAAGGGAAGTAAACTCAGACAAAAGAAGATTTTCCTTGATATCTTTTTGTAAATTAGAAATGAAAATTCTTTGAATATCATTATTAGGTACATGAAAAGAAATTTGAGCACACAAATGCTTATATCTACCAATGAAATCAGTCACTTTTTCTTTAACACCTTGTTTACAATGCATTAAATCAGTCAAAGTGATTTTAGGATCAATGTTGTTTTGAAATTGTTGGATGAAAGCATTTGCCAATTGTTGAAAGGAAGTGATAGAATAAGAAGGTAGAGAGAAATACCATTGTAAGGCCTTATCTTTTAGTGTTCCTGTAAATAATTTTGCAAGTAATAGTTGATCATAAGCAAAATTAGTGCACAAGGTTTGAAATGTTTTGACATGCGTAAGAGGATCATCTTTTCCTTTATAAAGTTTTAATTGAGGGAGTTCCACATGTTTAGGTGGCACGAATTTAACAATATCAAGAGAAAGTGGGCTCACAACATCAAAGGTGGGCATACTAAACTTGGGTTGACTCATGGAAGCAATTTGTTGTTGTAAGGAAGACAAAGTTTGAGAAAGATTGTTGATTGTCATTTCAGTGGAAGAATTGATGTTAGACATAGGTGATTGAGAAGGTGGTGGGACATTATGATAAGTAGGCATTGGTGATGATTGGGTAGGAAAAGGGACACTTAAAGGAGGAATAAAGTTGTTGAAGGAATTGCCCCCTTGTGTCACACTGATTGGTTGAGGAATAGAAGGAGCACTCATGGAAGATACAGGTAAAGATGGAGGATTAAATAAAGACAAGGGATTGCTCTCATGACCTATGGTTGTAGGAATGTCTTTTTGGGTTGAAGTAGACATGATGGTAGATGTGAAAGTAGGAATACTAGTCATAGGATTAGTCAAATGAATAGAGGAATTGACTTGTGTTGAAGGTTGTGAATAACCTAGGGTTTCGGCACAACTCTTGATAGGCATGACATTAGAATAAAAAATATGTGCAATGCCACGCAATATATAAATTCAATTCTTATCACTTTGAATCATGTGCTTAAGACCTTCAATTAATGGAAGAGCTTCACTATTAGGGTATTCTTGGGACATCCATAGTTGAAAGCTATCAAATTGATTGTCTGATGTAGAAAGTTGATCTAAAGAAACCCTAGTTAAGGCTTATTCTTCATCATGGGATCCATCAATGGGGTGAATAGGCACATGATGAGGATGGGAATAATTAGCATGATCCTCATTAAAGAAGTCACCCAGATTTGGCTCCATCTCCTTGTTGGAAATTGACACTCTGTTGGTTGGTTTCACTATGTTGTCATTGATGGAAACATGGAATTCTATTTTGACTTCATGTTTTTATTCTATGGTGTACTGGTAGGCACTTCACAGATACTAGACCGACACCTACACCAACACTAATAGGATAGTAAGATTTCACCAGCAATGCAGACCGACATGGTTTAGTAAAGGTTATTAGTATTGAAGGTTGACAGATCTTGGATCTGACATCAAAAATTGATTTTAATGTTTATGCATTTGCGTTATCTGGACGCCATGTAATTTGATATTATATATATCTTTGTAAGCCGACATAAGGTATAAAAAAAATGTATAGGGTATATAGGACAGTTTGATAGATCATTTTGATATAGAATTACAAGAGACATATGATAGGTGATCATGGATATGTGAATGTAATATGATGCAAAATATATAAGAGAGATCATGTATGTAAGGAAATTATGGTAAGGGTTATTCTGGTAAAGGGCTTAGGGATTCAGATTAGAATAGATAGAGCTTAAACTAGAACTGTATTCTAGCATAGAAGATGTTATCTTAGAAGTTCTCACTTCTCCGGAGTGTAGTCTGGAATTTTGTGTAGTCAGTGAGGCTCCTATTGTGATTGAGTAGTGTGTTCTAGGGTGTAAGCCTTCTTGCAAGTGGAGGCCCCTCATATTTTGTAATATCTCTTCATATGGCCAGTGGATTGATATTGTGGGTCACAAATCCCACCATGGTTTTTCCTCTTTGAGGTTTTCCACATATAAATCTGTGTGTTATATTTCTGATTTATGTGATTGGCTTATTAGTTGCTTTAATTCTTTCAATTTTGTATGTACTGGTATACCTGTTGGTATATGCATGGTTTAATAAGGCTAAATTTTAATCTTCTAGTATAACACTGATTTACGCCCCCCCCCCCCTCTCTATGTTATTGATTTCCAACAATTGGTATCAGAGCCTTGTACCTCGGAGGAAGTTTAAAAGCTTGAGGAAGATCCTAAAACCAGAATCCATGAATATGGCTTTGGAGAAGCAACTTGATATGGCACTTGAAGATTATGATGTTGAAAGGTTGAAGAACTTAAAGCTACAAGATGAATTGAATTCTGCTAAGGAATTCATTCTTATCCTACAAGAGAAGCTATCATCTGTTCAAGCTAGGAGGAAGGAACTGTTGCAAAATTGAGATGATGAAGAGAAAGATGCACTTAAGGAACAATGTAAGAAATTGAGTCAGGAGAACATGGTTATGAAAAATGAAATGCAAGTGATAACTATGAGGATGTCTAAGGAGATTGAGGATAGAAAGAAGAAGGAAGAAAATCTTGCTATATCCCTGAAGAACAAATTTGAAGAATGTGGTAGGTTGGTTCATGAAAATGATATGTTGAGATCTGATTTGGTACAATCCCAGAGTAATGAACAAGAGCTTGAGAGACAAATAATAATACTAAGAGAAGATTTAACTACTGCAAGTATAAAGAAAAATTCAAGATCATCTCAGCACAACTTGATGAGTTATTGAAAAGACAAAAGAAAATTGGAGATTCCAGTGGACTTGGATTTGAGCAAGGACAAATTTTTGGTACTTCTAATGAAGATCCAAACCATAAGACACTGGTAAGACAATTTAATGCTTATAAATTCAATGGTAGATGTTTTGTTTGCAATAGATTTGGTCACATGGCTAAGCAATGTAGAAACAGAGCAAATCAGAACCCTGATTCTGCTCCCGATAAATGTTCTAAATCTAATAAGTTTGGTCATAAGATAGAAGATTGCAAAATGAATGTTAAATGCTATGCTTGTCAAAAATTTGGACATATGGCTAATCAGTGTAGGTCAAGCAATTTCACCGGTTTTAGCAAAGCAATTCAAAGGAACAATGTTACATATTAGGCATGTAATAAGGTTGGACATATTGCTAAGTTTTTTAAAAGCATAAATCCACGGGTTAGTAATGGAGGATTAGATGAGAAAGGAAAAGAGAAGGTTGGTGAAATCTAGCAAGATCATACTCAGAGATGGGTTAAGAAGACTGAAGAAAAATCATCAGATGGGAATGTCTTGGTTACTTATCTAGCAGAAGAGGCTACTCCTGCACTGACAGGGAGCTCATCTGGTAACTAAGGTAGATGCCTTGGGGGTAGGCAAAATTCATGAAGATTCTGCATATGCCCCGAGAAGAGGCTTTGGAAAATGTTCTAGATATTGGAGAGGATTATCCGACATGGATATGTTCTGAGCGAGATCTGATATATTTCACCGGCAGTCATTCATGTCAATGGAAGATTAGGGTTTTTCTCGAAGGTTAAAAGGTCAAACACACTTCATTGTTAATCACCTTGCATTCAGAGCAATTCAGAGTGACTAAGTGAGATCAAATGAAATTCAGAGCAATAAGATTTCTTCTTGAGTGATTTCATCGGCGTCTGGAAGAAATTGGTGGAGGTTTTCACTGAGAGAAATCAAAGGGTAATTATCTTAAACATGGAAGTGAGATCATCATCTATTCCTATTTTTGTTGCAAACCCAACTGTAGTAGAGGTCAAGGACCGCCCCAGACCAATTTTCGAGCAGTATCCACATGTGGCTACCCTAGAAGATTCAGTTGGAGCATTTTCTCACATCTCAGAGGGAGCTGTCTATGTAGAGGATGTTAGGGCATATATTCACTGTCATATCGAGGACTTGGGAACTTCACAAATTAAGGGAATGTATATGAGTGAGATGATGGGAGAATCTTGAAAGATAAAACTGGCATACAAACATATTGAAGAACTAGGGTTTACAGATATTCTGGATATTCCAAAGTTTGAGGATCAGATAATCATATATGTCTTGAGTAGAGTACATGGGGAATTTATATGGTTGAATAGACCTTACAAAATCACCAAGGAAGCCATCCGGACAATCATTGGTTTGCCATCGGTTGGAAAACATCTAGACAAGAAGGTTTCAAATGATTTTGTGAGGAAGATCACCGGTGCTACATCTAACAAAAGATCCATGAAAGTGAGCACTATCACCAAACGGACATCAAATTTGGTAGCATGATTATCGAGTATAAGGTAACTCAGTCAAACCAATTGAATTTTGTTTCTAGTTCATGCATTTTGGCTACATACAAAATGATGAGAGAGAATGTAAAATTAGATCTATGTGGTTGGATGCTTGATGAGATGTTAATAAATCTAGGGAAGATTAAGGGTGAAAAGAAGGGTACATTTCGGTATGGCAACTTGTTAGTTTACCTAATGTTATATTTCATGAATGATACACTCGGTTTTGGTAAGAGGCAATGGACTTTTGACATCCCGGTAGGGAGACAATTGAAACAGTCAATTGTTGCTTTAGGAAGTCAGAGAGATGATAAGGTATAGGGGTATTTTAAGGCATTATAAAAATCCATGAGGTCTAGGGTAAGGGTACCTGAGCATATTGTAGAAAAATATTCTTCTGACATATGTTTTATGGTAAAGAAGGATGAGACACTCATGGAAGAAATTAAGCCCTGAAAGATTTGGATTGAGAAAATGGGTTATGAGGTGGATCCACAGATTCTTGATGCCTATGCAAAAATGCTGATTAATGCACCAATTGATGAGGCAAAGAAGCCCTGTGGTACTGCACAACAAAAAACTCAAGAGGTTGAAACAAAGTTCAACCGCAAGGAAAGAGAGAAACAGGAAGGAAAAGAAAGCAAACTTATGTAGAAAAGAAAGCAAACTTATACATAAGGTCTCAAAGGACATCAAAGTACTAATTGATGTTGTCTTGAAGAAAGACAGAAAAAGGAAGGATCTTGAAGTTCATATTGAGCCTATTACTGCAGAATCAGAATCAAAGGATGACACACCATTAGCATTTAAGAGGGTTGTTAGGAAGAAACCAGAGGAGACAAAGGCAGAAGCTAAGAATAACATGGTTAGGAAGGTTACAATCAAGATACCGGCACAGAAGCAAGCACCTAAAGCTACACCTGTAGCTGCATCCAGTATTGCCAAGAGGAAGAAGAAGAGTGACATCGACTTAGTAATTGAACCTGGTAATGTAACTATCATACCATCTAAAACTTGTGCATAATTGGTAGATGAAAATATTAAAGATGGCATGCTAAAGAATGTTCAATTTAATTATGAAAACGTAGAGGATGATGAACAAAGAGAGGTAGAGGAAGCAGTCCTATTATACTTGGATATTAATAAGAAAGCTTTAATAGAAATAGAAAATCAAATATCAATTGAGTTTTATAACATGTTAGATGCTAGAAGATTGTCAACAATGCAAGAGGATAAACACATTAAAATTCAAGAACTATTATCTATCTGTGTTACTATAGCTCCAGATGAAATGGAAAAGACACTTGAGGTGGTAGACAAAAAATATTTCAATAACAAACATAGGATAACTAGTTTGATGATAGGAAGAGTAAATGAAATAATAAAGGAGACTCAAATAGCATGGGTTAAATTCCTTGGAGAAAACAAAGGATTCTTTACTTCACAAGAAACCAAGATAGACACTCTAGATACCTCGGTTGAAGGAAAAGGAAAGGGGATTATGGGTACTTCACCCTCAGTTTTGAAAAATATTAAGATAGTGGAAATTGAGCCCTTGGTAAATACAGATGTACAGACAAATACTGAGATAGCGGTTAATACAGAGAGTGAACTAGCTAATATTGTACAAGATACTAATATTGAGGACAATTGTCCTCTAGATATAAATGTACAAGTTGAGGTTACTGTTCCTATAGAGGAACCGACAGTTACATAGACTACACCAAGTGGTTAAGCCACCGATGCAATTGAGGAGGTTATAAAGGATAAAAATTCAGAGGAGAAAATAGGGGAATCCAATAGGGAATCGGGTGTTGGTCCATCATTATTGTCAATTGACACTTCTTAGGTAGAAAAGAAAAACATCATAGAGATGAGTCCCACTGAACTGATGATGATGGCAACACCAAAACTAATGAAGGAGGGATCCATAGATAAAGGGATTATAGATCAATCAATCACTGTTCTACACAGACTGGTCCCAGAGTGTAAGATTGAAAATAAAGCGAGCCCATTTGAAAAGCCTAAGGTAATCACTGAGCATATCTCAAAGGACTTTCAATCCTTACAACAAATCTCAAACCAGAAAGCACTAGAAAGATTTACTTAGGCTAAGAGAGTTGCATTTGATCAGGTAATTGAAACTGAGAAGAAAAAGATTGAGGAGAAGCTGATCCTAATAGAAAACTCTTTAAAACAATATACAAATATATATAGGGTATGTTGTAACACATAAATACTTATAGCTAATGTGGATAAAAAGATAAAGGAGATTCTGGAGAAAATTGCAAGTATAGCTAACTCTTTTGACAAATTGATTTCATTGACTACATCAATTGATGGTCAAATTTTGATTTTAGAGAACCAATTTTTTGTTCTTGAGAAGGAGAGAGACAAAATAATTAAAAGAGCAAGAAGTTTGAGAGGCTTGGTGAGTCCACGATTAGATTCACTCTATGTACACAAGAAAGAATGCATGGATATGATGGGAAAGTCCACACTAGAAAAGGTAAATGAAAAAGAGTCTTTTGCACATTTATTGAGTGGACTTGTATCTATTTCCAACACATTCAAAACTGGCTGGGATACTTATGTGGAGTAACTGGAGAAGGCTTATTCAGAAATTTTGAAGTTGGTCAAACTCTAGTAAGACATTTTTGGGGATATTCATTGTACAGTTCTTATTCTTTGACATTCCTTTTTGAATTATTTTTATGGCATTGATGTCAAAGGGGGAGTAGTATAGATGTGGAAAACAAAAAAAAGAGTTGTATACATTAGGGGGAGTTATGGAGTTTTGGAGTTTTAGAGATATGGAGTATTTTCAATATTCAGCTCAGGGGGAGCAAAGCGCGATGAAACTGACAGATGAAACCTTGACCATTTTTCACATGAGTGTTGCCATCAATGCCAAAGGGAGAGATTGTTGGCAATTGACACTCTATTGGTTGGTTTCATTGTGTTGTCATTGATGGAAACATGGAATTGTGTTCCGGCTTCATGTTTTGATTCTATGGTGTATCGGCAGGCACTTCACAGATACTACACCGACATCGGCAGGACAGTAGGATTTGACCGGCAATGCAGGCTGAGATGGTTTAGTAAACATTATCAGTATTGAAGGCCGATAGATCTTGGATCTGGAATCAACAATTGATTTTAATGTTTATGCATTTATGTTATTTGGCCAACACGTAATTTGATATTGTATATATATTTGTAAGCCGACATAAGGCATAAAAAAATTGTATAGGGTATATAGGACAGTTTAATAGATCATTTTGATATAGACATACAAGAGACATATGATAGGTGATCATGGATATGTGAATGTAATATGATGCAAAATATATCAAAGAGATCATGTATATAAGAAAATTATTGTAAGGGTTATTCCGGTAAAGGGTTTAGGGATTCAGACCGGAACAGACAGAGCTTAAACCAAAACTGTATTCTAGCATAGAAGATGCTATCTTAGCAATTCTCACTTCTTTGGATTGTAGTTTGGAATTTTGTGTAGTCAGTGAGGCTCCTATTGTGATTGTCCAGTGAGCTCTAGGTTGTAAGTCTTCCTACAAGTGCAGGCCTCATATGGCCAGTGGATTGATATTGTGGGTCACAAATCCCACCATGGTTTTTCCTCTTTGAGGTTTTCCACGTATAAATCTGTGTGTTATGTCTCTCATTTATGTGATTGGCTTATTAGTTGCTTTAATTCTTTCAATTCTGTATGTACTGGTATACAGATTGGTGTATGCATGGTTTAATAAGGCTAAAGTTTACTATTTCGGTATAACACTGATTCACCCCCCCTCTCAGTGTTATTGGTTTCTAACACTCGGTAATTATTTCCAACACTCAGTAATTAAACCTTGGGAATCCTTAATTCTAATGATTCGTCTAATAGGGATATGATAGGTAGGACTAATAGTGGTAAAACTCATGCACTAGAGGGAAAAATTGAATTTTTAATTGTAGAACAAAGCTTACAAAAATGAGTAATGCAAAATTCAAGAAAATAATGATTACACAATTTGAACTTTGTTGGAGGAGGAGGATGACACAATTTCCAAAAATAAAAGAAAATTGGAATTTTAAAATTAGGGCCAAGAGAACACCACATAATTTTAAAATTAAAATTTTTAAAATCAAGGATGACTATAATTAAGTTTAATTTTAAAAAAATCTTGAAAGTTGAAATGTTGAATTTTTAAGATATTTCTTATTCTAGAGGGATCAAAAATCTATTAAATCAGCCAATCTTCTAGATTTAGGCTATTATTTACAGTCATTACAGTCTCTTAAAATTTTGAGAAAAGTACCGAGGACCATGGCAGGAGTGCACATGGTCTGACCAAATTTTTTAGAAATTTTTAGGGGTGGATATTACGATGATTTTAAAGCTAACCCCCCAAAAATGGCAAATTTTATGATGTCTAGATGGGTGAAATGAAAGCGCAAATGTGAAAATAGGACCCTATTAAGGTTCTGAAGAAAAAGAGGAATTGAATTGGAATTTTGAAAAAGGGGTCAAACCTAATGGATAGGGACACCTTGTAAAATGTTTAGAAATCTGAATGTAAATGAATTTGATTTGAAATTCACACAAAATCCAACTAATTTAAAAAATTAAGGTATGATGACCTAACCACTTAATTTTGAAATTTGAATTTTGGGAAAAAAAGGAGAAATTGAAAATTTGAATTGTAAGATTGAAGACAAATCTGAGAACAATAAAAACTCTGAAAATTAAATGGAAATCCAATTTTTGTACAAGTTCAAGATGATTTTTGAAAATTAGTGTTTTAACAAGTAACCTCTTAATTTTATAAATTTTAATTGTAAATTGAACAAGACAAGGAGGAAATTGAATTTGACAAACAAAACAATTTTTTAGATCTAAGATAACCACAAGCAATTTTTACAAATTACAAGTTCAATTTTAAATTTAAAAACTAGGGTTTTTAATGATTTAACCACTAAGTTTGTAGAAAGTTGAAACTTGTAAATGAAAAATATGCATCTTTGTTCAAAGGAAAGCATACAAGATGTCAGGTTCACCAAAATGTAATGGTGGGAAAATGGTGAGTGATAGATCAGGAGGAAAACTACCCTTTCCCTCAAAGAGAGATGAGAGTTTCACTATTGATTATTCTTCAAGCACTTTTCACCATTACATTAGGAAGAGGAGAAGATAATTCACTAGATTCAATCTCTCCATACAAAGATGGTAGATTGAATTCTGAATGAATGGAGAATGCTAAGTTTATCCCCTCCTTTTTGTTTGAAATAGAAAGGAAATTGATTGAATTATGTAGTGCAAAAGTGACAAAGAATTGTTTATAACTTGAGATCCGAATATGGGATGAAGTCATGCACCTGGATCTAATAGTAAAATGTTCTCTGCGAATTTGAGAAAAAGTTGCATGGACAGTGGTGAGAACTTACACGGTCCTCCAAAAAATCCGCGAAACGAAAAGGGGTTTTCCACCTCTGTAAATGGAGCCCAAATCCAAAAATTATAGCTGCACACTTACAACCTACACATAGAAAATAGAGGAAAATGGGTTGGGATTGGGGGTTTTCCTTTAGGTCAAACCCTAGTTTTGGAATTAACCAAGTAATGAAAGAAAGTAGTTACAAGAAGATGTAAATGAAAGACTGAATTGTAAATCACTTCAAGGGAGGTTGTGGTAGCAATGTTGATAGAAGTGCTTGTGTGGATTTGAATGTTGAAATCAATCTCCTCTTCAATTGTTGAATCCTTGACTTGAATGCAACACCTAGCCTTGAATGGAAAAGAATGCTTGAATGCTTGAATGCTCTTGAATACGTAATCGCTTTTACATACTCCAATCTTGTCCAACTTCCGCCTCTTGAAAAATTCATGTAAATGAATTTGATTTGAAATTCACACAAAATTCAATTAATTTAAAAAATAAAGGTTTGATGACCTAACCACTTAATTTTGAAATTTGAATTTTGGGAAAAAAGGGAGAAATTGAAAATTTGAATTGTAAGATTGAAGACAAATTTGAGAACAATAAAAATTCTCAAAATTAAATGGAAATCCAATTTTTGTACAAGTTCAAGATGATTTTTGAAAATTAGTGTTTTAGCAAGTAACCTCTTAATTTTATAAGTTTTAATTGTAAATTGAACAAGAAAAGGAGGAAATTGAATTTGACAAACAAAACAATTTTTCAGATCTAAGATAACCACAAGCAATTTTTACAAATTACAAGTTCAATTTTAAATTTAAAAACTAGGGTTTTTAATGCTTTAACCACTAAGTTTGCAGAAAGTTGAGACTTGTAAATGAAAAATATGCATCTTTGTTCAAAGGAAAGCATGCAAGATGTCAAGTTCACCAAAATGTAATGGTGGGAAAATGGTGAGTGATAGATCGGGAGGAAAACTACCCTTTCCCTCAAAGAGAGATGAGAGTTTCACTATTGATTATCCTTCAAGCACTTTTCACCATTACATTAGGAAGAGGAGAAGATAATTCACTAGATTCAATCTCTCCACACAAAGATGGTAGATTGAATTCTGAATGAATTGAGAATGCTAAGTTTATCCCCTCTTTTTTGTTTGAAATAGAAAGGAAATTGATTGAATTATGTAGTGCAAAAGTGACAAAGAATTGTTTATAACTTGAGATCGGAATATGGGATGAAGTTATGCACCTGGAGCTAGTAGTAAAATGTAGAGACAAAGTCTCCCTGTGAATTTGAGAAAAAGTTGCATGGACAGTGGTGAGAAGTTACACGGTCCTCCAAAAAATCTGCGAAACGAAAAGGGGTTTTCCACCTCTGTAAATGGAGCCCAAATCCAAAAATTATAGCTGCACACTTACAACCTACACATAGAAAATAGAGGAAAATGGGTTGGGATTGGGGGTTTTCCTTTAGGTCAAACCCTAGTTTTGGAATTAACCAAGTAATGAAAGAAAGTAGTTACAAGAAGATGTAAATGAAAGACTTAATTGTAAATCACCTCAAGGGAGGTTGTGGTAGCAATGTTGATAGAAGTGCTTGTGTGGATTTGAATGTTGAAAACAATCTCCTCTTCAATGGTTGAATCCTTGACTTGAATGCAACACCTAGCCTTGAATGGAAAAGAATGCTTGAATGCTTGAATGCTCTTGAATATGTAATCGCTTTTACATACTCCAATCTTGTCCAACTTCCGCCTCTTGAAAAATTAATGTAAATGAATTTGATTTCAAATTCACACAAAATCCAATTAATTTAAAAAATAAAGGTTTGATGACCTAACCACTTAATTTTGAAATTTGAATTTTGGGAAAAAAGGGAGAAATTGAAAATTTGAATTGTAAGATTGAAGACAAATTTGAGAACAATAAAAATTCTCAAAATTAAATGGAAATCCAATTTTTGTACAAGTTCAAGATGATTTTTGAAAATTAGTGTTTTAGCAAGTAACCTCTTAATTTTATAAATTTTAATTGTAAATTGAACAAGACAAGGAGGAAATTGAATTTGACAAACAAAACAATTTTTCAGATCTAAGATAACCACAAGCAATTTTTACAAATTACAAGTTCAATTTTAAATTTAAAAACTAGGATTTTTAATGCTTTAACCACTAAGTTTGTAGAAAGTTGAAACTTGTAAATGAAAAATATTCATCTTTGTTCAAAGGAAAGCATGCAAGATGTCAAGTTCACCAAAATGTAATGGTGGGAAAATGGTGAGTGATAGATCGGGAGGAAAACTACCCTTTCCCTCAAAGAGAGATGAGAGTTTCACTATTGATTATCCTTCAAGCACTTTTCACCATTACATTAGGAAGAGGAGAAGATAATTCACTAGATTCAATCTCTCCACACAAAGATGGTAGATTGAATTCTGAATGAATTGAGAATGCTAAGTTTATCCCCTCTTTTTTGTTTGAAATAGAAAGGAAATTGATTGAATTATGTAGTGCAAAAGTGACAAAGAATTGTTTATAACTTGAGATCGGAATATGGGATGAAGTTGTGCACCTGGATCTAGCAGTAAAATGTCGAGACAAAGTCTCCCTGTGAATTTGAGGAAAATTTGCATGGACCGTGGCAGGAACTTACACGGTCCTTTGAAAAATCCACGAAACGAAAAGGGGTTTTCCGCCTCTGTAAATGGAGCCCAAATCCAAAAACTATAGCTACACATAGAAAAGAGAGGAAAATGGGTTGGGATTGGGGGTTTTCCTTTAGGTCAAACCCTAGTTTTGGAATTAACCAAGTAATGAAAGAAATTAGTTGCAAGAAGATGTAAATGAAAGACTGAATTGTAAATCACCTCAAGGGAGGCTGTGGTAGCAATGTTGATAGAAGTGCTTGTGTGGATTTGAATGTTGAAATCAATCTCCTCTTCAATGGTTGAATCCTTGACTTGAATGCAACACCTAGCCTTGAATGGAAAAGAATGCTTGAATTCTCTTGAATGCATGATCGCTTTTACATACTCCAATCTTGTCCAACTTCCGCCTCTAGAAAAATTAATGTAAATGAATTTGATTTGAAATTCACACAAAATCCAATTAATTTAAAAAATTAAGGTTTGATGACCTAACCACTTAATTTTGAAATTTGAATTTTGGGAAAAAAGGGAGAAATTGAAAATTTGAATTGTAATATTGAAGACAAATCTGAGAATAATAAAAAATCTAAAAATTAAATGGAAATCCAATTTTTGTACAAGTTCAAGATGATTTTTGAAAATTAGTGTTTTAACAAGTAACCTCTTAATTTTATAAATTTTAATTGTAAATTGAACAAGACAAGGAGGAAATTGAATTTGACAAACAAAACAATTTTTCAGATCTAAGATAACCATAAGCAATTTTTACAAATTACAAGTTCAATTTTAAATTTAAAAACTAGGGTTTTTAACGAATTAACCACTAAGTTTGTAGAAAGTTGAAACTTGTAAATGAAAAATATGCATCTTTGTTCAAAGGAAAGCATGCAAGATGTTAGGTTCACCAAAATGTAATGGTGGGAAAATGGTGAGTGATAGATCAAGAGGAAGACTACCCTTTCCCTCAAAGAGAGATGAGAGTTTCACTATTGATTATCCTTCAAGCACTTTTCACCATTACATTAGGAAGAGGAGAAGATAATTCACTAGATTCAATCTCTCCACACAAAGATGGTAGATTGAATTCTGAATGAATGGAGAATGCTAAGCTTATCCCCTCTTTTTTGTTTGAAATAGAAAAAAACTTGATTGAATTATGTAGTGTAAAAGTGACAAAGAATTGTTTATAACTTGAGATCGGAATATGGGATGAAGTTGTGCACCTGGATCTAGTAGTAAAATGTCGAGATGAAGTCTCCCTGTGAATTTGAGGAAAATTTGCATGGACCATGGCGGGAACATACACGGTCCTTCGAAAAATCTACGAAACGAAAAGGCTTTTTCTGCCTCTGTAAATGGATCCCAAATCCAAAACTTATAGCTGCACACTTACAACCTACACATAGAAAATAGAGGAAAATGGGTTGGGATTGGGGGTTTTCCTTTAGGTCAAACCCTAGTTTTGGAATTAACCAAGTAATGAAAGAAAGTAGTTGAAAGAAGATGTAAATGAAAGACTGAATTGTAAATCACCTCAAGGGAGGTTGTGGTAGCAATGTTGATAGAAGTGCTTGTGTGGATTTGAATGTTGAAATCAATCTCCTCTTCAATGGTTGAATCCTTGACTTGAATGCAACACTTAGCCTTGAATGGAAAAGAATGCTTGAATGCTTGAATGCTCTTGAATGCGTGATCGCTTTTACATACTCCAATCTTGTCCAACTTTCGCCTCTTGAAAAATTAATGTAAATGAATTTGATTTGAAATTCACACAAAATCCAATTAATTTAAAAAATTAAGGTTTGTTGACCTAACCACTTAATTTTGAAATTTGAATTTTGGGAAAAAAGGGAGAAATTAAAAATTTGAACTGTAAGATTGAAGACAAATCTGAGAACAATAAAAAATCTGAAAAATTAAATGGAAATCCAATTTTTGTACAATTTCAAGATGATTTTTAAAAATTAGTGTTTTAACAAGCAACCTCTTAATTTTATAAATTTTAATTGTAAATTGAACAAGACAAGGAGGAAATTGAATTTGACAAACAAAACAATTTTTCAGATCTAAGATAACCACAAGCAATTTTTACAAATTACAAGTTCAATTTTAAAATTAAAAACTAGGGTTTTTAATGATTTAACCACTAAGTTTGCAGAAAGTTGAAACTTGTAAATGAAAAATATGCATCTTTGTTCAAAGGAAAGCATGCAAGATGTCAAGTTCACCAAAATGTAATGGTGGGAAAATGGTGAGTGATAGATCAAGAGGAAAACTACCCTTTCCCTTAAAGAGAGATGAGAGTTTCACTATTGATTATCCTTCAAGCACTTTTCAGCATTACATTAGGAAGAGGAGAAGATAATTCACTAGATTCAATCTCTCCAAACAAAGATGGTAGATTGAATTCTGAATGAATGGAGAATGCTAAGTTTATCCCCTCTTTTTTGTTTGAAATAGAAAGGAAATTGATTGAATAATGTAGTGCAAAAGTGACAAAGAATTGTTTATAACTTGAGATCGGAATATGGGATGAAGTTGTGCACCTAGATCTAGTAGTAAAATGTCGAGACAAAGTCTTGCTGCGAATTTGAGAAAAAGTTGCATGGATCGTGGCGAGAGCTTACACAATCCTCCAAAAAATCCGCGAAATGAAAAGGGGTTTTCTGCCTCTGTAAATGGAACCCAAATCCAAAAATTATAGCTGCACACCTACAAGCTACACATAGAAAAGAGAGGAAAATGGGTTGGGATTGGGGGTTTTCCTTTAGGTCAAATCCTAGTTTTGGAATTAACCAAGTAATGAAAGAAAGTAGTTGCAAGAAGATGTAAATGAAAGACTCAATTGTAAATCATGTCAAGGGAGCTTGTGGTAGCAATGTCGATAGAAGTTCTTATGTGGATTTGAATGTTGAAATCAATCTCCTCTTCAATATTTGAATCCTTGACTTGAATGCAACACCTAGCCCTGAATGGAAAAGAATGCTTGAATGCTCTTGAATGCGTGATCACTTTTACATACTCCAATCTTGTCCAACTTCCACCTCTTGAAAAATTAATGTAAATGAATTTGATTTGAAATTCACACAAAATCCAATTAATTTAAAAAATTAAGGTTTGATAATGTAACCACTTAATTTTGAAATTTGAATTTTGGGAAAAAAGGGAGAAATTGAAAATTTGAATTGTAAGATTGAAGACAAATCTGAGAACAATAAAAAATCTGAAAATTAAATGGAAATCCAATTTTTGTACAAATTCAAGATGATTTTTGAAAATTAGTGTTTTAACAAGTAACCTCTTAATTTTATAAAATTTAATTGTAAATTGAACAAGACAAGGAGGAAATTGAATTTGACAAACAAAATAATTTTTTAGATCCAAGATAACCACAAGCAATTTTTACAAATTACAAGTTCAATTTTAAATTTAAAAACTAGGGTTTTTAATGATTTAACCACTAAGTTTGCAGAAAGTTGAAACTTGTAAATGAAAAATATGCATCTTTGTTCAAAGGAAAGAATGCAAGATGTCAGGTTCACCAAAATGTACTGGTGGGAAAATGGTTAGTGATAGATCAGGAGGAAAACTACCCTTTCCCTCAAAGAGAGATGAGAGTTTCACTATTGATTATCCTTCAAGCTCTTTTCACCATTACATTAGGAAGAGGAGAAGATAATTCACTAGATTCAATCTCTCCATACAAAGATGGTAGATTGAATTTTGAATGAATGGAGAATGCTAAGTTTATCTCCTCTTTTTTGTTTGAAATAGAAAGGAAATTGATTGAATAATGTAGTGCAAAAGTGACAAAGAATTGTTTATAACTTGAGATCGGAATATGGGATGAAGTTGTGCACCTGGATCTAGTAGTAAAATGTTGAGACGATGTCTCCCTATGAATTTGAGGAAAAGTTGCATGGACCGTGGTGGGAACTTACATGGTCCTCCAAAAAATCCGCGAAACGAAAAGGGGTTTTCTGCCTCTGTAAATGGAGCCCAAATCCAAAACTTATAGCTACACACTTACAACCTACACATAGAAAAGAGAGGAAAATGGGTTGGGATTGGGGATTTTCCTTTAGGTCAAACCCTAGTTTTGGAATTAACCAAGTAATGAAAGAAAGTAGTTGCAAGAAGATGTAAATGAAAGACTAAATTTTAAATCACCTCAAGGGAGGTTGTGGCAGCAATGTTGATAGAAGTACTTGAATGGATTTGAATGTTGAAATCAATCTCCTCTTCAATGGTTAAATCCTTGACTTGAATGCAACACCTAGCCTTGAATGGAAAAGAATGCTTGAATGCTCTTGAATGCGTGATCGCTTTTACATACTCCAATCTTGTCGAACTTCCACCTCTGGAAAAATTAATGTAAATGAATTTGATTTGAAATTCACACAAAATCCAATTAATTTAAAAAATTAAGGTTTTGTGACTTAACCACTTAATTTTGAAATTTGAATTATGGGAAAAAAAGGAGAAATTGAAAATTTGAATTGTAAGATTGAAGACAAATTTGAGAACAATAAAAAATCTGAAAATTAAATGGAAATCCAATTTTTGTACAAGTTCAAGATGATTTTTGAAAATTAGTGTTTTAACAAGTAACCTATTAATTTTATAAATTTTAATTGTAAATTGAACAAGACAAGGAGGAAATTGAATTTGACAAACAAAACAATTTTTCAGATCTAAGATAACCACAAGCAATTTTTACAAATTACAAGTTCAATTTTAAATTTAAAAACTAGGGTTTTTAATGATTTAACCACTAAGTTTGCAGAAAGTTGAAACTTGTAAATGAAAAATATTCATCTTTGTTCAAAGGAAAGCATGCAAGATGTCAGGTTCACCGAAATGTAATGGTGGGAAAATGGTGAGTGATAGATCAGGAGGAAAACTACCCTTTCCCTCAAAGAGAGATGAGAGTTTCACTATTGATTATCCTTCAAGCACTTTTGACCATTACATTAGGAAGAGGAGAAGATAATTCACTAGATTCAATCTCTCCACACAAAGATGGTAGATTGAATTCTGAATGAATGGAGAATGCTAAGTTTATGCCCTCTTTTTTGTTTGAAATAGAAAAGAAATTGATTGAATTATGTAGTGCAAAAGTGACAAAGAATTGTTTATAACTTGAGATCAAAATATGGGATGAAGTTGTACACTTGGATCTAGTAGTAAAATGTTGAGACGAAGTATCCCTGTGAATTTGAGGAAAAGTTGCATGGACCATGGTGGGAACTTACATGGTCCTCCAAAAAATCTGCAAAATGAAAAAGAGGTTTTTTGCCTCTGTAAATGGAGCCCAAAACCAAAAATTATAGCTACACACCTATAAGCTACACATAGAAAAGAGAGGAAAATGGGTTGGGATTGGGGGCCTTCCTTTAGGTCAAACCCTAGTTTTGGAATTAACCAAGTAATGAAAGAAAGTAGTTGCAAGAAGATGTAAATGAAAGACTGAATTGTAAATCACCTCAAGGGAGGTTGTGGTAGCAATGTTGATAGAAGTGCTTGTGTGGATTTGAATGTTGAAATCAATCTCCTCTTCAATGATTGAATCCTTGAATTGAATGCAACACCTATCCTTGAATGGAAAAGAATGCTTGAATGCTTGAATGCTCTTGAATGCGTGATCGCTTTTACATACTCCAATAATGTCCAACTTTCACCTCTTGAAAAATCATGCGAATGAGAGAGTGTATGCTCCCTTAAATACATGCTGTTGGATTTGAATTTCATCATGGGCCGACATCGGGGGAGTTTCCCACCTGAGGCACAACCAATAATGCAACCCTAGGAAGGGTCCTACCCCAAAATAGGGCAGTGACTGGGGGACCACGCTCCTGTCCTAGGAGGACAGTGGTGCCACGCCCCTTCCTACCCCTTTCTCTAGGGTCGAGTGTGGATGGGGTGATGCAGAAGCCAAGAAAGAAGCTTTTTCTGCAAGTTGAGCAATCTTTGGTCTCCGATCAGGCTAGAGGATTTGAGTTCGCATGCATGAGGACCCTAATGTAGTAAAAAATTTCTAGGGTCGCAATTTTATGACACTACAGTTCCAATCAAAGGGTGATGCATTGGTAGAGAACTAAGTGCTTGTCATTGGGTTTAAGGAAGCAAAGCAACAAGATTTGAGGGTACCTCATCAATAGGGGAGAGGACCTAGTTGAGCACCCTAACTTCATGCTTCTTAAAATCCTATAAAATGCTCCTAATTTTTTACAACAACTTACTTGGCAAGTCCCATGCTTATAACTAAGGTTTCAAGCCACGTCATCAAATATGATGCCACATCAACATGCTTTTTGTCAAGGTATCCACAATAACCCCAAAAAAGGTGAGACCAATAGTTGTGCATAAGGGGGCCCCATAATTGTGCAGCTGATGTGGCATTACATGATTGGTTGCTTTTTACAACTAAGGGTACATTTCATATAATTATGGATATTAAAGTTGCAACTATTGGTGCAATGTTATTAAAAAAATTGGACATTAAATCAATAAGTATGGGCATTAAATCAACAACTAGTATCCCAACAATTGAAACACGCTCAACTATTAAGTCCCCTCCTCTAACAACTAAGAGAAAATTTTTTGACTTCTAACATAGGTAGAATTTTATGTTGTATATTTTCCTAAGGGCCATTAGAAAATACAAATGTGTAGTACATGAGGTCAATGGGTTGGCTATTTTCCAAATGATGTTTGTAACAAAGATGACAATGAAGAAGTGATAACTTCAAATCAATAGGGATAAAAAAAACTATTGAAACAAAACCTCTCAATCAAATTGCAACTAAGATGTCAATAGAGAAGTGATAGCTTCAAATCAATACAATATAGACAAATAAAGACATATATAGGAAGTGATACATAAAGAGGTTTGAGAGGGATCTCGATATAGGGTAGAGAGATGAAGGGATGACAAAATAGAGATATAGTGGTAGAGATGCAAAGAGATAAGTATAGAGGTATAGAAAGAGTGTGAGATACACAAATAAAGACATAGATAGGAAGTGATATATAAATAGGTAGAGAGGGAGCTTGATACTGGGTAGAGAGATGAAGGGATAACAAAATAGAGATAATGGGGGAGATGGAACATGAAATATGTAATGATGGTGATAGAGATACAAAGAGAGAGAGAGAGAGAGAGAGAGAGAGAGGTGAAATGGTGTGTTAGAGAGATAGAAATATTAAAAATAGAGAAAGGGGGAGAGGTGGAGAGAGAGAGATACAAAAAGAAGAAGAGATAAAAAATAGAGATGGAAAGAAGGATAAAGAAATAGGAGAGACAGATAGAGATATATGATAAAAGAAAGGGGGGAGGTAGGAGAGAGAAACAAAGAGAGATAGGTAGAAGAAGAGAGATAAAAGGGGGGAGACAGAGAGGGAGAGATATGTAGAGAGGGAAAGAGAAGAAGATGGTGGAGAGAGAGGTAGCTCAATATGTAGCTCTTTATCTCACTCTTTCTATCTTTCTATGTCTCTTTGTCTCCCTCTCTATTTTGTCTCGATCTCTCTATATATTAAAAACAATACTAACATTAATTGAAAGATAAAATTAATATTATTAAATTAAATGCAAACATAGTTAAATTCTTAAATATATTAAATTTGAAATTAAAACTGTATTTCAAATAATATATTAAAAAATAAACTAAACTAAACTAAAATTGTTAAAGCTAAAATTTTAACCTCTATAATAAAGTTACAAGTAAAATCGAATTTAAAAAGTTAAAAATAAAATGAAACCTTTTAAAATGGTAAAATATTTTTTATTTTGATTATGTAACTTTTATCATCTTTTGATATCATAGACTTGAAGTTTCATGTTTTTATTGTAGAATATTATTGGAGTTGTTTAAAAAATAATAATCAATTTTTAAAGTAAAAATTGTCAATAGAAATATTAATAATAATTAAAAATTTAATGTTATTAAAATTAATAGAAATTTTAAATATTATTCATATTTTTTCAATCAAAGATCAAATTTTAAAATAAATCATTTATGAAAAAAAACATTTCATATATGTTTTCTTTCAATCATCTACATCATTTTATAGAAATTAAAAAAGAGCCTTTAAAATCAATTTTGATGTATTATTATGTGTACATAAATTTAATAATAAAATATAATATAAAATATGAAACAAAGTAAAAATAAAAATAAATGTATTTAACTATTTTTTAATCATAAAGACATAAAGTTATTCAATATTTTTCTTTCAATGATCTATAGTATTTTATATTTAATTTAAAATTTAAAATAAATGTATTAAATTATTTTTAATCAAAATGAAATTTAAAATCAATTAATGATGAAAACCCCCAAAAAAATGTTATTTAACATATTTCTTTTTTCAATTACTTAAATTATTTTCATATAAATTAAAAATCAACTTTAAAATAGATTTTAAAATATTATTATATGTTAAAATAAATAATACAAACTAATAATAAACAAAAATACTACGTACTCGAAACAACAAGAGTGGTGGAGCTGGACTAAACGGATAATAAAGTTAAAGAATACAGTCATTTTTCTTTTCCACACTTCATCTATTGCGAGAAAATAAACGTTAAAAATAGAAAAGCACCAATGAAAAAGAAAATAGAAAATTTGACGGTTCCAATTAATTGAATAGTCTTTAAGTGTTTCATCGCAGTTTCTAATCATTGATTTTTAAAAAGAGGTCGTCCACTTCATATTAGGAGATGCCTTCAATGTAATAAAATAAAATAGTGTAGAATATTTTTAACATCTAAGAGACTAAAGGTGGTCTATGGGACAATCAATCTTATTATTTTTTGTTTTTGAAGTGTTGTGCTTTTGCTATCTCTCATTTTTTTGCACCTTCTTCTTGATGAATAAATCATGAAAATGCATTGTTGTTAAATTATTTACATATTTGAATTGGATTTCTTTATACACATCACAAGCTAGAATAGTGTGTTTTGCTATTTTCCTTATCCTCACTATGCAAAAGACAAAAATCCTATCTTTTCAAATCTGTTTAGGATTTGTCCACATACGTATTTCACACTAATGATGGTGCAAGTTAATCTTCAACAAAATAATGAATCTTTGACCACCATGGGATATTAGCTTCTAAATAGGCTTTTAGTTGTAGGAGCATGTGCACATACATCTATATGTGTTTGTACTCATGCATATATCCCCACTATTAAATTCCCCATGCGCATCATTCATATTCATACAAGAGAGATGTTTATAAACTATAAGTTGGCGAAATTAAGGTTTCACCAATTAGGATAGTAAGAAAATAATTTCACAAGATCAACCTCACATTTTTAAGAGGAAGTTAAACACAATAGATATAGCCACAATTCAATTAGAGAAGAGGGTTGAGATTTTGATTGGATTAGCTATTTTTTGTTTCCCTTTTTAGAGAGATGAAATTGTATTAGACTTGTAATGTTAGATATAGGGAAAACAATGATTAATTGGACCAGAATGTTCTAGAATTCATATAGAGCTATAGACAAATATTTTTGAAGGAAAAATGGATTAAAATTTGTAGCTAGAAATCTAAGCTGAATTGTCAAAACTAGGAGGGTGGGAGTGACTTGGTCCTGCAAATTCCAAGGTAGAGAAGTGGGATGTTTTCTGGATTAGAAAGATGCACAAAATCCACTATCAAAAGATTGGGTTGAATTTATTAGACCAAAATGATGAGAGCTACGTAGTCCTCCACTTTTTGTGCTTGTAAAGTCTAAAATTGTTCCTCATCATGTTCTCTCTCGAAATCTTTAATCGTAGCACCTGAATCAATTTCCTACACACACACACACACACACACACACACACACACAGAGAGAGAGAGAGAGAGAGAGAGAGAGAGAGAGAGAGAGAGAGAGAGAGAGAGAGAGAGAGAGAGAGAGAGAGAGAGAGAGGTTGTCGATAGGGGTTTTCTTTAGGTCAAACCCATGTTTATAAATTAACCTTGAAATTGAAATGGAAATAGAGTTGAATTGAAGTAAAATGCATTCCTTGTGAGGGAAAGGCTAGATCTGAATTTGAATGCTTGTAATTGAATTTGATACTTTGATGAAGTTTTTCTGAATCCTCATGCAAAGGGTTTATGATGTCATATAGAATATCTTCAATAAAGGTTGATCATGGATGTCATCTTGAATTCTTGAACTTGACTTGACCTCTCCTTCAATGCTTGACAAATGCTTGATTGCTTGCTTACTTGAATTTAAATTAAATTTGCTAGAGTATAATTAGGACCTATCATCATATAATATTTTATTTTTCATAATATTTTTTCTCCTTGAGTTGCACTTAGGGGGTGTTGGAGTAAATATTATTTACTCATTCTTAAGTCCAACTTAGGAATCTACCATTTATTAATTCTCATTATTGTTACTTATTTTGGCGGTTTCATGGCCAAAATAGCCTTATGTAGAATCTTAGGTCTCCTAAACAATTTATTGTAGGGGATTTTAGAAGAATAAGAAGAGAAAGGGGGGTAGGCTTTCTTTTATACCTAACTATGTATTTAATGTTTGAATTTTCGAAGTAGTTCAACATAGAGCCTTATTTCTTGCTCATTAAAGATGACCATTGATGGAACCAAATTCTTGAATAGGAGGACCAGGGTGGTGGGGAATCCTGGTATTGAGCCAAGACTAAGGCACCCATAGCACCCTGATCCTATTAATTAGGACTCATATTTAAAGGGCCAAAAGAGGATTTGAGAATGCATAATATGAGAGGGTGTAAGTAGCATCAAAGAGGACATCAAGCACTGAAAGACAAAATGTTGAGGTGAGGTCTAGGTGAAAATAAAATTGTATGCGAATACAATTTATGATGCTGCATAAAGCATTAAATATAAAATATAAATTAATAAATTTGAGTAAAAAAAAGAAAGTATTTGAACATAACCGAATTTGATAAGTAGGATATTTTTCTACAATAAGTCAAGTTATGCTATTGCTATCATGATTCAACTATATAGTTTTTGAGTCAAACTCATTAACCCATGTTTCATGAGTAGTGGTTCAGAAGAACTCATCTCTCAAGAGAATGAATGGTACACTTAGCACTTATTGCATCTAGTTGATGCTCACAGAGGTGAATCATCGGGCCTTCCTGAGAGGTCACCCATCCCAACACTACAAATCAAACGGGCTTAACCATTGAGTTATGGGTGACCTCTCTAGAAGGACCAATGTTTCACCTCTATCAGCATCACCTAGATGCAATGAGTTTTAAGTGTAACATTCATTCTCATGAAAAATGGATTCTTGTGACCCACTACTCATGAAACATGGGTCAATAAATCTGAGTTGAAAACTATACAATTGAATCTTGATAGCAATATCATTTATAATTGTGGAAACTTCCCATTTCAACATGACATGAGTTTACACATACCCTCTACTTATAGTGTCAATGACAATCCAATCCATCTAGATTTCCTTAATTAAAAACACATGAATCAAAAATTAAACTTCAATCTTCTTAGTCAAAGCACATTAGGAAGAAAAGTCTTTTAATTGAACCTTTCGTGGTGACTCTACATTATATTTATGTAAAGTTGTTATTCATGTAGTTATCTTATTCCTAATTAAAGATATATAACCCTAGCTATATTATATGCTTGTTCCATTTGGTTTTGTGAATTTAGGAAAATAAAGAGTGATCCAATTAGGGGACATTATAATTGGTATTAGAGTATGATCTTTCCATCCTATAAGGTACTAAAGATGAATCAATGAATCACTCTAGTTAATGAGAAATAATCTAAGGATACGTGTATTCTTTGTATCTACATAGAATCATGTGTATGCTTCGTGTTTTCATGTGTATGATCCATATTTGATTCATACCTAATGATTTTTTAATATATCTACTCCATGAGCATCTATGATTACTATAAACATATTCCTATTATCATGAGATTTGTAATTTTGGTTAATCTAGAATATGAGGGCAAACCAAAGGGATGTGAACTTGTTTGGAAAATAACATTGCATTTAAGGTTATAGATGTGTGTCATCATCTTAAAATATGGAATGATTCACCAAGATATCCAATGTGCAAACATATTGCCAACCTAATCATTTTTTGCAAATACAATTGGATGAGCTTTATCCTTATCTCTAAAGATGATAGAAAAATTGTCTTAATCTAAATATTGTCAATTTCCAACTTTTAGCTATTATAACTCACATTGAATTTGAAGGAGGAAATTGTTGTCACAAAATTTTGGACCCTTGTTGAACACTAGTGCTCAACAACCTGGTGAAAGATGGAAATAACCTCCAAGTGTGGAACCTTGCACATGTGAGGTTGAATCTATAGAGAAGGTCAACATCCTTATCAATTAGGGTCCAGTGTTGGACTAACCCAACACTTATAAAACCTATTCTAATATTCTAAAGGGAAAAGGGGAGAAGAAATGTTGAAAGGGAAAAGAGGTGATGCAGCTAGATTGAAGTATGTTCCTTCCCATTCCTGTGACTACACAAAACATCAATAAACCACCCAAAGGTATACACAAATCTCAATCCAACAACTATCTCCAAAGAAAAGCAAAGAGGTAAGAACCTAGCTAGATGTTGAGAGGGATTGAGAGATATCCACAAACAACACATATAGGAAAATTAACATAGACTGAAATTAGAAGATAGAATGAAGAAAGATTATAGAATAAGAGGTGCCCAACATAGTGTATTCAACAACAGAGATAAGGGAAGAAAAAATGATCTATTAAAATGAAGGCAAGGCAATTTATAGTTGCAAAAAACATAGAAATTCAAGAAGAGAAAAGGGAGAAGAACCCTTTTAAAGAGCTACAAAATTTTCCTTTATAGATCAGGGCGTAACTCAGAGGGAACACAAAGTTTAGAAATCCTAACCAACTAGGGCTAGGTTACAAAAAAGAGAGGATCAAATCAAATAGATTGATATGATGGTTGTGTATCTAAAAATATCTCCCAGAATTGGGAAAGAGCAACAATCCCTAAAAAAGGGAAGAATCCCTACAAAAATAGTGTCTAGTTGTCCTTTTCCATGCCCAAAAGTATTCAATATACAATATATGAGAATGGGCAGCTTGAGAGAATAATATACAGAGTCATGGAGGAGTAATAGAAATCATCCCTCGATCCTCTAATAGTGGTTGAGATAGATCGGATTTGATTTGGTTAGCCGACGAGATCAGAAACTAATTTTTGACCCATTAATTTGGAAACCACCCTGCATAAATTTTTGAATTTAAATGATCACCTCCAGTTTAAATCTAGGCCATTAGATCCTCCTTATCATGCATAGATGGATGACCAAGATTGCACCATGAAGGTCAGGCCCATCAACTAAACAACCATGTTGCAGTATCGCAACCAAAGAGAGAACATATTCTTTAACCATTGCAATACCATGATGAAACAACTACACCACTTGCAGACTATCACCATATTGTAGGGGGAAAGCTGTTGGGATCCAAGAACATTGAGGGGGGGGGGGTGAATCAAGGTTCTACCAGAATGGAGAAATTTAACCTTATTAATACAACAACTCAGCAACTGGTAAACATAAAAGCATATAACAATAAGAAATAATGCAACCACAAAGATGAACACCATAACACCACAAATTTATACATGGAAAATCTCAAAAAAGAAAAACCACGATGGGATTGGAGACCCACAATATCTATCCACTAATCAAATGAACAAATATTAAAATAAGGGGCCTACACATGCAAGAAGACCAATAGCCTAGAGCACACAACTCATCACAAAATGAGTCTCACTAACTACATTTAAAGCATCAGACAACAATCTGGAATGAAGATTGAACTACAAGAATAGCATCTCCTATGCCTGAGTACAGTTCTGGTTACGCTCAATACCAGAGGCCTTAAACCTCTTCCACAAACCCAATTCGATCACCTATGATCTACCAAGTCCTCTACATACGATTATTACATTCTTCGCTTGCATACCATGATCTACAAAGAGATTTTACATATATTTATACCAACCTGGGACCTAAACAATTAGGTCAGCCACCTAAACAATAATAAAATAAATTCATAACTTAAACCCACAATATAATGATCAACCAAGTCAACCTAATACCAAAACAACGTAATCTAGTCAATGAAACCAACCGGTAATGCATTAAGCCATACATTACATAAATCGGTCCATAACCTAGCAGAGTAACCACTGAACCTATAATAGGTCACCATAAGCCAAATGAAACACCATGAACAACTGGAACAAAAATAGGATAACCATCAGCATATGGATAACCTTCTAGAAGCCACACCAACACCACTTATGCATAGTATCAAAAGATCTTCAACAAAGCTGTGTCAGTAAAACCCTTACCGGTAACCAAAAGGCTTACTAGAACAAGTGATAGATTCTGGATCATCAAATCCTGAACCAATTGAATGTGATACACATCAGGAACACATGAATAACCAATCCAAACCATTTCCATAGACCAAAGAATACCAGATCAACATGATCTTACCAACTGAAAACCAATCATCCTACCAAGACCAATCTTATACCGGTAAACAACCAAAGTAGCTAGTGTTGTTGGTGCTGCCATCAATGACAAACATCAATGCAACACATAATCAAATCCTCCAAATTGCTAACAATCTCCCCCCTTTGGCATTGATGGAAACACTAGATGTGAAAAACATCCAGGTGCCAAGAAATGCCAAACAAGTCTCCCCCAATGGGATACAATGAGATTCTATACCAATTAACCATCCATAGATCCGAACCAAACTCCCCCTATGGGATACAACCAATCTAAAATATTGTTCCTCCTCCTTGTGCCAATAATGTCCCCCTTAGACTGATATATCTCTTAAGCCTTGTTTGCCACATAAATCTCTCCTCCTAATGTATATAACTCCTTAAGTTTTTCACATCAATATCTCTCCCCCTTTGACATCAATGCCAGAAATTTGACATAAACATCAAAGAAAAATTATAAACCACTGAATCACAAGACTAACTACTCCCCCAGAGTAGAAGCATCACCACATCAATCATGAATAAATAATAGCTCTGATAATGCATACCAGATTGATGGCAAATAATATCACTCGGGTCTCTCCCAGAGGGGCAGAAAAACTCAACCTAGCAGACTTTATTTGCTTCCACCAAATCCTTCAAAAATGTATACTAGATAGAAATACCAAATTCTTTGATATGTCAATAGCAACAGATTTATCACACGAATAACTATTGGTAAATTACAATCTAGCTATATATCCTTCAACATTTTCTTCATCCATAGAACTTGTGTACAATTAGTAGCAGCAACAACATACTCAGCTTCAATAGTAGATAAAGAAGTACATGACTATTTCTACTGATCCATGAAACAAGTTTCTTTCCAAGAAAGAAAGCTTCGCCGGATGAGCCTATCCGATTACCTATTTCTCTAGCCCAATCTGCATATGAACATGCTCAAAGTGTAAAGTCATCATAAAACAAAAACCATACCATAAAATCCTTGAAAATATCTGAAAAATCCTAGCTACCGGAGCAAGGATTCAACATAATCAATTCCTTCCTTCTGAGAATATTCATTGCAAACCAATCAAGCCTAGTTCCAATATCATCCAAGTCCATGTGTTGTCCTTTACTAACTGATCAAATTCCTCTTCCATAGCTTTCATCCAAAATTCATCTTTACATGCTTCAATAACTGATGCTGATACAATTAAATAATTTCAACATACCTCATCAATTGCCAACCTTCTCCTTGTGCAATTATCTAATCTTCTGAATGATTCAACCTTACATACCTAGGAGTCTTCTAAATTTCTATTCCTGATCTTTAGTTACTATTGAATTTTTTGATACTGTTGGAGTAACTGGTTCAACATTCTGTTCTGGGAAAGGTGTTGCCAGTTCAGGTAAGACCATTTCCACTATCGGTTCTCTCTCATCCATCTTGACATAAGTGCTCTCCATAATTCTCTGCAATCTTTTGTTATAATATCTATATGCTTTTCTTTCATTAGAATAACCAAGAAATATTCCTTCATCATATCTAGGATCAAACTTGCCAATGAAATCATCTCTCTTGATATAAAATTTACTACCAAATATTTTGAAGTACTTAACTGTAGATGTACGACCACACCATAACTCATAAAGTGACTTACTAGTAAACCAGACTAGATCCAAGATCCAACAAATCTTTGCTAGTTAACCTTCAAACTGACTTCTCTGAATATTTGAAACAAACTTTACGACCACTACCAGGGGAAATGCAATATCTGTCATCAATTTGCCTCCCCCTAAGGTGAATTCCTTAGTTACCGGATGAGTTTCATGCTGGTGTAGGAACATTCTGCTTTGTCAGTTGAGTGACCAAGGTATATCCTACATCCAAATGAACATTTGGGGCAAATGATTATGTCGGTTGAGCCTCAAACTTCATAACCCACTTCTTCTCATGCTCCTTCTGAATGTCATCAACCTTCTGCTTTCCCTTCTCGTTATATTTATCACTTCCTGTTGGTAGGTTCTTGCTATGTTAGCAATATGTTCTACTTTGTTGCATGCATAGCAGGTGACACTATTCTTCTAAATTTCCTTATTGTAACCTTGACTATTCCTTGACCTGCATTGATTAGCCATATGTCCAAACTTTCCACATGCATGACATTTCACATTCCTTCTACAATCTTCTATATATGACCATACTTCTTACAATTTGAACACTGGTTGGGAACTACATTATTATTTTGATTTTCTCTATTTCTACAATGTCTTGCCATATGACCAAATTTATTGCAAACAAAATATCTACCATTAAATTTATGTGCATTGGGTTGTCTTACCAGTGACCTCCGATTTCGGTTGACCTTTTGATCATCATGCATACCAGATGTCTAATCTTCATTTGGAGTACCAGAGCTTTCTCCATGCTCAAATCCAAGACCTCTAGTGTCTCTGGTGTCCCTTTGATCCTTCAATAATTCATCACGATTAGCAAAACTAACCTTGAACTTATCTTTGTATTCATTTGTAGCATCCATATCTCCTCTTAGGACTGTTACCATTATTTCCAATTCTTGCTCATTGCTCTGTGATTGCACCAATTCAGTTCTCAACACATCATTCTCATGCACCAACCTAATGCATTCCTTTGATCTATCTTTCAGAGATATAGCAAGATTTTCTTCATTCTTCTTCTGGTCTTCAATCTCCTTGGACATCCTCATAGTTAGGGCTTGCATTTCATTCTTCATGAAAATATTCTCCTGACTCAACTTCTGACATTGTTCCTTAAGGGCATCCTTCTCCTCATCATCCTGATTTTCTAAAAGTTCCTTTTAGCTTAAACAACCGACGACCTGTCCTATAGAATAAAAATTAATTCCTTTGTAGATCTCAACTCATCTTGCATCTTGATGTTCTTCAATCTTTCAACATCATAGTCTTCAAGTGCTACATGAAGTTCCTTCCTTAAACTTATCTCCATAGATTCCGGATACAAGATCTTTCTCAAGCTATTAGAATTCCTCTGAGGCACTAGGATCTTATACCAAATGTTGGGATCCAAGAACACTGAGAGGGGGGGTGAATCAGTGTTCTACTAGAATGGAGAAATTTAACCTTATTAATACATCAACTCAGTAACTTGTAAACATAAAATCATATAACAATAAGCAATAATGAAACCACAAAGATGAACACCATAACACCACATATTTATACATGGAAAATCTCAAAGATGAAAAATCATAGTGGGATTGGAAACCCACAATATCTATCCACTGATCAGATGAACAAATATTACAATAAGGGGCCTGCACAAGTAGGAAGGCCAATAGCCTAGAGCACACTGCTCATCACAAAAGGAGTCTCATTGACTACATTTAAAGCATCCAACAACAATCTGGAATGAAGATTGAACTGAGGGAATAACATCTCCTATGCCTAAGTATAGTTCTAGTTAAGCTCAATACCAAAGGACTTAAACCTCTTCCACAAACTAAATTCACTCACCTATGATCAATCAAGTCCTCTGCATATGATTATTACATTCTTCGTTTGCATACCATGATCTACAAAGAGATCTTACATATATTTATACCAACCCTGGACCTAAACAATTAGGTCGGCCACCTAAAAGATAATAAAATAAATTCATAACTTAAACCCACAATCTAATGATCAACCAAGTCAGCCTAATACCGAAACAACATAATCCAATCAATGAAACTAACTGGTAATGTATTAAGCTGCACATTACATAAACCGGTCCATAACCTAGCAAAGTAACCACCAGACCTATAATAGGTCGCCATAAGACAAATGAAACACCACAAACAACTTGAACATGAACATGATAACCATCACCATCTGGATAACCTTCTAGAAGCTGCACCAACACCACTTATGCATAGTATCAAAAGATCTTCAACAAAGCTCTATCGGTAAAACCCTTACCGGTAACCAAAAGGCTTACTAGAACAAGTGATAGCTTCCAAATCATCAAATCTTGAACCAACTGAATGTGATGCACATTAGGAACACATGAATAACTAATCCAAACCAATTCCATAGACCAAATCATATCAGAGCATACCGGATCAAAATGATCTTACCAACTAGAAACCAATCATCCTACCAGGACCAATCTGATACTGGTAAATAACCAAAGCAACTAGTGTTGCTGGTGTTGCAATTAATAACACACATCAATGCAACACATAATCGATTCCTCCAAATTTCCAACACAAGCAGTGGTTAGGGATAACCACTGCGACCCTTTGATATCCATATTCACATATCCATATTTGCCTTGTGGGGTGGCAGGGAAAAGAACCTCCTTTCTTCCCCTCCATCTCATTCTTTATTCATGGCCTTTTGAAATCTCTCATAGGGTGGCGGGGAAATATGCGCCTTGAAAATGAGTTGGTGCCACCAACCAAACAACCATCACAACATCACAGCCAAGGGTGGGACCCAGTTCCTGATCACTATGAAATAGTGATAACACTTGATTCCCTCATATCCCTAGCCAAATTCCCTACCATGCATTTATGAAAAAGTAGAATAGTTGTTGTGTTCCTTTTTGTGAGGAAAGAGTGATAACCATCTACCAAGTGATAACAACTTATAACTCTTTCCAACATCACTTATCACACAGTCGCACAAAAGTGGAACAGTTGTAGCAAGGGACAAAAGTGGAAAGTTCCCGACTACATCATGACCGATAAAAAGAACTCCTACTAGCTAGTAGCAGGTGAAAGGGGTTGGTCCCGCCATGAAGAAAGGACCCTTTCAGTAAACTTTAAGTGAAATGACCACCCTTTCCAATCAACAAAGGAAAACAATAAGGCTAAAAAAGGTTAAGGAAAAAGCCTTAAGGGTTTAGGGTTTTAACAAGGTTCTTAACAAGGTTAAAAGCCTTAGGGGTTTTAACAAGGTTCTTAGCTAGTGAATATATCTCAGATTGGTTGTCTGCATGGCTAAGGTTGACGCAAAAATGGTCAAATAAATATATAAGTATTAATTCAATTCTACAACTTATGATAATATCTGAGTAGCAAAACAAAAATTCCAAATTACAAGTTAGACCCTGTGATCATTTAACTATTACTTGAGGACAAGCAATTTTAGGAAGGGTTGATTGTCATGGACCCATCAAAATAGATTGTAGCTTGTATAATTGTGAGCTTGTAAAATGTAAACAATGCATAACCTACTCTTATACCACAAATAACTAGAAGTTTGACTTTCACAAGTACACCAATGAAACAATAAAGAAATCAATAAAACATGAATTATACCTAAAAATATTGATTCCTTATTGTTGTCCCATTGTGCTCTATCTATTGAGGTCTTACTATCAATTTTAGCTAGCTCGTATATCTTGCAAAAATGATACTAAGATGACTTCAATGAGGAGCTATGTGGTGAATAAAAATGCAAAGTGGATTGTCCCTACAATGCAAAATAACTATGATGATGATATGAGAAGGAAGATGGTATGAAGCTACAATTATTATGCAAGCTAATTGATATAAATATTATCCAAACTATGATAAAAATACAATGATTATGATACTAAGCTAATTCTAAGCCAATGACACACTTTATAATTTCTAGAAATCTCTTGAAAGCATAAAAAGCTCTTGAAATTCACTATTTTCTTATCAACGAAAATTAGGATGTGAGATCTCCTTTTATAGAAAATCCATGGATTTGATCCTAGGTGGCAAAGATCAATGGATGAGAATTGGTCATTTAACAATGGATGGATGAGATTGAATTAGTTGAATTGTGAGAGATAAAGGGGGATGATGTTCCTCCAACATTGGCAAAATGGAGGAAAAGATGGAAGGAGAGGCCACATGCCATGCGTCTCTCAAATACCATGAGGAAGAAGAGGAAGAGACATTCCAAGTTGTTGGAATGTGAGAGATAAGATAGGTTTCATGAAACATTTGTCTCATGAGTCACCTTTGACCATGGTGAGGTGTAGAGACTAAGATCTTGAGAATAGGGAAGGTGGAGAATGAATAGGGAGTGAGATGACACATAAGTCTCCACTTCTTTTTGACTAGGTAAGGATGTTGAGAATAATTAGGTGATTAAATATTAAAAATATTTAATTTATTAGCCACATGAGGATGAGGTAGCAAGTGAGGTGTAAATATGATGTGGAAGTGTGATGCATATTTCAAGAATTGACTTTGTCTTTTAGAGGAATATTGAAATAATTTTGAATTATTTTATCAATAGAGACTTTAGAAGACTTAGGAATTAAGAAGACTAAGATATTATGAATCACATAAATAAATCAAATAATTTATTTAGTGATAAAGGAATAAATACTAATTAAATAATTGATATTTAATTAAGTTATTTTTGTAAGGAAGTTAAGTAGCAGAAACAACTTCCTACACTAACCTTGAGAGGAGGGTAATGCAAAAAATTTTCAGATCGTTACAACAGTTACAGAAAAATAGAAATAGATATAATAGCATTCATACCACAACACAGTGATTTACGTGGGGAAAACCCTTTCGGGAGAAAAACCCCACACTCCAAAAGCAGCTCAATATTTTATTCAGCAATCAAACAGATTACAGCATACTTGCAGAGCAAGCTCTTTGCAGGAGTACCACTAATCAGAGATTCCGAGGCAACTCAATAGCCATAAGACTCTTACACACAACCTCTATCTCACACACCTCATAAATAGGAGATACAATACAAGAAATCGTCAAACGGTATTACAAAACCATGGGCTAAAACCACCCAATAAGGTGTAGCCGACCTTATCTCCCTTCTATGACATGTTAAAGCACACATCAACACATGTCGCTCCCTTTTACAGCTCATTTATGTATTCGATACAAATTATTTTTCCTATTTCAGGAGTACAAACTTCCGGAGGCCATAACTTGAGAACCGGGTGTCCGATTGACGAACCGTTTGAAGCACCGGAAAGCTCGCGAAGTGCTCTATCACCTCGTAACCTACTGCACCGGTTACGGCCACTTTTTAGGGCATTTCAGAGCCTCTAAAGCCTCCAAAATTAAGTATAAATATTTTATCACACCCCTCCAAGATGAAAACTTTAATATCTTCAAAACTAGCTGTGACCTTGCGACGCAACTTTACCAGAATGCTTATCTAGCCAACCAGAAGCTTCAGGGAGAGTTTCGCACCATTTCATGTTCAAATGAAAACTTACTATAAATAGTAACCTCGCATAAATGCAAGGTTGAGACACCATTTTTCCCAACAAATCTCCCACTTGTCGAACACCTTGCAAGAGTGGAAGGGAATGTCAACACAATGAATCAATTGCTAGGGGCCATAAGGCCCATAGACTCTGAACACCATCTGAACTTCTCTATGCTCACAGCCTTAGTTAAAGCATCTGCAACATTCATCAAAGTTTCCACCTTAACCAGCTTCACCCTACCATCCTCGACCATATCTCTAACAAAATGATACTGAACATCAATATGTTTGGTCTGGGCATGAAATGTCGGGTTCTTAGCTAGGCTAATTGCACTCTGACTGTCACAGTAAACTGTCACTGTACCTTGTTTTATTCCAATATCCGAACACAGTCTCTTAAGCCAAATGGCCTCTTTACAAGCATGAGTAGCTACCATATACTCTGCTTCAGTAGTGGATAAAGCAACCACAGTCTGTCGCTTACTCATCCAACTAATTGCACCACCAAACAAAGTAAACACATAAGCACTGGTGGATCTTCTGCTATCAATATCACCTGCCCAATCTGAATCCACATAACCATGGATATCAAGGGAAGTCATGTCTCCAACTGAATTACCATGATAATACAAAGAATACTCTGAAGTACCCTTCAAATATCTGAAGACTCTTTTGACTGCATCCCAATGAACTCTACCAGGATTAGACATATATCTAGAAAGTACTCCCACTGCTTGGGCAATGTCTGGTCTAGTACAAACCATAGCATACATCAAGCTTCCAACCACACTCTGGTAAGGCACTCTGCTCATGTCTTCCATCTCCAATGGGGATGTTGGACAATCTGGAACAGATAGTTTCATTCCAACTGTAAAAGGAACACTCAATGGTCTACAATTCTGCATGTTGAACCTCTATAACACTGAATTCACATACATACTCTGGCCTAGCCATAGCTTTCTGTTCACCCTATCTCTTCTAATTTCCATCCCAAGAATGTGCTTTGCTGCACCAAGATCTTTCATTTCAAATTTAGCAGCGAGCTGAGACTTTAGTTCTGAAATCATACCTTTCCCTTTACCAATGAATAACATATCATCGACATACAATGCAATGAATAAGAAATGATCACCATCAAATTTATAATAAACACAGTGATCTGATTTAGAACGTTCAAATCCCAAACTCAACACATATGTATCAAATTTCTGGTACCACATCCTAGGACTTTGCTTGAGGCCATACAAAGATTTCTTCAATTTACAGACCAAATTACTTTTGCCTTTCACCACATAGTGCTCCGGCTGTGTCATATAAATATCTTCCTCCAAATCACCATGAAGGAAAGTAGTTTTCACATCCATTTGCTCAACCTCTAAATCATAAGCAGTAGCAATAGAAAGCAAAAATCTAATGGACGTCATTTTTGCAACAGGAGAAAATATCTCACTGTAATCAACACCCTCAACCTGAGAGTAGCCTTTTGCAACCAACCTTGCTTTATACTTCTCAATGCTTCCATCTGAACCAATCTTTTTCTTGAACACCCATTTACAACCAACAGGTTTTTGTCCTTTAGGCAATGGTACAAGATCCCATGTATCATTCTTTTTCAAAGCTGCCATTTCTTCCTCCATAGCAATCTTCCAGGATTCTGCATCATTCATACCTAATGCCTCTTCTACAGATTTCGGTTCATCCACACTAGTATTCAGAGCAAAAATACATCTCCAATCATTAGGTGAATACCTTTAAGGTGGTTGTCTATGTCTTGTAGACCTTCGAACAAGCTGAGTTGGAGGTTCTTCCTCCTCTTCTGAAGATTTAGAGCTAGACAAGCTCTCCTCAACTTCTTGCCTATCTAGGGGTCTTGATTCAACTCTTTCAGGTGTAGAAGGAAGTTGAATCACATCTTCTTTTTTAGTCTGTTCTGGCTGCAATGTAACAGAAGGAGACTTAATTTCTCTAAAAATAACACTTCTACTATGAATTACCTTTTGTGCAATAGGGTCCCAAAGCTTGTATCCTTTCACACCATAACTATACCCGATGAAGATACATTTCACAGCCTTGTTCTCCAACTTTGTTCGCTTCTCCTTTGGCACATGTGCATATGCCTCGCAACCAAAAACTCTAAGATGTCTCAATGAAGGCTTGTGACCTGACCATGCTTCCATAGGCGTTTTATCAACAAGAGATGATGTAGGAGACCTGTTAATCAGGTAGCAAGCAGTGGCAACAACTTCAGCCCAAAACTTTTGTTCGAGACCAGCACCACTCAACATACTCCTAGCCTTCTCCATCAGTGTCCTGTTCATTCTTTCTGCAACTCCATTCTGCTGTGGAGAATACGGAGTTGTCTTCTGCCTGTTAATTCCACAGTCTTTACAGAATCTATCAAAATCATTAGAGCAAAACTCACCGCCATTATCAGTTCTCAAACATTTTATTTTCTTTCCAGTCTGCAACTCAACCATTGCTTTAAATTCTTTAAAATGACTAAAAACTTTAGATTTACTCTTTAGAAAATAAACCCATGTCCTTCTACTAAAATCATCAATAAATGAAACATAATATGTGGATTTTCCAATCGAAGAGACATCTACTGGACCAAACACATCAGAATGGATAAGATCCAAAACACCACAAGTTTTATGAGAACTAGAGTAAAACTGAACGCGGTTTTGTTTTCCATAAATGCAATGCTCACAGAAATCAAAGTCAAGATTACAATCATTCAAACCTTCAACAAGGTTTTTATTTTTCAAGGTCCTTAGACCCTTTTCTCCAATGTGGCCAAGTCTCTGGTGCCATAACATAGTCTTCTCTGCAGGTAACTTTGCTTCAGACGAAAGAGCACCCTTAGGTACCCAAAAACCATTTCCATCTGTTGAAGTTGAAACCTTCAAATCTTCCAGTGAAGTATCCGCAGATTTACTTTTTACAGAAGTGCTATTACACTCAACAGTGTATGCTTCAAGCTTATACAAAGTGCCAAACCTGACACCTCTAGCTACTACCATAGCACCCTTAATCATCTTACATCCTGCTTCAGAAAAGACTACCTGCACACCTGCATCTATCAGTTTGCTCACAGATAACAGGTTTTGTTTTAATCCAGGGATATGCAGCACACCATTAATCCTTTTTATTCTACCATCAGAAAACCTGATTCTAACTTTACCTCGACCAACAATGTCTAGATGTGAATCATCACCCAAGTACACCTTACCTCCATTAAATCCTTCATATTCAGAAAACCAATCTCTATTGGAAGTCATATGAAAAGATGCACCTGAGTCAATTAGCCAGGCATCATTACCTGCATGAGTCGTCAAAGCCGCAATAAATGCATCGCCATCTTCCTTGTCGGACTCAGAATCAGAATCGAACTTTTTCTTTTTCTTCTTCTTCTTTTCTTCTTTGCAGTCCTTACGGATGTCACCCAGCTTACCACAATTCCAGCAAATGACTTTGGACTTTCCAGGAGATTTTGATCTCCCTTTCGATTTGGACTTGTCGCACTTCTCATTCTTCTTGCCTTTCTCCTTAGGTCTTCCACGAACGGTTAGGGCTTCCTTTGAACTGATGGATACCTTCCTTCGCATCTCTTCACCGAGTAGGGCACCCACCACGTCTTCAGATTTCAAAACAACAGAAGTACTACCAATAGCCATAACAAGAGAATCTCATGAATCAGGCAAAGAACAAAGCAAGATCTGACATTTCTCCTCCTCGTCCATCTTAACACCGACGGATACTAATTGAGCCACCAACATATTGAATGCTTCCAGGTGGTCTGCAATTCGTCCACCCTCTTCCATCTTCAAGGAATACAATTTCTTTCTTAAGAAAATTTGATTTAATAAAGATTTCACTTGATACATCTCACCAAGCTTAGTCCATAGCTTCTTTGCAGAGTTCTCTTCATGGACATTGATTAGAACAGAGTCTGCCAAGCATAGTCTGATTAGACCCTTGGCTTTTCGGTCCATAACATCATACTGAGCTGCTGCAGTAGGATCTGAGGGCCTTTGGACATTCGCATCAACAGCATCCCAAAGATCTCGATCTATTAGCAGATCTTCCATCTTCAGCTTCCACATCTCAAAATTACTTCCATTAAATTTCTCCACCTCTATTCTCCCCGATGAACTTGCCATCTGAATATTCCTGCAACAAGATCAAAAAGTGTCTTCTGCACAAGCTCCCACTCAAATCTGGATTAGTTCAAAAAACCCAACTTCCCACAATTGAAACCAAAGGTGATCAGGCTCTGATACCACTTGTAAGGAAGTTAAGTAGCGGAAACAACTTCCTACACTAACCTTGAGAGGAGGGTAATGCAAAAATTTTTTAGATCGTTACAACAGTTACAGAAAAATAGAAATAGATATAATAGCATTCATACCACAACACAGTGATTTACGTGGGGAAAACCCTTTCGGGAGAAAAACCCCACACTCCAAAAGCAGCTCATTATTTTATTCAGCAATCAAAACAGATTACAGCATACTTGCAGAGCAAGCTCTTCGCAGGAGTACCACTAATCAGAGATTCCGAGGCAACTCAATAGCCATAAGACTCTTACACACAACCTCTATCTCACACACCTCATAAATAGGAGATACAATATAAGAAACCATCAAACGGTATTACAAAACCATGGGCTAAAACCACCCAATAAGGTGTAGCCGACCTTATCTCCCTTCTATGACATGTTAAAGCACACATCAACACGTGTCGCTCCCTTTTACAGCTCATTTATGTATCCGATACAAATTATTTTTCCTATTTCAGGAGTACAAACTTCCGGAGGCCATAACTTGAGAACCGGGTGTCCGATTGACGAACCGTTTGAAGCGTCGGAAAGCTCGCGAAGTGCTCTATCACCTCGTAACCCACTGCACCGGTTACAGCCACTTTTTAGGGCATTTCAGAGCCTCTAAAGCCTCCAAAATTAAGTTTAAATATTTTATCGCACCCCTCCAAGATGAAAACTTTAATATCTTCAAAACTAGCTGTGACCTTGCGACGCAACTTTACCGGAATGCTTATCTAGCCAACCAGAAGTTTCAGGGAGAGTTTCGCACCATTTCGTGTTCAAATGAAAACTTACTATAAATAGTAACCTCGCATAAATGCAAGGTTGAGACACCATTTTTCCCAACAATTTTTAGGTGTATACAATAACAATTAGGTCACAACCCATATCTCAATCAAATTGCAGCCATTAAGTCTTGATGGAATGAAACAATGGTCCCACTAAGGGTCGATTAATAGACCAAAATGACAATGTTCAAACACAAAAATAAATATGAAATAAGAATGATTAAAAAAAGGAAACAATGAATAAGCCATATATAGATCACTGCATCACAAGCAAAGAAAGCAAAGGGTTATAGTAGTAAGATACATCAATAATTATAAATTTGTATTATTCATATAAGACATCACAAATTTCTAGTATTTAGTTGATAGACACAAACGAGTTAATAACACTTTCCCCTGACCCATTAATGGGTATTATAGAATTAATCCTAATTGCCAGCAAAAAAAGGAAAAGTTAGCAACTTGGCAACCTCTTGAACATGGATGGACTAAAGTGAACTTTGACGGGGTAGCTCATGGCAACCCAAGTACCCTGAGTGTGGGATGTGTAGCAAAGGATTGTTGTGGTAGAGTTATTGCAAAGGGCATGTAACGCTTAAACCCGGGAACTAACAAGGAAGCTAAAGTTCAAGCTGTCTTATTAGCAATTCATTTGGCAAGAAGGATCAGGGTAAGTGCACAAAGATGGTGGTCAAAAAGGGGGGTATAAGTGGACACTTTTTTTATGAAATTAGATGAACCTGAACTTGGAGGCAAAATTTGAAAGTCATCCACTCAAGATATGAAGATAATCAAAGAACAAATATTGTAGTACTTTGAATCTAGTTTTCAAACTACTAAACTTTTTCAAAATTCGATAAGATTAAGGGGGTCAAATCTTTCATGCATGAAAAAATAGACCCTGATTTTTTTTGAAAAACATAACATTGTGTCTGATGTGCGCATCAAAAATGTCATAGTTAGATTTAGTATTTTGATAAATCCTTTAGTAGAAAGATAGTTAAGAGTGAACACTAGAAGATGTGTATTTTTTTGTAATTTTTTGTTTAGTATTTTTTTTTAACAATTTTTCCAATCGAGCACATCTTGAAAATTAAGTACTTGTTCATGCACGAAGCGTAACTTGCACTAAAAAAAATTGAAAATACAATTTTTTTCCTAAATTGTAAAGAATCAAGTGTACTAAAATAATATATAATTTTAAATTTTTTTTGGATAAGTAGATCAAAAGTTATTAAAAAAATGGTACACGTATGTCTATGAGAACTATAGAGACATTGGTAAAAGAAATTCAATAATAATATGTTATTGTTGTTCAAATTTAGAAAGCTCAGAAGATGGGTGAGAATATGGTGGCAATTTTAGAAATACCCACTTGATGAGGTATAAACCTGATGATGACAAAGTCGAGAAACCAAGTGGATAAAATAAACATGTCAAAAAGGAGAGAAATTGAGGAAAATCAAACTTCCAACCCATAGCTTTGTCATCCAGCCCTATTTCCAAGCCTAAATAGTCAAAGCGCATATGGGGCACCTATAGTATAAAAAGCACGTACGAGGTACTTATTGTGTAAGAAGCGTGTATGCTCCATCTTTACTATAAACAACGCGTACACACTACTTTTGTTTAAAATTTGGGAGTGTGTATAATATGATATTGTATATATAATATATGCATATACATATAATATATAATTTATATATAAGATATAAATATATAATATATAATATTTATATATATGTATAATAATATATAATACATTTTATATAATAAATAATATATTAAGTATACATATACACACATGTGTGTATGTATGTGTATTGTCTCCCTCTCTCCCCCTCTCAAGCACGTAAATGCTCTCTCTCTCCCTCTACCTCTCTCTCCCTCCCTCCCTCTACCTCTCTCTCCCTCTCTCCCTTTTCTCTCTCTCTCTCTCTCTCTCCCCCCCCCTTTTCCTTCACATTTTCTTTACTACAAATAGTGCGTACGGGGTACTGATCCTATTAGCTCTCTGCCATGCCATAACATTTTTAAGGCGTAGGAGTGCGTATGTGCTAATTATGAGTTCTAAGTGCATACAGGGTGAAAAAAATACTGTTGGGCTTGCCAACATTTTAGGGACTAACAGCGCACATGCGGTTATTAATATACCATGTACGGGGTACTTAGACATAGTTCTATTTGCCCAAGAGCCTCAACGACCTCAAAAGAAGTTTTTGAGATCGTTGAAGGCCCCACTACAACCGTGTATGTACTTCTATTACTATTTTATACATAGAAGTAAGTGAATTCTTTTGTTTTTGCATGATTTCAAATCATTGAATTGTTGTTCTTATTAGTTTTGTCAACATTATTGTGATTGTTTAATAGTTTTAATTCAAAAAAATAATGATAAGATGCATATTTATGGTTATTTTTTTGTTTATGAACTTTAGTTTACATATATATGTAATACAATTCTATTTAGGACAACCAATATCAACCATGGGAAAGAACAAGCCAAGAACGATGGAACAACGAGAGGCTGAAAAGGAAAGACAAAGGCAGTGTATGAAGAAATTACGTGACATAAGAACAATGGGAGAAGAAGGTATGTCATCCTCAACATCTCAATTCGATTTACCAAATGAATATAATGTACCTAATGTAATTGAAGAAGAGACATTTAAAATACCGTATGATCCTAATGCAATTGAAGAAGATACCATAATGAATAATCAATTAAATGATGAACATACACCTGCTCTATTTGATGAATTGAATGTACACAATGCACCATTGTTAACACCTCCTAGAATCATTCGTAGGAAACCAAAGTATCTAATTGACATTGATGAGAATATATTGAAGCCAATGCCCGATAAAATGAATGAATGAACTTGTAGGAGAATGGTTAAAAGAATATGGCAAAACTGTTTTGAAAAATTAAATCAAACCTTAAGATGTCAGTGAAAGTTTGACAATTTTTTGGACTCAGGGAACTTGAGAGATCGCGCCAATAGGGTATGACTCTTGACGTTCTAGCGCTTTGGGATGCATGAGAGAAGCATGCCTAATGTAAACCTGCCCACCCAGATGCGCTCGTGATGTCGGTTTCTACACACGATGAACCAAATCAATTATAGCCTATCTTGCAACTTTGCATTGCATGCAACTGATAGTTTTTGTAGTAGGCAAAAGAATGCTACCATTTGAAAATGGATCTGATTCATCAAAAACCAACATAGGACATTGTAGAGGAGCCTCACGCGACCACACAGGTTCAAACAGATCAATCATATGTGTCCTAGATTGGAAGAAATAGTCTGTCAAAGTTTGACAATTTTTTGGACTTAGGGCACTTGAGAGATTGCGTCGGTAGGGTATGAATGTTGATGTTCTGATGCTTGGGGATGCATGAGAGGAGCATTCCTAGCATAAAATGGCTGACTCGAAAGTGCTCATGATGTTGGTTTGTTCACATGATAAACTAAATCAATTCTAGCATATCTTGCAACTTTGCATTGCATGCAACTGACAGTTTTTGCAACAGACAAAAAATGCTACCATTTGAAAATGGCTCCAAATCCTCAAAAACCAAGATTGGAAATTATAGAGGACCCTCACACAACCCCATAGTTCAAACAGATCGATCATATGTGTCCTATATTGGAAGAAACAATCCATCAAATGTTTACATTTTGTTGGACTCAGGGCACTTGAGAGATCGCTCTGGTAGGGTATGACTCTCGACGTTCTGATGCTTTGGGATGCATGAGAGGAGAATGTCTAGGGTAAACCTTCCCATTCAGACACACTCGTGACATTGGTTTGTGCACATGACAAATTGAATCAATTCTAGCCTATCTTGTATCTTTGCATTGCATACAACTGACGATTTTTGCAGTAGGCGAAAAAATGCTACCAATTGAAAATGGCTCTAAGTCATCAAAAATAGAGATAGATCATTGTAGAGGAGCCTCACATGACCCCACAGGTTAAAACAGATTGATCATATGTGTTCTAGATTGGAAGAAATGGTCCATAAAAGTTTGACAATTTTTTGGACTCAAGGTACTTGAGAGATCATGCTGGTAGGGTATTGTATATGGTGAAAATAGAAACAACAATATTGAAAGACTAAATGAATTCAACCATAAAAACCTAGCCTAACAACAACAAAGATCCACCATAACATATGAAGATTACCTAAGACAATGCAAATCAAATGAAATCACAAAGATTATACCATCACATGTCCAATAGGGTTTGGATCTCCATTCTTCCTATCTCCATTGATCTTGCTTGAAATATTTGCTCTTAGATTTTATGTTTGCACAAGAGCTCAACAAAGAATGAAAATGTGGTTGCAAGTAGGTTTGATTGCATATGAAAGTTCGAATGCTAGGATGCTGGATTGGAATGCATAGAATGCGTAGGGTTGATAATGAAGGAAGTATCTCCTTATATAGAAGACACTATAAGAAATGGAGGGATAAGATTAAGAGGTGTAAAAGATAAATGGTCGGCTAGGATTAGAGGGTAGGTATAAGAAATAAGAAAATAATGAGAGAGTAGGTACTATAGGAATTAAGAGATGAATGACATGTGTCATGGGTAGAAAAGGCTAATGAATTAATTAAATAAATAAAGATTTATTTAATTAATAGAGGAAGTGGGATCAATTAAATAAATAAGATATTTATTTAATTTAGGAAAAAGGATAATTTAAATAAATAAATGTATTTATTTAAATGAGAAATAAGGCTAGAAGAGGATAAATGAATTAATTAAATAAATAATGATTTATTTAATTAATAGAAGAACTAGGCTTAAATAATTAAATAAATAAGGATATTTATTTAATTAGACAGGATAGTTTTAGGTGTCTACATTTTGCCCCTCTTTGAGACAATGCATCTTGTCGCGTTGTTTCAAAGAAGATTAGATAAACTAAAAAAAAGTTTCCCCAAGATGGGAATGATATGCCCCCTTGAGAGATTGGATGAAAATGTCTAGAAAGATCGCAGACAATCTCTCGATAAGAAAGATAGGCTAGAATGGCCTGACCAGATAGGATAGAGTGACAGAGTGACAAGATAAAGAAGACTGACTCAGGAAATGAGGGATAGGGCTAGGGCAGTCTATAAAATAGACCACGAGGGGAATACATCCTCATTGTCATCCACACATCTAAGAGATTAGAGTGTAGAGAGAAGAGAGCAGCAACAGTCAGCAGCGATGGCCTTGGTTCACAGATTCGATCGCGTTCGCCAATTTAAGAGGCTAGCAAATGCAGGAGAGTCAGTGAGTACCACAAAACCTCCTTGTAATTTGTCACAATAAATATTGTCATTAATGCATGTTAGGTAGCGCATTAAATTAACTTTAGGAATGTCAAGCAAGGGGCAAAAAATGCTAAGGCGTGTCTGTGCTGGTGCCAGGCGTGTCTGGGTAGGATAGGCACGTCTATGTGTGTGCTAGGCACATATATGAATAAAATGACATTTATGTCAAATCCGATCGCGTCTGTGTTGTGCAGGTGCATCTATGCTATATGGGTGTGTTTGTGCTATATGGACACATCTGTGTAGAGCAAAGGCACATCTATGTATGTCAGGTGCGTTTGTGCAGAGCAGGCGCGTATGTGCAATATGTAAGTGCATTTATGTCATGAAAGCGCATTTTATGTCTTCTAGGTCGAATCGACAGTTCTATGATAAACATAGGTTGTTGATTGGATAAGCTACTGAGAGGATACACTCAAGCAGGTCCTCTAGGGAAGACTAGAATAGCAAATAGGGCTAGGATTGACAATTATGTGATAGAACATACATTGCCAATTAGGAAACTACTCAAGAGGATACACTCAAGTAGAGGCCCTAGGATAGGATAGATCAAGGCACTTTGTGATGAATAGGGAATGCCAAAACATAGTACTTTGTGATGAACGTGGAGTACTAAAAAGAGCAACACTTTGTGATGAACAAGGAGTGCAAAACACATAGTACTTTGTGATGAATAGGGAGTACCACTAGGATAAAATAGCAACACTTTGTGATGAACAAGGAGTGTCACTAGGATAGGAAGCAACACTTTGTGATAAACAGGGAGTGGCACTAGGATAGAAAGCAACACTTTGTGATGAATAGGGAGTGTCACTATGATAGAACACCATAAGCACTTAAGATAAAAAAGAAGCATTTGGTGATGAGCAGGGAATGCAACTATGATTGACACGATTGATTTGCTTGACTGCAGGAGTATCTACCTATGCTGGGGTCACAAGAGAGATTCCTATTGACTCAGAGTTTGTGAGAAGAGATGACAATTGAGGAGAGAGTAGTGGTTCAGGCTATGGGCCTGCGACATATTTTGTATGTGCCTAAGTTTCTGGTGGACATGGGGTTGCTGACTGCACTGGCCGCGAGATGGCACTCAGAGACTTGTAGTTTTCATTTGTCGATGGGTGAGATGACAGTCACCTTAGAGGATGTTTATAAAATTTTGAGGATACCAATCGATGGGGAGTTAGTTCCCTATGATCAAGACGAAGACAAGGATGCACTGAGACGAGTTTTTCAGGATCCAGGACTGAAGATGAGGATTGGACACCTGGCTTGGGATACCATGACACAGATAGGATTAGCATTACCAGTGGTACTAGCAGGAGTGATCAGTGGGTTCTTATGTTCAAATAGAGCGACCTGAGGATTGGCTATGGGTCAGGGTGGTACACTGGAGACATTGGTGACAGAGCACACCAGGTTTGCATGGGGACTGTGTCTGCTGGCACATTTGTATTATGAGCTGCATCAGTTTGTATACCATGGATCGATAGGATTGGGCTGCGGAGTGACATTATTGCAGGTGTGGGCATATGAGCATCTGCCAATGACATGATTGATTCACTTCAGAGGCAAGGGCCATGGGTGCAACTTTGTTCATTTGTATGATATGATTATGTCTCAACCATGGATTGGGAGACTAGAGTACTAGCGCAGGGTCATTGATGAGATCGACATTGTGGTATGGAGGCCGTACCGAGAGTGCGAGGAGTGGGAGGATGGTGTAGTGGAGCTGCCATATACATTCAAGAGTAGGTATCTGATTGGGCTGACACCACATGTGCTTGAGAGGCAGTTGGTGGATAGGGTGGGCAGGCAGTTCGACAGGATACAGTGGATGCCACGGGGTTTTGGGATGTATGCTCAAACAGTGAGGGATCAAGCGCACTTCGGGCGATTCTTATCATATGATCAGGCAGTTATGCAGCTGGTAGAGATGATTCCCTTACCTTGGGATATGTGGCCAGAGATAGAGGATGCAGGGATGGATGCAGAGTATATTTCATATTGGGTTGAGCATCCATTCCCACAGTTGATAGATCTATGGGAGCTGATAGATGGAGATGGTGGAGGTGATGGGGATGATGATGGAGATGGCGGAGGTAGAGGCCAATGGAGGAGGTGGGGTGTAGTAGGAGAGAGGAGAGTGGCTCCGTGGAGGGAAGGTGGAGAGGAGAGGTAGGCTTGACAGGTTCACATGGTGAAGGGCAGAGGTGGATTGCCTTTACAAGTGCCAACAACACAGGGTCCCAGATAGGTACAAGGATGGGGATAGGGATGGGGACAGCCACAAGAGTAGCCATAGGTATAGGGACAAAAGAAGCCAAAGGAGCAGCCACAAGGTGAGGGGGGAGAGGAGGAGGATGAGCTACTGGTTTTGAGGGAGATCTGCTAGGGACAGGCAAATGAGATCTAGGATCTCAAGTGGGAGAGGGATAGGCTCAGAAGATAGCTGAGGGGTACTGAGAGGGAGAGGGATTTGGCTATCCAGCACTATACAGAGGCTGAGATAGCACTGAGGGCAGGGAGACAGGAAACAGAGGACGTAAGAGTTGGATATGCATATGTTCTATGAGTCGGGGAGGAGATAGGCTACAGGAGAGACCTATACTATGGAGCAGTGCCACTAGATCAGTAGGCTAGGAGCTTTAGTAGACCATCGCGGATGACCACTTGAGGGAGGGACAAGAGACAAGCATCAAGTGGTGGGGTCATGGGTCCTCCACCACCACCAGGCAGAGGGGACATGAGAGATGATCTTGGGGTAGGTCCTTCCAGGGTTTAGACTCCATCAAGGCCAGTCGGCTCTGAGGGAGGGAGTTCATCATCGCCTTAGAGGGCTCCCTATGTATCAATCTTGTACCATTTTGTATGATGACACCTTCGAGTGATTGTAGCCATATGATTTTGACATCATTGTATCTTGACACTTATGATTTTGATATATATATATGAGATTCATCCTTGCGGTAACTATATGCATGTGTACCTATGTGATGAGATGTTTCATGATGTATGTTTCTATGTGATGGTTATGATATGGATGCAAATATATACGTAATGAAATGCAATATATTTTTGTTCTTTTATGTTTTATATGTTTATGCAAATGTGAATGTATGAAATGCAGATGAATATGAAAATGCAAATAACTATTTACATGATGAGACTATAAAATGTGCTAACATGTGTTGTGTGTAGGATGTGATGCAATTGTGATATCTATATGTATGTATGAAATGCTTATATGTGGTAATGTAGGTGCAACTATATGAAATGCAAATGATTTTGGTGTGTCATTATACTCATTCATATGATAGTGGACTACATAGACTCAAGAAGGATGATGAAGGTCAATAAAGAAAGGGGGATGGAAGATAGAAGATATGAAAGTGAAAGAGCTTCTTGTGCATTATCATCATTGAGCTTTATTATGACAAAATAGGTTATGACAATCTAGGCATATGTTTGACCCACAAAATCATTGCACCTGTTTGCATGGAGATAAGAGAGTCACAAACAAGAAATGCCCCAGTTCACACTAGACTCACAGTGTCCTCATATCCTTGGACAAGTCATAGCATTACTAAGAGACAATCCACAGACAACAAAGAAAAATAGGTGATGATACCCCATCCTCGCCTTTGTAGTCAAAGACATCCTGGAGATAAAATCTCTAGTCAGAGACATCCTAGAAAAGCTAAAAGACATGTCACCAAAAAGATAAAATCAAAAGAAAACCAAGACTCGACACCAACATCCATTGTAGTCCTCAAGTTTAGTGTCTTTTGTCACTTGTATAAGTCTTATTTGATTATGGTCACAATGTTTAATTTCACAAAAGGATAGATAGCACTGAATCATAATGTTGTCTGAGTCTATTGAAAGATTTGATTTGTTGAAGCCCATTGTTGTTGTGTCTCATCTGAAACCGACTGGATCCATGAAATTGATACTTTATTACAGAGAAGACGAAGCTTTATTGCAGATTGGCGATGCAAATGTTGCTTTATTGTGCATTGGTGATGCAAATAGTGCTTTATTGTAGATTATGCACGGATGGACTGAAGAAAACTGGAAGAAACTGTACTCCTCGAAACATGTGATGTCCTCAGTTCCACACCCATCACTAGACGTAGGATTTGCCTTAGCCATAGATAGGAGCTGATTTATTATGAATGGAAATGGGTGAAAATGAGGGATTTTTATGAATGGCTAACTAATCTTAGGTAGATCAATAATATGCCATGATGGGAATGGGTAAGTTTGTTATGAATGAATAGGTTGTGAGTGTGTGCAAAAGTGAAAGGATGAAAGTGTATCCTGAAGGAGGGAGGAACAATGTCTCTACACATGGCACTGGTGACCTAGTTTTCACCATGGTACTTGCCCAGGGCACCACCGAAGTGGTTTTCACCATTGGACAAAAATGTTTTCTATTTTTTCAATTTTTTTGTGTCACAAGGCGCCTGTTTGCCAGGTTTTCACCAAGTAACAATTTTTTATGTTTATGATTTTTTTGTATTTTTTGAAATTTTTGATTTTTTTGTATTTTTGAATTAGGATACTCTGAAGAGCTATGTGTAAAGCCTGCGAAGGTGCATGTTGTTGATAGGATCCTCCAAAGGTTCGCCCTCTGTGGTTGAGAGCTAATATGTACTGGATCCATAGGCTGCTGTAATGATGTAAGGACCAAGCCAATTTGGTTCGAACTTGCCCTTTGTCTCTCTGTCTTGCTAATTTTTAGGATTTTCTCTGAGAACTAAATCACCTACCTCAAATGTGCGAGGCTTAACTTTATGATTGTAACTGCAACTCATTCATTGTTGATAAGCCTTAAGATGATTAAAAGCAGTTTGTCTTTGTTCATCCAATAGTTCTAGTTCCTGTAAGCGAGAGACCCTGTAGTCTTCAACACTGATAATGTTTTTCAAAGAGACTCGTAAAGAGGGTAAATCAACCTCAATAGGCAAGATAGCTTCAACGTCGTAGACAAGTGAATAAGGTGTAGCTCCTATAGGTGTGCAAACGCTTGTGCAGTAAGCCCAAAGTGCGGGATTAAGTTGGATATGCCAATTGTGGCCAGCTTCATTGCCTGTCTTTTTTAGGATTTTAAGAATTTTTTTATTAAATGCCTATGTTGGGTAATATGGAAGTGATCACAAAGTTCACAAACATCCTAATTTTTTAAGGGATGCCCGTTATCGATGATGATGGAAATAGGAATACCATATCGACAAATGATGTAGTTGAGAATGAATGTAGTAATCTGTTTTCCAGTGACTTGTGTAAGAGGCACAACTTCGATCCATTTTGAGAAATACTCTATAGTAGTGATGATGAATTTATGGCCATTGGAGGAAGAAGGGTTAATCTTGCCTATGAGATTGAGTCCCCACTGGAAAAAGGGCCAAGGAGTCACAATTGGTTGTAGTTATTGTGCTGGCGCATGAATGAAGTCTCCATGAAGTTGGCATTGCTTACATTTCTTGACAAACTGATATGAGTCTTTTTCCATATTGGGCCAGTAATATCTAGTCTTGATGAGTTTCTTGGCTAAGGTAGGACCTCTAGAATGTGGACCACATATCCCTTCATGAGCTTCGTGTAATGCAATCTGAGCTTCATCCCTTTCTAAACATCTAAGAAGAGTGCCATCTAGACCTCGATGGTATAGGATATCGGCTAAAATGATGTATCGAGAAGAATGGCGAATGAAAGTGTGACGTTGGTTGTTGGATAAGTCAAGAGGAAGGGTATTGTCATGAAGGTATGTGAAAATGGAACTATATAACTAAGAATAAGGACCAACGACACATATCATCTCAGTAGGAGTGATCTCATATGAGGGAAACAAAAGGTTATCCACCAAGAACTCATAATGAGTTTCATTCTATGGTAGATCGATTAGTGAAGCAATGGTACCCATGGCATCCACGACTCGATTCTTCTCTCTTGGTATTTTCTCAAAGTCTAACTTCACAAAATGTTGTTTTAGGTCATCCACCATTCTTTTGTAAGGCATTAATTTTTCATCCTTTGTTTGGTAGTCATCATTTTCTTGATGAATTACAAGTTGAGAGTCCCCAAAAACATGAAGTTCTTGGATCTTCCACTGAACTGCAATCTGTAATCCAGTTGTTAATGCCTCATATTCTGCTATGTTATTAGTGCAAGGAAATGATAATTGATATGATTTTGGTATGGAATCCCCTTGAGGTGTGATGAAGAGGATGCGAGCTCCTACCCCATGCAGTATGTATGAGTCGTCAAAGTATAGTTGCCAAGGCTTTGAGTGTGATACTGTCAAGATGGATTCATCTGGAAATTCTAAAGTTATAAGAGCATCATCTATCATGGGAGCATTTGCTAATTGATCTATGATAGCTTGTCCTTTTATTGCTTTTCCATCTACATAATTAATGTCAAATTCACTCAGGAGCATCAACCCTTTGGCTAGTCGACCAGTAAGAGTTGCTTTATTGAGAAGGTATTTCAATGGATCTATTCTTGCGACCAACTTAGTTTTATGAGTTAGCATGTAGTGTCATAACTTCTGCGAAGAAAAGACCACAGTGAGACACACATGCTGAATTGGTGTGTAGTTTAGCTCATATCCCACCAAAGTGCGACTGATGTAGTAGATTACCTTTTCTTTGCCCTCAACATCTTGTTGTGCTAAGAGTCCCCCTAGTGCTGTTGTTGTAGTAAATATGTATAGTAATAGGGGTTGATCCAAAACCGGTGGCATCAAGACTGGCAGATTCAGAAGATAATCTTTGAGTATCTGGAAAGCTTGTTGACAGTTATCATCCCATTTCAATTTGATGTTTTTGTGTAGCAAGTGCTGAAAAGGATGACATTTATCTGCAAGTTGTGTTATGAATCTTCATATGGATTGGAGTCTTCCTTGTAAAGATCAAAGTTGACTAATATTTCTTGGTGGTTGCATCTCTAGGATGGCCTTGACTTTTGTTGGATTGGCTTCAATTCCTCTTTTTGAGACAATGAATCCTAGGAGCTTCCCAGAGGTTACTCCAAAGACACATTTCTTGGGGTTTAATCTTACTTTGTATTTTTCCAACCAATCAAAGATGACTGAAAGTATGTCTAAATGGGTATCCATGTCTATTGATTTGCCCAAGAGGTCATCAACATATTCTTCCATAGTAAAGTGCATGAGATCATGAAAGATAGAAGTCATGGCTCTTTGATATGTAGCACCTACATTCTTTAGCCTGAAGGGCATGACATTCCAGCAGAAATTTCTCCAAGGACAAGTAAATGCTATTTTGTGTTGATCCTCAGATGCGATTTTTATTTGATTATAGCCAGAGAATCCATCCATCAAAGATAACATCACATGACCTACTGTGAGATCTATGATCAGGTCAATATTTGGCAATGGAAAGTCATCCTTAGGACAAGCTTTGTTGATGTCTCTGAAATCTGTACATATTCTGATGCTACAATCTAGTTTACTGACAAGCAGCAAGTTGGAGATCCATTTAGGATAATCAATTGGGCATATGAATCCAACATCCAATAGTTTTTCAAGCTCCACTTTGACTAATAATGCCACTTGTGGATGCATCTTTCTTAATTTTTGTTTCACTAGTTTTGCACCCGGTTTGACTATCAAATGATGCATTACTAAATCTGGATCCCATCTAGGCATATCAGCGTATGACCATGCAAAATTGATTTGTCACCCTGTGAAGAAACTTATGAACTTTTATCTTTCTGTCTCTGTCAGAGATTGTGCCAGGAATATATTATGTGGAATTTCTTTTGTACCCATGTTTGTTTTGATGGTCTCTTCTACCAACATAGATGATTTTTCTTCATATGATGCTGGGAGAATGTCGAGCCTTCCATCTTTGGGTGCCTCAGAGAGGTTTTCGCCCTTAGATACGTCCTTTCTTTTTACTTTTGTGGGGTCAGATAGTGCCACAACGTGGTTTTCACCATAAGACCCTTGATTTGTTTTTGTTTTTATGTTTTTGCGACTGGAAGGCCCAACACCCTCACCAAAATATGCCACGCTATTGAGTTCTATAGTGTATCCTGCCTTATGGTCCCCAAGGGGAAGATCATCTCATATGCCTAGATAGTCAATAAAGCATTCATCATTTTGGAATGTGTCAAACTGTGCAGGTCCTTTATGGTCCCAGTCAATAAGTTGGTGGTGGACAAGGGGAAGACCTTCAAATTTTTCAAAGTCAATAGGTCTAAGGGTAAAGATATATCCCTTTAAGCTCACCTTGTTTTGATGTTGAAGGTTTTAATGATTCAGGATCAATGTATGTAGAAGAAGGGACAACTTCCCTATTACTTGGAATGATTGTCTCAGTTTTTGTTGCAGTATATAAATGCATTAGGATCACCATTAACTGTTTTTTCAACTCCATTGTGAGGAAACTTAATGCATTGACGGTATGTAGATGGGACTGCCCTCATCTCATGAATCCAAGGACATCCTAACAATATATTTTATGTGAGATCTAGGTCTAGGACTTGACAAACCACATCCTTTGTAACCGGTCCAACTCTGAGAGGCAAGGTGACTGTGCCTTTGGATGAATGTTCTTCATCATCATATGCTTTGATGGTAATTTTGTTTGTAGAATTCACAGCTCTATCAGAATATCCCAATTGTTTAATAGTGTTCAATGTATAAATGTTTAGACCTACTCCTCCATCTATCAGGGCTCATTTTATTCGATGTTTATGTAGGAAGGCTTCAATGTGTAAAGGTGCATTATGTGGTTGGCTCACGGAGGCGTCGTAAGCTTCTATGAATGTAAGGGAGTGTGGAATGGAAAGGTATCCCACCATGGCTTGAAACTGGTCCATGTTTAGATCAATGGGGATAGAAGTGTCTCTCAAGAATTTGTCAAGAATGGCTTTATGTGCGGGGTATATGCACAAGAGCTCAAGGATGGAGATAAGTGCAGGCATCTTCCCTAACTGTTCTACAAGGTCATACTTAGGTTTAGTTGATGTGGAAGCTATGTTTTTAGCTGGAGCACCTTGCAAGGTGAATTTACCTCGACGATTTGTAACATTACATTCAGAGGTAGGTTTGGAAGAAGATCCAATGCTTTTTAGGACAATTTTGGGTCTTTGGGTAGAATTCTTAGGCGTTTTGTCCTTGATGATAATGGTAGAGATATAATTGTCCATTTAAATGCGATTGATAGTTGAATCATAGTTATAAGATGCTCTGGTATAATTGGTCTGGTCATTTGTGGCTTTAGCTTTTCCCTTGTCATGTTTTGGGAATGGTTCTTTAAACATTTCATGTTCTTGATTGGATGAGTGTCCCCCAATCTCAATGCCACCTCTATCAATGAGATCTTGTATGATGTTCTTCAGTTGATGATAATTTCCTATTTTATGTCCCTTGCTTTTATGAAATTCACAATACTCATCATCATTCCACCAATTTGGTTTAACCTTTGGCTCATATGAAGGCAAATCTGGAATTGTTATTATTTTGTTTGCCACTAGCTTCTTGAAAATTGACTTAAGTGGTTCTCCCAATGGGGTGTACTTCCTTCATGATTTGGAAGTTCTTTGAGTATTCACTTGATTGTTTGTAGAGATTGATCCTGAAAATACAATTTTGGGTTGTACTGTATTGGCATCCACAACACCATCATTGACTGTGTTCTTGTTTTTTATTCTAAAATCTTGGCTTGTCTTTTCCTTTAAAACCCTCTTTGTTTTCTTTGAATATTTTGACGATGCCTTGCTCAATTAGGACCTTCTTTGTTGCTAATCCTTTTTCAATGACATCCTTGAAGGTGGATAAACAATCTTTTCTTAGGTCATAACCAATGTCTTTGTTAACATTCTAGGTGAACATCTCTACCATTTATTTTTGTGGAATTTCACAAGAGCATCTGCTAGCTAGATTCCTCCATCTTTGTAAAAATGATGAAAAAGACTCCATTCTTTTGTTTGGTGTTGCAAAAAGTAGTGACTGATATGTCTGTCTCTATTTTGTATGAGAAATGTTGAATAAATGCCTTTGCTAAGTCACCCCATGACTTAATTCCATGTGGAAGTTGGGAGAACCATTCCATAGCTTGATCACCTAAGCTCCGTGGGAATAATCTCATCAAATATGTCTCTTATGCAGCTACCTCAATGCAGGCTGTGAAAAATTGTCTTATATGTGCCTTAGGATCCCCTTTGCCTCTGTACTTATCAAACTTAGGTGTCACAAAGTGACTAGGAAATGGAGGCATTGGAATGCTTTTGTCAAATGGATAGGGACATATGTCTCTCATTGTGTAAGCTGGCTTTGGTGCATTTATGTCCTCCATTTTCTTTTGTAAGCCCTTAATTTGTTGTTCCAAATTGTTCTTAGGTGGAGACCAACTTCTTGGACCATACCCCATGCTTGAACCACTATGTGGAGGAGGAGCATGTTGCATATATGGATGATATTGATCATACACATGTTCATATGGAGGAGGTCTATAATAATGCTACGTATAAGGACCACTTGGTATAGAGTCATGATGAGGAATGGAATATCTATTTTGTCCATGTATACCATACTCTACAGGCATGTAATGAATTTTTTCTAATGTGTTGTCCCCAAATTTGACACGGGATTTCCTTGTGTCCAAATTTTGAACATGCCTTTGGATATCCAATTGCTTTGATGGTTGGTCATTAGCATTGGCATGTGATTGAGTATATTTTTCTGCATAAGACTTCCATAACAGTCTATGAAGGTGAGTATCGTATGCTTGACCATGTGTATGTGGGACCTCAGGTTTTTGAAACAAAGATGATGGTGATTTAGGCACCATATGTGGTCCTCTATTTCCTCCACTATTAGGCCTCCTTTGATCCATGTTGGGGTGAGGTTGTTGCAAAGGTCGATTTTCCATTATTTGAGACATGTCGAAGTCATGAGGAATCTTGCCTCCACTTTGTGCCGTCACTTGTAAGAAGTATTGTCTATCTCTCCTCATTATTTCCTCAACCAATTGATTAAAATGGGGATCCATAATGGAGTCTTCTACTTCTGCTGAATGTACTGAAATGTTGTCCATATTGTCATTGTGTGTATCATTGTTGTTTGTGTTATCCATGTTCTCAACATTTGGAATGTTTCTATACGCATCCATGTCAGGTAATGTAGTATGATCAGAATTGAAAACGACATCATTGTCATACTCATAGGCACTCATGTTTGCAGACTCTTGAGGCTCTTTAGCTTCTCTCCTAGACTTTTGGGAACGGGTTCCAACCATGAACTAGGTATTGACCAAGATGTGTGAGACTAGATGAAAATGGAAAAGAGTATGGAAGACCAAGAGTTGGATGGAATGCAAATGAATCTAAGGTGTACTTGCAATGTCTAAAGTGTAAGACCAAGTATGTATGTAGTAGAGTAGGTGTGGCTTCCAAAGAGATGATAGTTTCTCTTGATGAGGTAAGTTGACCTTGACTCTAAGTAAGACTAAATGAGACCCAAAGGTGATAGACCTTGATGAGGGACCACTTAGCAAAATGTTGTTGTATGTAGTGTGTTGACAAAGTATGATGAGGAGAAGCAAGTGACCTTTTGACTCAAGTTTAGACAAATGTGAATGTAATGCAAGATGTAAAGCAATGACGGAATTTGTGAGACCTAGAAATAGGCTGAGTGCTAGATGAAAACCTGGAGAGATAACCTAGGAAGCTCAATAAGTCTGAAACTGATTGTTCTTGTTTACTGGACTATAAAAGTTTTCCAATTCTAAACACAGATGTGCCTGTATACTTCACAGATGTGATTTAAGGATACAGACATGGTTCTATCAGACACAGACGTGTTTATGAGATTTTGCAAATGCAATGTTGCTTAAGAGAACACATACGTGTTTATGCCCTTCATAGACACGGTTAAATGACATAGACATGTTTCTGTCAGACACAGATGCGTTTCTAAAACTGAGTGCAATTTTTCCAATTTGTAAAGTTGTTTTGTTGTGACCAGATTTGAATTTTTGACTATTTTCCGTGACAAGAGGACACAATGTTGATGAGGACTCAATATTTGCAAGTGTTTAGACTCAAAATAACTCAAAGAAAAGTGTGTTGTTTGATGTAAAAATGTTTTACATACACTTGAAGACATAAAAGACACAATGTTTTGATGTTTGGTCTTGAATGTTTGATTTGTTCAAAATAAGACAAGCACAATTCTTATGGCTGGCTAGGATAATAGTTGTTGATCCTACATGAGGCTATGCTATTCAGAGCAGATACTTAGATGCTTGACCCCACTGGCTCCACCCTCGACACTCACTTCTCGGGGCAGCCAAGCATCAGTCCCCACGAAAACTTCCCATGGCAAACTTTGTATCTCTACTAAGAACCGTATGTGTGTGGGCTGCTCCAGAGGTCTGACCTTCTACCCCAACAACTAGAAGGATTTTGGCTTCTAAAACAAAAAGGTGCTAGTAAGGGCATCCACTCGTGTGGCCATATATGTGGCACTTTCATCTTTGTAAATACAGAAGGCTCCCAGTCGGTAGTGGTTACGCCCTACAACTGATCAAATAAATTTGATCAAATGAGTTTATGGGGAGACATAGTGTTGGTATGAAATAATCAGCACACGTTATCCATAGTTTTCAACATGAATACATTTGTTTATAGTGGTTCGGAAGAGGATGGCTTTTCCTCGCTACCACTAGGGTCGTTCTCTCCTCACTAGTAGTCCTAATGACCACATGAGGAGACAGGTCCTCTAAAGATGAAACAAAAAGAGCCTATTGCCCAAGACACAAAAGACATTGGTTCAATTTTAGTGCACCAATTGAAGTGTTTGATAATCTATGAAAACAAGGCACACAATAAAGACCAAAAAGAAAACCCTTGCCTAGTTCCTGCAACAATGATTTGTTAGTAGTTTGAATTGTTTCAAATGATCACCCCTTCCTGGAAGCACACAAGTTAGGTAAATTTTAGATCCAAAAGACTGTAAAATAGGGGCCTTCGACAAAATGATTTTGCTTTCAAGACAAGCTGCACCAATTTCGTTAGCTAGATCTAAAGATGTTAGCTCAATATAACTAGATCTGAAATCTGAATGACAAAAATCTAAATCAAAGGTAACCAAAATGCAAAAACTAAAACACAAACACCACAAAAATATGCAAACATGCCTAGATCCGACATAGATGCGTCTCCCGAACACACACGTGACTCAGGAACACAGATGCATCTGAAAGCCTCAAAGACACAATTAGGGAACATAGATGTGGCTCTGTAATATGCAAAAAAGTAAAATAATGTTGAAGATGCAGACGTGATCCCTGAGATTACAGACATGACAGAAAATCAAAAACGCGATCTCGAAATGCGCAAACGCAGAAATGTCGAAATGTTGTTAGAAATGTCAGATCATCAACTTCAAAAACACAAAATTTGCAACAAAGCTATTAAATGCAAAAGGGACAAGAGTCCCACTGGGCGTGCCAAAATGTATATGGTGAAAATGGAAACAACAATATCGAAAGACTAAATGAATTTAACCACAAAACCCTAGCCTAACAACAACAAAGATCCACCATAGCATATGAAGATTACATAAGACAATGCAAATCAAATGAAATCACAAAGATTATACCATCACATGTCCAATAGGGTTTGGATCTCCATTCTTTCTATCTCCATTGATCTTGCTTGCTATATTTGCTCTCAGATTTTATATGTGCACAAGAGCTCAACAAAGAATGAAAATGTGGTTGCAAGTAGGTTTGATCACATATGAAAGTTTGGATGCTAGGATGCTAGATTGGAATGTATAGAATGTGTAGGGTTGATAATGAAGGAAGTATCTCCTTATATAGAAGACACTATAAAAAATGGAGGGATAAGATTAAGAGGTGTAAAAGATAAATGGTCGGCTAGGATTAGAGGGTAGGTATAAGAAATAAGAAAATAATGAGAGAGAAGGTAGTGTAGGAATTAAGAGATGAATGACATGTGTCATGAGTAGAAAAGGCTAATGAATTAATTAAATAAATAAAGATTTATTTAATTAATAGAGGAAGTGGGATCAATTAAATAAATAAGATATTTATTTAATTTAGGAAAAAGGATAATTTAAATAAATAAATGTATTTATTTAAATGAGAAATAAGGCTAGAAGAGGATAAATGAATTAATTAGATAAATAAAGATTTATTCAATTAATAGAAGAATTAGGCTTAAATAATTAAATAAATAAAGATATTTATTTAATTAGACAGGACAATTTTAGGTGTCTACAGGTATGACTCTCGAAGTTCTAACACTTTGGGATGCATGAGAGGAGCATGCCTAGTATAAACCTACCCACCCGGACACGCTCGTCACGTCAGTTTGTTCACACGAGAACCAAAATTTGACCATTGTGACCATGAGGGTGCTCTCGCACAACACACATATTGTTGTTTATATTCATATTGTCAATTTTGTTGTTTATATTCATATTGTTGATTACATAGGCAAATATTCATTTAAATTTATAAAAGGGGAGCCACCAAATACAATGAATACACAATAATGAACTGAATACAAGGATTTTTGTAGGGTTAATTCGACATTTTAGAAATTTTATCAAATTATATTCCATGATTGCAATGTTTTATATCATATATTTTTTATGTTTATATTCAAATTATTGATTACATAGGTAAATGATCAATTAAATTTATAAAAGGATAGCCATAAAATACAATGAATACACAATAATGGACTCAGTACACATTTATTAGATTGTATATCAACACACACACACACACACACACACACACACACACACACACACACACACACACACACACACACACACACACACACACACACACACACACACACACACACACACACACACACACACACACACACATATCAAGAAAAGCCATGTCTGCCAAGTCAATACAAGTATTACAAAAATGTGGCATATGCCATGTCCAAATCGGTATACAATAAAAATGTAAAATATATCTACATGTATTGGTCATTCTATGACCACAACTAACACTATATGATCCCAAAATGGTGGTGGATCATCAAAATCGAGCCTCTTGGATGTAGTACGCGACTCTATAGATGGTTGCAAAACCACAATTCAAAAGCCAAGTTAGAATTTTTTTGTAGAAAATAGTTCACAATTAACAACATAACTATGCATTTAACTACAATTTCTTTGAAATTTAAATGTAGATTACCTCATTGGTTGATCTCAAATCTAATGTCTTCGCTCTCCTCTCCTTGTCACTCTTAGGAGTTTTCTTGAAGACAAACTTAAAAGGATCCACGTTATGGCCGAACTGTGAAGGGGGTTATTGTAGATTAGATGTACAATTAATACAATGTACTAACATAAATACATCAAAAGCACTTAAAAGCTATAATATAGAGAACAATGGCGTACCAATGCTTGAGATGCTTCTCCAATGGACTAAGGATGGCTCACCATCAATGGAGAAATTGTTGCTATTACCTATACAAAAAATGATCAAAGATTAAATACAATTAATATAATGATAAGTATTGTAGATTAAAAACAATTAATGTAATATATCAAATAAAAGTGTATTGGATCCTTAGATGCTTCTCTAGTGCACGAAGGAGGGTTTGCCATTGATGAAGCAGCTATGGATATTTCTTGTATGAAAAAATTATAAGATTATAATTTATAACAAGTTCACATGTACACATGCATATAATCATGAAATCAAGAAAATAAAGTAGAGATACATACCTCTTCCCTCTCTCGATCCTCAGGTGAGTTAGGTGCATTCAACAAATCCACATAGCTCAATGGTCATTGTACATGTAAAATAGACAAAAAACACTAATCAATCTACAAACCCCAACTAAGACTTGATTTCAACATTTTCAAACAATTGTACAACTAAAAATGTGTTCAATTACCTTCTTCCCACATTTTGGCATCTTCGAGGAATTATTTTGCTTAGGACAAGGCCTAGACACAGAGGGGGTACCCTAAAAAAACAATTAGCATGAGATATTAGTACAAATAATATATTAAACATAATTTTAAAAATCTAAAATGATATGACTTTCATATTCCATCAAAACAATACATAAAAAAGGTTGTACCAAATATGATAGCGTATAGCTTTATAGGCCGAAATCGATCGCCAAGAGCGTGATGTCATGAATATGGGACATTTGGTTCCCTGTCAACACCTACAAACCAAAAATTGGACCAAGCATTAAAGAGAGTTAGTATATCTTGTAATTTTTTTGAATTCAAAGTGTACTATTCTATTTTAACATGTTACAAAAATTATACCTCAAGCATCGAAGTTGCAGTTGTAGTAACTACGGGAGGAGTATGGGATACCGCTACTGCATCTTGAAATGCATATTATTTGTCTCAATTTAAATTGATGTATAAATGAAAATTCATTTATGTAATTATAAATTTAAACTGACTAATGAATAAAATGCTATGAATTCAAATCAACACACGTTTGTCTGCCGCTAATGGGGAAACAACATCTATAACAACACCTCTATCAACACCACATCCTTAGTCATGCAAGTCTAACATCTACTCCTGCAAATCATTCATGAATGAGATGTGGATCCATCTACAATAGCCTCTTCATCCGTCCCTAAGCATATCCCCAAGCAATTGATACACAGATGTTGAATGGGCTCTTTCTCACCACTTGGAGCAACTAATGGCTCATCATCCAGTACAAGAGGGTGTGCTAACCATGTCCCATGCTAGATGATGGCACCAACCAATATTGTGGCCACCTCAAGAGTCTGTAGCTCCATCGACTCTTTCAACAGTATTGGGACAACCTGATGCACCTTGGGTTTAGGTGCTAGGGAGCAACGACTCTTTGGGGCTACTTGCCTATGCGCTCTAGGTCTATCTTGGGCAGAGCCACCACCTCTACCATATAACTCTCTTATGTCAAAATAGTTTGGCCGCACATTGAGGACAAACACAAAGTAGACTTTTCTCAAAAAAAACAATGGCACCTCATAATTATTATAAGGTGGATCATCAAAGACCATCCACCACCTCTGCCAAAAAATATTCTTCATCTGCACATTGGTACACCAATGTATGGGAAACCTCTTTGCATTAAGAGGTAATGACTGACCAATTTTAGGATCAACAAAATTGCCACATATTTGTTGTTTACTAATATTTTTGTTTTTCACTCCCTCTTATGATAACCCATCAGCATAGTATTGATGACACCTATCCCTAAAGTTTTCCCATTTTGTAATTTGTGTGGAAATAGTTGTGACACCACTAGCTAATGTTTCTAGGCTAGTGGCAAGGGATTTATGATGCTCAAGCTTGGATGTTTTCAATTTGTTAATCAGTCTATTTATTTTAGACGTGTTTTTCCTTAACCGATTAATCAATTGCTCCTGTGTTTTAGGTGTACGATTAAAAGCAGGAACTGGAGGTTTATCTTGTGGGTTTTCTTCAAGGTTTTCCAGAGGTGCATTTTGTTCTTGTTGTTGTGGATTATTAGAATATAGTTTTTGAAACAAAAAATAAAAAAACCTAATCAAAATAAATGAAATTAAATTCAAAACGTAAAACAAATTGAATAAACGCAAAAGAGGATACAAATTAAGAAAAACTAAAATTGATCCATAGCATTTGGAGGAGAAATGAGGTATCCTGTTCACAGTTTTGTGAAGGAAATGGAGGAAAAACTGTCGTGGTCATGGGACAATAAGACCCAATTTTAAAAAACAACTTTTTTTTACAGGTACCGGGTATGCGGTTCTTTAGGGATCATGAGCATGTACACACTCACTTTCCCAAAGACAACGTGTATGCACTCACTTTCCTAAAGACAATTCTCATTGTTTTTAGGCTGAGAACAATAGACCTAAGCATGTAGATTTCAAATTTTTGAATCACGTACGCGCTGCTTGTTTTTTCATGTTTTTTTGGGTGGTGTCCACTTTTATGACCACCATCTTTGTGCATGTATCGATTAGTGTGTTGAAACTCCACTTAGAAGGGGACTCTTAGATTATTACCCATGCCATTATCAAAGATGAAGCATAAAACTAGAAATTAGACTGAGAGATCCAAGTTGTTAAAGGTCTCTTAACCTCCTTCCAATATTTCAAGATCTCACATATTCTTTGAAAAAACTACAAAGAAGAAATTTTTTATGATAATGAAGCGTTTAATTTACAAATTGGAGAAATTAGATTTCAATCCCTCCTCCCAACGGCCATCAATTCATTTGAAATTTAAGGTTTAAAACTTTCTCAATGCCCATAGATTTGGCCTTACCGAAAAAGGATATATTATCATTAATATCCTATCAGATGTTTTTTGGTGAAGGTACATTCTAACTTAACCCTTTCCAAGGTTATCACCAAGAAAATGTTGGGTGGGTGAGTTGAAAGAGATAGGATGAGAAGGATTGTCTATGTTGGTGGCAATTTATTGAAGTTCTATTCTTTCGTGCAGCAATTTACTATGGAGTGAGCTAGCCACACATGTTGTCAACTTTTCCTCGGCCCACTTCATTAATAATTCATTGGGTATGTAGTTAGGTTGTTTTTTAGCTTGACATACAAGCTAGCTACCATAAATTGAGTCATGGTTCTTTGGGTAAGCAAAGTGTGTGCTTTCAAGACATGTTTATGTTAGCCATTTGGTGGAATTGATTAAATGTTGCATTGATGTCAACACTAGTTGCTTGGATGCTTTAAGTTGTTTGGATACTTTACCGACACCCTTTTGGTCCCCGTAGGTTGAGTGGTTTCTGGTTAACTTGGATTCGGCATGATCCGGTATAATATGATGATAGAATTGGCTTGTTCATGATACTCATACTCATATTTGGTAAGTTGGTTTTGGTCTGGTGATTGGATGCTATCTTGCTTACTTAGAAGATTGGTTTATGGTTCTGGCGAGGGTTTCACTGGTAGAGCTTTTTGTGGAGATCCTTGATGCATTTTATAATCGGTGTTGGTGTAGCTTCTGATGGAGTTTTAGGATGCTGTTGGTGATCATGTTCGAGACTTGGTGTTTGGAGATCATTGCTAAAGCGTGTGGACCTATCCTTGGTCCCGGTTGATCTAGGTTATGGACCGACATTAATGTAACGTGTGGATAGGACCTATTGTTGTATTTACGAGATGTCTTATGTGTTAGATATTATTTATTTGGTCTAAGGCCGACATGGTTTGTAATTATGTAATTGGTTTATTGTCTGGTGGTCGACTTGATTGTTTATGGTCAAGGGTTTGTATAAATAAGATGTAAGATCTCATTGTAGATCATCATGGTTATTGTAAGAGGTCATGGTCAAGGAATGTAATGTGCAAATAATGTAATATCATTAAGGCAAAGGAGTTGGTCGATCCTTGGATAACGAATTAGGTTTGTGTAAGAGGATTTAGTCCTCTTGTATTGATCTTAACCGAAATTGTACTCAGGCATAGGAGATGCTATCTTTTGCAGTTCAACACTTCTCCGGATTGTAGTATGGATTTCTATGTAGTCCATGAGACTCCTTTTGTGATGAGCAGTGTGGTCTAGGTTGTCTAGGTTGTTGGTCTTCCTACAAGTGCAGGCCCCTTCATTGTAATTTATATACTTACTAGAGAAGTATTATCTGACTATGGTTAGGCTTCCCACTATGGTTTTTCCCTTTACCAAGTTTTCCATGTACAAATCTTGGTGTTGTGTGGATGAATTTTATTATGTGATTATTGTTTATGTTTAATTGGATTAACTCCTATTCTGGTATTATTGTTTTGGGTTTTGGTATTGAAGTTTAAATTGCTAATGCTTTTGATAATCTCTGACAACTGATTTACCCCCCCCTCTCAATTGTCTTCTAGTTAGCTGAACTATCTAACAATTGGCATCAGAGATTTGGTCCTCTCTGCAGAAAGCTTAACCACTTGAGGAAGATCCTATGGTGACTAATAGTTCAAGTTCATCCAGTTCTTCTAGAGCTATCTTTCAAAGAGATATACTGAGGATTGAAGGAACAAACTATACAGTATGGGAGATTCAGATGGAGACTCATCTGAGATGTCTTGGCAAGGAGATTTGGGAGATCACACAGAATGGTGTAACACCCTATAATCCGAGATCTGACAATCCTCCTCCAGCTAACTTGGACAAGGAGCTTGAGAATGATTGTAGAACAAAAGAAGTCCTCTCGTGTGCACTTTTTGATTAACAAATCATGGGATTAACAAACAAATCATTTGGAAAGGCTATATAGGATAAGTTGCAAACTCTTAATGAAGGTGACCCTATAGTGAAGATTGCTAAACTTGATGGTTATTGGGTGAGATATGAGAACCTGAAGATGGAAAAAGATGAAAGGATTACTGCATTCATGGAAAGAGTAAATGAGATTGTTATGGGAATTCAATGTTGTGGTGGAACTCTAAGTGAAGATGAAATTATTTCTAAAGTCCTAAGAGCCCTACCACCGACTTACAAAATGAAGGCTACAACTATTAATGAGTTGAGAAAAATGGCTAATAAATCTATCAACATAGATACTTTGGTTGGGAAACTATCTACTTTTGAGCTTGAGGAATGTAGGACAATTGGTAGATAAGGAATTTCAATTACAGTTCAAGGATGCAAAATATAAAATTATTAACAGATCTAGCTTGGAGATTGCAACCAATACATAGACAAAAGGTAAAATATTTCATTTGAACTCCAGTGAGAAGACATGTTTGATTACATATATTGATGATATTTGGTTATGGCATAAAAGGTTGTGTCATGTAAATTTTGATTGTATTGTGAAGATCAATTCAACTAAGGTTGTTAGAGATATACCTAAGATTACGAAGCCCTATAATCTGGTATGTAAAGAATGTCAAATGGGTAAACAGGTCAAAACCTCTTTTAGGAGTATACAAGATAAATCAAATGATGTTCTTAATCTTATTCATACTGATTTGGGTGGCCCTACTAGAGTTAAAAATTTTCATGGTGATAGATATTTCTTGCTAATCATTGATGATTATTCTAGAATGATGTGGGTTACTTTTTTGAGAGAAAAATATGAAGCATTTGAAAAGTTTAAAATATTTAAGGCTAAAGTGGAAACTGAGACAGGATTAAAGATTAAATGTTTGAGATCAGATCATGGTGGAGAATTCACATCCGGTGAGTTTAATAACGTTTGTGACAAGCATGGTATTAGAAGACAATTTTCTGCTCCCCGGACACCTCAGCAGAATGGAGTTGTGGAAAGGAAAAATAGAACTATCCTGGATGTTGTTAGAACAATGATGATGGAAGATAATCTACCTCATATCTATTGGAGAGAAGCAGTGATTATAGTGTTTTACACATTCAACGAATTACATATCAAAGGAGAAACCAGTAAGACACCTTATGAATTATGGTTTGGGAATACACCTACAGTTAAGTATTTTAGAATTTTTGGTAGCAAATTTTATATCAAGAGAGATGATACTATTGGAAAATTTGATCCTAGATGTGGAGTAAGTGCACCAAGATGGTGAACAAAAGGGGGGGTATAAGTGGCCAGTTCTTTTTTTTTTTTGTTTTCTGAAAATAGGTAAACCTGAACTTCAAAGAGATATTCAAAGGTCATGCACTCAAAAATAGGAATTGAGAAAAGAATAAGAATTGTAGTACTCTAAATCTAGTTTCTAAACTACTAATTTTTTTAAAAATTGGATAAGATTAAGAGAGTCAGACCTCTCTCACACGAAAAACTGGTCCTGATTTTTTCTGAAAAACATAACATAGCTATTTTCGTGCACTGCACAAAATATATAATTTGATTTAGTATTTTGCAAAACCCTTTGGTAGGATGATAGGTAAGATTCAGATCTAGAAGTATATTTTTTTGTAATTTATTCGTTGAGTATTATTTTTTTTAATGATTTTTTGAAGCGACCACATCCTGAAAATTTGGTACCTATTTGTGCACTGGGCATAACTTGCATCAAAATAATCGAAAATGAAAACTTTTTTAAAAAAAATTGTATAGAATCTAGTGTAGAACAATAATATGTAATTTATTTTGAATTTGGTCAAGTATATAAAAAGTTATTAAAAAATAGTAGACGTATGTCTGTGAGGATTGTCAAGGCACTCATAAAGAAAATTAAAGTTTACTATGATAATGTTGTCTAAAAATAGAAAAAATTATATGATCAGAAAGATGAGAAGATGTGTGAGATTATGGTGGTAATTTTAGAGATACCCACTTGATCATTTGTAAACCTGATCATGATGAAGTTGAGAAATCATGTTGGAAGATGAAAAAACATGTAAAGGGACAAAAATGGAGGGAAAATGGACTTGCAAGCCTTAGGGTCATTTTCCAACCCTCTTACCAAGCCAAAACCCATACAGGTTCTAATGTGCAAGAGAACCCACTTAGGTTTTGAAAAGAAAAAAGTACCATTCATAGTTCTACATAACCTGTACGGGTTATGTAGAACTAAAACCATCATTTTGAATTTCACAAAACCTGTACAGGTTATGAAAAACATCATTTTGAGCTTCACAAAACCCGTACGGGTTATGAACACATCAAAATGTATTCTTGTAAACTTAGCATATACTACACATATGTATAGACATACATATATAATATGTTTTTATGTATGTATATATGCATATCTATAGTGTTATATATATATATTCTCTCTTCTTTTCCTCTCTCTCTTCTTCCTTCCCACATCACCATATCTATCTATTCTGAGCCCTAATTATCCTTCTTGAGTTCTATCTCATCTCTCTCCCCCTTAGATTTCTCTCTCTGCTGAGTCTCTCACCCTCTTCTCCTTGTTCTCTCTCTCTCTCTCTCTCTCTCTCTCTCTCTCTCTCTCTCTCCTCACCATCTCTCCCTTCTCTTTCTTTCCCTATCTCTCTCCCTCTCTTCCTATCCCCTTCTCTCTTTGTCCCTAACTCTCTCTCCCTCCCCCTCCTTATCACATTCTATCCCTCTTTCTATCCCCTAATCTCTCTCTCTCTCTCTCTCTCTCAATCCTATTCTCACCCCCTCTCCCTTCTCTTTCTTTCCCTATCTCTCTCCCTCTCTTCCTATCCCCTTCTCTCTTTGTCTCTAACTCTCTCTCCCTCCCCCTCTCCTTATCCTATTCTATCCCTATCTTCCTACCCCCTACTCTTTCTCTCTAACTCTCTCTCTCTCCCTCTCTCCCTATCCTCTTCTCCCCCCCCCTCTCTCTCTCTCTCTTCCTATCCCCTTCTCTCTTTGTCTCTAACTCTCTCTCCCTCCCCTCTCTCTCTCTCCCTCCCCTCCCTCTCTCTCTCCCTCTCTCTTCCTATCCCCTTCTCTCTCTCTTACTCCCTCCCCCTCTCCTTATCCTATTCTATTACTCTCTTCCTACCCCAACTCTCTCTCTCTCTCAATCCTATTCTCACCCTCTCTCCCTCTCTTACTATCCCCTTCTCTATTTGTCACTAACTCTCTCTCCCTCCCCCTCTACTTATCCTATTCTATCTCTCTCTTCCTACCACCCACTCTCTCTCTCTAACTATCTCTCCATCCCCCTCTCCCTATCATATTCTCTCCCTCTCTTCCTATCTCTCTCTCTCTCTCTCTCTCTCTCTCTCTCCATCCTCCTATCCTTATCCTATTATCTCTCTCTCTCTCTTAATCCTATTCTCACCCTCTCTCTCTTCTCTTTCTTTCCCTATCTCTCTCCCTCTCTCTCTTCTCTTTCTTTCCCTATCTCTCTCCCTCTCTTCCTATTCCCTTCTGTCTCTGTCTCTAACTCTCTCTCCCTCCCCCCCTCTCTCTCCCTCTCTCTCTCTCTCTCTCACTATCTCTCTCCCTTCTCTTTCTTTCCCTATCTCTCTCCCTCTCTCCCTATCTCCTTCCCTCTCTGTCTCTAACTCTCTCTCCCTCCTCCTCTCCTTATCCTATTTTATCCCTCTTCCTACCCCCCCTCTCTCTCTCTCTCTCCCTCTCTTTATCCTATTCTCACCCTCCCTCCCTTCTCTTTCTTTCCCTATCTCTCTCCCTCTTTTCCTATCCCCTTCTCTCTCTGTCTCTCTTCCTCTCCCTCTTAATCCTATTTACACCCTCTCTCTCTCTCTCTCTCTCTCTCTCTCTCTCTCTCTCTCTCTCTCAATCCTATTCTCCCTCTCTACCTTCTCTTTATTTCCCTATCTCTCTCCCTCTCTTCCTATCCCCTTCTCTCCCTATCTCTAACTCTCTTCCTCCCCCCTCTCTCTCTCCCTATCTCTCTCCCTCTCTTCCTATCCCATTCTCTCCCTATCTCTAACTCTCTCTCCCTATCCATCTCCATCTCCCTCTCTCTCTGTCTCTCTCTCTCCATCTCTCTCTATCTCTGTCTCTCTTTGTCTCTCTTTGTATGTATGTCTGTCTACATATATATATATATCCACTTATTCTTTGGTTCCTATTTCTACAAAACCTGTACGGGTTATGCAAAACTAAGGCCAAAAATTCTAGTTTTGCATAACCAGTACGGGTTATGAGAAAGTTTTCCTCAAAATCCATGTGGGTTTTGAGGAACTTGTTCTTTTATTATTAAATATAATGTTCCTCAAAACCCATACTTGATGAACTTTTTTTTTTTGGCTAGGCTTAGTGTTACCAAGCCTAGGATGTTTTTGAATTTCATAGAACATGCACGGGTTATGAGATTTTTTTTTTTTTTTTGCATGTGGCCACTTTTCTATTCACCATCTTGGTGCACTTACCCTATGATGAAAGCATATTTCTTGGTTATTCTAATGAAAGCAAAGCATATAGATGTTATAACAAGAGATTGTAGAGAATTGTGGAGAGTGCTAATGGCAAAGTAGATGAGCTAAGAAAAAGTCAAATCAGAGTTTATGAGAAGGAACCGATAGGCGAAATGATTATATCTGAATCGGTAGCACCTTTACCGAAACAGAGAGTTGAACCAGTTACTCCAACAACATCAGGGAATTCTATAGTAACTAAAGAATAGGGAAGAGGAATAGAGAGTCATAAGACTCCTAGGTATGTGAGATTGAATCATTCTGAAGATCAAATGATTGGGGATAAGAGCAATGGAGTGATGACAAGAAGAAGAGTAGCACTAATGAGGTATGTTTAATTTCACAAGTTGAACCAGTATTAGTAATTGAGGCATGTAAAGATGATTTTTGGTTAAAAGCTATGGAAGATGAATTAAATCAGATTGAGAAAAATAACATATGGACTTTGGTTCTTTGGCCTAAAAATAAAAATGTTATTGGAACTAAATGGGTTTTTAGGAATAAATTGAATGAGGTTGGTCAAGTTATAAGGAATAAGGTTAGATTGGTTTGTAAAGGATATTCTTAAAAGGAAGGAATTCATTATGGAGAAACTTTTGCACTAGTAGCAAGGATGAAATCTGTACGATTATTTCTTGCCTATGTTTCTTGTAAAAACTACAAGGTTTATTAAATGGATGTTAAATGTGCATTTTTGAATGGGGATCTTGATGAGGAAGTTTATTTTGAGTAACTTGATGGTTTTTCACTATCAGATGATACTAATATGGTTTGCAGGTAAATGAAAGCTTTATATGGATTGAAACAAGCACCTAGAGCTTGGTATGCAAGGTTGGATAAATATCTTTTGAAGCTTGGTTTTACTAAGGGCAATGCCGACAATAATTTATATTATAAAATCACTGATATATTGATTGTTGAAGTATTTTTTGATGACATTATTTTTGGAGATGAAGACAAATTACGCATAGAATTTTCTAAGAATATGGAAAAAGAATTTGAGATGTCTATGATTGGTGAGATGAAATTTTTCTTAGGTTCATAGATTACTTAGACTGACAAAGGTATTTTTATCTATCAAACTAAATATGCTAAGGAATTGTTGAATAAATTTGGTATGGGAGATTCTAAACCAATAAGTACACCTATGGTTACAAGTGAGAAATTGACAAGGAAAGATGTTTCTGCACCGATAAATCCTACAAGATAAAAATCTATGATTGGAGGTCTGCTTTATTTGACTCAGACTAGGCCTGATATTATGAATGTTGTTTGTATTGTTTCAAGATTTCAGAGTGATCCTAGAGAAAATCATGAGATGATGGTGAAAATGATTTTTAGATACTTGCCAGGTACATCAGAATATGGCTTATGGTACCCTAAGGATGATAACTTTACTTTGTATGCATATACAGATGCTAACTAGGCTGGAGAACCAGAAAAGTACTTCTGGTGGAGCTTTCTTTCTTGGAAAGAAGTTGGTTTCATGGATCAATAAGAAACAATCATGTACTTCTTTATCTACTACTGAAGCCGAGTATGTTGCTACTACTACTAATTGTACACAATTTTTATGGATGAAGCGAATGCTGAAGGATATAAAGGTGGATTGTGATGCACCGGTAGTTATTCACTATGATAACTCTGCTGCTATTGATATATCAAAGAATCTGGTATTTCATTCTAAGACAAAGAACATATCTATCAAGTATAACATTTTGAAGGAGAAGGTGGAAGAAAATGAAGTTAAACTGGTTTATGTGAACACTAAAGAACAAATTGCATATATTTTCACAAAACCTTTATCCAAGGAATCATTTGAGTACCTGAGACACAGTTTGGGGGTTTCTGCCCCTCTGACAAAGACTTGATTGATGCATTTTGACATTAGTCCGACATGCATTATCAGAGATACTATTCATTTCACCACTGATGTGGGATGCTACTGCTCAAGGGGAGTAGTCAGCTTTGAGATTCAGAGGCTTATGTCTTTTCTTTGATATTTTTGTCAGATGTATGGCATTTATGTCAAAGGGGGAGAGATAGTGATATGAAAAATAAATTCAGAACTTTTTAGAGATATTATTCAAAGGGGGAGAGATATTGATATTCAAAGCTATATGGAGGAGATTGTTGGTTGTCTTCCATAGGGGGAGACTTATTTGACATTTCTTGGTACTTAGATGTTTTTCACATCTAGTGTTTCCATCAATGCCAAAGGGGGAGATTGTTGGCCATTTGGTGGAATTGATTATGTGTTACATTGATATTTTGTCATTGATGTCAACACTAGCTGTTTGGATGTTTATCGACACCTTTCTGGTCTCGGTAGGTTGAGTGGTTTTGAGTTAACTTAGATCCGACATGATCTAGTAGGCTCCGTTATAATCTGATGATGAAATTGTCTTGTTCATGATACTCATACTCATATTTGGTCAGTTGGTTTCGGTCTGGTGACTGGATGCTATCCTACTTACTTAGAAGATTGGTTTCTGGTTCTAATGAGGGTTTCACCGGCAGAGCTTTTAGTGGAGATCTTTGGTGCATTGCATAATTGGTGTTGGTGTTGCTGCTGATGGAGTTTCAGGATGTTGTTGGTGATCATGTTTGAGACTTGGCATTTGGAGATCATTGTTGAAGTGTGTGGACCTATACTTGGTCCCGGTTGATCTAGGTTATGGACTGACATTAATGTAACGCATGGATAGGACCTATTGTTGTATTTCTGAGATGTCTTATGTGTTGGATATTATTTGTTTGGTCTAAGGCCAACATGGTTTGTAATTATGTAATTGGTTTATTGTTTGGTGGTCGACCTGGTTGTTTATGGTCGAGGGTTTGCATAAATAAGATATAAGATCCCATTGTAGATCATCATGGTTATTGTAAGAGGTCATAGTCAAGGGATGTAATGTGTGAATAATGTAATATCATTTAGGGAGAGGATTTGGCCGATCATTGGAAATCAAATCAGGTTTGTGTAAGAGGATTTAGTCCTCTGGTATTAAGATTAACCGGAACTGTACTCAAGCATAGGAGATGCTATCTTTTGCAGTTAAACACTTCTCCAAATTGTAGTCTAGATTTCTATGTAGTTAGTGAGACTCCTTTTGTGATGAGCAGTGTTCTCTAGGTTGTTGACCTTCCTACAAGTGCATGCCCCTTCATTGTAGTTCACATACTTACTGTAAAATTATTATCTGACTGTGGGTAGGCTCCCCACCGTGGTTTTTCCCTTTATCGGGTTTTCCACGTACAAATCTTGGTGTTGTTTGGATGGCTTTTATTCTGTGATTATTGTTTATGCTTAATTGGATTAATTGTTATTCTGGTATTATTGTTTTGGGTTTCAGTATTAAAGTTTAAATTGCTAATGCTTCTGGTAATCTATGACAACCGATTCACCCCCCCTCTCAGTTGTCTTTTGATTATCTGAACTGTCTAACAATTTCTATAGAGTAGGGAAGATAATTACACTCCCTCATGAATGGAGCCCAATTTCTCACTTCAGACATCTAGAGCGATGATGGATTTCTAGGGACAAATCACGAACAAGAGACAATCAAATCTATTTTATTTCGAAGAGGCAAAATTCATAAACAATGTCAGGATAGTGCTTGGGGAAGAATATCTATGCACTCGGTACAAATACTAGACGAATGCAAACATTGCATCACTATTTACAGTCTGGTGTTTTAGACTTCTGAGTAAGGAGAAGGTCTAGTGGATGGTGACGAGTTATGTAACAGGGGAATGGAGGGGTGGTTTTGATAGCTTTATTAGAATGTCTTGTGATGGTAAAGCACTCATTTATGCCCGGATGAAGTATAGCTCCATGTGAGTGAATTTTTTCCACCACTTTTCCCTTACATGTTATGGAGTACTACTTGTACTAAGGAGGTTCGTAGGGTATTGACACAGGTGGGCTTATAGGGAATAACTAATTTCTTGTAGACCTAGGTAAGAAGAGATGTCAACTGAGAGCTTGACAAGTGGGGTCCTTATGGGTCAAGGACTATGGATGATGGTTTGGCCTCTTCATCAAAGAGAAAATGAGCATGACCAAGGGGCTCGAAGAAGACCAAGCCAAAACGCACACTATGGATAGGATTCCCGCTAGAGGATAATGATGACCTAGATGACAATGAGGGACCTCAGGAAGCCAACCATAATGGCTCTGGGAAAGGCAAGACACTCATAGTTACAAATTGATTAGGGTCCTCTATTTATGTCATGATAGTTTTGCTTGAACTTTTTCGTATACATGTTATATTAGATTTGGGTGTTGGGGAATAGTTTGTTTTTTGTTGTGTTTGTATGTAGTTGGGGGCTTCTATGATTCTGATAGAATATTTTTTAAACTTTTGTAAATGGATATAGAGCTGATGATGTATTTTTCTATTAATTAATATAAAAAGTAGTATTAACCGAGAAAAAAAATAACACTTTCCCCTTAATTGGCAAATTGGTAGTCTTAACAAATCATTAAACAAGTGGTTTCCAAGAGCCATGTTAAATGTGCATGTGGTTAATTTCATGTGAAGAGGCAATGATTAACTTGAAAAAGACATCTCATTTGGGGAAGAGGTAAGAGAGGTGTCTATTTGTCCTCCTTGAAGTTACTAAGTAAGAACTCCATTTTGAAAAAAAAGGAATTGAATAGATAAGATTATATATACAAATCTATGATAAGTAAAAAGAATATTGGTAATCTAGCAAGTGATTGGTATGTGGATACAATCAAATTTAAGATTATAAATTAAACATACACTAGTTCAAATTCACTTGTGGTTTACTATGACTTCTTTATACATAACACAATGAATGTTAGTTATATTTACTTACTGATAATTAATAATATGTTGTTGTTTATGTTTTTGTCACAAAGGTGTAAGAAAGGAATTTGCATCAAGGGAGAACAACTATAGGGTAACTTTCTATAGTGATAAATAGGGAGAAAACATCTATTAGGGAACCTTATTCTACTATGCAAGGGAGAGAATGGCTAAGGGAAACGACTAAGGGAGAGAAAATCTATTAGAGCACCATATTGTAATATGAAAGGTAGAGAACGGCTAAGAGCATGTCCTATTGGAATTTCCCTTCCAACCCCTATGTTGAGAGACTGTTGTTAAACTGAAAGATCTCCAACCATAGAAGAATGAAGGGACATTGCATGGAGGGAGAACATCCATCTTAAGGCCCCCTACAATGCCTCCTTATTCCATATCATCTATGACATATTTGCATACACATAAAAGAAGTTGTATAATGATGAATATGTGATTTCCTTGCGAAAATAGTAGATTTATATCATGAGTTGTATTTGCAATGTTGCCTAGTTGATTGCAGGTTTCCAAGACAAAATTAGTTTATCATATTCTTGTAAAGAAATGTTCCCCAACTATATTATATGCTTGTTCCATTGGTTTTTGTGAAATTACGGAAAAATAAAGAGTGATCTAGATAGTGGACATTACAAATGATACAGATATTTGAAAGGGACTTTAGATTTTAGTTTGTTGTATAAGAAAGATGATAATTTCTCTTTGTTCAATCTTACATAGATGTTGATTGGGCTAAATGTGTTGATGAGAGTAGTAAAAGTGGTGGTGCATTTTTCTTAGGAGATAAATTGGTCTCTTGGTTGAGCAAGAAGAAGGATCTAAAATAGAAGCAGAATCTATTACACCAATTCATCTTGTTGCACTCAAGTAATGTGGATCAAGCAAACTCTCTAAGATAGCAAGGTGATGTATGATGAGGCAATTCCTATTATTTTTTATAATACAAGTATAATTAACATTTCAAAGAATCTGGTGATGCATTCAAGGACTAAACATATTTCTATCTGGTATCATTTCTTAAGAGAGAAGGTTGTAGAGAAGGATACATCATATTGGAATATGTGACTAAAAAGGATCAAAATGTAGATATTTTCACCAAGGCACTGATAAGGGATACTTTTGAGTATCTCCAACAAAAGTTAGGAATTATTGTCCCTCCCATTTCAAACTAGATCCATAGAAGTGGTGCATCATTCTAGGGGGAGATTCAAACTCTATCTTTTATCTGTTGGATTAATGTGGTGGCTACTCTCAATAGGAGCAGTGAAAGCTGTGGTTTTTTTATTGCAAGAAAATATTGCAAAAGTGCTCAAGACATCCTTAACAAGGGGAGTGTTGTAGATATTAGAATTATACCTGGAAGGGGGAGAACCATTTGGAGAGTTGTTTAGAGGGTTGAAGTGTTGTGCCCTTTGCCCTTGATGTCAAAGGGGGAGAGTTACAATTGGATATTTAATTATTGATTGGTGGTACATGTGGGTAAAAGTACAAAGTTGTGTCACACCTCTATGAAGGAAATGGCCAATGCTAATTCAACTTTTTAAATTGAACCAATAGAAAGTGAAATATATTTTTTAAATTTTGAAATGATGTAAACTAATAAAATGCATATTTTTTTGTGTATTTTATGTTTCTAATTTTAATTAAAAAAAATTAAAAATTATTTGAATATATTTTTTTTATAAAGTAAACACTATAATTTAGTTGCTAATAAAATGTTGAAATTGAAGTTACACAAGGCACCACACTTTATTCGATAAATTTTACCTTTTTTCTTCTATTTTTTGTGTAAATTGATAGCTTGAAACTTCACTGCATGGATATATTTTTTACTATTTTTTATCAATATATTATTTTCAATAAATTTGAAAAGTTGCATGTATTGAAATATTACTCTTTCCATTTGATGTCACCTTTTATCTTCATTATTTATTCAAATTAGAAAAGAATTATATATCATCTTGATATAGATTCTTTTCTCTACTGCATCATATTTTTTCAAATATTTAAAATAATTTTTAGTATTTTTCCTTGACAAGATAATCAATCTTATATTTTAGTGCTGATGACCTACTTTCAATAAAAATAAAATATAAAATATAAAAAATAATTAAAATATTAAAAGATATATATTTTAGAATATTCACTTATAGCTCTATAAAAGGGTATTTTTACATTTCAAAAAAAAATTAATTATAATCTGAGTAGGCGTTGTTGAAACATCAAGATTAAAAAAAAAATGGTAATTAGACCCAAGTGATATAAAATATACATTTTGTAGACACTTCCAATTGGAAATGTTGTGGCCCATACATAACTTAGCTATAATAAATCTATATAGACCATATGTTTGACTAAAATTATTTTTTAGTTAGAAACACTTAAATTCACTTGTCCTGATAAGTTAGCCTGAAATGTGACACAGTTTTGTACTTTTACCCAAGTGGTGTCATCAATGACAAAGGGGGAGATTGTTTCAATTTGCATTGTGTTGCCATTGATGTCAAACTTGTGTGCATTGATGACAAAGGAGAAAAGTAAGAGAAAGTTGTTAGTCATTTTTGTCAATGGTGTTGTCATCAATGACAAAGGGGGGGATTGTTAGCAATGTGAGTTCAGTGTTATCATTGATGTCAACTTAATATGTGTGGATTGTTTCTTGATATGTAAACATCTATAAATGAGTGTTCAGATGTTGTTATGATGTCTAGTGGGCATATTGAGTGAGGATGTGGTGTTTCCAGAAGGTGACAATATTGGAAGTTGAAATATGCAGGAAAAAGTATTTAAAGTCTTTATGAAAGAATTCTTTGCTTTCCTCTTCTTTTGAAGATGATGGATTGTGGCTCTAGATTTAGTGTCAACATTTTATGGATGTTTCAGTATTATGTTATTAGATCCTTAGCAATTCAGGTGTTGAATTTGACTATTGTTGCTTGTTGGCTATGAGATTGTCTATCAGGATTGGTTCAGAGAATCCTCTGCATTTCTTTATAGTGTTGTTTGTTGTTTTGTGGCTTGGAGGATATGTTTATATTGCTTGTGAAGTGTTCTAGTTCAAAATTCAAGTGTTGGTTTTCTCCACAAGTGAAATTATGTTGTTCTATGGTTCGGTGTTATCATTTATGTTGGTCTTTGACTGACTCAGTTGGTTCATCTTATTTGGATCATGCTCTTTTGGTCCCAATATGCATTGGAGGTTGAGTTAAGGTTTTGTTATGTGTCTTACGATGGAGTGTGAAGATTTGCATTAAGTCACTTGTATTGGATAATGTTTTTGAGCTGATTGGTTAACATTCTTTAATATTTATCTACATATTCCATTTGATGTTGACTTTGGAGGATGTTGTGTTGTGTGTGGTTTGTTGGAAGCGACTTAGGAAGACATGTTGTGATAGGGTAAAAGCACAAACCTGTGTCACACTTTTATAAATAAAGTGGCCAACACAACTTAAACTGTTCAACTTCAACCACATAAAAGTGATATTTCCTAAATTGAATTTCAAATTATGTAAACTAATGAAATGTAGAAATATTAATGGAGTTTATGTTTGTTAATTTTTAAATTTAAAAAAAATTTAATATTTTTTATTGGTGAAAAAGTTGAAAATCAGGGGTTCTAGTTGGTGTCACCAAAAAAAATGAAAACAAACTTATATTTTCCTAATTTTAATTTTTCAAATAGATGGCATATATATATATATATATATATATATATATATATATATATATATATATGCAGTGCTAAAAAAAGAAAATTTATATTTATATTTATATTTTTGTTGTAATAACATTTTAAGGTCCAACATAGCCGAATTTGATAGTTTTCATTTGACGTCACTTTTTGTCTATTAAAATTATCATTATCAAAAAATAAATTATACCCTTTTTGAGAAGATTCTCTCATCTAGTAAAAAGTATATTTTGTAAAAAAAACATATCATTTAATATTATTTTAATTTCAAACCAGCCTCTTCTCAAACATAAAAAACCTACTTGCAATATTTATAAAAATAACATATTGTTACAGGTGTGGTTGGTGTTGCACCAAATGATCGACCTGTTAATGCTCGATACAACCACTAGACTTATAGAATCTACAAGAGGTAGTTAATCCATATCACAAACCCAAGCATTGTGTTGCACAACACAAGGAGACCAATGACAACACTCCTTGAAACAATCCCCCCCATAATGCAAGCGAGGGGTTTGAACTTGTTACCAAGCTCTGATACCACTTGTTACAAGTGCGGTTGTCATTGCATGAAAAGATCAACCTATTAATGTCTGATAAACCACTAGACTTATAGAATCTACAAGAGGCGGTTAATCCATGTCACAAACCCGAGCACTACACTGCACAACACAAGGATACCAAGGGAACACACCTTGCAACACACATATTAAAATTAATCAAAACATTAAAAATATTAAATGTCTAGATTCCTGACTTTGAGCTCTACAAGAGGGTATTTTTCAATTTTTTATATAATAATAGTCTACCTGGAGAAAAATACAACAAAAGTGAAAAGTTTTAGAATTGCAGATAAAATGGTGATTTGATTGCCACATCACATGAGACATAGACAGTTTCAGTCAAACCTAGTCCAACCAAAACAAGTTTGGTCAAAACCATTTGAAATAAGGTGTGAATACCTATACATGATTCATATCCATTTGAAATCACTTTGGCCAAAGCGGCTTTGGCTGAAATATGTGCCATTAGGTGCCACATGTGCACCTTTGGGCACCATGTGGCTGCCAAATAGTTTTGGCTAAAATCTGTTTGACCAAGGCTATTTGGTTGGCCTCAAGTGCGACACAACTTTGTGCTTTCTCCCGATGTATTTGGGTCCCCTTTATCTCCTAGAGTGAAGTTTATTTTGCAAATTTTCTCATGATGACTTTCTTTATGTAAATTATGTTTATTATGTTTGTTGTCAACCTAGTTGAAATTTTCACTATATAAGATTATATAAATAGATGTGTGGATGTGTGAATTTGAGTGTGGAGTGATTGAAAATATTGTGGAAGTATATGTGGGAAGTAGAAATGCAAATATTAGCCTGTGATGAGCTTTGATGATCATATCTTTCAATACAATAGCGTCTTGAGACAGTGAATGTGTGAGTTGTGTTTGCCATGATATTGGTTGCTTGAATCAGAGGTTCAAGGATAGTTTCATGATAAAAAGATCTTATTCATTTTAATTCATCACTCCTCCATTTATGCTGGAGGGCAGTGAGTCTTTTTGGCAGCTTGTGCAGATTTGTATCTTGCCCCGGTATTGTGTGTCTTAGCTTGCAAGTCCATTTTATCTTGCCCTAAAGAAGTGCACCTTAGCTTGCAAGTCCAAACTAGGAGCAATGAGTTTCCTTTTTCTTGTTCCTAAAACATTATATTCAGTTATTTATATAGTGATAGTGATTCTCATAGTGGTTTTTTCCATATTGGTTTTTCCACATAAAAATTTGGTGTTCATGTGTTTGGTGTTTGTTGCTTCATCTTTCATTGGTTTTTAGTTTGTTAAAGATAACTTAAAAGTGTTTGTGATTGAAAATTTTTTTTAAGGATTTTTACAAAACTGATTCACTTCCCCCTCAAGTCTTATGGTGAGTAAAAAAATTTTAGTCATTACATAATCCAAACTGATATATATGCCAAACAAGTCAAAGTGGTATGTGGCTTTTCTTATAATTAGAAATTTACATATTCCACTTTGCTTTTTAATTCTCATTCCTAGTTTTAGAAAATCTGACAATTCTCTGTGTCAATATTATTTTTATCAATTACACTATTAATCACATATCTAGATATTACAAACAATAATTATTCTTTGAATCTCATTTGTATGTCATGGATGTGAATTGTCATTCTATCTAATGAATTTTGAACGATTTGTGGAATAACCTTTATTTATTTTATTTTGGTTATCTAGTTGTCTTGCTTTTGTTATTCTAATCTTTGTATAATCTAAACTAATATATGTGTTGTACAAGCTTAAAAATTTTGTTGTTTTTCTTATTGCTAGGTATTTAACATATTCTTCTCTCTTGAATCATGGAATTTTCATAGTATATAATGTTCTAGTGGAAAATCTACATTGTCCAATCCAAAAGAAATTTAGCTAGAATATTCTTTTACACTTTTTAATTTTAATAAATGTGAAACAAAGTCTTGCATAGGCTTTCCTTCTCTTTTTATTTTTCCCTCTTCCTTAAATGTTTGACTAAAAGTATTGAAATCCTTCAAGAACTTTGTCATATCAAGGAATTGCCCCTCTCAAATATAGAGAAAAAATGTGCATCCAATGTAACAATTTCTTTAGCTATGTGGACTATTTGTTATATAACACCATATTAATGTAGTAACAAATCAACTTATCAATCCCCATTAGAGAGGATTCAAGATACTAAATGGACAAAGTTATTGGCTTGAGTGACCTAAGGAGCGAAGGCCCATAATCTTTGGTAGGAGGAAGGAGAGAGGACAAAGGGAAAGGGTGGGTGGGAGTGAGCACACAAACACCTGCCCCTGCATGTGCTTGTGCATGTGCCCTCACCATTGAACGTGCATCTACGCATCATTCATACTTATAAAAAAGTGATGCTTATTAAGAATTACATATAAAATATGAATTAATAAATTTGAGTCAAACTAGAAAGTTTGAATATAACCAAATTTGATAAACAGGTGATATTTCCACAAGTCAAATTATGATATCTCTATCAAGATTCAACTGTGTAGTTTTTGAGTCAAACCCATTGACCCATCTTTCTTGAGTAATGGTTCACAAGAACCCATCTCTCATGAGAATGAATGGTACACTTAGAACTCGTTGCATATAGATGATGCTCATAGAGGTGAAGCATCGGGCTTTACCGAGAGGTCACCCATTCTAGTAATACATCTGAAGTGAGCTTTACTATGAAGTTTCCTCCAAGGTTAGGCGTGCTTGAGTTGAAGCAATAATGGGATGGGTGACCTCTCGGGAAGGTTAATGCTCCACTTTTGTGAACATCACCTAGATGAAATAAGTGCCAAGTGTATCATTCATTTTCATGAAAAATGAGTTCTTGTGAACCACTACTCATGAAACATAGACCAATCAATTTGACTTGATTGAATTCTGATAAAAATATTAGAACAAACGGTGGAAACTTTTACACGTACCCTCTACTTATAGCGTCTGCGACAATCAATCCATCTAGATTTCCTTAATTCAAAACACGTGAATCAGAAACTACGGTTCAACCTTCTTAGTCCAAGCACGCTAGGAAGAAAAATCTTTTAATTGAATTTTCCGTAGGGACTTTTCCTTTTATTAATGGGGGACGCCGCTACCTAATGTGGATATCTGAACTTCAACGGTAGAGCTACAATGGTACTAGAGGATTCTGCAGCAGCTGTTGTTGCAGCCGTCATAGCCCTGTTGGTACTCGCTTATCATGTTATGAAAAGTATCAATTTGGGCAAACCCCCTCACCCTCCCTCATGGCCGATAATTGGGCATCTCCATCTCCTAAACAAGAAGAAGATCCCACTCCACCATATACTATACTCCCTCTCCCAGCGCTACGGACCAGTCATGCATCTACAACTTGGGTGGCGCCCAATCTTGGTGGTGTCCACTTCAGAGATGGCAAAACAATGTCTCAAAACAAACGATGCTGCGTTTGCCTCTCGGCCACGCATGGCAGGAGGAGAGATCATGGGCTATCACTTCAAAATGCTGGGCTTCTCTCCCTACGGTGCCTACTGGAGAGACGCCAGGAAAGTTTCAAGGCTTCAGCTCTTCTCTGCTCAACGAATCAACTCCTTCAATCCCCTCCGCACAGAAGAAGTTTCATCTCTCATCTGTTCTCTTTTCAAGAGCTGTGAGAAAAAGGGCGAGAGGAGGGTAAACATGAGCTCCATGTTTGCTGAATTGATGTTCAATATCGTAGTGCGCATGATTGCCAGCAAGCGTTACTGTGGAAGCTTCTATTCCGAGGCCTCTGAAGAAGCCCAGCACTTCAAAGACATGATCGCTGATACTTTCTCCGTTTTGGGGGAGTTCAATGTCGGCGATTACCTGCCGTTTCTCAGATGGCTTGATTGGCATGGCGTGGAAGCGCGCATGAAAGAAGTGCAGAAGCGAAGAGATAGTTTTATGCAGACTTTGGTGAATGACCATCGTGAGAAGAATGGGAGGACTGATGAATCACAAGTACAAGACCTTATTGACGTGCTCATCGATGCCGTAGATAACAATCAAATCGATGAATCCGATGATAGGGATACCACCGTCAAAGCCATAGCCATTGTGAGTTCAACTTCTGTAATTTCGATCATTGAAATGGTTATCGAATTAGTAATTCATAGGTATCCAAAAAATGGTCAACGTTTGCAACATGTTCATGTTTTTTTGTTTTTTTTTAATAAAGTTTTTTTTTACAGTTATCTTGTTGGCATTATCTTTTTTTAGGGTTTTCTAACATTTCTTTAGGGTTTTCTAACACTTTTTTTATGTCAGACATTTGATATTTATCATTTGTTGGTATTGTGTCATTCTTTTTTTTTTTCTATTTTATTTTATTTTCTCAAGTTTCATTTAGGTCTTATCAATGACAATCTTTATGCTCAATCTATGATCATGATCAACCTTTCATGTCAATTGAACATCATTTTAATCCTAATTGTGTCAATTAGGGTTTGTCTTCCATCATTATCATTTTTCTTTTAGAGCTTCTGGATTAGATTGTGTGCCAAAAAAAATTAACAATGAACTCTCTCTGATGATGAATCATGGACTGTGATTTGAAACATTGATATTAAAATATTTTGACACACAATCTAATTCAGAAACTCTAAGAGAATTATAATATAGATTGTAAAACTCTCATAGCATCAATTATCATTTTTGTTATCAATTGATATCGAAATAAGGATTGAAATTTTTGAGTTGGGTTTTGTAGGCAATGGTAACTGCAGGTACAGACACATCCGCTGTTACGATGGAGTGGGCACTGGCGTCACTGTTGCAGCACCCTGAGATTCTTCGAAAAGCGCAGGAAGAGCTAGACATTGAAATTGGAAGGGAAAGACTAGTTGATGAATCAGATCTGCCCAAGCTGAAATACTTGGAGGCGATTGTAAAAGAAACCTTTCGGCTGTATCCGCCGGGGCCTCTTCTGGCTCCTCATGAATCCATAGAGCCCTGTAGTGTTGGAGGATGGCATGTTCCAGTTGGGACACGGCTCATTGTGAATGTGTGGGCAATACAGAGGGATCCGGCCGTGTGGGATCGACCCACTGAATTTGATCCTGAGCGGTTCTTGAAAAGTGGTGTAGAGATTGATGTGAAAGGACAGAACTTTGAACTAATTCCGTTTGGTTCAGGAAGAAGAATGTGCCCGGCCATGTCTGTTGCACTGTTGTCGGTGACGTATACATTGGCCCGAATGCTTCAGAGCTTCGAGTGGTGCAGTCCAGAGGGAACTGTTATTGACATGACTGAGGGATTTGGATTCACCATGCCCAGAGCATTTCCTGTCGAGGCCATCGTCAAACCCCGCCTTCCTCCACATCTCTACTGAATACATGAATCTATCTAGATCCACCACATAAGTGATGATAAAATGAGTCTATTTAAAGTGGTGATAAGACGCCTATGGTATTTTCTCTATAGAGAGCTTGTTTTCAACTCTCTCACTTTTCACGCAACTATCATTGCCATCTCATTATTTTCACACAATGATTTGAAATTGAAATTTGAGCTTTTCATATTGAGTGTTTGATTAGTGACAAATGAAAACACTTTTTTTTCACACAATGATTCATGTTGAGTGTTTGATTAGTGACAAATGAAAACTCTTTTTTTTCACACAATGATTTGATTAGTGACAAATGAACTCTTTTTTTTCACACAACGATTATTACCATCTCATTATACACAAGGATCATTCCCATCTCATTAAATGAATTAAAATTGAAATTTGAGCTGCTCATATTGAGTGTTTGACTAGTGACAAATGAAAACTCTCTTTCTTTCACACAACAGTCATTACAATCTCATTATTTTCACATTACAATCTCATTATTTTCACACAACAACCATTCCTGTCTCATTAAATGAATTGAAATTGATATTTGATATACTCATATTGAATGTTTGTCTAATGACAAATATAAGGAAATCTAAAGCTTTGATGATAAGGTGTCTAGAATGGTTTTCTTCACACATAATTATTAATTATTTTTTGATTTACAAAACAACCAATAATAAATATAGAAGTTAAATGTTACAATCTATTTAAAAGAACTGAAAGCTAAACTTGAACTACTTCTTTATTGTACATATGAAATGTAAAGTTGTTATTGGTTGTTTGACTATTGAAGCATGTGATATTAAGTAGAGTGACAAATATAGGAAATCATGAAGCTTTATCTCTATAATTGGAATTGTCAATTAAAATTCACAAAAATCATTGGATATAAATAGAGTGGTTTAATCTTTACTTACCTATATTTAAAAGATTTGTCATTTGAATAAGCACCCATTTTTTGAACAGTTATAGATTCTCAAATTTCAATTTTATTGTGCATATGAGGTGTAAAATTGTTATTGATTGTTTGACTATTGGAGCATGTAGTTTTTTTTTTTTAATTTAAGAAATGGAGAAAAAAATTACAACCAAATAGTCAAAAGACTATCAAAGATTACAAAGTAAAGATTGTCTTGAACAATAGGTGACAAATATAGGGAAACATAAAGCTTTATTTCTAGAATTGGATTTCTCCGTTAAAATCCATACAATGATAGCAAGACATCATTAGATAAATATAAAGTGGTTTAATCTTTAATAAAATTAACACCTTTGTTTTAAGGATTGTCACTTGAATAAGCAACCATTTTTTAAAATATTAGATTCTAGATTTCAATTTTATTTTTTCAAAAAAATTAATAATTCCAAATTAAAGAGAAAAAAGTCTATTATGAAGTTAAAATAATATTATCAATCCCTACTGAAGCAATTTATTACTTTATATCATTTAAATTAATCAAAAAGTCTTTTTTCTAACGTATTGATTGTATATTTTATTTTGATTTATTGAAACTCTAATTGCATTAAGACCATTTAAAAATATATATGATTATAAATCTTTGTCAAATATTTTATTTAAGACCTATTTTTGACAATTATTATTTTTTATTTTTTATTTTTTTTAATTCTTTAAAATTGGGATCACAATAGGACTATGTTGACTTAATGTATTTGTAAGAGTTGGTATTGGAATGCTCAATACTATGCAAGATTTGATTGATTATAGCCAAACAAGATCTAGAAACTTCTATGAAAACACAAAAGACATAAATTGATAACTATCCTATGTGTACCCTAAGTGTGAACAATAACCTAGGTGACAAACTAATTTGATAAAACACTCCTTTCACACCAGCAATCTTCAAATATCTTTTAAATTTGTAAAATTATAATAATAATTTAATATCAAAATAGACACAAAAATAAATAAAAATGACATGGATATACAAATTTTTTCAATACATTTTAAACCCACTTTGATTGCATGTAACCCTAAAATTGTCATGTATCTTAAATTATGTATCATTCACAAAAATGCATGCAAATTAAATATTTAGAATTAAAATAATATGAAAACGGATCCATATCAAGTAATAAACCATGTAAGATATGATTATGTAGATTTTTTTATTTGGTATGTTCTCTCCATATTAGGAAACTACAAAATAGAGGATTTTTTCCTATAAGAAACAATCTTCTAAACAAAAATTAACAATAAAATAGACAAAATTAAAGGATCACTATAAAACAAAAGTAGATTGATGTTGTCTAAGATGTAAGGTCCAACCATTTTGACATTGGAAATTAAAAAAATGATATATCATTATTGCTATAAATATTAAAGATGAATGCAAACCTTGGTGAACTTGTCAAGTGATAATGAAGGAAGCTAGAAGATCTTCTATTATTGAAGTCTACCTAGTTCAACATTAAAATAGATTACAACATTATTTTTGGTAAAGTCACTATTCATAGTGATTGTTGCATAGAAAGGGAAGTCCAACCAAGAATATAGATCACAAACTTTAGAATGAGAGTCGTGCGTTCACAAAAGAATATTTCATCCATCAACTAGAGAAGCTTGTTGTAGCTATTAAGAGTGATACAAAGAAGAAGAACACCCACACCAAGGAAGACTTCCAAAGAGGTGGTTACTAAGTGACAGAAAATTTTGAAGTTATTAAAAGGTTCAATCATTGAACAAAGAATATTTCAATTGATTGTTGAAGAGTCTAATGAATCAAAATAGACTCTAAAATAGTGAGGGCACAGAATGTGAGACCGTGCATATAGATGGACATTACAACAACATTAAGATGAACATTGATATGTGAATCATATTTCAATTTCTTTAGAAAGCATTATAATTACCTTCTAAATTATGTATTAATTAATACATATATCTCAAACCTTTTTTAATTACGATTACAATTGTACTTATTAGGTTGAAAAAAAATATATGAATATATTATCTTTTATTAAGTTCTTGAATACACCACATTATATCTATAATCACCTATAGAAGTCATTATTGTAGTGTAAAATACAAAGGACATATAGAGAAAACTAATTCACAATCCAAAATTTAATATATTTAATATATTGCATTAAGAACCCGTGAAATAGAAAGTTGATCCTCTAATAGCTATGAAATACACCCTAGGTGTTCTTAGAAAAGATAGAGTGTACATGTATGTTCTAAGGAATGATAGTAAACACTTTTTTCTTTTTTCAAAATCACTCCTCCAACATTGAACTAATATAACCATTAGATATGAACTACTATTATAATTAAATATACGTGTGAGTTTGAACCTACATTATGTAATTTGATTTTCCATGGCCATTTTTGTTGCTATACATACCTATGCCTTACAATCTATAAGAAACTAGTTAAATAAAATTAGTGAATAGAGTTAGTTGAAGAACATTTCAGGGAACATAAGAAATTATTAATGCTATCTTTGATTGGTTCATGAGTACCCAAGTAGGGATTTACGATTCTTAACCTTCTTTTGTATATATCAAACTGTGGTTGTGCATTCAACCATTTATTTGCTAACATATTGTTGATCCTTGAATCATACATTAGACCATTAACATGTATATTCAAATGTGATTGTACATTGAATTTTTTTAAAATTATTTATGTCCATCCTTATTTTATTCATGAAATAAAAACATTGCTTAAATAAGGAAATTGAATTTAGTGAGAACAATTGTATTTTACCAAACATGTGACTTGTAAATTGTTGGTAGTGTCAAATTACTGTGATTACTTGGATGTTGAGGCCAAGGGATAGTAGGATATTACTATAATCTCCTCCCAGTTGCATGTCATGTAGTGTTAGCAAAACTTTTATTACAGGAAGACTCTACTAAATCTATCGCCATCCTTGCCTTTATTTCTAGCTAACAATGGCCCTTGGAGAAGGGCAAAAGACAGTGAATCTAGTGAATCTCGTTGTCAACCCTGCCATCAATGGGAAAGGTCTCGAGGCAAGATGCGAGTGGAGAGTAGGGATGATAAACATTTATTATGGGGTGACTCTGGTAAAAGGAGTGGCAGGATAGGGGAAGTCTGGCGTAAATCACACATATTAAATTTTGATTTTTAGATTTAAAAATGTTAAACATTCAGAATTGACTGACATTCTTTAGGCTTAATATTTTAATTAGAGTGTGTGGTTTAAAGTTGGCTACACACACCTGCCAGCTGCATTTGCGTGAAAGTTTGTAAAACTTTTTTAACTAATCATTTTAGGGTGTATCCTTCATGCATGGCATGGCAGGAGACTACATTTCTTGGAGGTGTTCAACCACACACTAAGCAATATATTAAGCTTAGAGAATGTCAGTCAATTCTGAATGTTTAACACTTTTAAACCTAAATATAAAAGCTTAGTATGTGTGATTTAAACTATCCACTGTCATAAATACATAACTATCAAGACAGCTACAATGACAGCGACCCAAAAATCAAATTTTTGCATAGACCAGAAAGACACTGGCAATGAATTTGACTATATACCCGCCATTGCATTTGCTGGAGAGTTTCAAAAGCATTTTCAAACAAAAACAAAAAAAAATTCCATTTTCATCAAATCTTTCACTCATTGCATTCCATGAGAAGGCATCTCTTTGAGGCATCCTGTTAAACAGTTCACGTGCCTCGTTTGTGCTTCAAAATTTTGCATACATATCCACCAGAGCATTTTTGATGTTTTATTTCTGACAAAACTCCACCTTCATTATGCTTTCATGGATGTTCATACCCCGTTCCAAAGCTCCTATTTTATTGCTGGCAGGGAGCATTTGCTTGAAAGTTTTGAAAGCCATTTCAACTAATCCACTTTGTACGCATCCTGCAATCGTTGCAGCCCGAGAAACGTCTCTGAGGGAATAGACATAAGGAAAAAAAAAATGTTTAGGGGCACGGTTAAGGGCAATTGAAATTCCAACAAACATTCCAATCTCATTAAATGAATTGAAATTGAAATCTGAGCTATATTATATAGTGTACATGAAGTGTAGAGTTGTTATTGAGTGTTTGACTAGTGACAAATATAAGGAAATATAAAGCTTTATGATAAGAATTGGTAAATGTTAATAAATGTAATTTAAAATTGATAGAAAATTAGTGGAGTTTCGAAAAGAAAGATATGAATACTTGTGGGAAATTGATATTCTTGAAAAAGAATTGGGAAAAGTTAAAGAAAAATGAAGAGTCGGAAAAAATATGAAAGTTGTTTGATGATTTGGAAGAAAAGATAAAGAAAATAGAAAAAGGAAATAGTTTCCAAAAGAAGGAAATATCAAAGTTGAAATAACAAAATTATCAATTAGTAGCATGCAATGAATATCTAAGGTCAAAGCCGTCAGTTTGTGATGTCTCATGTAGCACAAAAAAATTATTTTGTTCATTTGATAAATAATTCAAGTAGATGTGATATTGTTGAAGTTTTTTTTTATGAAGTGTAAAGATGAAGATGATAATAATATGTTTGAATCTATAAATCTTATTAGATTTAATGAGAATAACAAAAAATACTTTGAGAAGAATGTTGGCTTTCAGATCATGAGAAGAATTAGAATTATGGGAAAGGAATCAAATATACCATTAAGCCAATATTGAGGCTAAAGTATGAAGGTTTTGGATTTGTCAAAGGTAAAGGGAATACAAATGAGGTTACAAGTAGTGTAGGTTTGAGCAAATTAGTTCAAAGAAAGCATTGTATTAAGTGTACTCATTATCATACAAAAGGGCAAAGAAAGTGTGTGATGGGATCTACATTCTTGTACCATATGTGGATTGAAGAATCATTGTGAAAGATGTGTTGGAATAAAAAGTGGAAGCAAGAACCAATGATAGGATGCATGCAAATGAATTGTGGATGGAGTTATGGATTATATTAAAAAAAATATTATAGGTATGTTCAAAGGTTGTTCAAGTGTAAATGTTCATATGTTAAAAAATGATGACAATCAAGAGAGGATTGAATATTTGAAAAGGGTGAGAGATATTTCGACTCAAAAGAATTCAACATCTTAGAAGACATTATGAAAATTGGAAAGCTACATAGAGTTAGTTTGCAAGAATAGTACTTCCAAATTAAAGTTTTGAAGACAAATATCAATTGGTGAAGGAACTCGAAAAAGAGTTTGAGAGGTGAAACTATTGAAGCATTTGTAATAGAAATTAAGGTAGAGCGTTGGAATATGTAATGTCTCCCACCATCAAATATTAAATGAGAAAGAAAAGCATAAAAGAATAATGCAAAAGGGAAACTAGATAAGGATGGAAATTTTTTATAAACATTTACTATTGTTAGTAGTTATTTTGAACAAGTCAAACTAACTTCTGGAATTATCCTTCTAACCTCAAACACCTTTATATAATAAAGTATCATGTAATGGTTTTAGTATCAAGGTTTTTAGATGCAATAACAAGATATTTGTATGATCAAGTGATCATGAATAGGAGAATGTAAATAATATACAAGAAATTTTGATAGAATTTTGTATTTTATATTTTTAGTACCTTTATGTGTTTGCATATATTCTAAGTTGTGGCCATCTTCGTCAATCACACAAATGAATATCGCACAAGTAATTACTCTGTAGGGGGGAATTATATTATTGTTCTATTATCAATTATTTTTATTTTATTTTTTTTGTTTGGTGAGATGTCATTGTCACTGACTTGTGAGTACCTATGTTACCAAAAATGTGATGGTGGAGCTCTATTCAAGTGTAATGACAGGGAAATCCATTTCTCATTCTAAATGAATGTTTCTAAGTTATTCATGTAGTTTCTTATTGTTACCAAGGATTCTCCATTTCCAATAACTCTACCTAAATGCTTCTCATGTTTTTCTACCTTTTCAACCATGTGGTTTCAATTCAATCTTCTTCCATGGCATCTACTTCTATCATTGCAAGTTGGACAGAGATAGACTCTATGAACACTTTTATTATATACCAACATTCCCAAGTTCGTGTTCATCCTTCTTTCACTAACTTTCTTCCTTTATTCCATGTCTCTTAGTTCAATCCAATTCAAGGACATCTACATCTACATAATCTATGGGCATTTTTCATGGAATCACACAATTACATCTACTTCTCCCATAAAACATGAACAAAAATCTTTAAAATATTTTTGACCTTTTCCAAGCTTTATTTATTTCAAAAAATTATAAACTTAACAAGTATCTTTACATATTTTTCAATTTTTTTTAATTCCATTTAGTATTTTTATAAAAAACTAACATACTTATCTTAAGAAAAATCTATGTAAAACATGGCTAGAGATATCATTATGGAGGCAACTATTTTATTGTATTTTTATTTATACTAATCAGACACCCTTTCTTTAATCTACTTAGATGTCCCTATCAGATAAAAAAAAAAAAAAATCAAGTGTGTAAATTCTGTGTTGCTTCTCTTCCATTTGAATGAGTCAATTGTGATTAAGTCCTTTTCCCTATTCTATTATGGACTGAAAATTGATGAAATAGAGTTCATAACATCCAAACAAGTGAACCACATATATACTTTTTTATGATAATCAGCGTTAGCAAAACTCAGATGAACCAACTTTGATTTTTCTTTAAATTATCTTTGATCTTAGTGAAGACACGTGAAGGAGAAATATATGCTATTGAGTGGATCAATTAAGTTTGGGTGTTTTTTCTTCTCTGAAAGTGATTCTTTGTTATATTAAACGGGGACCAATGGAGGAAACTACTGTATCTGCCTTTGCGATTGTGACAGCCATGAAAGGTGGAGAAGGCCCCTCACATTGGGTATCTCCATCTTCTACAGAAGAAAAGTCCAACTCCGATGCATCTACATCTTGGGCTCTTCAAAAATTTGTAATCAACTCCATCAAAGAGTTAGATGTACAATAAGTTCTAGCTTTTGTACAAATATATTAATTAATGGTAGAAGTATAAGCCATAAAGTTCAAATATGTAATAAATTATATAAGTCTAAACATGTTTATGGTGAAAGTATAAATCATATAATATCATATCAACTTCAAATATGTTAATGACAAAAGTATAAATTGTATCACATCATGTCCAAATATGTTAATGGTAATGGTATAAAACATATCATATCAAATGATGAATTTTGAGTTTAGATCAAATTCAAATATGTTATAAATTATATAAGTCCAAATGTGTTAATGGTGGAAGAATAAATCATATAAAGTCTAAATATGTTAATGGTGGAAGTATAAATCATATCATATCAAGTTTAATTGTGTTAATGGTGGAAGTATACATCATATCATATCAAGTCCATATATGTTAATAGTAGAAGCGTAAATCATATCAAGTCAAGTTAAGTTATAAATTTGGAGTATAGATCACGGAAGCTATGTCATATTAATGTTAAGTCACTAAAAGTTTGAAGTGAAAATCTAGTGCACGTGCTATGACATCTAATCAAGTCAAGTAAGATATTAAAATTTTCAATCAAGATTGAAAAAATGGACTCAAGCCATGCTCATTGGACATACAACATATATTTCTTTTAAATAAATAAATATGAGAAAAGAAGAGAAATGATGAAGAGTAAAAAATACAAAGTAAGAAATTTTTGTTATTTGTTTATAAAAGTTTTAATTTTATTAATATATAGAATATGCATTTAGATAATAGTTAATGAAGAAATTTTAATTATTTTATGGATGCATTTATAACATCAAAATTTTATTTCATATTTTATATTTTTTAAGTGAATCCATCAATATTTTAGGGTTAAGGTTGTTGGTGTTGGAAATAAGCCACACCCGAACCGATGATGGACTGGTCCAAGAGGGGCCAGTAGCTCAGTGGTAGAGTACTCCAGTAGCATATGGAAGGTCCTAGGTTCGAGTTCTAGCTGGTCCATGTCACAACATGGTATTAGAGTCAGGTCTAGGCTAGGAGCCCCAAGCACATGAGAGGTGTGTCTTAAGGGGGGGTGTTGGTGTTGGAAATAAGCCACACATGGACCGACAATGGACTGGTCCAAGACGGGCCTGTAGCTCAATGGTAGAGCACTCCGGTAGCATATGGAAGGTCCTAGGTTCGAGTCCTAGCTGGTCCATGTCTCAGCAAAGGTAGGGTACACATAGACTTCTATCTACAATATGGTTTTAGAGAAAGGTTATCACCAACTCTTCCATATAGAGGAAGTTCTAAATCTCATCCTCTCTCTATTTGAGATCTATAAATGAAAGAGTTAAGACAAGCAAATATAAAGGCATATATGGGAAGATATTACGTTGAAATCTTCAAAGAAGTTTAGAAATTTAGAGACATTTTCTATACATTCTTCATACTAGGAGATTTGATTCTAGGTTACTTACCTACAAATTTTCAACTAGGTCAACTAGCAAGAGGAAATGTGAAAGTAAAGAGATGCACTTACCTAGATTTTGGCAAAATACTTCTTTGAGAGGTCAAAGATTGACCCATGCACAAATACAAAAATTATGGATATTATTATCTATATTTAGCCATGAAATCAACTTTGGTTATGAAAAACACTATGGCCAAAGTCCTTGCCCTTGTAATCTCATGTTTCCAAATTTTGGTCATTGAAATATTTTTAGAAATACTGGAAATTTTTCTCATGGGTTTTGTAGGGCATGGTAATTATAGGTGCATGTTATAAAAGGTGTTTCAACCTTGGATCCTAGTATTAATAATATACAATTATACAATTTTCAGGTTATAGAACATAAAAATATAATTTAGGGCTTTGGAGGTGTATTTTGGCCTTAAAATATCAATATGAAACATAATTAATGAAAGCTAGTTACAACAACATGGATCTCTTTGATATATCCAATCTTTCTAAAAGGAATTAATCAAATTCCTAAATCAAATTATTTGGTCTCTAAAAGTTAGGCCTCTCATATAGGAAATGTAAGATCATCTATGATGCATAAGAAAATTGTAAGGAGTTAAACTTAATAACTTATCAAATGTGTTATGATGTGTCAAAAGACATCTTAAAACAAAGTTAATGGAGTCAAAATAGAGTACCCAAGTTGGATTGAGAGGTTTATGACCAACTTATGATATGTGTTAGAAATATGTTATTTTTAGCCTATAGACTCACCTTAGGATTTATGCATTGGATTTTGACTAGGGAGTTTGGCACAACATTCTGGGTGGCTTAATCTAATGATTTCTTAACTATTATTTGATATTTTTTTTATTACTTCTATTATTTATGGTTTCTTTGAACACAAGTTTCATAGTGATTTTTGTAGGTGTACTATCATGTGCCTAGACTAGTTCTAATCTCTTGTTGGTGATACTTCTACAATGACTTATACTCTACACTTGTATATTTGTAACTATTTGAATATTGAATAAAAATTTGAGTTTGTTGGAGTGCATGTATATTTTATCCAAAGATAATGTGTTCCTCATAAATCATTGTGTTATGGTATATTATTTTTTATTTATAACCTAATGATTATATGGTTTATTGATTCTTTTCCATATATAGCCTCTCATAGATTAGTTTAGGATGCATATTTCATGTCTTTTTGTACTTTCAATAAAAATTGTTAGTGTGAATGTGGTTATTTATAATCTTGTTATTAGAGGGAAACTAGTCACATGCTAGGTTTACTAAGGTCCTAGGTAGCAACCTAAGTTAGTTGTTCTTATATCTTAGGTGTCATTCTAGAAGTTAGTAATAATGTGGCCATATTCACCTCATTTACTTTTAGGTTCCTAAACATTTAATATTTGCATCATCCATATAAATTTTGTATCAAGAGTAATTGACATATCTCACCATACCTTGCCTTTATAATCAAGGGCTCTCATGTACATTTTTAACATGTTCCTTATCACATTCAATAAATCTTGTATTATTGAAGCAATCTATTCTTGTCATTATATTTTGTGCAATTTATTTTCATCTTGCAAGGTTCTTGGGTGTCTTGTAGAGTTACCTATTTACTCCAAAATGGTATCAAAGCTCCAAATCTGATCACTTCTTTCTGAATTTGAGATTTGTGTTTTGTCTTGAAGTTTTTGCTAGGTAAAAATTGGGATTTTATTGACCTCATGGTTGAATCCAAGGCATCGAATAAAATCAATTTTTTTAATTATTTTTTCAAATATGGTTTTGATTTTCCAAATCTACAAGGATTTGAAGAAGTGTAAAGATAAGTTGATCCAGGAGATCACTATAATTTCTAAGCACTTCAGGCCCAAATCAACCTTGTCATTGCATCTAAGATGATGATTCAATAAATTTTGAATATAAATATTCCTATTTTAAAAAAATATTATTTCTATAGGTACCATGTGGAATATGGTTGGGGCCTAGAGATGTTTACCCTTTACATATTAATTATTGGTTAGCAATTTAATCATTTCTATAACTTGTATTTTCTCTACTAGGCATTAATTATTGTTTGCCCTATGCAAGGTAATTTTTTATGGTTAGTGTTTGCAAACTTGTTAGATTGACTAGGGTTGAAGTCAACTTTGTAGCTTGGATCAACGAGTACCATTATTATTTACAAGCACATACTTGGTAGGTTGGATAGATTTGGCAAACTTTGTGTATTTTGGTGGGTACTAAGCGCCCTTCCTGACTAGCCAAAGTTATTTATGAACCACCCTTAAAGTTCTTAGCTCTACTTGTCTCTACCATCATTGCTCCACTTTTGCATGAGGCATATTTTTATTTTTACACCTACATGGCCCAAGGTTACATAGAAGATTGAGGTTTGAGTTGTTTTTAGCCCTTAGGAGCTTGTTGTGACCCCTTATGTGACTCGAAAGTGGTTGGGAGATTCTTTATTTCATAACTTGGGCAAACAAAGGAAAAGTTTTGCAAAAAAGATATCGACGGAAAGCTAATTCCACATATTTTCCAATGGTGGAGGTGATTTCTAATAATTTTATTGTTCGAGTATTATTTTTAATATTTGAATTAGATATTCATTTTTTGTTCCTAAGCTCGTAACGTTTTTCCATGATCTACAATTTTTGGGACTCTTACAACATTGAAATAATATTGACGATCTCTACAAATCCATCTATGTACTTTTTCCCAATTTTATCTTGGGTACATGTGTGATTTTTTTTTCTTTTTTGGATAATAGTAGATTACTTGGACATTTTGATAGTTGAGGAAGTTCTTATTTGATCCAATTAATTCATTTCAACTATATTTCATGTAATTAATCTCTGATTTCTCATTTGACAAGTGTATCATTGATTTAATCACATGAGTTATGCAACTCAATCTTCTATATTCCCTTTGCCTAAGGATAGTTATGAGTTTACTGTAACACATTGTTGATAGTTTAATCTTTTTCCTCATATTTATGAACTCATTCCTAATCCAAAGACACAATGGAAGCCACCATTTTGGGGTAAACAATATGATCATATCATAGGGTTGATTAGTTGTAGTTTCAGTAAAAGCATCTTCCATGAAAACTATCAACATAATAGAGGAATTGAGTGACCACACATACTTTGGACAAGATTTGGGATATTTTTGGAGACCCTCATGTTTCTCCATTCCCAAATGATCTTTCTTCATATTGGTTTGGCCGAATCATGTGGGACCCTATTTAACTTGCCTTTTTCCATTTTTTAAATATTTTCTAAACCCAACCTTTTTGAGTATTTATTTCTAAGCATTTTCATCGTACGTACTGTTCACATTCACTATTCCTATTCACATAGCAGTTTGTGTTGCATTTTATTATTGTACATGTGTTTTCTTTTTAATCACACATTTAGAGATTTAGGGCCATGCAACTCTAATATTAAACCCTACATAAAGTGCATGTATTCATGGGCAAAGGATCAAAAAATAAAATATTAATATTTTTCTACTCTATTATTATATATTGTTCAATGACTTTTTATCAAAAGATTTATTGCTAAATTTATTGTTATTTGTTAATATTATAATTTTAATGTTCTTTTATTATTAATACTTATCTTTAATATTTATCTTAAAATAAATATTTAATAATGTTCTAATTAGATAAATTCAGGATAGGGCTTGAACCCTTAAGTAACAGTCAACATGAAAAAGAGAGAGTGAGGAGCAACATAAAAAGGTGAATGAAGTGCTAAGGCACTACCTCTTCACAATGAAATTTTTTAATATCAATTGTAAAAGCTATACGAGCTCAATCATATTGGTCTTGAAAAAATTATTTAAAAGCTTTACAATTTTCAAGAGAATAAGAATAACATCAATGAAAAAGACAATACTCATCACCTTGTTTGTTCTTATTATTATATTTTATGAAAGGAAATATCATATGCTTGTCATACTTCAATCTCCAAAATATTCTTGTAGATAATTTTTCTCAATTGCCAATATTTCTAGGTCTTGTCTCTTGAGATGTAGGACAAGGTATGCTAGTTGAAGTAGAAGGATTGTTTTCTTGAGGAAAAATAATTGGTAAAGATTGATGATGATTATTTGATGTAGAAGCATGTTTGGACAGAAAGTAGTTTCTATGTCTTGCAAAATAGTCTTTAAGCATTTGAACCTTACAAGTATCCTCCATAAATATTTGTGAATTAGGATATCCTAGGCCTTCTTTAGTAAATTGTGTGGGAGGGTCTACAAGGATCTCAATTCCTTGTTCTTGTTTTCCAAGTCCTTGTCCTCTATAGCCTTGTTTTAAATTTATATCATATCCAACTGCATAAGATGTTCTTAATTGGGAAAGAGAAGGACTTTAATTGTGTATTTCCTTAAATTTTATAGTGTAAGGACACGTAGAATGTTCAAAGGGATAATTAGATGAAGAAGGGCTAAAGCACAATGTTGTGTCGCACTTGAGGCCAATTGAATAAGTTTGGTCAAACCTATGTGGCAGTCACGTGGAACCTAAATGACACAATAAGTTTGGCCAAAATTAGTTTAGTTGAACCAATTTTCAAAGCAATTAGTTTGGCCATTCGACCAAACTTGTCTATGTATCATGTGATGTGGCAACCAAATCACCATTTCCTCTGTATTTCCAAAAATTTCCACTTTTACTATATTTTTCTTCTGGCAGATTATTTATTTACAAAAATAAAAAATTACCCTTTTGTAGAGCTCGAAGTCAAGAATATGGACATATAATTTTTTTTATTTTTTTATTAATTTTAATATATTTTATTTTTTAAACATTGGAAGTAGGTTTTTTAAGTTTGAAAAGAGGCTGATTTGAAATTAAAAAAACATATTAGATGATATTAAAAAAATTTACAAAATATATTTTTCACTAGATGAGACAATCTTCTAAAAAAGGGTATAATTTTTTTTTTGATAATGATAAATTTAATAGACAAAAGGTGATGTCAAATGAAACCTACCAAATTCAAATATGTTGGACTTAAAAATTTTATTGCGAGAAAAATAACATCAAAATTTAATTTTTCTTTTTTTAAGCATTGCATATATGTGTCATCTATTTGGAAAATTAAAATCAAGAAAAAATAAGTTTGTTTCCATTTTCTTTGGTGACATCAATTAGAACCCCTGATTTTCAACTTTTTTCAACAATAAAAATTTGTCTTTAAATATATAAAAGAATATATATATATATTTTTAATTTAAAAAATAATAGATGTAAATTTTATTAATATTTCTACATTTCATCAGTTTACATCATTTTGAGATTCAATTTAGAAATGTCACTTTTATTCGGTCGAAGTTAAAAAGTTTTAGTGGTGTTGGCCACTTCCTTTATAAAAGTGTGGCATAGGTTTATGCTTTTACCTAGAAGGGATATCCCTTGTGGGGAGATTCTCCTTTCTACCATCATCATTCATGTCCTCTTAGGTAGTTTGGGGAGAAGGGTCCTTATCATCTAGCCTTCATCTTTTCTTAATGTTATGTATGGAGAAAGATCATGAATAAAATGCATAACATCATCCTTTCTATAAATATTTTGATGGTTAAGATAAGCCCTTGGAGAATAAGGGGGAGCTACATAAATTGATACACCATTTTGATTTTGTTCCCCTTTGACTAGAGTATGTGTATGAGAACAACATGGTATCATGTTTCTCTTGAATTTTCACTCTACATTGGAGAGATCATTGATAGGAGTATTGATTATTTCCTCATTCTCATGAGATATCCTAGGAGAGGTACAAGTGTTGGTCTTTTCAATATCATCTATAGGATTATCATTGTCTACAATTTTTTTTATGTGATCTACATATGCAATGCATTTTCTTAAAAATATCATCATAAAACAACTTACAACATGGATAAAATATTTGAGATATGATTTGCAAGTAGGAAATATCTTTTAAATTCTAATGATGCCATATCTTTGAGTACTATGAATAAAAAGAAGTAATGCAAAGTGAAAGAAATCAGTATCCAACACATGATTTTCCTAAGTTTAACTAAGAAACAATGTAATCACCCATGAAATAGAAAACCAATTAGGTTTAGTGAATTCCATTATGGAACACCCCAAATCAAATCTAAAAATTAGAAGATGAAAGTATAAGATATGTTAGGTTCACCAAAACTGTAATGGTGTGATTTAGGAAATTAGGGTTTCACCGATTAGGATATAAGACCACTAATCTCACCAAATAAACCATGCATTAAAAGGAGGTATTAATCCAATAGATCTAGCCATGATTCAATAAGGAAAAGAGCTAAGATATTGACTAGATTTCCTTGTTTTATCATTTCTCCTTTTAGAGTTGAAATTAGATTTATATTGTAAAGTTTCTAGGGTAAAACAATAGAGGATTATAGTATAATAGTAATAAAAGGATACTCTAGACTTCACACAGAGCCAAATATAGATCTGAGAAATGAAAGTGAATTATAACTTGTTGTAGAAAATTCAGGCCGAATTGTAGGGACTCGGGTGGTAGGTCACCCTAGTCCTGTAACTTTTGGATGGGCAAGTGGGATTTTTTTTAGATCATGAAGATGCACAAGACCTACTGTCAAAAGATTGGGTAAAATTTTCAAGATCGGGGTTGTATGTCACCCTAGTCCTCTACTTTTTGCTCCTGTAAAATTTGAACCTATTTGTCATCTTCTACTATGTCGAAATATTCAGTCGCAACTTTTGAATCAATTTCTTGCACACATAAAGAGAGAGAAAGGATTGTGGATATCGATTTACCTTGGGTCAAACCCCGGTTTAGGAATTAACCTTGAATTGAGTAAAAATAGAACATCTAAATACTAAAGTAAATGTTGGAAGATATATCTCAAATTTGCAATGGTTAATAGAAGATTGATGATGCAATGCTCTTTAGATGTGATCATGAATTTTGAATGCAATAACAACCACATGAACATGAATGAACTTATCAACATAGATTCTTGCATGAAAATTAATGCAAATTTGCTCCATGATACTTGAAGGATATGGCTGGATGAAATTCTACCTTGAATGCTTGAGAATGCTTGATGTTGAATGTGTAAATGCTATGGATGGAGTCTTAGAGTCTTAGATTTAAAATGAATTGATAGGATGTCCTTATATAGGGTTCCCTAGGTAAATTACCGATTAGGCTAATCTCCAATGGTCAAGTGTAGCCATGGGAACCAAAATCCAATAGGGAGGGGGAGCAACTTCCCGTATTTGAAATGGGTCCTAATTAAGGAGGACCAGGGAAGTATAGTGCCCTTGTCCTCCAAAAGCGGGACAAGAAGACCACCAAATAAAAGGGGATAGCCCTGGGATGGGGTCTACTCATCGTTGCACACAAATGACATTAGATTTGGAGTAAAAGGGTCCAAAACGAGCCTAAGGGGAACAAAGACAAGACATGCTAAATTGGGAGCACAAGTATGGGTTGTGAATTGTACAAGGTTACAATTTACGATGCTACAGTTATTAATATATCTTATAAAAGGAAAGGTAATTTTTTATCATATTTGAGCCTCCAAAAGATTCTTTTTGTTAGCTCTTCATTATTCTCAACATGGATAGGTCTTGTACCTTGAGGGATAGAAAGACAAGGTTTTGGTAAAAGAATTTATAAAGGAGGGGTGGTTTTTGTTATGATGTTTATTAAAACATGTAAGGTCATGTTAAAAGGCCAAAGGGGTGAATAGATGAGGATTGAATACCCTCTATAGGAAAATTTTCATTCTATCACCACTATACATTTCCAGTTTTTTAGGTTGGGAAGAAGTATTCTCATCATATAAATATTCATCTTTATTCAATTTTATGTTAGGAGATAGGTCATGGAAAAATTCATAACATCATCTTGTATTAAAATATGTTGGTGATTAAGGTAATCTCTAGGAGAATAAGGAGGATCTAAAGGAATGGATGTTTTGATTTTAACACGTTTACCTTGTCCCTTCTCCACCAAAGTATCTTTATGAGAAGAGGATGAATCAAATTTTCTCTTCAATTTTGTGTCTCCATTACAAAGATCATTAATGGGTGTATTGATTCTTTCCTCATGAATAAAAGATTCTATATGAGAGATAAAAGTATAATTCATTTCAATGTCATCTCTAACATTAGCAAGTCTTGGTCATGAATCAAGGATTGGTAAGTTGGAAATAAGCTTGGAAGAGATTAAGGGAAACCTGAGGAATCTGGTTGATATTAGCAGGGAAGCCATGAATAGAAGCATTGAGGGTCTTAAAAAGTTCAATACGATGATTGCAGACCAAAGAGCCTAGCTCATCACCAATATCCCACCCTTAGACACCAAACAGAAGAAGAAAATTGAAGAACCAAACATGCAAGGTACGGGATCATGGGTTATTATCGGCCCCTATACGATGACAAGGAGCAAGAACTAGGAGAAGAGTACCTCTAGGTTCATCATGGAAGAGCTCAAGGAAATCAACAAGACTGTGATCCAAAAGAATTCAGAGCTAATGCAATCTCTAGTTTAGTGGTTTTTAGTTATTTTTGTTAGTGGTTTTTGTGTTTTTTATGTGTGGGTGTGGCCTCTGTTTCTGTAGTTGTTTTGTCATTGTTTTAGGACTGGTTAGTGACTGTTTAATTTTTTGTATCTCTCTCTGACTTTGGGTTTTCAGTCCTTGTAAAACCCATTTATCTTAATAAATTTTTTTAGCAAGTCTTTCACTTGAAGCATTTACCAAAGATTTTATGAAATCTAGATATTCCCTTAACCTTTTTAAAAATATCATCATATAGAAACATGAAATATGTAGAAATCTTTGAGAAATGTCCTAAATGTAAGAAAAATGTAATTGCAAATAAAAGTTTATGTTGTCATTTATGTAAAACTTATTGATCTAGTTGCATAACTTAGTAATATTCCCGGTTGGGACATTGTCAGATATGGTGCAATAACCATGAGTTAGTATAGTGATCATGTAGATGTATGGATCTTAGTTGTAGATACTTGTGATGGCATATCATGATTTTTTATGCAGTTTTCCAATCTTTGGTGATTAATTATGTGGTCCACGGTGGTTGTCAACTAAATGTAACTATTCTTGTGAACAGTTGGCTAGTCAAGTTTTGGTTCTGATTGTGGTGGATATGCATCATTTGAACATTTAGTTATTGTATGATGTTGGGGGATGTAAAGTCTCATTATATTTTATTTTTTTAAATATTCAATTGTTTTATAGTTGGAGTTAATAGGGTAAAATTTCTAGTGGGTACATAGTAACAAGTAATAGTGTATAGGAGTGTGTTGCATTCATCTACTTTTAGTTCGTTATAGTGATGCAGTTCATTGATTGAGATTCCTTGATATCAAATAGTGTTATGTTTCTCATGTGCAAGTGTTTTTAGTGGTCTGCAATCAAGGTTGAGTAATATGTGTTGGTGCACATTAACACAATTATAATTTGGGACCCACCTATGGTGTTTTAGCATGAGTAGTAGTGTGTGGCTACATAGGAGTCAATTTCGATGTGTTTGAAAGGTGTTTCGTCATGGTGTGATACATAACACATTTCATTTTCCTTTTGCATTGCATTGGAGGCTATTTTGGGGCTAACTATGATGTATTTTCATGTTACACCTAATTAGGCAAACCTAATTGATGTCATTGAGGTTGCAGATGGTATATGAAGGATGGAGTTATTGTAGAAATAAATATATAAGTTGTATGTGTTGTGAAAAGAGAATATGAATCAATACAAAGGTTCAGAAGTATAACAACTCGCATTAATGAGGACAAATTCTAATGTGTTTTGTTCATAGCGAACTATGATCTGCATTTTAGTGGATGTGATTACTTGCAGTTCAATCTTATTGATGTTACTCTATTGAAATTTTATTATCTTGTCCTTAATAAGTGATCTTCAGTGTTTGCAAGTCATTTTTGTATCTTTCCTTATGGTTGTGCATCATAGTCTTGCAAGCCATCTCAAGGGTAGTGGCCTCCTTAGTCTCTAGACTAAACATTGTAACTTGATTATCATATAGTGAGATAGTTCTCACTGTGGTTTTTCCTAGTTTAAGTTCTCCACACAAAAATCTTGGTGTTCTTGTGTGCTTTCTTTTGTGATTTCATTTATTTACTTTCATGCATATGGTAGATGAAATGAATGTTAAGTAAAAGGTTAAGTCTAATCAAGTTTTAATTTCTGCTAATTCACTACCCCTCTCAACATCTGAAAGTATTCAACAATTGGTATCTGAGAGAGATTCCTAAAGTTACAGCTTAACCATTGAGGTAGATCTAGGATTTGAATGCTATGTTTAATTCTAAAATAGATTTGGATGTTATGGATCAACATGAATAGGATATTGATTTTGTGGTAGATATGGATGAAGAATTAAGGCATGCTCTAGCAAATTTGGATGAAAGTAAAAACAAGTGCAAGAAAGAAGAAGAAAAAATTCCCTATCTATGAAAGCTACTTGATGAAGAAAGAAAGTCCATTGATGATATTGAAACAAAGCTACATGAAAAATCTAGAGAATGTACCAAACTTTAAGAAGAATAAGTGAACATACTAAGGAAAGAATTGAAAGAAGAAAAAAAATGAAGTGATAAAGGCTTGAAGCTTAAAGGTGGAAATGAAGTGCTTGATGTGATACCAAGTGCTCAAAATCAGAACAAAGATAAAGGTGGACTTGGTTTTGAAAAAGGTGAAAGCTCTAAGACTCCTAGTAAACAGGATAAAGGAAAGAAAAATGTTAAGGATGAGTTGATGAAACCTAATGAAGATTAAAATTTTAAGAGGAATTTCAAGAAGCCTCCTCTTGCTCAAACCAAGTATTCATCATCCTTTAATGGTATTTTTGTTTCATGTAATAAATCTGGACATAGAGCTAGTGAATGTAGAAGTTAGATCAGATCTTAGTCATTTGGTGGTCAGTGCTACCCTTGCAATAAGTTTAGACATAAGGCAAATGAGTACAAAAGTATGATGGTATGGAATGGATATGTGAATATAAACAATGGTAAAAATGTCTACTCATTCAATGGATATTGTTATGTGCGCAACAAGTTTGAGCACAAGGATGTCAAGTGCAGGTCAAATATGAGAAGTAATGGAAATGGTTCGTAGTAAGGTTTGACTTGTTATAACTACAATAAACCAAGATACATTTCTAGGTTCTACAAGGGAAAGAATGAGAAGACTACTAATCCAATAAAAAAGATTGACATCAATGAAGAAAAGAAGAAGATGAAGATGACATAAGTGATCAAATAAATCAATGATAAGGTGGAAGAAAAGTTTGAGGATGGGTCTACACTAACTCATGGTGAAAATTCCTCTTATGGTAACTAGACAATATGCATTGTCTAAGGGGGAGAAATAATTGTAGATCTTATGTGCCCCCTGCAATTTGGATGTTTGTTAATAAGCTGAGAGGGGGGGGGGGGGGTGAATCATACAAACTTAATCTTCAATATATTCAACAGATTCAACCTCGGTAACCTTATTAGAAAAACTATAAAACATGCAAACTCATAAACAGATAACACCACAAAACATATAACACCAGATTTAATGTGGAAACCCAAATAGGGAAAAACCATTGTGGGATTTCGGACCCAATAAGAAATATACTCTTCTATAGTATGCTCAGTTAAAAGAAAATCTTGTTAAAGATTACAAATGCATTGCTAGATGTGACTCGGTTAAGGGATTTCCCTCAGATCTATTAGGAACTTCACCTTGTTAGAGGTGACCTTGTTGAAGGGTTTCAAACACTCAATCAAAATGTCACCTTGCTAGAAGATTTACAAATAAGACTGTTAAGTCCACTCAGTTAAGAGATTTTTTGTCACTTACAAATAAACAACAGTAATGAGTATGTCTACAACTTTGCATCTAAAATGCTAAAGCAGATTCTTATTTCTCAATACAATCTAGTCATAGGACTTATCTTGTCCTTCTGCTGGGCTCCTTACTCTATTATTCAAACAAGTCTTCAACCTTCTGTGCTCGGTAATCACTATGTAGCATTCCTATGCTTACACTTGCCCGCATACATTGTTTATCAATAGTTCCTTATTTATAAACAATTTGCTAACCGCTTAATCTCTTTGATCACATTTCCCATGATCAATCATAGCCATCAGATCTTCAATCTTGACTACGTTCAATGTATCCTTCGATCTGAAAGTGTTTTACCTTGCCTTGGAACTTGCATACATTTCTTGGAACTTGTGCTAGGGTATTGCGGTTCAATCTGAGCTGTAGATCTTCCTCTTGATCTTCCATTGCCATAGATCATTAACAAACTTCATACACATTGTATCAATCATTTAATCATATCCAGCTCATCAGCTTCTTTCACTAAATAACGCATGTATTCATCCAATGCATTCTATTATTACTTGGTTGCAACTCGATAAATACTAAACTTCACTCGGTAGACATTCCACCTTCATTAACCGATAGCAATAACCTTAGGGTTTACCAACTAGGTTCCTTAGGGTTTACCAACTAGATTCCTTGCTTGGTAACATAGTATAGTATTAACCTTACAAACAATAGCATATGTAGGATATCAAAACAATCTAAACATCATGATCTCATCTTTGTCTAACTCGGTAATAGTTGCCCATTGAATAACTTATTCCTCCCCTTATGCATCACATTCTTTCTATGTCTTTTACCGACATCTTAATTCTCTTCAAAACATACTTCTTAAGATATGGCAACATCATCCTAAATCAGAAAATCAATTTCTTGACATCAATGACAAAACAATATTGTTAAGACAACAAACATCCTTAATCAGTTATATCCATAATCATCAACAACCTTCTCAATATCTTAATTGAAATGCGAACAATCTCCCCTTGTCTTTTATAATGCCAACAATCTCCCCCTTTGGCATTGATGGCAAAACCAATTGATTTGACCTAAATGATTCGAATTCAGATTGCTATGAGATGTTGAAATGCTCTCCCCCTTTCATTAGTCTTCTCCCCCTTTGACAACAATGCCAAAAAAAAACTAATACATAATTTCTTCCTGTGTGAAGTAATTCCTTTGTTGTTCGGTATCAACTTAGTCTCGGTCAGAGGATTTTGTCTGCAATTCCTGTTCTTTGTTTTTGTTTCTTGCACACCTTTAGAAAACCTCCTAAAGTATGTAAATCAACATCAACTCCTAAAAGGTATTCTTTAGAGTCATCGAATTGATGCTTTCACCGAACTCGGTCAGTGAGTAGAAGATAGGGGTAGGACCCCTAAATTACTTCTGAGAAACTCAAAAGTGTCCCTTGGCAATGGCTTGGTGAAGATATCTGCTATTTGTTCCTTTGAGCTAACATATTCCAATGCCACTTTCTTCTCTTGGGCTTCTTCTCTAAGATAATGATACTTGATAGAGATGTGTTTTGTCTTAGAGTGCATAACAAGATTCTTTGAAATGTTTGTGGCACTAGTATTGTCATAGAATATAGTTACTGGCTCGGTAACTTTCTCATTTATGCCTTCCAATAGTTGTTTGATCCATGCTATATTTGTACAATTCAATGTTGTAGCAACATATTTAGCTTCTGTTGTTGACTGTGAAATACATTCTTGTTTCTTGCTAAGCCAACTCACTAGTCTTTCTCCTAAAAAGAAAGCTCCTCCACTTGTGCTTTTCCTATCATCAATGTTGCCTGCCCAATCAGCATCAGTATAAACTTTTAAATCAAAAACATTTCCTTTTTGATATACTAAGCCATAATCCTCAGTTCCTTTCAAGTATCTGAAAATTCTCTCGATTGCTGTCATATGTGTTTCCTTGGGCTCTGCAGAAAATCTTGCAACTATACCTACTACATGTGCTATATCCGGCCTGCTGTGAACAACATATTGTAACTTTCCAATCATGGATCAGTAAAGTGTCTCATCAACAGATGGAGATTCATCATTCTTTGATAGTTTACAATTGGTAGTCATAGGAGTACTTACTGGTTTTGAATCCTCCATTCCAAATTTCTTCAAGATTTCCTTTATGTACTTGGATTGAGTAATGAAAATCTCATCTTTCATTTGTAGTATCTGTAGACCTATAAAATAATTTATTTCACCGATTAATGACATCTCAAATTCTTTGCACATTTCATTTCCAAAGTTCTTGCATAAAGAGTTATTTCCACAAAAATAATATCATCAACAAATATAGCTGAGATTAGTATTCCATTGTCTTCATCATTCTTCATGTACATATTACTATTTTCACTAGTTCTTATAAAACCAATCTTGATTAAATAATAATACAATCTCTCATACCATGCTCTTGGTGCTTGCTTTAGACCATATAAAGCTTTGTTCAGTTTACATGCCTGATCTTTATTCTTTCCTGAAAACAAATCCTTCAGGTTGTTCAATAAAAACTTCTTCATCTAATACACCATTCAGAAATGCAGATTTGACATCCATTTGATATACTTTGAAATTCTTGTAAGCATCATATGCCAACAATGTTCTTACTCCTTCAAGTCTTGCCACAGGTGCAAAAGTCTCACCATAATCAATTCCTTCTTCTTGAGCATAACCTTTGCAAACTAGTCTTGCTTTATTTCGAATGACCTTACCTTTTTCATTCAGCTTGTTTCGAAAATCCACTTTGTACCAATTACATTTTTTTCCTTTGGTCTTGGGACCAGTGTCCATGTGTCATTCTTCTTGATTTGATCATTCTCTTCTGTCATAGCATTTATCCAATCTTCACTGTCAAATGCCTCTTTCACTATCCTTGGTTCAAATTCAGATATCAGACATGTGTTCTGTCTTAGTTTGTTCCTTGTCATCACTGGATCATTCTTATCTCCTATAATCTGACTTGATGCATGATTCCTTCTAACATACCTGGCTAACATAGGCTCAGTAGATTCTATATGATCTTCTTCATCACTCGGTAACTGGATATTCTCTTCATTTCCTTCAATAGTTTTCTCGGTAGGACTTCCTGGTTGAACATATACAAATCCTTCATAATCTTCTAGTTCTTTGGAGTTTCCTTCATCATTTCTTTCTGTAAATTCATCAATTTTCACATTTGCACTTTCTACTATTTTGTTAGATGATTTGATCAGACATTTAAATGCTTTGCTTCTAGAAGAATAACCAAGAAATGTTCCTTCTTCACTTTTTTGATCAAACTTACCATTTCTGTCATCTTTGTGGACATAGCATCTACTTCCAAAGATTTTAAAGTAACTTACATTAGGCTTCTTGTCATACCAGATTTTTTATGGTGTCTTCAAAGTTCCTTTCTTCAGTTGAACTTGGTTCAGGGTGTAAACAACAGTGCTTATTGCTTCTCTCCAAATTTTTTGTGGTACTTTCTTTTCAATCATTAGGGTTCTAGCACAATCCACAATAGATCTATTTCTTCTCTCAGTAATTCCATTTTGTTGTGGAGTTCTCGGTGCAGAGACTTATCTTTTAATACCATGATTATTGCAGAATAAGTTGAACTCATCAGAAGTGAACTCTCCTCCTCTATCAGATCTAAGACATTTCAGTTGTCTTCCTGTTTCATTTTCAACTCTTGCCTTGTATCATTTAAACATTTGAAAAGCTTCTGATTTTTGTTTTAAAAACATTACTGACATCATCCTTGAGTAATCATCCACAAATAATATGAAATACTTATCACCATAATAACTTTGAACTTTCATAGGACCACAAAGATCAGTATGCACAAGATCTAAAATTCCCTTAGAAGTGTAGGACTTACTTGTAAAGCTTGATCTTGTCATCTTACCCATCTGGCATCCTCGGCACATAGCATTCTTAGGTTTCTCAAGACTCAGTAGACCTCATACTTGGTGCTTCTTGCTTATTTTGATCAGATTATCAAAATTTACATGACAAAACCTTTTATGCCATAACCAGGTATCATCTATCTTTGCATATAGTCACTTATTCTTAGTTGAGTCAAGGTGAAATGTGTTACCTTTTGTTTGTGTCCCGGTAGCTGCTAACTTTCCATGCTTGTCATGAACTTTGACAATTCCTTTCTGAAACTCTATTTGGTATCCTGTATTGTTTAGTTGTGCTACACTCAACAAATTGTATTTCAAACCTTCAACCCAATAAACATCATTACATTTAGCATTGTCAAGAAGTGTTATAGATCCTTTACCTCTTACTGGACATGGTGCATCATTACCAAATCTTACATAACCTCCATCGTAATCTTCTAATATAACAAACTTGTGTTTATCACCTGTCATGTGATGTGAGGATCCACAATCTATGATCCAAGAATCATTAGTATTTATGTGAGATATTAAATATTTTTCTTCATACCTTTCTTCATCGGATCCATCTTTGATAGCCACATAAACAACTTCCTCTGTATCAATTTCATCTGATTTATCATCATTAGATTCCTCATCAGCTATTAGGCATGACTTTTTATCTCTTCTTCTGAAGTCTCGGTGTCCTCTGTAATGATTATCTTTCTGTCTGTCATCTCGGTAATCTCTCTTTTCACTGGATTCTTTGTCAATACAGTTAGAAGCCATATGTCCTATTCTATCACAGTTAAAACATTTCAAAGGCAACTTTCCTTTGTACTTACCTTTTCCTCTCGGTAGCCTTCTGGCTAATAGTGCTTCAAACTCTTCTTGCTTTCTAATTTCTTCATAAAGTTTGTGTACCTCCTCCATGTTTTTGTGAAATCTTTTACTTGCTCCACTGTGATTCACTTCAGAATACTTATACTTTCTATCATTGTAATCATCGGATTCATTAAGATGAAAAGAACTAAATGCAGACTCAACTTTATTTACCGAAGACCCACTGTTATCAAAGTTACTTAACTCAAATGCATGTAGCTTACCAATAGTAGCATCCGAAGAAACTGGCATATTGGGTATAGACCTCAATTCATTGATTGTAGAGACTCGGATTGCATAAGCAAGTAGAAAGGTTCTTAATAACTTACTTGTGACATCCTTCTCTTCAATGGTTCCTCCTACTCCTTTGATTTGATTGACAATCTCCTTTAACCTTGTACTGTACTGGGTTATGTTCTCACCTTCATTCATTCTCATAGATTCAAGTTGTCCTCTTAGATTGTCCACTTTTTCTCTTTGAACATTTTCATCACCACCATACACAGATATGAGCTTGTCCCACATTGCCTTGGCATCATTGCAGCCTTCTAGATCATTAAACTCTAAGTCGGTCAATGCAGATGTTATTTCAATCATTTCTTGAATATCTTCTTGCTTTGCCTTTATCTCTTCCATTGTCAATGGATAGGTGCTAGGTGTAATGAAATCATTCTCCAGATAATATACAACATATTCTCCAATTACCGATAGGTGCAACTTCATCCTTTTCTGCCATGTAGAGAAACTTGACTTGTTCAGCTTCGGTGCATCCCTCTCATACATCTTTGGATCTTTTCCTCAAGTGTCTTTAAACTTTACTTCCATAGTCCAAAGCTCTAACACCAATTGTTAATAAGATGAGAGGGGGGGTGAATCATAGAAACTTAATCTTCAATATATTCAACAGATTCAACCTCGGTAACCTTATCAGAAAAACTGTAAAACATGCAAACTCATAAATAGATAGCACCGCAAAATATATAACACCAGATTTAACGTGGAAACCCAAATAAGGAAAAACCACTGTGGGATTATGGACCCACTAAGAAATATACTCTTCTAGAGTATGCTTGGTTAAAAGAAAATCCTGTTAAAGATTACAAACACATTGCTAAATGTGACCCGGTTAAGAGATTTCCCTCAGATCTGTTAGGATCTTCACCTTGTTAGAGGTGACCTTGTTAAAGGGTTTCAAACACTCAATCAGAATGTCACCTTGCTAGAGGATTTACAAATAAGATTGTTAAGTCCACTCGGTTAAGAGATTTTCTGTCACTTACAAATAAACAATACTAATGAGTATGTATGCAACTTTGCATCTAAAATGCTAAAGCAAATTCTTATTTGCTCAATACAATCTAGTCATAGGACTTATCTTGTCCTTCTATTGGGCTCCTTATTCTGTTATTCAAACAAGTCTTCAAGCTTCTGTGCTCAGTAATCACTATGTAGCATCCCTGTGCTTACACTTGCCCGCATACATTGTTTATCAACAGTTCCTTATTTATAAACAATTTGCTAACCACTTAATCTCTTTGACCACATTTCCCATGATCAATCATAGCCATTAGATCTTCAATCTTGACCAGGTTCAATGTATCCTTCGATTTGAAAATGTTTTACCTCACCTTGGAACTTGCATACATTTCTTGGAACTTGTGCTAGGGTATTGCGGTTCAATATGAGCTATAGATCTTTCTGTCAATCTTCCATTGCCATAGATCATTAACAAACTTCATACACGTTGTATCAATCATTTAATCATATCCAGCTCATTAGCTTCCTTCATTAAATAACGCATGTATTCATCCAATGCATTCTATTATTACTCGGTTTCAACTCGGTAAATACTAAACTTCACTCGGTAGACATTCTGCCTTCATTAACCAATAATGATAACCTTAGGGTTTACCGACTAGGTTCCTTGCTTGGTAACATAGTATAGTATTACCCTTACAAACAATAGCATATGTAGGATATCAAAACAATGTAAACATCATGATCTCATCATTGTCTAACTCGGTAATAGTTCCCCATTGAATAATGTATTCCTCCCCTTATGCATCACATTCTTTATGTGTCTTTTACTGACATCTTAATTCTCTTCAAAACATACTTCTTAAGATATGGCAACATCATACTAAATCAAAAAATCAATTTCTTGACATCAATGACAAAATAATATTGTTAAGACAGTAAACATCCTTAATTAGTTATATCCATAATCATCAACAACCTTCTCAATATCCTAATTGAAATGCCAACAATCTCCCCTTGTCTGTTATAATGCCAACAATGTTGAGTTGTTCTTAGCATGGCAAAGTTTGTGAAAGTATTTTTGGATCTTACAAGATGTTTATGATGGTCCACAATATTGTTTGTGAGTTTTGATGAGCTTTATGACTTATAATGGTAAAATACATTTATGTTAGATTACCATAAGTAGGTGAATGCAACAGATAAATTTGTTTTTTGAGTTCATTTTGATCACTTGTGATCTTATGAATTTGAAGAGCTCTTAAAGTGTGAACAAATTTCTTTGTGTCATTAGTGTGTTTTAAGTTTTCTACAAACCCTAAGCTTTTTATGTAGACTGTGAAAGAATGATATGACTACTCCTATTGTTATTGATCTTGAATTGAATCAACAACCTATTTTAAATTTGTATCCTTATGCGAGGATGGTGTGTGACAAAGAATGTGCATTTTTAAGGGCTCTAGTTGATTGCATTTATATTGAAGATGTTAGGGAGTACATTCATGTGGACCAAAAGAAGTTATTCATGTAAATTTTAATGATATTCGGAGTGAGCTTACTAAAAAAATATAATCATGTTCAAGGAGCAGTACAAAAACATTTCGACAATGGGTTTGAGTATCCGAAAAGAGTTCCCATATATTTTCTATAATGAAGAGTGGATTAAGATTATCATAAGTTGTATTCGTGAAGATATCATCTACTTGGACCAACCATACAAGATTTTAAAGGATTCCTTTAGGGCATTTACTAGTTTTTGCTCCACTGGAAAAATTTTAATTAAGAAGATGAAAAAGTTTGATACTATTCTAGAGTTAACCAGTACAAGATCAAATGGAAGGGAAATGATTGTAGAGGATATTGTTGATATAATAATCTCACATGTAATGAAGTGTTTATCATATAAAATCTACTACCATAACTTGGAGGGTTTTGCCACTGCTATTGCTATTTACACTACACATCAAATGGTAGTTGCTAGTGAAAGATTTAATATTTATAAACTGTTGAGGCAATAATTATTAGAAAATCTAGATATAACAAAGAAGAGAAAGTATCCTTATAGGTATGGATATTTGATCATCTATTTAGTGTTCATGTTTATGAATGAGCTTCTAGGAGTTAGAAATAAGGTATGGGACAAGTTTTTCCCTATTGCAATACATATTAAACAATATGTTAGGAGTTTTTGTATTAATAATGCAACATACAATTCTAGGTATTCTAGTTGGTTTGAAAATTTCTCAAATAAAATACAAAATAGAGAAAGGTTTCCCTCTGATGTGGTTGAAAATTATAAAGATGTGTTTACTTTTTTTGTGAGAAGATATAAATTCTATATCGAGGTTGTTGAGTTGAGGGTCGCTTAGGTACCTAAGTTGCCCTAAGAAGTGTCTACAAAAGAAGTAGAAAGACATGTTTCTACAATAATAAAGATGTCGACAGATCCCAATTAGCCTAGATTTGGTATTGCAAAATAAATATTAGATAAGTTGAGGAAGGAGAAAATGGAGAAAGGGCATGACAAAGGATGGATAAACTATATCAAACAATTAGTTTGCATCTGATGTATGAAGTATTTGGTGTGACTCCTATTGAGGGGTCTTCTAGACAAGCATAGAGGAGGAATGGGTCTATCTATGCCTCTCTTCTAGTGAAGAATAAAATGTTGAAAGTAGCAGTACTAATGAAGAAATCCAAAAGGAACAATTTGTGATCTAGATGAGGTCCAAAAGGACTAAATTTGAAGAAGAAGAAGAAGACCTAGTACCTTTGAGTAGAACAAAGAGAACACCAATCTCTCTAGTAGAGAACCCTACAAAGAAGAAGAAAGAGGTGATGAAGAAAGAGCCAATCAAAATAGAAAAGAAGAAGAAGGTCAAAGATGATCCAAATTATCACTCAATAGACTTTGATAGTTTGGTAAGAGAAATGTGTGAGCATGTATCATTGGAAACTACTCTAATGGGTTGTATCTAAATTCACCCTTGGTAGACAAGGAAAAGATTAAGAAGGATTTGATCAAGTATTTGCTCACTTTTGATAAAACATTATGTGATATTAAAGACAAATTTCCCAAGAAACTATTAGATAGGTTGGAAAGGAAGATAAGAGATGTAGTGATGAAGGAGTCAAACATGATGAATCAAGCATTAGATATGGTAACTATTCCATTGCTCAATTCTATACGTAACATGCCCCCAACCAATATTGCCCTATCTCTATCTTCACCTTAGCAGGGTGGGGGAGATTTAGGACAAAAGAAAGAGAGAATATTATCATGGGAGGTGATTCAAAAGACATAAAAAGAATGAATAAAAAGAGAGAAGATGAATCTATGTAAGTATTATAAAAAATAAAGAGAACTTTGTCTTCTCCTTCAGATAAGACAAATATAGGATTTGGTCTAGGAGAGACAAGCAGTAGCATGACAAATCTTAAAAAAAAGGATAGAGGAGTAGAAAGATGAAGACGTTGGGCTAAAGACTAATCTAGGTAATCAAGTAGAAGAAAGAAAAGATGTAGATAATGTGGCAATGGAGATTCTAGATGTTGGAGGAGAGAAGAGAAATAAAGAGGAAACAAAGAAGGAGAAAACCGAAGAGGAGAAGATAGAACAAAAGAAAGAGAGTCTAAAGAAGGAAAAGAAAAGAGGAAGAAAGAAAAGGTTAGAACGATTTTGGTGGGATAATATTCTAGATTATTTGGAGATTTTGGAGTAGAACTATTGCAGCTATAGATTAAGCTTGAACTTCTCATTACATCAGAGGTTTTGTAGGTGCCTATGATATATGAGAAGATATAATTGGATAAGTTGTCACTCTTTCATATGTTGCATCTAGGTAATGTTCTCCACCACACAACAAGTAATAAATATATTTTGTCTAAGGTGGAACATACTAATTTGATCAAAGAGACAATAAGAGAGGTAAAGATAGATGAGACTCTTAGTGATATAGAGAAACTTCAAGCACTACTAAATGGATTAAAGGATTATGCTTCTAGCATGGAATCAACAATCTTGATAGATACATAGAAAAAGATAGAGGAGGAGAGATTTGTGAGTTGGTGAACAAGTGTGTAGATGCACAAAATTGATTGTAAGAAAGTATACGTTCTTTTGAAAAGATTGTAGATAGTGTTGTAGAGGTATATAAATTTTGTCACAAGTTGCTTAAGTCAACCCAAGAGATTCAAAATCAAATAAACATTTTTGGAACTCGAATTATATAGTTGTCCAAGTCAGTGGAGTTTAAGGAAGATGGAGATGGTAAAGGGAGAGTTCATCTAGAGAATTCGTACATAAAGCTTAATCTACTAATCAATCAGAAGGAGAAAAATGTGAAGGAATTTTTTTCTGGTTGAGAGATATTGTGGCTATGCACCTCACTAGTATGATGAATATTTTGAAAGACTCCCAAGAGTTAAAGAATAAATTAAATGTTTTGGCATGTTGTGAAGAAGTAGAGAATTTGTTTTGAAGATTAGCATAACATTTTGGTCTCTGCAGGAGTTGATTAGAATATTGTCTGGGATCAACTAAAGTTCATTCATAAGAGTATCATACTCCTATCCTAGCAAGATGCTTAGATGTTCTTTGGTAAGATAAATTTTGATTATGTACAAATGTGAATAAGTTAGTAATATAGTTTTTATTGTCAATTACATTCAATTTTTGAGATGTTGTAGATAGGGGGAATTGTGTGTAGAGTATTGAGTTTGTGTTGTAGAGGCACCCTTTATCCTTGATTTAAAAGGAGGAGAAGTATTCATTGATGAGATAGGTTTCTGAGTTGGCACAAGTGTTTCCATCAATGACAAAGGAGGAGATTGCTACAAATATGAGTTTATGTTGTCATTGATATCATATTTTTGATCTAGTTGCATAAATTAGTAATATTCATGGTCCAGACGTAGTCTGATATGGTGCGGTAATAGTGAATTAGTATAGTGTTCATGCAAATGTACAAATATTGCTTTCAAACACTTGTGACACAACTTCATGATGTTTTATGGATTTTGGGAGATTTGGTGATGGTTTTTATGGTTTGTTGTGGATGTTAGATATTTGTGAATGTATTGGTGAATAGTTTGTTAGTTAGGTTTTTCTCCAGAGTTTTGTAGATATGAATCATCTATTCATGCAATTGTTGTATGATTTTGGGGGATGTAAACTCATTATATTTTAGTTTTCAAATGTTCAAGTGTTTTTTTGTTGGAGTTAATTGGGTTATATTTTTGGTTGGTGTAATAACAAATAATAGTGTACAAGAATATGTTGCATTCCTCTTCCTTCAGTTGGTTGGAGTGATGCAATTTATTGATTGGGATTCCTTAATATCAAGTAGTGTTATGTTGTTTATCCGTAAGTGTGTTTTGTGGTCCATATTCAAGGTTGAGTAAGATGTGTTGGTGAATGTTAACAAAGTTATCATTTAGGGACAACCTATGGTATTTTGGCTCAAGCAGTAGCATGTGGTTGTATAGGAGTCAATTTGGATGTGTCTAGAAGGTGTTTTTATATGGTGTGATTCCTTATGCATTGTATTGGAGAATATTTTGGGTTTGATTATTTTGTATTTGTACATTACATATAATTTGGTCAACCTAATTAATGTCATTTAGGTTGTGAATGGTATATAAAGGATGGATCATTATAGAAACAAATATATAAGTTGTATGTGTTGTGAGAAGTGAATATGAAGTAGTATAGAGGTTCAGAAGTATAATAGCGCAATAATGAAGACATTTTTTGATGTATTTTGAACTATGAACTATGATCAACATTTTAGTTGATGCACTTTGTGTAGTTCAATCATATTGATGTTATTGTATCAGAAGTTTGTATCTTGCCCTAAAAAAGTGATCATCAATGTTTGTAATTCCTTGTTGTTTCTTGCTCTAAGGTTGTGCACCTTAGTCTTGCAAGTCATATTAGGCATGAAGTGATCTCCTTCGCCTCTGGCCTAAATATTGTAACTTGATTATTATATAGTGAGATAACTTTCTCACCATGGTTTTTCCCAGTTTGGGTTTTCCACATAAAAATATTAGTGTTCTTGTGTGGTTTATTTTGTGATTTTATCTATTTACTTTCATGCATATGGAAGATGAAATGAATGTTAAGTAAAAGGTTAAATCTAATCAAATTCTAATTCATGTTGATTCACCCCCCCCCCCCCCCCCCCACCACTCTTAGCATCCAGCAGTATTCAACAAAACCCTTATAATGTAATATATGAAAACTTTTTATAAATGAACGTAAGAAACATGAAGTGAAAAAATCTATTATAAAACACATGATTTTGATAAAAATAGCTAATGACAAATGTAACCACATGTGAAATAGAACACTAATCAAATTTTATAAATTCCATTATGAAAAATCATATCTAAAAATACCCAATCAAAAAAATGCAAAATGCTAGAAGTGTTTGCTTCACCAAAATGTAATATGGTGAAAATAGGTGTTCATAAGTTTAGCTATGTAAACAAGGAACCTATTTTCACAAGTCAATTACATTGAAGGGAGATGATATCAATAGATTCACCTCTAAAGGATGCATGCTAATTGATTCTTGTTTCTCCCTTTGTGAGAGTTGAAAATGAGATGAAGAAAACTATAGATTTAATGCTAGATCTAGGGAAAAAGGTGTCAAATTAACATAAATCAACAAGAACAAGAAGTTTTAAATGTAATATGTAAATATAAACATGGATCTATAATTAGGGAGCAGAGTGGAACTGTGTCTAGAATCTAGGCCTAAAAGTGCAGGACAAGTATGCTTTGGGTGACCTATCATCAAATTGTCAGATGTGGATGAAATTTGTCTTTCCAGGATTAGAATGCAATCCTAAATTTTCATCAGGAATTTGCCCTTTTCTTTTTTCTCTTGCAATAGCTAGATTTGATTGTTTGTCTACTCTACCTGATTTCACAACTGCATCTTCTCAACCTATCATTTACACACAAAAGAAGATAATTTGTATTGGGTATAGGTATTTGCATTGGTAAAATACTAGATTTGGAATTAAACCCTAAATTGAATGCAAATACTGAATTAAAATGTTGAATGTTTTAGCTTAGTTCTATTGTAGTTGATGAAGGTTGATGATGCAATACTCTCTAAATATAATCACAATTGTTGATGCAATAACATGACATTAAATTAAAAGACCTAAAGGAAATCAAATACGAACATACGCTTGCATGAATATTGATGTAATTTTCTACTATATGATGTCTAGATCCTAAAGGATGCTTGAATATTATGGTGGGAGGAAATGTCGCCTTGATGCTTTAGGAATGCTTGATGTGAATGTAGGTGGCCGATGCATGAATGTGGATGGATGAAAATAAATTGGAATAATTCACTTATATAGGGTTCTCAAGGTATTTCACCAATTAGGCCAACCTCCAATGGTCAAATTGAGGCATCATGATCAAGAAGTGACTAGCAAGAAGTGGGCACTTGGATATTCAAATTTTGGCCTAGTTTTGAGGGCTTATGACATTCCAAACACCCTTGTCTAGGAAAAAGACATCCCAAATTCCCTTGTCTAATACAAGGGTGCCCCAAATTTCCTTGGCCACCCAAAACATGGTGAATGATCCGAGGATGGGGTGCACACAACTCCTGATAGAATTCAAACCACCATGCACATAGATGACATCAATTCAAGGTGAAAGGTAATATAAGGCAAGCACACATACAAACTAGTATAAATGGATAGAATTCCTCTCAAGGAGTCCATTAATGCTATGCATTTACATGGATATTATGCTTAATTTTCCTTTCTCTTTCTACTTGAATGGTATGCTATCATTTTCATCCTTAAAGCATGTTATTATTAATAGTTAGAGTTTCTTTATATTGAATGTTTGTTGCTTCTTTCATAACAAACATTGGGTTGTCTTGAATTCATTTTGTAGTTTATTTTTCATAGACTAAGAAATTATATTTTTGGTGTTAGCATGCAATTTAGTATTTCATGTACCATGTTAGTTAGATCATGTTCGTATTTACTTAGATAAAATGTTAACTAGATCACATTGACATTTAACTTAACATGTCTATATCACATTGAATCATTTGTTGTATCGATTTGAATATTTTTTATGTTTTTAATTAGATAACATATTTCACATATATATCAATTGTAAAATTGTAACATGTATTATTATTGAGTTTTTTAATCAATCACAATTGTATTCAATTTAGCAAACATGTTCATCATTATGTTTTACTTAGGTTTTTGTTTTGCATTAAATAAGATGTAACATACAACAAATATCACCATTGGAACAAAAATATGGTGTACAATAATCACAATATGTCTCATCATTCTATAGATGATGACTATCAAAATCATCAAGTCCTTGTGGTGGTGATCTTGTAATAAATGAATGTCTATGTGATGCTACAAAATGTAACTCCTAGAGCTACCAGTGTTTTGCAATCCTTAGACAAGGCCTTTGAGCTCCATTGCCTCTACCATAACCCTCATATAATAATTTTGAAATTGATCTCTATCAACTCACACTATCTTTGCCTCTATCTATAGGTACTTCATATAAGAGTGATCTACCATCCTCTCCTCATACACTACTCTTAGTTATTTCATAAACTAAAAAATCTCCATGTCTCATCCTGAAATATGGTGAGGCCTATAGTTGGCCTACACTAGTCACTATATCTCTATAAAAAGGACCATCTCAACTATGATGTGACCCACAAAGTCACACTATCCTTCTATACAAAGTACAAGGAATTAAATGAGTATTAAATTCGGTATCTCATCATGTACACATCAAAATTCAAGAAAATATAATATTCTAGATTAGTACACATATATAATGTTCTAACCTAGATCTCCATCTCACCAATCATGATCAAATGAAGTGGTAGAACTAGCTAACATCATATTTGTCATTGTAACAAGGGACATAGTGGACTATATGGCATCCATATAATGTATACAAGCTCCAATCTCTCATATATAACTCTCCAATATAGAAAATCACCTCTATGCCATTGTCTTGTAAGTGTACAAGCATGTGCTTATGGTATCAATTGGATACTACACTTCCCTTATACAAGTTGTATGCGAGAAAATGTGGTGACAAAAATGAATAAATCGAATCCAAAAGACCCACACACCAATGAGACTCTTGGTGCAAGTAAATTGAGTTATTTATTTAATCAAATAGATGAAAATGAAGAAATTAATTAAATAGAATTAAATTAATAGGAGGAATGGGGTGAAAATAAATATTAAATATTTATTTAAGAAAGTGGTCAGATTTATACGTCTACACAAGTATATTCTCAAATCACCCACATGTGGAAGTGCAGAAGTCATCAAGCTATGTGCCTCATAGTAAACATATCACACAAGATCATACTATAGATGCACCGCCATACTTCATCCCAATTCAATTATGGCCTTATGTTCCTCCATCTTTGAGATAGTGTGCATGAGAACCCCATGTAGATGTGTGACTCACCCATCTAGTGCTACAACAAGAGAGATAGTAGTCATAAGTATATTGATGAACTTATAAGGCACTGAGAGGGGGGGTGAATCAATGATAGTAAAAACAATACAAATCTGATTATCAATTTCACCAACTTAAAACTCAATAGGCATGTAAGAAATAACCCCAACTATGCAATCACCACATAAAGCATAAACCACATGACACAAGAGTTTATACGTGGAAAACCCAAATGGGAAAAAACACGATTGGAGTTAGTACCCACAAGATCCACTATCTGCAGTATAGAGATATGACCGGTTAAGGTCTACAACACCCAGTTAGGGGCACAACCTGTTAGAAGTGTCTAAGCCCGATTAAGAGCTTTACAAAAAGGCTTGTGAGGATCAGCCCTGTTAGGAGCTACCCAAGTTACTGGGATTTGCAAACATAAGTTAATGTGTCACCTGATTAGAGGATTTAATGATCAAACCTGTTAGGATCCGATTGCACCCTATTAAGAGTGATCTTGTAAGAGGATTTTCTTGCTATAACTATTAGGGAGACAACAAGTACAAATGATCTCAGTATAACACCTTCAGTGTCTGATAAGAACCACTTCAAAATATTACAACATCACATAGACTTCATCTCTCAACTCCTCTGATCATCGCACTATCAGAAATACAAAATTTACTCATCTTTCACAATATCAAGCTCATATATATATATATATATCCTTTCATACCTCATCACACATTTAAAATCATCATAAGGTCGGCTTGAACCTTGTTACAATTTCCTAGGTTCAATGCATCTAGACAATCTTACATTGTACACTTTAGTAATGTCGGCCATCGACATAGCAAATCCAATTTTGTGTCATTATAGTAATCTGAGTGATTTTCATCACTACCAATTAAGTTTCCATCAACTAATCTATTATTTCAAACAAATCTCGTTCACCTGATTGAATATGTACATGCAGTCACGAACATATCTTCATCTGATAGTCTTCAATTCTACTGCAAAACCGCATCGTCTCATTCTTCATGAATATCCCGTACTGATTATCAGATTGTAACACTGTTAGTCTTTTACTAGTTGAAGTCCTAATAACCAGTTCTGATAAAAACTGTCTCTGCTAACTGGTTAGGCCTTGCCGGTTGAATTGTATAACTTAGATGACTTAAAGAAACATAGTTCCCATCAATGACAACATATAGAATAGTCATCATTCAACATTCTAACTTCATAGAAGTATCAGTTGCATCAAGCAAACAAACATTACATATTGTAGGACACAAATATCCATGATACTCTCTATAATATAGCATGTATATATGTGACCTATACCATCACATCCCCTAATATGACTTAACTAAGATAAAAAAATCTAATCCTATTTAATGATGCTCGATGTACATGGTCCTACATCTCACCAGAAGTCACAATATATTGTATACATCCTCTAGTGTGACTATCATCTCTCCCATTGTAAGATGAAATATGGAGGTATCAACATCCTACCACTCCATGAGAACCATCAACATAAAATTATGAAACCTCATCTTTGGCATGGTGTAGACCCACCATTAGTTGACATCTTGAAGATGTTTTATGTCCTCTAGTGAAATGTAAAATTTATAGCCTTGTAATAATTTTTATGTGACCTCTCGCCTATTCTTGCATCACTGTTCAAACCTACGACAACATCGAAGAGATTTAATTAGGGTTTCTTTTCAAATAAACATTTTTTTATTGAAATCATCAAGTTTCATGCAAAATCACACAGACACCTGGTTGGACCCAAGCACCCAATCTAGACTAAGGAACCCAAATTAGACTCACGCACACAATCTAGCCTTTGGAACGAAGTTAGAGTTTGAAAGCTCTAAAAAGGGTTAGTTTTTCTATCTAAAGATTAAAAAAAAAAAAAAAAAGCATATCAAAGTTAGTGTGGCCCACCTCATGAGTCTGGATGCCCTCTAAAATATTTTACCTCAACATCTAGAATATGTGTTGTTGATATACTTGTCTATATGACATCCTTTCTCCTCATGTATGTGGACCCCTCTATAATAATGACAAAGTGAATAAGACAAATGAATATTAGAAAATTTAAAAAAATGAATCACTATTTATGGTAAGAATTATATAGACCCTAATTTTGCATACTTCAATCTTTCAACAGAACTTGAGTTTGTGCATGATGATTTTTATGTTGTTTGTTGCATTGGAATCATGAATTCACTCCCATTCATACCTAGTACTATTTGAAATGGTGTTGTTTTAGTAAATGACCCTACCAAAGGTATTTGTCATCTCTCCTTTCATAATTTGTTGTGGTATACATGATACCCTATTTCTACGTCTATAAGAAGCAAGAAGAAATAGAGGGCATATATCTACCCTTAAATTTCAACACCCTTACAAGTATTCTTGATGATTTTGATTTTGCTAAAAAGGTGGTTTTGTTGGATGCTAACATTGTGGGATTGCATATATTGCTACACTAGCTAGGCCACATAGAGAATCCTTTTTTATGAGTATTTACTTTTATGTGCTTGAACTTTCATATTCACATAGTGTCATATGGTTGCTAAAGTGGATGCTAAATGTAGTATCTAAATTGTACTCCTTAATTGTAAGCCCAATTTCACACTCCACTTAGCACTTGCTTTATTTTCAATTCCCCTGGACCTTTTAAAGAACATTTCTAGCCTTTAATTTACCCAACTCAAAGAAATGCCTCCTATCCTATTTTACATATTAATTATATCATTTAACATAAGAGGCTGAAAGGGTTTTATAAGGAGGAATTTAAGTGATTTTTCAAGTTGGGTGAAGGGGTTTCTAGGTTACAAAGTGGGTATAACAAAGAAGAACTACTTAGTATTTGGAAAGATGTTGCCCTATTGTTTATGAAATTTTTCACTTTCGATGGGCATTAAAAAATATTTCATACCCAACTTTACCCTATGTTAAACCTAATGAATACTAAGAGGGGGGGTTAATTAGTATACCAAAAAATATTGTACTTAAACACTTAAATAGTATAGTAGTAAACCGGTAAAACAGTTTAACAAACAAATTGGTTAACACACATGCAAACCAAATAAAAAATAAGGCATTCACCCATAGAAGCGCAATCACCATAAAACAAGAGATTTTGATGTGGAAACCCAAATGGGAAAAACCACGGTGAGATGAAACTCACAAGTAACTATCTACAGAATAGTAACCAGATAGGTTAGGGTTAGACCGGTTAAGGTCATACAATGTTCTTTACCAGAACAAATCCTGTTAGGAATCTCAATCTCTGTTAGGAGATAAGTCCGATTAAAGACTACCTTGTGAGAGGATTTTAGATCCACAGATGTGAACCACCTTGTTAGAGGATTTACAAAGGCTTTTCTGGGCCTACCCAATTAAGGGTTTCTAACTTGTCAAAGATGTGAGTAATCAACAAGTGAAGGATCTAGCAAAGGGCACAGTCTGCTTGATTAGATCCATTGTAGCTCATAGCTAATGCTTTTCAACATTACTTCAGTCTTCAGTGAATCCACACTCTGTTGCAGTACTCAGACGTGATCTTCTGAGTTAAGATCGCACATGCAAGAGCTTTGACGACCACCAAAACCTAACAAATACACTCATACATACATGCAAAACCCTAGACATGAAGTCCTTAAAAATATTCTGATTTCATGTCGGTCCAATAGGATTACATTGCAAGTTCCTAGGTTCATTGTATCTAGACACATTTGGTAACATGACACAAAATCACCATCAAAGTGTCAGTGGATGGTAACTCATCACAAAATATACCAATTGGTAACTCATCACAGAGTATTACCAGTTTATACAACTTTTCCAGTTACCGGTTGGTAACTCAGAGTAATACCGGTTCAAACAGATTTTCGATTGACAAAAATTGAAGACTAGGAAAAAGATAACTACCGCTTCTGGCTCCTTTTCTCCACTCCACTTGAGATCCTTAAACTGCTTGATCTCTCTATGCCACTTGGGTCTTTATACTGCTTGAGATTAGTAAACACTTTTTGATAACATCAATAGTCTAAATACTACAACATGATACCGGTTTGGAAAATTACCGGTTGAGCATAATTCATACATTCACAAAGTGATCTCATAGCAAGTGTGTGTCCATCAATTACAATCACAACATAATCATCAAAATGCCAACAATCTCCCCCTTTGGCATTGATGGCAACACTTAGGAAAATTTTTGACATCTAGGTGTTTTACAACAAAATCATGCCATAATCAAAATTACTCCCCCTAAGCATATACACTGTCCCTTTTTCCGACAATACAATGTATACTACTTCCTTACAGAGATAGACATGAAAGTATACATAGTATGCATCAAAATTTAAATACAAAATACTACTCCCCCTTTGCCAACAATGACAAAGTACAGCTGAAAAACCCCTATTCCATTAGCATTAAAAACTGATTTAAAGAGTTTATGACAATAAAGAGTGAAACTTGTCAAAAAATGATTTAAAGTCCTACATAAATGTCTTCATGGATAAAGACCATGTTTCAAGCAATGAGGTAGCAACCTCATTCTTCGTTTGCATCTGATAAACCTACTCTTCCATGGCATCCAAGGTACTCATCTCTTGAGTGACTGTTAGGGCATCTAGATTTAGATAGCATTTTTGGAGAATTTGCAGTCTTGGCAGTAGGACCAGTTGAAGTTCCTGCAAATTATGTGTCCAGTTCCTTATCTCTACCTCTATTCTTGCAGACTAAAGTTGAAACCAGTGAGTGGTTTGTCCATATGTGGAGAAGGAATCATATAGCATCTTGAAGGTTCTTATAAATGACTGCATATCAGATTGTAGTTTGTCTTTCTTAGCAAGCACATCATCACAAAATAGATGAGGTTTACATATCTTACTTAGCAATAATTTGCCCTCATCCATTGCATCTCTAATTTCCTTCTGTGCCTTCTGTAGATCAGACCAGAGCTCTATTAACTTTTTCACCAAGGAAGTGTCCAAAGCCTTTTGATGCTCCTTCTTGGCATTTGCTTCTGCAACCTCTTCCAGGATTTGCACTTGGTCTTCTACAACTATGCATAGGAGCTTCAATTGTGCAAGAGAGGAATCGGTACTGGGTATCAAACTGATAAGAGTGTCTACCGCAACTTGGATCACATCTTGCTCCTTTTTTCTCCTTATTACTTTCAGGCGTTCTTGGGCAGCCTTAATGCTCTGCAGCAACTCTGATTCGTTTGCAGATTGGAGGTCAATGGGACTGGTAATGTCAGCCGTTTTGGCTTGACTACCAGTTACCTTTGGGGTCTCCATCTAAGTGCTCTGTGCCACATCCTCTTTTTCTTTAGCTATTTTCTATTCTTCTTCCACCTTTTTTTTTCTCCTCTTCCTCTGTCTTTCTTTTCTCTTCTTTCTGCTTCTCTTCTTCTTTTCGCTTCTCTTCATCTTCATCCTTCTTCTTCTTCTCCTCTTCCTGCTTCTTCTTCTCTTATTCCTTTCTCTTTTCCTCTTCCTTTTTCTTCTCCTCTTCCTGTTTCTTTTTCTCCTCTTCCTTTTCTCCTTACCTTTTGTTTCTATTGGTGCATCCGGAGCAACATTTTCACTGTTCAAGGCATCAACATCAATTGGGTCCAATTGAGTAGTGATTGGTTCTCCTTCACTATCATATACTTCATCCGGTTGATTTCTTTTTGGTTCTTGCTCAACTTTTTCATTGGCTTCAGCCACTTGATGTAATCTTAAGGCTGATTGAGCAAGGGAGTGGGTATCTTTGACCACTTCTAAAACTTTTCCTTCCAGCAACAGGAGTCTTCTTCTTCTCATGAAGAAGAGGCCCTTATATCTCTCCACCACTTCATACAGTTCTATTTTAGGTACTTCAGTGAAGTATTGTGCAAATACTTCCTCTCTTATTTCTTGTTCTTTCTCTATGGCAATGCGCCTTTTGTTATCTAAAGAATTATATAAAGAATCAGGTGTCTCAGACTTAATTTTTGAAGGCCACCGGTCATCAATACATAAATAATTAATGACTTCCTATTCAACTTCTTCCTTTTCATCATCACTAAAATCATCAAAGCACTCTTTCAAATCACCAAGCACATTTCTTCTAATATTCTTAATTGTTCTTTGACAATGTGTCAAAGGTTTGTAAGAGGAAATATCAATATCTACTGGTGTTGATGTTGTCAGTTCATTCTTTGTCTTTTTCCTCGTTTGCCTAGTCTTCTTAGGCTCTTCATCAGACATAGTGTCCTCTGAGTCTGGTGTGTTGCTTTTTGTCTTCCACTTCCTCTCAAAGACTTTGGCGGGTGCAGCTTCCGATTTCTTCTTTACTGGTGACCGCTTGGTCACTTTGGGACTGGTTGCAATAACCGGTGCTGATGCTGAAGGCACTGCCTTTCTCTTCTTTACTGAGGGTTCTTCAACCGGTGTGATCCTTTCTAAATAGGTGTTGGTTCTCTTTGCCTTTGGATCAAGAGGTGAGGCGAGTAGGGTAGAGGCATACCCATCCAACATCTCATACATTACCTCATATCCCATTGGTTCCACTACTTTCTGTCTAGGTTCAACCACCTCCATTATGCGCTCATCAACTTTGATGGTTAAGTAGATGTCCTCCTCATACTTTTTGACAATATCACCAGATATTCTTACCCTTTGGTTCATTTTGCATCTGAACTCATCAAATTATTTGTTCAGCACTTCTAGATAACTGGTTCCTACTGCTTGTAGGCTTTCCTAGATTTGCTTTGTCACCGGTTGGTCAGCAGACCACTAAATATCACCTTCTCCTAGAAAATAGCCTTGGAAGTAGAAGAAAAACCCAGCCAATAGTTGTCCAAACTTAAATCTCAAGGCATTGTCTTGTTTGATCAACTTGAGATTCAACAGAAGTTGTCTTTGCATACAAGTGCACAGATCAAATGATGCATCTTCCTTGATCATCCTGTAGGCGGCATTTACCACTGCAACAGAGACAAAGTTGATTCTGCTAGCATGGAATGTCCGGTATCCTATCACCATACATGAATATTTGACCAAATCATCCTTAATGGAATTGATAATCATTCCCCATGAGTCGCTCACTGAACCGGTGAGCTTAGTTATTTCTATCTTGCTAATCTTCCTTAGGGTTGGCACTTCACCAACGTTACAGAAACCGGTGATGGCATTAATTGTTTCTAGTGTAATATCATGTGTTCACTCTAAGTACATTTTATCACCATGTACTCTACCCAGAATAATACAGATGTGATCATCTAAAAATTCTTCAAGGAAATAGACAACATTGTGAAGTTTGTTCTTTTCCAGAATGTTGAATTCTAGTTTAATCTTTTTGTCCTTCCCACAGAAAAAAATCAACTGAGAATGGATCATCAGAGATCCTAGATCTTTAATCTTACAGTCAATGTAATCAGAAATGCTTTCCTCCACTATAACACCAATGGGTATTTGAGATAGGGCATTGTATTTTGCCTTCTGTTGCATGAAGTCTATAGAATCAACATGTGCACTAGAACTAGCATGTGATGCGGAAGCCATGATAAACAGAGAATTTTGAAAAATACCTTCGTAAGTCAAAATTTAGGGCTTCGCAATTTAAACTTCGCTACACACTCCTTTGGTTGCTGAAATACTGCTTTGTGTTCAACACTTCACCAACAAATGTTTGCCTCTGATTCTTCTTCAGGATTTTGATAAATTCTTTGAATCGCAATCCAAATTTCTTTTCTTCTCTCTATGCTTGAAAACTTCTTTGCTCGTGAACTGATAAGTGAAAAATGACTTTGAAAAATCCTTCTAAACAAGTTCTTCACCTACCACAATAAATGCTCCACTATTAGGGCGTGAACCCTAATTTTCCTTTTACCGTTTCCGGTCTTCTGCCAATTGACAGGTATCACATATCGATTGAGGTCTTTTACCGGTGTAAACTGGGGGTTCAAGATATTTCACTGTTTGCTCCCCCTACGCTTTTCTAATGCTTAGTTTGTCGGTTCAACGACTTCCACACTAGGTGCAGAAACCGGTTCTACTTGAATCACTTCCTCTAGCTTCTTCTTCCAGGTTTTCTTCATATCTGCTTGAACAATTTCAACATCAATATTTCCTTTCGGAGTGACCAGTATATCATCCGATATACTCTTTCTTGTTCTGCAGAATCTTGTTGTATGACCCAGTTTGTTGCAATGACAGAAAACCATTCCAGGTGCTCTCCAAGGTCCATTATTCATGTTTCCATTCTTCCTTCTGCATATTATAGCAATGTGACCATGATCATGACAAATCCAACAGTTTTCTCTCCATTTGGTTGCCGCTTGATAGCCACCACTACTTGACTGATGATTATAGGTATTAAACTGGTTTGGATTCCGGTTCCTAGAGGGTTTAGGAAAAACTCCTTGACTCCTTTTAGGATACCTTTCGATATTGTGCATGATAGACCTACATTCAAATGCTCTATGCCCAAACTTGTTGCATGCATAATAATTACCATTGAATCTATTAAGTCTAGGCTTATCATTTAGAAAATAAGGAAAATTATTGTAAGCCTTACTTCTACATACATTAGCAATGTCTCCTTCCTTGAGACCATTAAAGAAAACAAGTTTGAACTTTTTCTTACCTTTATCCTTTGGTGCCAGTTGTTTCTTTGATGCTCCATCTTTTGTTCCAGAGGTCTCACCTTCCTCATAATCAGAGAAACCAAGTCCATTGGTATTCTTTACCGGTTTAGCTAATTCAAGCTTCTGCTCTAGCTTGACAGTGCTCTTATTGAATTTGGCAAGTATTTCCTTTGACTCAGTGAGTTCTTTGGAAATAGCAGCATTGGATTCCTTCAAGGTTGCATTCTCAGAGATATCCATGTTTAGTTCACCTTGCACTTCTTGTTTTTCCATTTTTCTTTCATGAAGATGGGCAATAAGTGCACTGATCTCTTCCTACAGCTTGGAGATCTCATGATCTTTCTCTTTTACCAAATCTACAGTTTTCCTCCAGTTCTCAAGCTCTTGACACATTCGTATAGTCAGTCCTTCTAATTCCTTTCTCAGGTTGGTATTGGATTCATTCAGCTTTTCTACTTTTTGAATTAGGGCTTCCATGTTCGCTTCATCAGAAGAACTGTTTTCAGTTAGCTCCATCAGTTTTTCAGCATGCTCTCTTCTTTTTGCCTGAGAGGCCTTATATTTGACCTTAAGTTCATCATAGCCTTGCTCAGTCTGAGTGAGCCGATGAGTAAGTTCCCTCACAATGTATTCCCCCATATCTCTTTCCAAGTGGTTAGACTTATAGAAAGGTTGGCTTTGATACCAATTGATGAATACTAAGACGAGGGGGTGAATTAGCATACCAAAAAATGTTGTACTTAAACACTTAAACAATCTAGCAGTAAACCGGTAAAATAGTTTAACAAACAAACCGGTTAACACACATGCAAACCAAATAGAAAATAAGGCATTCACACATAGAAGCACAATCACCATAACACAAGAGACTTTGACGTGGAAACCCAAATGGGAAAAACCATGGTGAGATGAAAATCACAAGTAACTATCTGCAGAATGGTAACTAGACCAGTTAGGGTCAGACTGGTTAAGGTCATACAATTTTCTTTACTAGAATACATCCTGTTAGGAATCTCAATCTCTGTTAGGAGATAAGTTCGATTAAAGACTACCTTGTGAGAGGGTTTCAAATCCATAGATGTGAACCACCTTGTTAGAGGATTTACAAAGGCTTTTCTGGGCCTACTCGGTTAAGGGTTTCTGACTTGTCAAAGATGTGAGTAATCAACAGGTGAGTGATCTAAATAGTAGCACAGTATACTTGGTTAGATCCTTGGTTTTAAAATTGGATGAAAATGTTGTGGCAAGACCTAGTGATTCAATGGCTTTTATCATAGTTCAATGTGGCTAACAAGAAGATTAACAGACCGAAGACTGTGGTTGAGGTTAGCGTTAGGGTACAGACAAATGGGTTATGGAGGAGAAGGATGAACAGGTTTGGGAAGTTGTGAGCTATATGGATGGTAAATTAGAGAATTGGGATAAATTTGAAGGAATTCTAAAAGACCTTAGCAAGAATGTGTCTCAAAGAAACGAGAACAAGGTTATAGAGATGAAGGAAAGCCAAGAGATCCTAAAGAGAAAAATTTGAATACATGTCAAAGAGAAGCCAGGAGATGGTCCTAAAGAATTTGGCTTCCCTTTAGGCTACTCGAGAAGAAATTGATCATAGAAAATCCAAGCGTAAGATACATTCTTTGTCCCCATCTACTTCGATGGAGCCCCCTACCTCTATGGTTAAAGATACTCTAAATTTGGGTACTCTAAAATTTTCTAAAGACTCTTAACAAAAAAATATCTTTCTCTGATAAACTTTTAGGACTATGTAATGATTGGCAAGAGGGTAACACCTCCGCCCAGTAGACCATCTCTTCGTGTCTTTGGTGGTTGGATAGTTTTATTGTGGTTTTTGTTTGTTGGTTTTGTTCCTGGTGTTCGTCTAGTGCTTGGTGGTTCCCTAATTCTTTTTGGTGTTTTCTCTTTAGCTAAGTGTGCATCTCTCATGCACCCGAGGTGGTGCTTTTCTATGAATATTTAATGGTATGGGCCTAACTGCTTTTAATTAATCATAATATTTAATCATCATCAAAACTAAAGTTAGAAAATGGATTTAATATCACAACTGTATATTCTTGCATCTACCTTTTGGAGAGCCTATTTTGGTGAGACATGGACACACAACACACGTGTCCTACCAAAAAATTTCAAATATTTTGAGATTTGGCCTTCACACTATGGAATTTGGTCTTAATTTTTGTTAGTGATCATTTTATGTCATTTTTTAATAAAAAATCAACCTTGTGACTCATATAAAAGCTAGTAGCTATCCTTGTGTAGATGTATAATATTTATTATAGTGAAGCTCTACCAAATTGATCACATAGGTCTACAAATCTGAAGGATAATCTATTAATTCTATAAAAGCTAGTAGCTTTCCTTCATTCAGATATGTAATCTTTATGATAGTGAAGCTCTGCCAAATTGATCACATAGGTCTAAAAATCTGAAGGATAATACACAACATCAATTTTTCAACGTTGTTCACTAAGAATTATTGGAAAGATGATTGGAGCTTCAAGGAATGTTGGAGGATGATAGAGAAAATTGATTGATAATCAACTTTTTGTTAGTGTAGGTTTTTTATTTCCTAGTTGGGTTTTATTTTCGCTTTTGTGGATTAGGTTTTTCCTACACTTTATTAAGATTTATTAGGTTAAATAAAGTGAGTTTACTTAGTGAGTGGGTGATTTGAGGTGTCAGCATCCTACAAGGGAGGTGACATTTTCTATCTTGGAAGATGCTCTTGTTATCTTTAACCCACATAGTGGCCTCGCCTTATTGGTCCATTTTGCCACCTCTCCCCTCTCTCTTGCCTATATAAAATCACTACCTAGCTTGTATTTTTGATATAGTTGGAGACATTAATCTTATTCTATTTTTCCTTGGAGTACTTCACATCAGTTTTTCTCTCTGTATCATTGTTATGTTTCTCATCTCATTTGCATTTACAGTTTATTTGATCTATCTCTTTCAATTCAATTCTAGGTTTCAATTTGTTTCTCAGATTTTAACATGGTATCAGAGACTGTTTTGGAAGATTAGACTATTTGTAGAGATCTTGTAAAATATTGTTGTTTTTTCTCTTGCATTTTGCACAATCTAGAGAACCAGCAAAGGTTTATGAAGATCCAGTAATCCTTATCCTTACATGTTTGTCTTTCTCTTTATTTGGGTGATTTCAATGTTCTAGAGGATTTTGGGAGAATTTCTAACAATTTCATTATGTCCGAGGGGCTCAATAAAGTCAATATTGGCTTTCATTTCATTGTTTTTTGAGATCGTTTGCAATTGTTACAAAATGACGGTTTGTTGCTTAGATCTGGAACACAACTTGCAAATGGAACATTTTCAGGCCAAAAGGACCCTGCCATTGCATCTAGAATGCCTCATAGACAAATTTTGATATATAATTTACCATATTTTAGTATCAAGTGCCTCTGAGGCAAAAAAAATTCATCAGGCCATATGGCCTCCTGCACATAGTTCAAGGCAAAATTTTCAAAACAAAAAATTCAGCGTTTTGAAAAGCACTAGCACAAACACTATGCTAAAAGCTTCAAGTACTTGCATAAGCATTGTGCTAAGCACTTCAACCGCTAGCACTGAGTGTTGCATGCACTAGCCCTAAGCACTCAAGTGTAGGGAGCGTTGCGAGGCTCCTCCACAGTCAGCAGATCTTCGCCACCCCAGCGCCACCATCCAACCACCTCCGCTAGACCTCCGCTAGTGGATCTCTATCATCCCAACACCGCTATTCGGCTACCTATGCTAGTGGTGCCACCAATGAGCCACGAGGGCTCCTCCAAGGCCCCTAAAAAGGGCATTATTTTCAAACTCGTGTAACTTGGGCAAACATAGGTGATTTTTTTCAACAAGATATGGATGAAAATCTAGAGAGAAGCTCTTTGTTTTTAAGGAGGTTTGGATTAGATATTTTGTAGGTTGAAGTCAAGTATTGCTAATTTCTTCACCTAGCCATAACTTTTTCCCCAATGCTTTATTTTTCAAAAATGAATAGGCATTAGAAAGGTGGTGAAGAGCACTACATAGCTACAAGGATTATTTTTTTCCCAATTCTATCTCTGCTTCATTTTGTATCAGAATTTATAATTTGACCATTGTGAAGCCTATTCAGCATTGTAACTTATAAAAAGCTCTGTAAATGCATTGAACTATAAAGTACCCAATTTGTAATATGTGGGGAGGTGATTTCTGATCTAATGGAAAAGGGGGGTGGTCTCGTGTGCTCTCTTTGTGTTTGTTTGTTTCTCTTTTTTCTGCACAACAAACAATCTTTTATTCTACATTAAAATGGATCAAACAATAGTACCAATACTCACACCCTATAACTACTATGAGTGGAAGTCAAAAATGAAAATCTATCTTAAGAAGTTGGGGTTGTTTAGAGTAACTATGGATCTTGAAACTAAACCATCACTACTTGCAGAAAAGCCAAAATGGTTTAAGAAATGTGACAAAGCCTATGGTACTCTATACATTTCTGTATCTCATGATCTTCTTTTTCATGTTGAATATGCTACAACTCCAAATGATTTATGGACAACTTTAGAAGGGTTATTTGGTAAACAAGATGAATTAAGAGGACACCAATTGGAGAATGAGCTAATAGGGTTAAATCCATGTAATTTTGATACAATTCAAGACTTCTTCACAAAACTAAATGCTATAAGGTTGCAATTGAAGGCATGTGGGATAGACAAGAAAGATTCACAATTGATTCTAAGCATTCTTTCCAAACTTGGTTTAAACTATTTAGTTTTTGTTTCTACATTCTATGACATGAAAAGTGCATTAGTAACCAGCTATAAAATGCCTTTTTTTGATGATTTTGCAAATGAACTCACAAAACAACAAGATAAGCTTATTCAAATGGTCAAAATCAAGTCCTCTAAATCTCATGCCTTGGCTAAAAATTGGGGCACAAAAGATAAAAAAGGGCCTTCTAAGAAAGAAAAGAAACAAAAGAACCAAGGAGAAAAGAAACAAGAACAAAAATGGCTACACCAAAAGCTTCTAGTGATGCATCTTCTTCAAAAGGCGACAAGCCCAAGAAGGAGAAAAAAAAGTGTTCCTATTGTAAGGAAAATAGTCATGATGAACATAAATATATGAAGAAGCAAATTCATCACTTGTCTCATCTGCTTGGAAAGAACAACATCAAGGTGCTTGATTATGTCAAACCAAGTTCATCTCGGGAATCTTCAAAGGACACTAGTAAGGGGAAAGCAAAGGGAAAGGCTCTAGATGGTGTTGCTTCACAGCCTAATTTTTGGAATATTGACTTGGGTGCTTCGCACCACATCGCTTCATCAAAGGATAATGTTTCCTCCTTGGAGTCATGTTCTATGCCATCTATTCTATTGGGTGATGACACTTCTGTAGAAGTGAATGGGAGAGGGTATGTTGATGTGGGCGAAGGAAAATTTAAAGATGTCCTTTACATGTTCCATCTTTATCAACTAATCTCCTATCTATCTATCAGATCACTCAAACTGTCTCTGCCAAGAAGGTTGAGTTCACTCAAGACATAGTGGTAAGATTAGTGAGATGCACAATGGGTCTACAATTACACTGGGAAAGGAAGATCATTAGTCTAGACTATATCACTTTTCTCACTTTGTTCCTAATTCTCCTTCACTTGCATTTCTCACTCACTCAGATGGGGTGAGTTGTTTGTGGCATCAACAGTTTGGCCACTTGAAATACTGCTACATGCAGTAGCTCGGTCAAAAAGACATGGTTATAGGGTTGCCTTCTATTCGATTTTATGATGAAGTTTGTCAAGGATGCATTCTTGGCAAGCATCTGGAAGAAAAATTTGATAAAGCCAAAGCATGGTGAGACACATAACTTTTGGAGCTAGTTCACAGTGATTTGGCAGGACCAAATCCACATCCTTCGTTCAGTAGGGCCAAATATGTCTTGACATTCATTGATGATTTTTCCTGGTACACCTTTGTATATTTTCTCAAACAAAATTCTAAGGTATTTGAGTCTTTTCAAGAATTCAACACCTTTGTAGAGAAACAATCAAGGAAAACCATCAAAGTTCTACACACCGATAATGGGGAGAAATATGCCAACCAGAGTTTTGAACAATTTTGTATCTCATAGGCCATTGATCTTCAACACACATTTCCCTACACTCCACAAAAAAATGGAGTTTAAAAATCTAAGAACTGGTCCTTGAAGGAAATGGCTAATTGTATGATTCACTCTAGATCATTGATAGAGGCCATTAATTGTGCATGTTGTATCCAGAATCGGGTTCCTCGTCAAATCTATGAAGGGGCTAACTCCTTTTCAAGCTTGGACTAGTCAGAAACCCTTTCAAAGTCTTCTGCTTTCTTTCAAAGACTTTTGCAGGTGCAACTTTTGGTTTCTTGTTGGCCAGTGACCGCTTGGTCACTTTAGGACTTGCTGAAGTAATTGGTGTCGATACCGATGGAACTGCCTTTCCTTTCCTCACTCAAGGTTCTTCAACCGGTCTTACCCTCTCCAAGTAGGTGTCGGTTCTCTTCTTCTTTGGATCAAGAGGTGAGGCAAGTAGGGTAGATGCATACCCATCAAGCATGTCATACATCACCTCATATCACTGCATCCATTATGCACTCATCTACTTTGATGATAAAGAAGATGTCCTCTTCATACTTCTTGACAATATCACCAAATATTCTCATCTTGCATCTGAATTCATCAAAGTATTTGTTCAGGACTTCAGGATAACCGGTTCCTACCGCTTGAAGACTTTATTTGATTTGCTAGGTAACCAGTTGGTTAGCACACCATTGTATATCACCAACTCCCAGGAAATAGCCTTGAAAGTAAAAAAACAATCCTACCAATAGTTGTCCAAGTTTAAATCTTAAGGCATTGTCCTGTTTAATAGACTTCAGGTTCACCAGAAGTTGCCTTTGCATACAGGTGCATAAATCAAATGAGGCATCTTCCATGATAATTCGGTAGGTAGCATTTACCATTGTAGCAGAGATAGAGTTAATTCTGCTAGCGTAGAACGTCTGGTAACCTATCACCATACAGGCATACTTGAACAGATCATCCTTGATGGTATTGACGGTAATTCTTCGTTGGTCACTCATAGAACTGGTGAGCTTGGTCATTTCGGTCTTGATGACTTTCCTTAGGGCTGGCACCTCACTAGTGTTGCGGAAATCAATGACGGCATGAATAGCTTCAAATGTTATGTCATGTGTTGTCTCAAGATACATTTTATCGCCATGAACTCTGCTCAGAATGATGTGAATGTGATCTTCTGTAAACTCTTCAATAAAATACACTGCATTGTGAAGCTTCTTCTTTTCCAGGATTCCATATTCGGGTTTGATCTTCTTATCATCCCCACAAAATAGACCTAGCTAGGAATGAATAAAAAGTAATCCTAGGTCTTCCAATTTACAATCAATATACCTTGAAATATCACCTTCTACTATAACTCTAGTGGGTATCTGGGATAGTGCATTGTATTTAGCCTTTCGTTGGATGAAATCTACTGAATCAATAGGTGCACTAGAACTAGAGTGCGATGCAGAAGCCATGATAAATAGATAAACAATAAGTTCGATAAATACCTTCAAAAATCTGCAATTTAGGGTTTGCAACTTCAGCTTCGCCACACACTACTTCAGTTGTTGGATTACCACTTTATGTTCTTCACTTGAATAATTGATATTATCTCTGGATTCTTCTTCAAAGTTTTGAAATCTCTCTGAATCGCAAGACAAATCACCTTTTGTCACTCTGCACTTGAAAATTTATTCGCTCGCAAACTGATAAGTGAAAATGACTTGAAAATATCATTTAAATGAATTCTTCACCTACCATAATAAATGCATCACCATTAGGGCATAAACCCTAATTTTCCTTTCTACCATTTCTAATCTTCTACCAATTGGCAGGTATCACATACTAGTTAAGGTCTTTTACTAGTATAAACTGGGGGTTCAAAATATTTCACCGATCTATCCCCCTAAGGTTTTTTGAAGCTTAGTTTGTCAGTTCAGAGATTTCCACACTAGGTGCAGAATCATGTTCTTCTTGTGACACTTGTTCTGGTTTCTTTTTCCAAGTTTTCTTCATATCCTTTTGACCAGTTTCAACATCAATATTTCCTTCCCGAGTGACCGGTATGTCATCCGATATGTTTTTTCTCATCCTGCAGACTCTGGCTATGTGACCCAGTTTGTTGCAATGATAGCCCACCATTCCAGGTGCTCTCCATGGTCCATTGTTCATGTTTCCATTCTTCCTTCTACATGTTGCAACAGTGTGACCTCTACCATGACAGATCAAATAGGTTTCTCTCCAACTGGTTGCTGCTTGATAGCCACCACCACCTGCCTGATGGTCATAGGCATTATACCAGTTTAGATTCCAGTTCACAGAGGATTTAGGAAAAACTCCTTGACTCCTTTAAGGATATCTTCCAGTGTTGTGTATAACAGACTTGCATTCAAATGCTCTATGCCCAAATTTGTTGTATGCATAACAGTTACTATTGAGTCTATTGGATCTAGGCTTATTGTTTAGAAAGTAGGGAAAATTATTGTAAGCCTTACTTCTACATACATTGGCAGTGTTTCCTTCCTTGAGACAATTAAAGTAATCAAGTTTGAACTTTTACTTACCTTTATCCTTTGGTGTTGATTGCTTCTTTGATGCTCCATCTTTTGTTCCAGAGGTCTCACCTTCCTCATAACCAGAAAAACCAAGTCCAGTGGTATTATTTACCGGTTTTGCTGATTCAAGATTTTATTCTAGCTCAAGAATACTCTTATTGAATTTGGCAAGTATTTCCTTTGACTCAGTAAGTTCTTTGGAAATAGCATCATTGGATTCCTTCAAGGTTGCATTCTCAGAAATAGCCATGTTTAGTTAACCTTGCATTTCTTCTTTTTCCACTTTACTCTCTTGGAGATGAGCGATAAGTGCACTGATTTCTTGCTTCAGCTTGTAGATCTCATGATCTTTTTCTTTTTCCAGATCTTTAGCTTTCCTCCAGTTCTCAAGCTCTTGACACATTCTGATAGTCATTCCTTCCAGTTCCCTTCTTAGCTTAGCATTAGATTCATTCAATTTTTCAACTTCTTCAACTAGGGCTTCCATCTCTGCTTCAACAGAAGAACTATTTTTCAGTAAGCTCCATTAGTTTCTCAGCATGTTCTCTTCTCTTTGCTAGAGAGGCTTTATATTTGACTTTGAGTTCATCAAAGGCTTTCTCAGTCTGAGTGAGATGATGATTAAGCTCCCTTATAGTGTATTCCCCCATATCTCCTACCAAGTGGTTAAACTTATAGAAAGGTTGGCTCTGATACCAATTGATGAATACTAAGAGGGGAGGGTTAATTAGTACACCAAAAATTACTAAACACAAACACTTAAACAATTTAGCAGTAAACCAGTGTAACAGTTTTAGTAACAAATCGGTTAACACAAATACAAAGCAAACAACAAATAAGGCATTCACCCACAAAAGCACAATCACCATAACATAAGAGATTTTGACATGGAAACCCAAATGGGAAAAACCATGGTGAGATTAAGCTAACAAGTAACTATCTGTAGAATAGTAACCAGACCAGTTAAGGTCATACAATGTTCTTTACCAGAACATATCCTGTTAGGAATCTCAATCTCTATTAGGAGATAAGTCCGATTAAAGACTACCTTGTGAGAGGACTTTAGATCCACAGTTGTGAACCACCTTGTTAGAGGATTTACGAAGGCTTTGCTAGCCCTACCCGGTTAAGGGTTTCAGACTTGCTGAAGATGTGAGTAATCAACAAGTGAGTGATCTAAATACTAGCATAGTATGCTTGCTTATATCCTTGATAGCTCATTGTTAATTCATTTCAGCATTACTTTAGTCTTCAAAATCTCCACACTCTTTTTTTTCACATAGACCTAATTTTCTTCTGTGATCGCACATGCAAAAACCTCATAAACCACACAAAACCCTAATGACAAATGCAAACCAAATAGCAAATAAGGCATTCACGCATAGGAGCACAATCACCATAACACAAGAGATTTTGATGTGGAAACCCAAATGGGAAAAACCATGGTGAGATGAAACTCACAAGTTAAGGTTAGACCGGTTAAGGTCATACAATGTTCTTCACCAGAACAGATCTTGTTAGAAATCTCAATCTCTATTAGGAGATAAGTCCGATTAAAGACTACCTTGTGAGAGGATTTCAGATCCACAGTTGTGAACCACCTTGTTAGCGGATTTACAAAGGCTTTTCCAGGCCTACCTAGTTAAGGGTTTCAGACTTGTCAAAGATGTGTGTAATCAACAGGTGAGTGATCTAAATAGTAGCATAGTATACTTGGTTAGATCCTTGATAGCTCATTGTTAATGCATTTCAACATTACTTCACTCTTCAAAATCTCCACACTCTATTTCTTCACATAGACCTAATCTTTGTCTGTGATCACACATACAAAAACCTCATCAACCACCTAAAAACCCTAACGACTCCTAAAACCCTAGACATGATGTCCTTAACAAGGAATTTGATTTCATGTCGGTCTAATAGGATTACATTGCAAGTTCCTAGGTTCAATGCATCTAGACACATTTGGTAACGCAACACAAAATCACCACCAAAGTGTCGGTGGATGGTAACTCATCACAAGAATACAAGTTCATATATTTTACTGATTACCAGTTGTCAAAGATGAAGACTGGGAAAATGATTACTACCACTTTAGTTCCTTCGTTCCGCTTGAGATCCTCAAACTGCTTGAGGTCTTCATACCACTTTTGGTCTTCATACTACTTGAGATCAGTAAACACTTTTTGCAAAACACCGATAGTCTAAAGACTATAATACATAATAATACCAATTGGAACAAATACCGGTTGAGCATAACTCATACATACAAAAAGTGATCTCAAAGCAAGTGTGTGTCCATCAATGACAATCACAACATCATCATCAAAAATGCCAACAATCTCCACCTTTGGCATTGATGGCAACACTTAGGAAAATTTTGACATCTAAGTGTTTTACAACTGAAATATGCCATAATCAAAATTGCTCCCCCTAAACATATACACTATCCCTTTTGCAGAAAATACCATGTATACTACTCCCTTATAGAGATAAACATGTAAGTATACAAAACATGCATCAATTTTTTTAATACAAAATACTACTCCCCCTTTGCCAACAATGACAAAGTACTGCAGAATAACCCCTGTTCATATTATCATTAAAATAAGTGTTTATGACAATAAGGAGTGAAACTTATCAAAAAATGATTTAAAATCCTACATAAAGGTCTTCATGGATAAAGACCATGACTCAAGCAATGAAGTAGCAACCTCACTTTCCATTTGCATCTGGGATACCTATTCCTCCATGGTGTCCAAGGTACTCATCTCTTGAGTGACCGTTAAGGCATCCAGATTGAGATAGCACTTCTGAAGTATTTGCAGGTGAGGTAGTAGAACCAATTGAAGTTCCTGCAAATCTTAGGCCCGGTTGCTGATCTCCAACTCTATTCTGGTAGTCTAGAGCTGAAACCGGTGAATAGTTTGCCCATATTCGGTGAAGGAATCATAGGGTGTCTTGAAGGTGCTTATATATGCCTGCAATTCAGATTGCAGCTTTTCCTTCTATGCAAGCACATCATCACTAAATAGATGGGGTTGGCTTATCTTACTAAGTAGTAGTTTCCCCTCATCCATAGCATCTCATATTTCCTTCTACACTTTCTGAAGTTCAGACCGGAGCTCATTTAGTTTCTTCACTAAGGTAGTGTTCAGTGCCTTTTGATGCTTCTTTTGTACATTGGCCTCAACAACATCTTCCAGGCATTGTACAACTATGCATAAAAGTTTCAGTTTGGCCAGAGAGGAATCAATACTTGGGAGGTTGGTACTGGGAATCAAACTAGTAAGATTTTCCACCGTAGTTTGAATAACATCTTGCTCCTTTTCCTCCTTAGTGCTTCCAGTCGCTCTTGCGCAAGCTTAATGCTTTGCAGCAGCTTTGATTCATTTTCAAATTGGAGGTCAATGGGACTGGTGATGTCAGCCAGTTTAGCTTGACCACCAGTTGCCTTTGGGGTCTCCACTTGTGTGCTCTTTGCTGCTTCCTCCTTCTCTTTGGCTCTTTGTTTTTCCTCTTCTGCCTTCTTTTTCTCCTTTGCTTCTTTCTTTCTCTTATCTTCTTCCTTCTTTCTATCTTCTTCTTTCTTCTTCTCTTCTTCTTTCTTCTTCTTCTCCTCTTCCTGTTTCTTCTTCTCCTCTTCTTGTTTCATTTTCTCCTCCTCTTTTCTCTTCTCCTCTTCCTCTTCCCTCTTCTCTTCCTCTTGTTTCTTCTTCTCTTCTTCTGCTTGTTTCCTCTTCTCTTCTTCCTGATCTTTGTCAGCCTTTTCTTTGTCCTGATTTTCCTTATCCACTCTCTCTTTATCAGCCTTTTCCTTTGCTGCATCCAGAGTGACATTTTCACCATCCAAAGCATCAACTTCAATACTATCCATTTGTTCAGTGACCGGTTCTCCTTCACTATCATACACCTCATCTGGTTTTCTAGTTTTCGGTTCTTGTTCAGCCTTCTTGTTGTCTTCTGAAACTTGGTGCAATCTTAGAGTGGCTTTGGCATGTGAGTGGGTATCTTTTACCACTTTAGGAGCTTTCCCTTCCAGTAACAAGAGTCTTCTTCTCATGAAGAACAGGCCTTTGTATTTATCCATAACTTCATAAAGTTCTGAATTTGACACATCAGGAAAATATTGTGCAAATATTTCCTCTCTTATTTCCTGTTCCTTTTCTATGGCAATGCACCATTTGTTATCTAAAGAATTGTATAAAGAGTCCAGCGTCACAGATGTAATTTTTGATGGCGGTCAGTCATTAATACATAGATATTGAATGATTTCCTGTTAGACTTCCTACTTTTCATTATCATTAAAATCATCAAAATAATCTGTTAAATCACTTAGCACTTTTCTCCTAATATTCCTGATGGTTCTTTGACAATGTGTCAATGGTTTGTAAAAGAAAATGCCTATATTTACTAGTGTCGATGATGTCGGTTCATTGTTGGTTGTCTTTTTCTTCTTCCTCATTTCCCTAGTCTTTTTAGGCTGTACCTCAGGTTTTGTATCCTCAGAATCTGGTGAGGTGTTCTTAGTCTTCCACTTTCTTTCAAAGACTTTGGCAAGCGCAACTTCTGGTTTCTTGTTGGCCAGTGACCACTTGGTCACTTTAGGACTTATTGAAGTAACCGGTGCCGATACCGATGGCACTGCCTTTCCTTTCTTCACTGAAGGTTCTTCAACCAGTGTTACCCTCTCCAAGTAGGTGTTGGTTCTCTTCTTCTTTGGATCAAAACATGAGGCAAGTAGGGTAGAGGCATACCCATCAAGCATGTCATACATCACCTCATATACCATGGGCTCCACTTCTTCCTTTCTGGGCTCAACCGCCTCCATTATGCACTCATCTACTCTAATGATAAAGAAGATGTCCTCTTCATACTTCTTGACAATATTGCCAGATATTCTCATCCTCTGTCTCATCTTGTGTCTAAATTCATCAAAGTATTTGTTCAGGACTTCAGGATAACCGGTTCCTACCGCTTGAAGACTTTCTCTGATTTGCTTGGTAACCGGTTGAATAGACCATTGTATATCATCGACTCGTAGGAAATAGCCTTGAAAGTAGAAAAACGAACCTACCAATAGTTGTCCAAATTTAAATCTTAAGGCATTGTCCTGTTTAATAGACTCCAGGTTCACCAGAAGTTTCCTTTGCATACAGGTGCATAAATCAAATGAGGCATCTTCCATGATCATTCGGTAGGCAGTATTTACTGCTGCAGTAGAGACAGAGTTAATTCTACTAGCGTAGAACATCCGATAACCTATCACCATACAAGCATACTTGACCAGATCGTCCTTGATGGTATTGACAGTCATTCCCCGTTGGTCGCTCATAGAACCGGTGAGTTTGATCATTTCAGTCTTATGACTTTCCTTAGGGTTGGCACCTCACCAGTGTTGCAGAAACCGGTGATGGCATGAATAGCTTCAGGTGTTATGTCATGTATTCTCTTAAGATACATTTTATCACCATGAACTCTGCTTAGAATGATGCGAATGTAATCTTTTGTAAACTCTTCAAGAAAATGCTCCGCATTGTGAAACTTCTTCTTTTTGAGGATGCCATATTCAGGTTTGATCTTCTTATCATCCTCAAAAAATAGACCTAGCTGGGAATAAATCAAAAGTGATCCTACGTCTTCCAATTTACAATCAATATACCCTGAAATATAACCTTCTACTATAACTCCAGCAAGTATTTGGGATAGTGCATTGTATTTCACCTTCCATTGGATGAAATCTACTGAATCAATAGGTGCACTAGAACTGGAGTGCGATGTAGAAGCCATGATAAATGGATAAACAAGAATTTTGATAAATACCTTCAGAAATCTGCAATTTAGTGTTTGCAACTTCAACTTCACCACACACTACTTAGGTTGTTGGATTATCGCTTTGTGTTCTTCACTTGACTGATTGATATTATCTCTGAATTCTTCTTCAACATTTTGAAATCTCTCTGAATTGCAAGACAAATCGCCTTTTTTCGCTCTACAATTGAAAATTTCTTTGCTCGCAAATTGATAAGTGAAAATGACTTGAAAATCCCATTTAAACGAATTCTTCACCTACCATAATAAATGCACTACCGTTAGGGCATAAGCCCTAATTTGCCTTTCTACCATTTATGGTCTTCTTCCAATTGATAGGTATCATATATCGGTTAAGTTCTTTTACCAGTATAAACTGGGGGTTTAAAATATTTCACCGATTTGCCCCCCTAATCTTTTCTGAAGCTTAGTTTGTCAGTTCAGAGATTTCCACACTAGGTGCAGATTCATGTTCTTCTTGTGACACTTCTTCTAGTTTCTTTTTCTAGGTTTTCTTCATATCCATTTGAATGATTTCAACATCAATCTTTCCTTCCAAAGTGACTGGTATACCATCTGATATGTTTTTTCTCATCCTGTAGACACTAGTTGTGTGACCCAGTTTATTGCAATGATATCACACCATTCCAAGTGCTCTCCATGGTCCATTGTTCATGTTTCCATTCTTCCTTTTGAATGTTGCAGTAGTGTGACCACTACCATGATAGATCAAATAGGCTGCTCTCCAACCAATTGCTGCTTGATAACCACCACCACTTGACTGATGGTCATAGGCATTATACTGGTTTGGATTCCAGTTCACAGAGAATTTAGGAAAAACTCCTTGACTCCTTTGAGGATATCTTTTAGTGTTGTGTATAATAGGCCTCCATTCAAATTCTCTATGCCCAAACTTGTTGCATGCCTAACAGTTACCATTGAATCTATTGGATCTAGGCTTATTGTTTAGAAAGTAGGGAAAATTATTGTAAGCCTTACTTCAACATACATTGGCAATGTGTCCTTCCTTGAGACAATTAAAGAAAACAGATTTGAACTTTTTCTTACCTTTATCCTTTGGTGTCAGTTGCTTCTTTGATGCTCCATCTTTTGTTCCAGAGGTCTCACCTTCCTCATAACTAAAAAAACCAAGTCCAGTGGTATTCTTTACCGGTTTTGTTGATTCAAGGTTTTGTTCTAGCTTAACACTACTCTTATTGAATTTGGCAAGTATTTCCTTTGACTCAGTGAATTCTTTGGAAATAGAAGCATTGGATTCCTTCAAGGTTACATTCTCAGAAATAGACATGTTTATTTCACCTTGCATTTCTTCTTTTTCCACTTTACTCTCTTGGAGATGAGCGGTAAGTGCACTGATTTCTTGCTTTAGCTTGGAGATCTCATGATCTTTGTCTTTTACCACATCTTCAGCTTTCCTCAGGTTCTCAAGCTCTTGACACATTCTTATAGTCAGTCCTTCTAGTTCCCTTCTTAGGTTAGCATGAGATTGATTCCATTTTTCAACTTCTTAAACTAAGGCTTCCATGTCTGCTTCAACAAAAGAACTATTTTCAATAACCTCCATTAGTTTCTTAGCATGTTCTTTTGTCTTTGCTAGACAGGCTTTATATTTGACTTTGAGTTTATCAAAGGCTTTCTCAGTCTGAGTGAGACGATGACTAAGCTCCCTCATAGTGTAGTCCCCCATATCTCCTTCCAAGTGGTTAAACTTATAGAAAGGTTGGCTCTGATACCAATTGATAAATACTAAGAGGGGAGGATGAATTAGCATACAAAAAAATACTGAACTCAAACACTTAAACAATTTAGCAGTAAACTAGTATAACAGTTTTACTAACAAACCGGTTAGGACAAATGCAAACCAAACAACAAACAAGGTATTCACCCATAGGAGCACAATCGCCATAACACAAGAGATTTTGACGTGGAAACCCAAATGGGAAAAACCACGGTGAGATAAAACTCACAAGAAACTATTTGCAGAATAGTAACCAGACCGGTTAAGGTCATACAATGTTCTTCACTAGAATAAATCCTGTTAGGAATCTCAATCTCTGTTAGGAGATAAGTCTGATTAAAGACTACCATGTGAGAGGATTTCAGATCCACAGTTGTGAACCACCTTGTTAGAGGATTTACAAAGGCTTTGCCAGGCTTACCCGGTTAAGGGTTTCAGACATGTCAAAGATGTGAGTAATCAACAAGTGAGTGATCTAAATACTAGCACAATATACTTGGTTAGTGTTGGTATTTTGGTACAGTTTTGTCATTGATGTCAACACCTGCTAACACACCTACTTTGGAGATCTAGCAACATTCACCGACAATCAATAAATTGTTCAACAATCACCAGTATATAGTTAACCAGCAGGATATAATATTCACCGGTACCTGCAATGACATGGAAGACACTTGGTAATGTCGAAGACATCATGTGGACACTTTTTCTTGAAGTAATATCATTGGTATATTCTTATTTGCATATTTGCTTTTACCAGCAAATAGGTCTAGGTTATCTAGGGTTACACCGGCAGGTTTATCTTTTCCAGATCAGCATGGCATGCTATGGAGATGATTTATTATTGTTGTAAATGCATTAAGCCGACATGTTGAATCGGTTAGTGCATCGGATATTGTATTATTTGTAAAATGTTTTATTGTAATATCTTGTAGAGCCGACCTACTAAAATTGGTCTTAGAGTATGGTATAAATGTAAGATCTTATTTGTAAGATCAAGTGTGGAATGCGAAAAAAAAGAATTGTAAGAAGGCATATGCGAGATTAAGCAGAGGTATACACGAAGACATCATTTGAAGGTGAAGCTAGGTTTTTTAGAAGCATATCAGCATTACACCGGTACTGAATCTAGCATATGAAGATGCTATTTTGTGTAGTACATTCTCATTGGATTTAACCATCCAACTGTAGTCAGTGTGACTCCCATTTGTGTTTGAGCAGTGAGCTCTAGGCTGTTGGCCTTTTTGCATGTGCAGACCCCTCTTGTACACTTACTATCTATAGTAGTATCATCTGATTGTGGGTAAGGTTTCCCACCATGGTTTTTCCCCTTACAGGGTTTCCACATACAAATATTTGTGTCATGTGTTTTGGTTGACTTTGTACTTATGTTTCATGCATTAATTCTTACCGGTACAACATTTCCTGTTAACACTGTTTACCGGCACAATTAACTTTCTTACCAGTATTAAGCTATAAGTTGGTTAATAAGATTTTGGTTTGAATTTATTAGACAACTGATTCACCCCCCCCACCCTCTTAGTTGTCCCCAGGACCTACAGTTAGATCCTTGATAGCTCATTGTTAATGCATTTCAGCATTACTTCACTCTTCAAAATCTCCACACTCTATTTCTTCACATAGACCTAATCTTCTTCTGTGACCACACATATAAAAACCTCATCAACCACCTAAAAACCCTAACAACTCCTAAAACCCTAGACATGATGTGAATACTAAAGAACAACTTGCAGATATTTTTACAAAACCTTTGCCTAAGGAAACTTTTGAGTATCTCAGAGATCAGCTCGGAGTCTTACCTCCACCGGTAGAGACTTAGATAGTTGATGATTGTCATCAACCGGCAGAATTAAATGGACAAATCTTTTATTCCGGTATTTGATGAGGAAGCTACTTCTCAGGGGGAGTAGTTGGTATATTGAATTGGTTGGTATTTCGTATGAACTTGACCTTTTTGTGACTTTGGCATTTGATGTCAAAGGGGGAGAGATATATGGAAAAACATTAAAGAAAAATATATGGAAAAATGCATTATCTTTTTGAGGAGATATTGGTATTGTAAATAAATCTTTGCATAAACACATATTACTCCCAGGGGGAGAATTGGTTTTTGTACTTGGCATTTCTATTTTGGCACTTTGATGGTTTTTCCATCTTGTGTTGCCATCAATGCCAAAGGGGGAGATTGTTGGTATTTTGGTACGGTTTTGTCATTGATGTCAACACCTACTAACACACCTACTTTGGAGATCCAACAACATTCACCGGCAGTCAGTAAACTGTTCAACAATCACCGGTATATAGTTAACTGGCAGGATATAATGTTCACCGGTACCTGCAATGACATGGAAGACACTTGGTAATGTCGAAGACATCATGTGGACACTTTTCCTTGAAGTAATATCATTGGTATATTCTTATTTGCATATTTGCTTTTACTGGTAAATAGGTCCAAGTTATCTAGGGTTACACTGGCAGGTTTATCTTTTCCAGATCAGAATGGCACGCTATGGAGATGATTTATTATTGTTGTAAATGCATTAAGCTGACATGTTCAATTGGTTATTACACCGGATATTGTATTATTTGTATAATGTTTTATTGTAATATCTTGTAGAGCCAACCTACTAAAATTGGTCTTAGGGTATGGTATAAATGTAAGATCTTATTTGTAAGATCAAGTGTGGAATGCAAAAAAAAAGAATTGTAAGAAGGTATATGCGAGATTAAGCAGAGGTATACACGAAGACATCATTTGAAGGTGAAGCTAGGTTTTTTAGAAGCATATAAGCATTACACTAGTACTAAATCCAACATATGAAGATGTTATTTTGTGCAGTACATTCTCATTGGATTTAACCATCCAACTGTAGTCAATGTGACTCCCATTTGTGTTTGAGCAGTGAGCTCTAGGCTATTAGCCTTTCTGCATGTGCAGACCCCTCTTGTACACTTACTATCTATAGTAGTATCATCTGATTGTGGGTAAGGTTTCCCACCGTGGTTTTTCCCCTTACAGGGTTTCCACATACAAATATTTGTGTCATGTGTTGTGGTTGACTTTGTGCTTATGTTTCATGCATTAATTCTTACCGGTATAACATTTCTTGTTAACATTGTTTACCGGCACAATTAACTGTCTTACCGGTATTAAGCTATAAGTTGGTTAATAAGATTTTGGTTTGAATTTATTAGACAACTGATTCACCCCCCCCCCCCCCCTCAGTTGTCCCCAGGACCTACAGTTAGATCCTTGATAGCTCATTGTTAATACATTTCAGCATTACTTCACTCTTCAAAATCTCCACACTCTATTTCTTCACATAGACCTAATCTTCTTCTGTGACCACACATATAAAAACCTCATCAATCACCTAAAAACCCTAATGACACCTAAAACCCTAGACATGATGTCCTTAACAAGGAATCTGATTTCATGTTGGTCCAATAGGATTACATTGCAAGTTCCTAGGTTCAATGCATCTAGACACATTTGGTAACACGACACAAAATCATCGCCAAAGTGTCAGTGGATGGTAACTCATAACAAGAATACTAGTTCCTACATTTTACCGATTACCGGTTGTCAAAGATGAAGACTGGGAAAATGATAACTGTCGCTTTAGTTCCTTCGTTCCACTTGAGATCCTTGAACCGCTTGAGGTCTTCATACCACTTTGGGTCTTCATACCGCTTGAGATCAGTAAACACTTTCTGCAAATCACCGATAGTCTAAAGACTATAATACATAATAATACCAGTTGGAACAAATACCGGTTGAGCATAACTCATACATACAAAAAGTGATCTCAAAGCAAGTGTGTGTCCATCAATGACAATCACAACACCATCATCAAAAATGCCAACAATCTCCCCCTTTGGCATTGATGGCAACACTTAGGAAAATTTTGACATCTAAGTGTTTTACAACTAAAATATGTCATAATCAAAATTGCTCCCCCTAAGCATATACACTATCCCTTTTGCAGAAAATACCATGTATACTACTCCCTTATAAAGATAAACATGTAAGTATACAAAACATGCATCAAAATTTTAAATACAAAATACTACTCCCCCTTTGCCAACAATCACAAAGTACTGCAAAATAACCATTGTTCATATTATCATTAAAATAAGTGTTTATGACAATAAGGAGTGAAACTTATCAAAAAATGATTTAAAATCCTGCATAAAGGTCTTCATGGATAAAGACCATGACTCAAGCAATGAGGTAGCAACCTCACTTTCCATTTGCATCAGGGATACCTGTTCCTCCATGGTGTCCAAGGTACTCATCTCTTGAGTGACTGTTAAGGCATCCAGATTGAGATAGCACTTCTGAAGTATTTTTAGGTGAGGTAGTAGAACCAATTGAAGTTCCTGCAAATATCAGGTCCAGTTGCTTATCTCCAACTCTATTCTGGCAGTCTGGAGCTGAAACCGATGAACGGTTTGCCCATATGTGGTGAAAGAATCATAGGGCATCTTGAAGGTACTTATATATGCCTATAAGTCAGATTGCATCTTTTCCTTTTGTGCAAGCACATCATCACAAAATAGATGGGGTTGTCTTATCTTACTAAGAAGTAGTTTCCCCTGATCCATAGAATCCCTTATGTCCTTCTACGCTTTCTAAAGTTCAGATCAGAGCTTGTTTAATTTCTTCACTAAGGCAGTGTTGAGTTCCTTTTGATGCTTCTTTCGTGCATTGGCTTCAACAACATCTTCCAGGCATTGTACCTGGTCCCCTACAACTGTGCATAAAAGTTTTAGTTGGGCTAGAGAGGAATCGGTACTTGGGAGGTTGGTACTAGGAATCAAACTAGTAAGAGTTTCCACTACAGTTTGAATAACATCTTGCTCCTTTTTCTTCCTTAGTGCTTCCAGTCACTCTTGGGCAAGCTTAATGCTTTGCAGTAGCTCTGATTCATTTGCAAATTGGAGGTCAATGGGACTGGTGATGTCAGCCTATTTAGCTTGACCACCGGTTCCCTTTGGGGTCTCCACTTGTGTGCTCTTTGCAGCTTCCTCCTTCTCTTTGGCTCATTTCTTTTCCTCTTCTGCCTTCTTTTTCTCCTCAACTTCTTTCTTTCTATTATCTTCTTCTTTCTTTCCATCTTCTTCTTTCCGCTTCTCTTCTTCTTTCTTCTTCTCCTCTTCCCGTTTCTTCTTGTCCTCTTCCTATTTCCTTTTCTCTTCTCCTCTTACTCCTTCCTCTTCTCTTCCTCTTGTTTCTTCTTCTCTTCTTCTACTTGTTTCCGCTTCTCTTCTTCCTGATCTTTGTCAGCCTTTTCTTTGTCCTAATTTTTCTTGTCCACTCTCTCTTTATCAGCCTTTTCCTTTGCTGCATTCGGAGTGACATTTGAACCATCCAAAGCATACACATCAATAGGGTCCATTTGTTCAGTGACCGGTTCTCCTTCATTGTCATACACCTCATCCGGTTTTCTAGTTTCTAGTTGTTGTTTATCCTTCTTGTTGTCTTATCTTTTACCACTTCCGGAACATTCCCTTCCAATAACAAGAGTCTTATTCTTCTCATGAAGAAGAGTCCTTTGTATTTATCCATAACTTCATAAAGTTCTGAATTTGACACATCAGGAAAATATTGTGCAAATATTTCCTCTCTTATTTCTTGTTCCTTTTCTATGGTAATGCGCTATTTGTTATCTAAATAATTGTATAAATAATCTAGTGTCACATATGTAATTTCTGATGGCAACCGATCATTAATACATAGATATTGAATAATTTCCTATTCGACTTCCGGCTTTTCATTATCATTAAAATCATCAAAATAATATGTTAAATCACTCAATAGTTTTCTCCTAATATTCTTGATGGTTCTTTGACAATGTGTCAATGGTTTGTAAGAGGAAATGTCTATATTTACTGATGTTGATGATGTCGGTTCATTGCTGGTTGTCTTTGTCTTCTTCCTTGTTTGCCTAGTCTTTTTAGGTTGTAGATCAGGTTCTGTATCCTTAGAATCTGGTGAGGTGTTCTTAGTCTTCCGCTTTCTTTCAAATACTTTGGCAGGTGCAACTTCTGGTTTCTTCATGGTTACTTTAGGAATTGCTGAAGTAACTGGTGCTGATACCGATGGCACTGCCTTTCCTTTCTTTACTGAAGGTTCTTCAACCGGTGTTACCCTCTCCAAGTAGGTGTCGGTTCTCTTCTTCTTTGGATCAAGAGGTGAGGCAAGTAGGGTAGAGGCATACCCATCAAGCATGTCATACATCACCTCATATCCCATGGGCTCCACTTCTTCCTTTCTGGGCTCAACCGCCTCCATTATGCACTCATCTACTCTGATGATAAAGAAGATGTCCTCTTCATACTTCTTGACAATATCGCCAGATATTCTCATCCTTTGGCTCATCTTGCGTCTAAATTCATCAAAGTATTTGTTCAGGACTTCAGGATAACAAGTTCCTACGGCTTGAAGACTTTCTCTGATTTGCTTGGTAACCAGTTGGTCAACAGACCATTGTATATCACCGACTCCCGAGAAATAGCCTTGAAAATAGAAAAACAATCCTACCAACAATTGTCCAAATTTAAATCTTAAGGCATTGTCCTGTTTAATAGACTTCAGGTTCACCAGAAGTTGCCTTTGCATACAAGTGCATAAATCAAATGAGGCATCTTCCATGATCATTCAGTAGGCGACATTTACCACTGCAGTGGAGATAGAGTTAATTCTGCTAGTGTAGAACGTCTGGTAACCTATCACCATACAAGCATACTTGACCAGATCATCCTTGATGGTATTGACGGTCATTCTCCGTTGGTCGCTCATAGAACCGTTGAGCTTGGTCATTTTAGTCTTGATGACTTTCCTTAGGGCTGGCACCTCACCAGTGTTGTGGAAACCGGTGATGGCATGAATAGCTTCAGATGTTATGTCATGTGTTCTCTCAAGATACATTTTATCGCCATGAACTCTGCTCAGAATGATGCGAATGTGATCTTCTATAAACTCTTCAATAAAATACACCACATTGTGAAGCTTCTTCTTTTCCAGGATGCCATATTCGGGTTTGATCTTCTTATCATCCGAGAAAAATAGACCTAGCTGGGAATGAATCACAAGTGATCCTAGGTCTTCCAATTTACAATCAATATACCCTAAAATATAACCTTCTACTATAACTCCAGCAGGTATCTGGGATAATGCATTATATTTCACCTTCTGTTGGATGAAATCTACTGAATCAACAGGTGCACTAGAACTGGAGTGCGATGCAAAAGCCATGATAAATGGATAAACAAGAATTTTGATAAATACCTTCATAAATCCATAATTTAGGGTTTGCAACTTCAGCTTCACCACACACTACTTCGGTTGCTAGAATACCACTTTATGTTCTTCACTTGACTGATTGATATTATCTTCGAATTCATCTTCAAAGTTTTGAAATCTCTCTCAATCGCAAGACAAATGACCTTTTGTCGCTCTGCACTTGAAAATTTCTTTTCTCGCAAATGCCTAAGTGAAAATGACTTGAAAATCCTATTTAAATGAATTCTTCACCTATCATAATAAATGCACCACCATTAGGGCATAAACCCTAATTTTCCTTTCTACCATTTTTGGTCTTCTTCCAATTGACAGGTATCACATATCGGTTAAGGTCTCTTACCGGTATAAACTGGTGGTTAAAAATATTTCACCAATTTGCCCCCCTAAGCTTTTCTAAAGCTTAGTTTGTCGGTTCAGATATTTCCACACTAGGTGCAGAATCCTATTCTTCTTGTGACACTTCTTCTGGTTTCTTTTTCCATGTTTTCTTCATATCCATTTGAATGGTTTCAACATCAATCTTTCCTTCCAAAGTCATCGGTATATCATCCGATATGTTTTTTCTCATCCTGCAAACTCTGGCTGTATGACCCAATTTGTTGCATTGATAGCACACCATTTCGGGTTCTCTCCATGGTCCATTGTTCATGTTTCCATTCTTCCTTCTGCATGTTACAGCAGTATGACCACTACCATGACAAATCAAATAGGTTTCTCTCCAACCGGTTGCCGCTTGATAGCCACCACCACCTCACTAATGGTCATAGGCATTATACCAGTTTGGATTCCGATTCACAGAGGATTCAAGAAAAACTCCTTGACTCCTTTGAGGATATCTTCCAGTGTTGTGTATAACAGACTTGCATTCAAATTCTCTATGCCCAAACTTGTTGCATGCATAACAGTTACCATTGAATCTATTGGATCTAGGCTTATTGTTTAGAAAGTAGGGAAAATTATTGTAAGCCTTACTTCTACATACATTGGCAGTGTGTCCTTCCTTGAGATAATTAAAGAAAACAAGTTTGAACTTTTTCTTACCTTTATCCTTTTGTGCCGGTTGCTTCTTTGATGCTCCATCTTTTGTTCCAAAGGTCTCACCTTCCTCATAACCAGAAAAACCAAGTCTAGTGGTATTCTTTACCGGTTTTGCTGATTCAAGCTTTTGTTCTAGCTTAATAGTACTCTTATTGAATTTGACAAGTATTTCCTTTGACTCAGTGAGTTCTTTGGAAATAGCAGTATTGGATTCCTTCAAGGTTGCATTCTCAGTAATAGCCATGTTTAGTTCACCTTGCATTTCTTCTTTTTTCACTTTACTCTCTTGGATATGAGGGGTAAGTGCACTAATTTCCTGCTTCAGCTTGGAGATCTCATGATCTTTGTCTTTTGCCAGATCTTTAGCTTTCCTTCGGATCTCAAGATCTTGACACATTCTGATAGTTAGTCCTTCCAGTTCCCTTCTTAGGTTTGCATTAGATTCATTCAATTTTTCAACTTCTTCAACTAGGGCTTCAATGTCTGCTTCAACAGAAGAACTATTTTCAGTAAGCTCCATCAATTTCTCAGCATGTTCTCTTCTCTTTTCTAGAGAGGATTTATATTTAGTTTTGAGTTCATCAAAGGCTTTCTCAGTCTGAGTGAGATGATGAGTAAGCTCCCTCACAGTGTATTCCCCCATATCTCCTTCCAAGTGGTTAAACTTATAGAAAGGTTGGCTCTGATACCAATTATTGAATACTAAGAGGGGAGGTGAATTTGTATACCAAAATATACTAAACTCAAATACTTAAACAATTTAGTGGTAAACCGGTATGCCAGTTTTACTAACAAACCAGTTAAGATAAATGCAAACCAAACAACAAATAAGGCTTTCACCCACAGGAGCACAATCACCATAACACAAGAGATTTTGACATGGAAACCCAAATGGGAAAAACCACGGTGAGATGAAACTCACAAGTAACTATCTGCAGAATAGTAACCAAACTGGTTAAGGTCATACAATGTTTGTCACCAAAACAGATATTGTCAGGAATCTCAATCTCAGTTAGGAGATAAGTCTGATTAAAGACTACCTTGTGAGAGGATTTTAGATCCACAATTGTGAACCACCTTGTTAGATGATTTACAAAGGCTTTTCTAGGCCTACCCGGTTAAGGGTTTCAATCTTGTTGAAGATGTGAGTAATCAACAAGTGAGTGATCTAAATACTAGCACAATATACTTGGTTGGATCCTCGATAGCTCATTGTTAATGCATTTCAACATTACTTCAGTCTTCAAAATCTCCACACTCTATTTCTTCACATAGAACTAATCTTCTTCTGTGATCACACATACAAAAACCTCATCAACCAACTAAATCCCCTAATGACTCCTAAAACCCTAGACATGATGTCCTTAACAAGGAATCTGATTTATGTCGGTCCAATAGGATTACATTGCAAGTTCCTAGGTTCAATGCATCTAGACACATTTGGTAACACAAGACAAAATCACTGCCAAAGTGTCAGTGGATGGTAACTCATCACAAGAATATCGGTTCATACATTATACCGATTACCGATTGTCAAAGATGAAGATTGGGAAAATGATAACAACCAATTTAGTTCCTTCATTCCGCTTGAGATCCTTGAACTGCTTGAGGTCTTCATACCACTTTGGGTCTTCATACCGCTTGAGATCGGTAAACAATTTCTGCAAAATACCGATAGTCTAAAGACTATAATATATAACAATACCAGTTGGAACAAATACTGGTTGAGCATAACTCATACATAAAAAAAGTGATCTCAAAGCAAGTGTGTGTCCATCAATGACAATCACAACATCATCATCAAAAATGACAACATAGTCCTCTTGATCCTTCTGAGGAGTCTTCTTCCTCCACTTCAAATGATGATGATGAGGATTCATCTTCCTCCTCTCTTAGTCATCATTAAGAGGGTGTTGATTCTCTTCCAGATTCTCCTCATTCTCCAGCTACTAGGCCTCTTTGGGATCATCGGACATTGGAGTTAACAAGTGATTGGGTGGGTCATCCTTCAGATGAGAGAAGAACAAGGTCACAATTCGATCATGCTCGACATCTCTTATTTGCTAAAGCTTCACATCCATAGTCTTTTCAGGAAGCTTCAGGTGTCCCCGAGTGGGATGCTACTATGGAGGAGGAGTTCAATTCTTTGGAGAAGAACCATACTTGGGATTTAGACCCTCTTCCTAAGGGAAGGAAACTTATTTGGTGCAAGTGGATCTATCAAACAAAATTTGTTGCAGATGGGTTAGTTGATAAGTATAAGGCTCGCCTAGTTGCCAAAGGATTCTCCCAGGTTTCAAGGATTAACTACTCTAAGAATTTTGCACCAGTTGCCAAGATGAATTCCATCCAACTTGTTCTTACTATTGCTACATCCCATCCCTGGGAAGTTCATCAAATGGGTGGGAAGAGTGATTTTCGTCATGGTGACCTATAGGAGGAGAAATATATGGAGTAGCCACAAGGATTCATCCACAATCCTTCACTTTTTGTTGCCTTTAAAATTCTCTCTATGACCTTAAACAGGTTCCTCAATCTTAGTATGCCAAGATGGACTCCTTCCTTCTCTTAGTTGGGTTCACTTAGTGCCATTATGATCTGAATGCCTACATTTTGTAGCAAGATGATACTCTCACCTTCCTTGTTCTCTTTTCTGATGACTTGTTGATCATAGGGAGACACTCATCCTGCCTTAAAGCCATCAAAACTTCCCTTCATGATCATTTTCTAATGTCATACTTAGGCCTACTCCACTAATTCTTAGGGATTGAGATCAATCAGTCACCTGTTGGTATCTTCATTAGATAGCCTAAGTATGCTCTTGATATGATCTCCAAATTTCGCATGGGTGACTGTAAGCCTGCACCAACTCCATTTCTGTCAGTGTCAAACTTGAGGCTTCTTGTTCTTCACCCTTGGTGGATGCTAGCTTGTATTTCCAATTGGTTGGAAGCCTCATATATTTGACTCACACAAGGCCTGATATTTCATATTTCGTGGGCTTGGTGTACATGTTCATGCAGGAGCCACGAGAGTTGCATTGGAAGGTAGCTAAGAAGATTCGTCACTGTATTCAAGGTACTCACAGTTATTGGATTCATTATGCAACAGACATGGATATTGACTTGGTGGGAAACACAAATTCAGATTGGGCAGCCGATTCTCGGGATCACAAGTCTACTTCCAGTTTCTTGGTTGAGCAAGAAGCAACATGCTATTTCTCTTTTATCCACTGAGGTTGAGTATTGAGGAATAGTTAATGCTACTATTAAGGCCATTTAGCTTCAGAACATTCTCACTAAGCTTGGAATTTCCTTTCAAAAGCCTACACTCATCTTTTCTCACAACCAGAGTGCCATTTAGACTTATCACAATCCAGTCTATCATCAGCGAACCAAGCACATTGAGATTCACATGCACTACATTAGGGAGTTGATTCATGAGCAGGTTCTTGATCTTTAGTATTGTCAGATGTCAAATCAGACTGTAGACATCTTCACCAAACCCTTCACTGAGAGTAGGTTCATTCATTTGAGAGCTTTTCTTGGGGTGTGGTAAGTGTCCTCTTCTGGGGGGACTTCTTAGTTCTTTCTTTCTCTCTCTATTTTGGGGGAGGCATACTCTCTTTTGTTGGGGGCTGGGGGGACTTCTTCTCTATTTGAGGAGAATACTATGTACATGGGTACCTCATTAGGCTTCATTTGTCGAGACCCATATTTTCAGTGTTCACCCACCTAAGTTGCGCTTAAGGGGGGGTGTTAGTGTAGGTTTTTTATTTCCTAGCTGGTTTTTATTTTCCCCTTTGTCCTAGGTTTTTCCTATACTTTTATTAAGCTTTCTTAGGTTAATTGAAGTGAGCTTAATTAGTTAGTGGGTGATTTGAGGTGTCGGCATCCTAAAAGGGAAATGGCATTTTCCATCTTGGAAGATTCTCTTTCTATCTTTAACCCACATAGTGGCCTCTCCCTATTGGTCCATTTTGTCACCTCTCCCCTCTCTCTTGCCTATATCAACTCACTACCTAGCTTGTTTTTTTGATATAGTTGGAGATAGTAATCTAATGTTATTTTTCCTTGGAGCACTTCACATCAGTTTTTCTCTTGGTATCATTGTTATGTTGTTCATAGGTGAACTCACAAAGCTGGTTCCCACTTTTTGGTACATCCTGATTTTTGCTGAAATCATACATTTTTTGGAAAATATAATTATTTAAGCTTTAAGAGGTCCCATTTGAAGTAATTAATTGAAGAGAGTTAGATCAAAGGCTCTTAGATCAAAATTTCTTGGATAGAACCTCTCTACTTCTAAATCATACTTGCAATGGAGTCTCCTTTGCATCTATCAAATGCTGATAAAAAACCAATTTTACATTAGCTTTTGAGGGGTCAAACGAATTCATTTAGAAGTTTTGTTTTCTTGAAGATTTAGTCCTTATTATAAGCTTTCCAAGTAGTATAATTTTTAATATATTTAAGTTTATTAATATATTTTTATTTTATTTTTTATGAATGTAGGTTTTTCACCGAACATGAACTTCTTTGTTCAATGCATTGGGAAAAATAGCAAACTAATTCAAAAAAATTCTGAAAAATATCTATGCCCTAGGTATTGATGTCTTCTTTCTAGCAAAAAAAATAAAACTTAAGTTTGATATATATAGAGCAAGTTATGTGTTCAAACGTACACCTATATCTAAATTATAATTAATCGGACTTCAAAACTTAATAAAATAAAAAATATTCAACATATCACTATCAAACCAACTGCATGCCCTGGGTATTGATTTTACAAACCAAAATTTAAAAGAGATAAGTTTTTACCATTTATAGAAAAAAATATATACGTTTCGGGATGCACATCACTCTTCAAAAATGTTGTTTCCTATAAAAAACTACTTTTGAGGGAGATAGAAAAATCAATAAAATTTTATTCAAAAAAAATTGAAAAAAATATATTTAGAATCTACAAAAAGGATGTTACAAATCACTAGTTTACATCATCTTCAAATTCTTAACGATTTAAAAGTTATAGGTGTCGGAAAGTGAAGGTTTTTTGCAAAATGTTCATCTAAGTGTCAAAGTTGGTCAAAAAGTGGGAACCAGTATTGTGAGTTCACCCTCATTTCATTTGTATTTACAGTTTATTTGATCTATCTCTCTCAATTCAATTATGGGTTGTAATTTGTTTCTCAAATTTTAACACTTGTCCCTCTCCTCAAGGGTTTTGTATGATCTTATGTTCCTCTAACATTTCTAATTTTTAAACTCTAGATATTATATTCATGATTTTCTTATTTTTATTTAAATGTTTATGCACTCTTGATTTGGTTTGTACACAACATTTTGATTGTTTCTTTTAAGGCTCACTCTAACACACTTGTGTGGGGTTTCATTTATGTCTATGCATATCATTTCTTTCCACAATCTTATAGACACTTAAGGTTTAGAGAACACACTTTATCTTAGATTCAATTTGGCTATGCATAGAGGTAAAAATACCAAAATGGATGCTTGGTTGAGGTAAGCTCTTATATAGCCACAACCAAACTTTCCTCTCATTGTTCTTATGAAAATGTAAACCCAAAATTTTATGAAAATGAGAAGGTATAGAAAACATGAGTTTACAAATTCAAACACATCACAATAATTTAGAGGAAGAGACCAGAATAAGGAACCCAGTACACTAGTCCTACCTATTTTGGTTGGATTTTGGAGGAACAAGAATTCTATGTTTGATAATCTTAAAACTAGATAGTTATTGCAGTTTGGATAGCCTTTATTCTCAGGCACCTAGCACAGTAGTCTAACATAGAAACACTTTTCTTTCAATCATAGGTGCACCTCTGTATCTCTATTTCATTTTTGTAGCTTTAATTGGTATTTTTGTGTGTTTATAGTTCTATCTGATTAGTTCATATTGCCACTTATGCATGCTTTTAGACCTAACTAAAAAAAACACTTAAATTAATTAATATATATTCTATACAACAAGGAATAGAACCTAGGTTGTTGGACTCTCTTTGATTGAAGTTAGTCAAACTATTTGTTCAATTTATATTCTAATATTTCATGGGAGAGAGGTTGGCTCTAGCTCAATTACTAGCTAGATTAGTCTATTTGTTTCCCATATCAAACACGAACTAATATATGATAAAATAAATTAAATAAAGTAGTAGTATTTAGTTAGATCAAATTTACCTCCACTACATTTGGTTAAAACCTTGGTAGATATTTGGAAAGCATCAATTGTTATTGATGCACACTAAAAAGGACACAAGCAACACACAAGTTCAAACATTAATATGTTAGTGATAATAAAAAATGAAATACAAATGAACCTGTGATCCTTAACATGCATATCAAGAGATATATAAAACAAACAATAAGAAGCATACAAAAATGGAAAAGGGAAAGAAAACTCCCCTCTTCACAATGTTCATAGTTGCTCCTCCCTTGTTCCTCTCCTCTCCAAGTTCCACATGAGTGTAGCCCTCCTCTTTTTGCACTACTCATGGATGTCTTATGAATATTCAAGATGATTATGAAAATAAGATTAAATGCCTATGCAAGTGTAAATAAGATACTATGAGAAAGCACCTAATTATTCTATGTTAATTCTAGCAAAATAACAAAACAAATGCTCCTAAATACTCTCTCAAAATAACTATAAGTTTGATGCATAAAGACTTATGGATCTTTTTGAAGAAGGAATGGTCTCTATTTTTAGGAAAAATAGAGAAATGGATGGTTGAGATTGAGTAATCTCAACAAGGGCCAGGATTGATGGATTTGTGATCCATGTGATGGCTTTCAACCCAATCCCACAATGACAAGTGTCAACATGAGATGGCTTGAGAGGATAAGGAAGAAGCATTAAATGGTTGAGATGACATGAAAGAAAGCAGGATTGATCTTCCCCCTTTATTTTTGTGATAATCAAAAGATTTATAATTGGTGAAAGCTCTATTGATCAAAGGCTCTTTGTCAAATTTGTTGGTTTTGCCTTGCAGGTACAAGTGCATATGACACAAGAATACCCTATGCGAGAGAAATAGTTGTCTATTGATATAGAGAAAATTTCTTTTCTTGATAAAGGTTTTTGAACCAAGTTGTCTCTTCTTCAGTTTGGTCTTTTGATGAAGACTCCTTTTTCTCAAGATATGAGTGATGTTCATACAAAAAGATAATTTGTTTCACTTGTTGATGTTGTTTTGTTTATCAATGTTTGATGTAGATTTGTTGAATGGATACTTGGTTTCAATTGTTTTTAATTTCTTTGACAAGAGAACACAACAAGCACACAAGCACAATAATCTTGCCCCTTTTCAATAAAAGGCACAACAAGTGTGGGTCTTAATCAACCCAATCATAAACTTTTTGACCCTTTACAAATCTATTTTATGTTCCCAAAGTCTAAAGTCGGCCCAAATTGTTACTAGTCTAAAACAAGATGAAGACAACTCAAACACTTTTTATCCCTAATGTCATGGCCAGTTGCGATATTTTCAGCCCACATCTTGATATTTCTTCGACTTTGGTACTACATAGCTTATGCATCTGGCCATGGTAGGTAAGGATGTGATACACCAAGTCTTGCATGAGCATAATAGATAGATGATCCCTATGAAGGGGGAGTCACCACTTTCATCAATCTACAAGTAGCTTTTCAAAAAGCCATGTTTGTACTCAAGAAAATATGTATCGTGAGTATCTTGGGAGAAAAACCATCTATGCTCTTGCACTAAACTTTTCACAAATATCCTCAATCAACAGAATGGGTGGGGTTCTAAAATAGGATGTGTCCAGTAATGTTCGATGTCTTTGGATGTAAGTTCATTCTGCAATGACTCACTTAAGAGCCTTGTAACTTCCATATGTCCTTTCAACAAGTTACATTGTAGGAATAGCTACACCCAAGGCTACAACTTTCACTCTCACCTAATTTCTATAGTGGCTCAAAGGATTTACCGTGCAAGGTCGTTCCCAAGAGTGATGTGTCTCTTGGCAGGCCTCTCTTAAAAGTATAAATTTTAGAGCATTACTAACACTTTTCTCTTGCACCTAGGACCATGATATCCAAGCAAGAGGATAGTGTGTGTTAGAAATGGGACCACTCTATAGTTTTGCACAAGCGTGCCAATGCAAAGAGTCTTGGAGCCTGTTCTAATCACCTTCTTGGGTTCTTGTCTTATTCAAGCCTCTAACTTCTCATGCCCATCCAATGGCACTTGGTAAGTGTTTTATATCTAGACCTCCAAGGTTTTATCCACTTTGGCTTTCCTCCAAGGTATAGCCATTGATCTTAGACAACCAACACCCCTTGTTGAGGCTTCCACCTCAATCCCCAACACCACTCGTAAGGCTCCAATCACCTCTACAAAGGATTACAATACACTACTTGGTTCTATTTGTTCAAAATGCATTTAAATTATGTCTTTGATGTATTTAAGGGGTTTGGGCATCTTAAAACTCATCTCTGAGGTTTCCTAACCACTCTTTGTCTCCATTGGGCTCAAATAGGCCTAATACAATTAACCCTCCCTTGGAGGTTTTAAGGCCTTGGTTTCAAAACTTCCAAAATAAGGCCACAAATAAATTACATATTTGGATACCCTTTTCATGGCTACAATCAATATTGCAAATTTGCATCTGGGTTTTCCATACACATATGAGAACCAAATTTCTCCTAATTTCAAGGGTTTTGGCCTACCCAGGTGACTTGGAAAGATGGCTTTCAAAACCTTCACCAGTCAAAACATCTGCTCAAATAAATTGGGGATTATTTAATGTGATTCACAAGGATTTCCAACCATGGGCCATTTCTCTTCCACCAATCCGCGTGTGCTCATAATTTGCACATCTTTTGTTGTCCTCACTCACTAACTCCTAGCAATGAGTCTAGGACTTCATTGCACAAACACCACAAAGGCATAAAAAAAAAAAAAACCTACTCTAATCATATTTATAGGCCCTAACCTATGATTCCATTTTATTTCAATTGGTTCCATCAATGGATGCTCAAGTTAGAGTCATTTTGCTCTTAAACACTACTTTGCAAGGGTTTTACACCTAGTTACAGAGAATGAATGAGATCTCTGCAACCAAAGTTAAACAAACTTACTAATATACCTAGTTTGAAAGTACAATCAACAAAAAATCATGCCCTAGAATGAGATTTCTCTGACAAGTCTATACTAGATCGTACAATTCAATGAAAAATCAAGAAAACTGTTAAGCAGTGAAGAAAACAAGATTTGCTTGCAACTCAAAAACTTGTTCTTGCATTCCAAATTATCCAGCCCATAAAATGAAGTTGATTTTGGATTAAATCCTCATTTTTTAGCTGGTTGAACTAACTTTGCAATGCCAATCATAAAAAAAGCAACTTTTGCAAAATGTTGCTCAACAACTTTTACATCGAGCAACATTTACATCTTTTTGACACCTTGGTTGCAACTTTGCACTCAAGTGTATTCCAAGGCTCCCAAAGGCCCTCAAGAATCCTAGAATACCTAAACATAATACAATAAAACCCTATTACATTATAACAATTATCTAGAGTACTACTCATGTGATCTACATTAGCATTTCAACTTCTTAGGCTGATAGCATCCTAAACACAAATGACACAACCCAAAGCTTGGACAACTCAGCCATGGCTCTAGTGAGTCCTAAATGGTTGGTCCATTATTACATCATGAAAGACAACACAAAAACTTAGAAGAAAATAAAATTGCATGCTTGGAGTGTTAGGTGCCCTGCACCTTACTCCCCCGAGACAAAGAACTCAAGTCCCATAAGTTAAGAGGTATGCAATCTCCACTCCATGCTGAAGTCTATTTGATTTTTAAATCCACATTGCATGTGAATCAGGTAACCCTTCCCACTTGACAAGATAATTCTTATAGACTCCTTTACTTGTCTTCTTTACTACCTTGGTGTCCAAGATACTCTCCAACTTGACAGGTTGGCTTGGTGGAAAATCCCTCACCCAATCTTCATTAACCTATGATGTCATGTCCCACTGATTTGTTTGTGACTCTCCCTTTTATGCATAGAGATCACATACATTAAAGATAGGATAAATACCCAAGGTGGGAGGGAGTTCAACTTCATATGCATTCTATCCATATTTGTGCACCACCTTGAAAGGTCCAATCTTCTTCATCATTAGCTTGGTAGGCTACCCTTTGGGAAGTCTCTCCTTCCTTAGGTATGCTAATACTAAGTCTCCAACTTTAAATTGTACATTCCTTCTTGTTTTATCAGCATGCACCTTATAATGCTCGGACTTTTGTTGTAAGGTTTGCCTTACCTTATCATGCACTTCTTTGATACCTTCTGCAAAACTCTCACCTTGTGCACTCTTAGGTTCCATAGTATTGAGATCTTTGATCTCTAGTATGCCCCTAGGATGAAATCCATACACTATCTCAAAGGGAATTTTACCTGTGCTTCGATTAACTGAGTCATTGTATGCATATTCTGCCTGACCGAGTACTAAATCCCAAGTTTGCCCATGTTGTTTAGTAAGACATCTTAGCAAGTTACCCAATGCTCTGTTGAATACCTCTTGATGAATACTAAGAGGGGGGTGAATTAGTATGCCAAAAATCTCAGTACATAAACACTTTGGTAGACTAATAGTAAATTGGTAAAATAGTTTAGCAAACAAACCGGTTAGCACACATGCAAACCAAATAAAAAATAATGCATTCACCCACAGAAGCACAAACACCATAACACAGGAGATTTTGACATGGAAAACCAAATGGGGAAAACCACAGTGATATGGACCTCACAAGTAACTATTTGTAGAATAGGAACTAGACTAGTTAAGGTCATACAATGTTCTTTACCAGAACAGATCCTGTTAGGAATCTCAATCTCTGTTAGGAGATAAGTTTGATCAAAGACTACCTTGCTAGAGGATTTTAGATCCACAGATGTGAACTGCCTTGTTAGAGGATTGTACAAAGGCTACTCTGAGCCTACCCGGTTAAGGGCTTCAGACTTGTCGAGGATGTGACTAATCAACAAGTGAGTTATCTAGCTAATAGCATAGATTGCTTGGTTAGATCCTTGATAGCTCATTTCTAATGCATTCCAGCATTACTTTAGTCTTCAACACATTCACACTTTGCCTCTTCTTGCAGACCTGAACTTCTCTTCTGTGTACTCACTCACATAAACTCTTCAACCACTTTAAACCCTAGCACCACAAAAACCCTAGACATGATGTCCTTATAAAGGAATTTGATTTCATGTCGGTCCAATAGGTTTACAATCCAATTTTCTAGGTTCAATGAATCTAGACATACTTGGTAACATGACACAAAAAACACCACCAGAGTGTGGGCATCGTCAAACATCTGGTGGATGGTAACTCATCACAAAATGATGGTTGGTAACTCATCATAGAGTATTACCAGTTCATACAAAATACCGGTTTCAACAAAATACCAGTTGCTGGTTTGACAAAATGAAGACTGGGAAATATGTGTTCTACCACTTTGATCCTTCATATCGCTTGGGATCCTCGAACCACTTGGGGTCTACATACCGCTTCAGATCGGTAATCACTTTCTGCAAAACACCAATAGTCTAAGGACTATAATGCATCATACCGGTTGGAACAAGTACCGGTTGAGCTTTAACTTATATATACAAGAGTGATCTCAATGCAAGTGTGTGTACATCAATGGAAATCACAACATAATCATCAAAAATGCCAACACCATTGTTTGATCATCTGATTGAGGATGATAGTTAGATGAAAAGGATAGCTTTGTGCCCAACTTTCTCCAAAGTGTCCTCCAAAAGTAGCTTAAAAACTTCACATCTCTATCACTAACTATGTTGATTGGAAGACCATGAATTCTGACTATCTCCTTGAAGAAGAGGCCTACAATGTAGGTGGCATCATTAGTGCTCTTGCAAGGTATAAAATGTGCCATTTTGTTGAACCTATCTACCACCACATACACACTATCAAATCCACTTGGAGTTCTTGGCAAGCCTAACACAAAATCCATGCTCAAACATTCCCAAGGTCTCTGAGGGATGACCAAAGGTTGATATAAACCTGCATTACTTGATAATCCTTTGGCTCTTTGGAAGATTGTACATTTCTCTACAAACCTTATCACTTTTGATTACAACCTAGGCCAATAGTAAAACCTACCAACATGCTCCAAAGTCTTATCTATGCCAAAATGACCTCCTAGACCTCCTTGATGCTTTTCTTGGATAATATTTTCTCTCATAGAACATTGGGGTATGCAAAGGAGATTTCCTTTGAAAAAAAAACCCTCTTGAATCATATATTCTAAATAAGAGACATGAGAGGTGTTAGAGAAATAAGAGCAAACACTATATATATCTGCAAAATCCTTATCATCCTTGTAGAGGTCTTTTAACTCACTCAAACCCACACTTTGCAATTGTATCTCTTGCATAGTCATGACTCTCCTACTTAGTGCATCAACTACCTTGTTTGTTGTGCCCTTTTTGTGCTTAATAGTGAAGGTGTAGGATTGTAGGTATTCAACCCACTTTAGGTGTCTCTAGTTCAACTTCTCTTGCTCATTAAGGAAGCTAAGAGCATGGTTGTCTATGAAAACTATAAATTCTCTAGGCAGCAAGTAATCACGCTACTTTTTCAATGCTTGTACCATGGTATACAACTCCAAGTCATATGTGGAGTATCTTTTCTTAGCTTCATTTAACTTCTCTGAGAATAATGCTATAGGATGACCTTCTTGGCTTAACACTGACCATATTGCCCTTTGGCTAGCATCACATTCTACTGTAAACAACTGATTGAAATCAGACAATCTAAGGGTTGGTAGATCTGCTATCTTAGCTTTCAACATTTCAAACCCCTTATTGGCTTCCTCTATCCACTTAAAGTGACATTTAATCCCTCCTTTGATGGTGTTGAGTATAGGAACACAAACATGGCTAAAGTTTCTCACAAACTTCCTATAAGAAGATGTCATTCCATGAAAACTTATAATATCACTTATGCACCTAGGTATAGGCCAATTAAGTATTTATTCTACCTTACTTGGATCCATCTTTAAACATCCTTGAGAAATAACAAAACCAAGGTAAACTAACTCTTTTTTCAAGAACTCACATTTTTCGAGCTTGATTTTGAGTTAAGCCTCCTTTAAATTCTTCAAGACCATCTCCACATGCTTAAAGTGTTCCTCCTTGGACTTGCTCAAGATCAAAATATCATCAAGATACACAATAACAAATCTACCAATAAACTCAACTAAGACTTCATTCATGAGCCTTTGAAAGGTACTTGAAAGGTACTAGGTGCATTGGTGAGGCCAAATGGCATCACCAACCACTCATATAGGCCTACATTATTTCTACAAGTTGTCTTCCATTCATCACCAAGTCTGATCCTTATTTGATGATAACCAGACTTCAAGTCCACCTTTGTGAAGTAGCTTGCTCTACCTAGATTTTCCAATAGGTCCTCAATCCTTGGCATGGGAAACCAGTACCTTATAGTGATCTTATTGATTACTCTTGAGTCAATGCACATTCTCCATTTTCCTCCCTTTTTAGGCACTAATAGAGTAGGAACAACACATGGACTCAAACTCTTTTTAATGAACCCCTTGTCCAAGAGTTCTTGAACTTTTTTGGCAATCTCTTCATTTTGACTAGATGTCATTTTCTAAGAAGCTTTGTTAGAAAGATTTGCCCTTGGTATCAAGTCTATTTGATGATTTACATCTCTCATTGGAGGAAAATAATTAGGAATATCATCTCCTATAACTTCTACATATTTCTTTAGTAGCCCTTGCACTTCTTGAGGAACTTCACTCATTGGATCTGCCTTAGCTTCATCTTTAGGTTTCAACACTATAGCATGGCCCTGATGACCTTCTTTCTTTAACACTTTAAGGAACTCTTTTCATCTCATCAGAATCACACTTAATCCTACTTTCTTTTCCTCCTTTGGATTGGGTAATGGATCCATTTAGTACTTCTTCCCATTCTTGGTGATGAGATAGTTGTTCTTTTCTCCATCACGACTGGCTTTCACATCATATTGCCATGGACAACCCAAAAGTAAATGACAAGAATCCATAGGCAATATGTCACATATTAGTTTGTCTTTATACTCACCAATTTCAAAGTCCACCCATGCTTGTTCATCAACTAAGATATTTTGACCCTGGTTGAGCCATGATACCTTATAGGGAGTGAGATGAGGTAATATTTTCAGTTTGAGTTTATTCACCATATCAACTGACACAATGTTCTCAGTGGAACCTGAATCCATAATCACCTTACAAATTTTCCCATGTGACTTACAAGTGGTCCTAAACAAAGTTTTCCTCTGTGGTGGCTCTTGAGCTTGGGGTATCTTGAGCATTGTTCTTCTCATCATCAAGTTTTCTCCATCTATCACTGGCCCTGCCTTACTAATTGGAGAGGTCTCACTTTGTGTATCCTCCTCTTGCACTGATTGAGTTCTTCTTTCACCCATGTATGAGCTTGATGAACTTGAGGCTTTTCCAAGGAACCTACTCATGGTATGTCCTACTTGATTGCAATGATAACGCCTATCAGTGAAGACTGTATTTCCTCTTCTTGAGTTTCCAAACCTACCCCTAAAGTTGATTCTTCCTCTAAAGGATCCTCTATATGCTCCTCTTTGTGAGTCCCCACTTCCTTCTTGGTTTTGCTGCTCTTCATTTCTTGGAGCATTCTACCCTCTATCAAAGGTTACTCTACCTCTGAAATTTTTACCACCTTTATGTTTCTGATTTTGCTCACTTCTCCTCTTGATCTTTTCTTTTGCTCTTAATGCCAACTAAAAAACATTTATGGATAGTTTCTGGTGTGAGGATACTTATCTCATCTTGTATGTTTTTCCTAAGTCCATTCATGTACCTTGCTAATTTCTCCACTTCATTCTCATGCTTCCTAGCCCTCAAACTAAGTTTGTGGAATTCCTCAGTGTATATATTTCAATCTATTTCGCTTTGTTTCAAATTTTGTAGTCTCTTGTGGATTTGAACTTCATAATCCCCTGGTAGGAATTGATCCTTAAGCCTTATCATCATATGCTCCCATGGAGCTATCTTCTTCTTACCTTCTTGTACCCTTTCTTCTTGCATCATGTTCCACCAAACTAGGGCTGATCCGCTCAATCTTGATTTGGCCACATTTACTCTTTTCTCATCTGCTACCTCGTTATAATCAAAATTATTATTTAGGGCCTCTATCCAATCTAGCAACTCTTCTCCATTGAGATTTCCTCCATAGGTGGGTAATCCATCCAAATTATCCTTGGAGATGGATTTGACTGCATCCAAGAATAGCTTTTGGTCTTGAGGCATTGCTACTACTGCTTGTTCCTCTCCATATTACACTTCTTCATCTATCTCATCTCCCCATTTTGTCTTAACCTTCCCCTTGTTCTTCTTAACATCTTTGGTTCCTTTACTTCCTTCTACATCCTTCAATCCTTCTATCATCTCTGCCACCATTTGCCGGATTTCTTATGGTCATAGCCTTTGGAGGAATTGAACTTTCTTCTGATTATTCACAATCTGACATACACCAATGTTTCAAAGGGTGGCTTTGATACCACTCTGATGCAGAGAGTCTTGGAGCTTGTTCTAATCACCTTCTTGGTTTCTTGTCTTATTCAATCCTCTAACTCTTCAAGCCCATCCAATGGCACTTGGTAGGGGTTTTTCTATCTAGACCTCCAAGGTCTGACTTACTTTGGCTTGCCTCCAAGGTAAAGCCACTGATATTAGACAAACAACACCTCCTGTTGAGGCTTCCACCTCAATCCCCAATACCACTCCTAAGGCTCCAATTACCTTTGCAAAGGATCACAATACACTACTTGGTTCTTTGTGTTCAAAATGCATTTACATTATGTCTTTGATGTCTTTAAGGGGTTTGGGAATCTTCAAACCCATTACTAAGGTTTCCTAACCAGTCTTTGTCTCCACAGGGCTCAAATAGGCCTAATACAATTAGCCCTTCCTTGGTGGTTTTGAGGACTTCGTTTCAAAACTTCCCAAATAAGGCCACAAATAAATTATAAATTTGGATACCCTTTTCAGGGCTACAAACAATATTGCAAATTTGCATCTGAGTTTTCTGTATGATGAATACTAAGAGGGGGGGGGGGTGAATTAGTATACCGAAAAAAACTTTATTTAAATACTTAAAGAGTCTAGTGATAAACCGGTAAAATAGTTTAGCAGACAAACCAGTTAACACACATGCAAACCAAATAGAAAATAATGCATTCACCCACAAAAGCACAAACACCATAACATGGGAGATTTTGATGTGGAAACCCAAATGGGAAAAACCACGGTGAGATGGAACTCACAAGTAACTATCTGCAGATTAGGAACCAGACCGGTTAAGGTCACACAATGTTCTTTACCAGAACAAATTTTGTTAGGAATCTCAATCTCTGTTAGGAGATAAGTCCAATTAAAGACTACCTTGCTAGAGGATTTTAGATCCACAGATCTGAACCACCTTGTTAGAGGATTTACAACAGCCTTTTGGGCCTACCCAGTTAAGGGCTTCAGACTTGTCGAAGATGTGAGTAATCAACAAGTGAGTGATCTAGAAAATAGCACAAATTGCTTGGTTAGATCCTTGATAGCTCATTCCTAATGCATTCCAACATTACTTTAGTCTTCAACACATTCACACTCTGCCTCTTCTCGTAGACCTGAACTTCTATTCTATATTCACACTCACAAAAACTCTTCAACCACCTTAAACCCTAGCAACTACTTACAACCCTAGACATGATGTCCTTTTAAAGGAATCTGATTTCATGTCGGTCCAATAGGATTAGAATACGATTTCCTAGGTTCAATGCATCTAGACATATTTTGTAACACGTCACAAAAAGCACCGTTAAAGTGTCAGCACCACCAAACAAAATGTTGGTTGGTAACTCATCATAGAGTATTACCGGTTCATACAAAATACCGGTTGTCAGTTTGACAAAATGAAGACTGGGAAATATGTATTCTACTGCTTTGATCCTTCGTACCGCTTGGGATCCTAGAACCAGTTGGGGTCTACATACTGCTTCAGATCAGTAATCACTTTCTGCAAAACACCAATAGTCTAAGGACTATAATACATCATACTAGTTGGAATAAGTATCGATTGAGCTTTAACTTATACATACAAAAGTGATCTCAATGCAAGTGTGTCCATCAATGACAATCACAACATAATCATAAAAAATGCCAACAATCTCCCCCTTTGGCAATGATGGCAACACTTAGGAAATTTTGACATCTAAGTGTTTTACAACAAAAATATGCCATAATCAAAATTACTCCTTCTAAGCATATACACTATCCCTTTTGCAGAAAATACAATGTATACTACTTCTTAATAGAAATAACATGAAAGTATACATCAAAACATTCAAAATTTATACTTCTCCCCCTTTGCCAACAATGACAACAATATTATAGACCAATCCTTGTTTCATTAAAAGAATAAGAGTTAATGACAATAAAGAATAAAACTTGTCAAAAACTAATTTGAAGTCCTACAAAAATTCTTTTATAGATAAGGACCAGGGCTCAAGTAGGGAGGTAGCCACTTCTTTTTCTGTCTGCATCTGGGAGACCTGCTCTTCCATGGTGTCTATTGTGCTCATCTCTTGAGTCACCGTTAAGGCATCCAGATTTAGATAACACTTCTGAAGTATTTGTAGGCATGGGAGTAGAACCAGTTGAAGCTCCTGCAAATCTCATGACCGGGTGCCGATCTCAAGCTCTATTCTTCCAGACTAGATATGAAACTATTGAATGGTTTGCCCATAAGCAGTAAAGGATTCATATGGTAGCTTGAAGGTTCTCATGTATAACTGCAAGTCAGATTGAAGCTTTTGCTTATGTACAAGCACATCACCACAGAAGAGATGGGGTTGACAAATCTTGCTCAAAAGTAGATTCCCCTCATCCAGAGCATTCCTTATGTCTTTTTGTGCTTTTTGCAGATCAGATCAGAGCTCATTTAGCTTCTTCACTAGGGCAATGTTGAGAGCTTTTTGATGCTCTTTCTTAGCATTTGCCTCTACTACTTCTTCTAGGCTCTGCACCTGATCATCCACTACGGTGCATAGGAGCTTCATTTGTGCCAATGATGAGTCAGTATTGGGGAGGTTTGTGTTGGGTAACAAACCAGTAAGAGTGTCCACAACAACTTGGATCACATCTTGCTCCTTCTTCCTCCTTAACACTTCAAGGTGTTCTTGAGAAACCTTAATGCTCTGTAGCAGCTCCATTTCATTTGCAGACTGGAGGTCAATAGTACTTGTGAGGTCAGCCGATTTGGCTTGACTACCAATTGCCTTTGGAGTCTCGATCTGCGTGCTCTTTGCTGCTTCTACTTCCTTGTCCTCCTCTGCCTTCTTCTTCTCTGCTTCTTTTCTCTTTTCCTCTTCCTTATCCTCCTCTACCTTCTTCTTCTCTGTTTCCTTCTTCTTCTCCTCTTTCTTTTCTTCCTTTTCCTTCTTCTTTTCTGCTTCCTTTCTCTTCTCCTCTTCCTTTCTTTTCTTCTCATCCTCTTTTCTCTTTTCCTCATGTTTCCTTTTCTCCTCATCTTCTTCCTTTTTCTTCTTCTCTTCCTTATCCTCTTCTTCTTTCTTCTTCCTCTTCCTTCTTTCTCTTCTCCTCTTCATCCTTCTTCTTTTCCTCTTCCTTCTTCCTCTTCTCCTCTTCATCCTTCTTCTTCTTCTCCTCTTCCTTTTTCTTCTTCTCCTCTTCATCCTTCTTTTTCTCCTTCTCTGCTTCCTTTCTCTTCTCCTCTTCTTCTCTCTTTTTCTTCTCCTTTGCTTGCTTCTTTGCTTCTTCCTTTTTGTCCTCTACTTCCTTTTGCTTTTCTATCTATTCTGCCTTCTTCTCCCATCCTATTGCTTATGATGGTGTGCCCTATGCAACATCTTCTATATCCAGAGCATCTACATTAATAGTGTCTATAGGTTCAATAGCCGGATTGCCTTCATCATCATACACTTCATCCAGTTTTGATATTGTCGGTTCATGCTCAGCCTTTTTGATGCCTTGAAGCACTTTGTGCATGTGAGCCGCAGTTGTCATATGTAGATGAGTGTCCTTTTCGACATCATCAATTCTTCCTTCCAATAAAAAGAGTCTTCTTCTTGTAGTGAAGAAGAGTCCTTTATTTTGATTGATGACATCAACCAACTCTGAATTGGACAGGTCAGGAAAGTCTTGAGCAAAAAATTTATCCTTGATTTCTTGTTCCTTCTCTATGGCAATGCACCATTTATTGCCTAAGGACTTATACAAAGAATCTAGTGTCTCAGATCTAATTTTTGAAGGCAACCAGTCATTAACACATAAATAATTAATGATTTCTTGTTCAACTGCTACTTTTTCATCATCATTGAAATCATCAAAACAATCAATCAAATCATTCAACACTTTTCTCCTAATATTTTTTATAGTTCTTTGACAATGTGTCAAAGGTTTGTAGGAAGAAATGTCTATATTTACCAGTGTCGATGATGCCAGTTCATTCTTTGTCTTTTTCTTTGCTTTTTTTTTCTTCTTCAGTTTTTCCTCAGACATAGTTTCTTCTGAGTCCGATGAGTTATTCCTTGTCTTCCTCTTCCTCTCAAAGACTTTGGCAGGTCCCGCTTCTAGTTTCTTCTTTGCCGGTGACTGCTTGGTCACTTTAGGACTGGCTGTAGTAACCACTACTGATACCGAAGGCACTACCTTTCCTTTCTTTTCAGGAGGTTCTACAACCAGTGCAACCCTTTCTAGATAGGTGTCGGTTCTCTTTGCCTTGGGATCAAGGGGTGAGGTGATTAAGGTAGAAGCATACCCATCTAGCATATCATACATCACCTCATAGCCCATAGGCTCTACTTTTTTCTATCTAGGCTCAACAGCCTCCATTATGCATTCATCAACTTTGATGATAAAGCAGATGTCCTCTTCATATTTCTTGACAATGTCACTGGATATCCTCATCCTTAGGCTCATCTTTCTTCTGAACTCATCAAAGCACTTGTTCAGAACATCAGGGTAATCGGTTCCTACTGCTTGCAGGCTCTCTTTGATCTGCTTGGTAACCGGTTGGTCGGTAGACCATTAAATATCTCCAACTCCTCGGAAATAACCTTGGAAGTAGAAGAATAACCCTACCAGTAGTTGTCCAAACTTGAATCTTAGTGCATTATCTTGTTTCATTGACTTAAGATTCAACATAAGTTGTCTTTGCATATAGGTGCACAGATCAAACGATGCATCTTCTTTGATCATCTAGTAAGTGGCATTTACTACTGCAATAGATACAAAGTTAATTCTGCTGGCAGCGAATGTTCGGTAGCCTATCACCACGCAGGCATACTTGACCAGATCATCCTTGATTGAGTTGACAGTCATGCCATGTGAGTCGCTCACTGAACCAGTGAGCTTGGACATTTCAGTCTTGCTGACCTTCCTTAGGGCTGGCACTTCCCCTGTATTGCAGAAACCGGTGACGACCTGAATAGCTTGCGGTGTGATATCATGTGTTCTTTCAAGATACATCTTGTCACCATGAACTCCGCTCAGAATGATCCGAATGTGATCATCTGTGAAATCCTCTAGGAATTAAACTACATTGTGAAGCTTTTTCTTCTCCAAGATGCTATATTTCGGTTTGATCTTTTTATCCTTCCCACATAATAGACATAGCTGAGAGTGGATCACAAGAGACCCTAGGTCTTTGATCTTGTAGTCTATGTAATCTAAAATCCCTTCTTCTACTATAACCCCAACCGGTACTTGAGACAAGGCATTATATTTCAATTTTCTTTGTATGAAATCCATAGAATTGACAGTTGCACTAGAACTATCATGAGATGCGGAAGCCATGAAAAAACAAAAAACTCAAGAAGTACCTTTCAGAAATTGGGAATTTAGGGCTTGCAAATTCCACTTCGTCAGTTGTTGAATCACTGCTTTGAGTTCTTCTTTTGACCATTTGAAATTTTCTTCTGAATCTTCTTCAAGGTTTCGAGATTTCTTTGAATCGCAACACAAATCACTTTTTCTTTGCTCTGCACTTGAAAAACTTCTTCACTCAAAAAATGATAGTGAGAAATAATTTGAAAATTCCTTTTAAACATATTTCTCACCTACTGTAGTAAATGTTCCACCATTAGGGTGTAAACCCTAATTTGCCTGTTACCATTTCCGGTCTTCTGCCAAATGACAGGTATCACATATCGGTTAAGGCCTTTTGCCAGTATAAACCAGGGGTTCGAAACATTTCACCGTTTGCTCCCCCTAAGCTTTTCTGATGCTTAGTTCGCCGGTTCTATGATTTCCACACTAGGTGCAGAAATCGGTTCTTCTTGCAACACTATTGGTTTCTTCTTCCAGGTTTTGTTCATATCCGCTTGAACAGTGTCAATGTCAATCTTTCCTTCTGGAGTGACCGGTATGTCATCCGATATGTTCTTTCTTGATTTGCAAAATCTAGCAATGTGACCCAGTTTTTTGCAATGATAGCAAACCATTCCAGGTGCTCTCCAAGGTCCATTATTCATGTTTCCATTCTTCCTTCTGCATGTTGCAGTAGTGTGATCATGACCATGGCAAATCCAATAGTTTTCTCTCCATCTAGTTGCCACTTGATAGCCACCACTTTTTGACTAATGATTGAAGGCATTAAACTAGTTGTGATTCCAGTTCACAAAAGGTTCCGGACCAACTCCTTGAGTCCTCTGAGGATATCTTCTAGTGTTGTTCATAACAGACCTGCATTCAGATTCTCTATGCCCAAACTTGTTGCATGCATAACAATTACCATTGAATTTATTGGATCTAGGTCCATTGTTTATAAAGTAAGGAAAATTATTGTAGGCTTTGCTCCTACACACATTGGTAGTATGTCCTTCTTTAAGATAGTTAAAGCAAATAGGTTTAAACTTTTGCTTACCTTTATCTTTGAATGTCGGTTGCTTCTTCGATGCTTCAACATTTGCACCAGAGGTCTCACCTTGCTCATGAACAGAGTGACCAAGTCCATCAGTATTCTTGACAAGTTTGGCCGATTCAAGCTTTTTATCTAGCTTAACAGTACTCTTGTTGAACTTAGCAAGCATTTCCTTTGACTCGGAGAGTTCTTTGGAAATAGCAGCATTTATCTCCATCAAGTTTGCGTTCTTAGAGATGGCTACATTCAGTTCACCTTGTACTTCTTCCTTTTCCATTCTGCTCTCATGAAAGTGAGTAGTAAGTGCACTAATCTCTTGCTTCAACTTGGAGATCTCATGATCTTTGTCCTTAACCAGATCTTCAGTTTTCCTCCGGTTCTCAAGCTCTTGACACATTCAGATAGTTAGTCCTTCCAACTCCTTTCTCAGGTTGTAATTTGATTCATTCAACTTTTCTACTTTCTGAATTAGCACTTCCATATTTTCTTCATCAGAAGAACTATTTTCAGATAGCTCCATCAGTTTTTCAGCATGCTCTCTTCTTTTTGCCTGAGAGGCCTTATATTTTACCATAAGATCATCATAGGCTTGCTCAGACTGAGTGAGGCAATGAGTAAGTTCCCTCACAGTGTATTCCCCCATGTCTATTTCCAAGTGGTTAGACTTATAGAAAGATAGGCTCTGATACCAATTGATGAATACTAAGAGGGGAGGGGTGAATTAGTATACCAAAAAATGCTTTATTTAAATACTTAAAGATTCTAGTGATAAACCGGTAAAATAGTTTAGCAGACAAACTGGTTAGCACACATGCAAACCAAATAGAAAATAATGCATTCACTCACAGAAGCACAAACACCATAACACGGGAGATTTTTTCATGGAAACCCAAATGGGAAAAACCACGGTGAGATGGAACTCACAAGTAACTATCTGCAAAATAGAAACCGGACCGGTTAAGGTCACACAATGGTCTTTACCAGAATAGATCCTATTAGGAATCTCAATCTCTGTTAAGAGATAAGTCTGATTAAAGACTACTTTGCTAGAGGATTTTAGATCCACAGATGTGAACCACCTTGTTAGAGGATTTACAACAGCCTTTTGGGCCTACCCAGTTAAGGGCTTCAAACTTGTCGAAGATGTGAGTAATCAATAAGTGAGTGATCTAGCTAATAGCACAAATTGCTTGGTTAGATCCTTGATAGCTCGTTCCTAATGCATTCCAACATTACTTCAGTCTTCAACACATTCACACTCTGCCTCTTCTCGCAAACCTGAACTTTTCTTCTGTATTCACACTCACAAAAACTCTTCAACCACCTTAAACCCTAGACATGATGTCCTTTTAAAGGAATCTGATTTCATGTCGGTATAATAGGATTACAATATGATTTCCTAGGTTCAATGCATCTAGACATATTCTGTAACATGACACAAAAAGCACCGTTAAGGTGTCAACACCACCAAACAATTGGTGGATGATAACTCATCACAAAATGCCAGTTGGTAACTCATCACAAAGTATTACTGGCTCATACAAAATACCGGTTTCAGCAAAATACCGGTTGCCGGTTTGACAAAATGAAGACTGGGAAATATGTTTTTTTCTGCTTTGATCCTTCGTACCACTTGGGATCCTCAAACTACTTGGGGTCTACATACCGCATCAGATCGGTAATCACTTTCTGCAAAACACCAATAGTCTAAGGACTATAATGCATCATACCGATTGGAACAAGTACCGATTGAGCTTTAACTTATACATACAAAAGTTATCTCAATGCAAGTGTGTGCACATCAATGACAATCACAACATAATCATAAAAAATGCGAACACCGTACACATATGAGAACCAAATTTGTCCTAATTTCAAGGGTTCTGGCCTACCCAAGTGACTTGGAAAGATGGCTTTAAAACCCTTCACAAGTCAAAAGATCTGCTTAAATAAATTGGGGATTCTTTAAGGTCATTCACAAGGCTTTCTAACAATGGGTCCATTTCTCTTCGACCAATCTGCATGTGCTCATAATTTGCACATCTTTTGTTGTCCTCACTCACTAACTCCTAGCAATGAGTCTAGGGCTTCATTGCACAAACACCACAAAGGCCCACAAAACAACAAAACCTACTCTAATCTTATGTACAGACGCTAACCTAGCATTCCATTTGATTTCAACTGGTGCCATCAATGGATGCTCAGGTTAGAGTCATTTTTCTCTTAAACCCTACTTTGCAAGGGTTTTACACCTAGTTACAGAGAGTGAATGAGATCTCTGCAACCAAACTCAAACAAAATTACTAATCTACCTTACTAGGAAGTACACTCAACAAACACTCATGCCCTGCAATGAGATTTCTCTGACAAGTCCGTATTGGACCGTACAATGCAATGAAAAATAAAGAAAACTATTAAACGGTGAAGAAAATAAGATTTGCTTGCAACTCAAAAAAAATTTCTTGCATTCCAAATTCTCCAAGCCGTACAATGAAGTTGATTTTGGCTTAAATCCTCATGTTTTAGTTGGTTGAACCAACTTTGCAACGCCAATCATAAAAATTGCAACTTTTGCAAAATGTTGCTTAGCAACTTTTACATCTTTTTGACACCTTGGTTGCAACTTTGCACTCAAGTGCATTCCAAGACTCCCAAAGGCCCTCAAGAATCCTAGGAGACCTAAACACAATACAATAGACCCCTATTACATGATAACAATGATCTAGAGTACTACTCCTGTGATCTACATTAGCATTGCAACTTCTTAGGCTGATAACATCCTGAACACAAAGAACACAAGCCAAAGCTTGGACAACTAAACCATGGCTCTATTGAGTCCCAAATGGTTGGTCCATTATTACATCATGAAAGACAACACAAAAACTTAGAAAAAAAAAATTGCATGCTTGGAGTGTTAGGTGCCCTGCACCACGTGCCAATCATGAAAAATACTTGTTCTTTTTAGCCTTTTATTGCAATATGATCTATTTGCTATTTGGAGATGTTGCTCCAACAGACATGATGTTCTTTTTAATTCCACAAAGCAATTTTTTTTCTAGCTAGGAAAGTGAAAATCCTGGTTAACAAATTTGAAAGAACGTTTGCTTAAAGTAAAATTGCTTTGTAAACAAAATGGACAAGTTTGATTGTTCTTTTTAACTTGCAAATAAAAGATTGATTATTAATTTTATCTTTGAAAGAAAATGAAAGATTGTTGGTTCTTTTTAAGCCCAAATTGAAATGTTTGTCCTAACTTGTGAGAAAGCAAAGTTTGTTTGATTTGTTGTTCTTTTTAACTCACAATGAGATTCTTTTTAAGCCCAAATGAAGATGTTTGTTGATTTTAGCCCAAAATGAAAGATGAGGTTCATTTTAAAACAAAGGAAAGTGAATTCCTTTTATCCAACTTAAAAAGCTAGAAAGAAATTTAAATTTCCTAAGTCTAACTCCTTGAATCTTGCAAAAAAAGAAAAATTAGTAAAATAAAAATCTTTTTGGTGGGCTTCTACAAGCCTAAGTTTTAATTTTTCGGTTACAATTTTTTTTGGCTGTCTTTTACAAAAGCACTACTCTATGAAAACACACAAGCACTACTTCAGACAACAACATCAAAGTATTTGCACAAGCGTAAAAACAACTAACCAAAGTGCTAAAATATGAACATAAGCGCTAATTTAACAGTTTTAACTAAATTAACAGGCTGACAAACAGAGAATGCAAAAGTCCTAGATTATTGCAATGGCACTAATAAATGAACAAAAGACTATTACTAAAGCACTAAACCTATAGAAAAAGTGCTAAAACTCAAACAAAAGTGCTAAACTCTTCTGTCGATAGTGCCAAACGTGAGACAAAAGCGCTAAAGTACAACCTATGTGTGGAAATTATAGGAAAATCACAAAATGTTAGATTTGGAAAATCAAAAGGTTGCGTGTTTGATTCACGTTGGGTTCACCAAATGATGCACGCTAAAAAGGACACAAGAAACACACAAGTTCAAACGTTCATATGTTAGTGATAATAAAAATGAAATACAAATGAACCTATGATACTTAACATGCATATCAAAAGAGATATAAAACAGACAATAAGAAGAATACAAAAAATGGAAAAAGGGAAAGAAAACTCCCCAAGATGCTCCTCACAATGTTCATAGTTTCTCCTCCCTTGTTCCTCTCCTCTCCAAGTTCCACATGAGTGTAGCCCTCAGCTTTTTGCACTATCCATGGATGTCTTATGATGATTCAAGATGATTATGAAAATAAGACTAAATGCCTATGCAAGTGTAAATAAGCTACCATGATAAAGAACCTAATTAGTCTATGTTAATTTTAGCAAAATAACAAAGCAAATGCTCATAAATACTCTCTCAAAATAACTATAAGTTTGATTCATAAAGACTTCTGAATCTTTTTTAAGAAGGAATGGGCTCTATTTATATGAAAAATGGAGAAATAGATGCTTGAGATCGAGTAATCTCAACAAGGGTCAGGATTGATGGGTTTGGGATCCATGTGATGACTTTCAACCCAATCCCACAATGACAAGTGTCAACATGAGATGGCTTGAGAGGAGAAGGAAGAAACATTAAATACTTGAGATGACATGAAGGATACCTTGGGAGGTAAGGTTAGGCTTGAGTTAGTGAATAAAGTTTTTATCCAATGAATAATGCCTTTATCCAATGGATAAACTCTTGTGCAAGAGTTAATGAGAATAACCATGGTCAAAGCAATAAATTCTTGAAGAGACCCATGAGTTAAAAGAGGGTTGAGTTGGAGGCAAAGTCTCTAACCATGTGGGTGAGTTGAGTTTAACCATTAATGGTTATGTAAGAGCCATAAATGGCTATGTAAGAGCCATAAATGGTTTGGAAGACTTTAGGGGTTAACTTGTTGGAGAATAAAAGCCTTTAATGCTTTTTAAAGACTTTGGAGGCTTTGAGAAGTGACTTCTCTTTACTTAGGAATGTGAAAATAACTAGGGGGGAGATTAGGCTAATTTGGAATGGATTAGAAGAATCTAGAATGGGTTTAGGATGCAAGTGGGTTTGGTGGGTGAGAGAAAATAAGATTTTAATTAAAATAAAATTCATTTATTTCAACTAAAATTGTGCAACTTGCATTTGTAGGAGCCATAAATGGCTATGTAAGAGCCATAAATGGTTTGGAAGACTTTAGGGGTTAACTTGTTGGAGAATAAAAGCCTTTAATGCTTTTCAAAGACTTTGGAGGCTTTGAGAAGTGACTTCTCTTTACTTAGGAATGTGAAAATAACTAGGGGGGAGATTAGGCTAATTTGGAATGGATTAGAAGAATCTAGAATGGGTTTAGGATGCAAGTGGGTTTGGTGGGTGAGAGAAAATAAGATTTTAATTAAAATAAAATTCATTTATTTCAACTAAAATTGTGCAACTTGCAAGTGGGGGGGGGGGGGGGGGAGTTTAGAGATTTAAATAAATATTTATTTATTTATTTAAATGAGGAAAGGGGTTAAATTAAACAAATATGCTTTATTCATTTAATTAATTGTTAGAGTGTGGTTTAATGAATTAATTTAAATAAATTGAATAATTTATTTAGTTAATAGAAGAAGAGGTTTGAGGAAGAATTAATTAAATATAAATTTAATTAACTATTGACTTATGGTTAAATAATCAAATAAATACTAAATATTCATTTAATTAAGTGGACAGATTTATGTGTCTACATGTGCCCCTTTTTGACACGGTGCGGTTTATCGCATCGTTTCAAAGAAAGAAAGATAGGTATGAGAAAATATGCCCTAATAGATGTTAATTTAGTGGGTGGTACGCCCACACAAAAGATGGGCCAAAAAAAATTTAAAAAATCGAGTGATATCTCGAAAAAGAGAGAAATTGGTGGGAGGTAGAATAGAAGAGTTTAGAAAGAATGGTGAAAAAATGGGAGAAAAAGAAGTTAATACAGAAAAATGAGAGGATTTAGATGTTAACAAGGACCACGACGATGAGCAGGGTGAATTAGGGTTAGGGCTGGGGGGTATATATGGAGGGGAAGGGGTAAAATGATCTCATGTGCACCTATCTCCCTAGCAGTTTGGAGCTCTGATAGTGACCCTTGTCGAAGGAGTGAGTAGTAGTCATCATGGTCGTGCCTATAGCAGATCACCGACTAGAGCGGATCCGTCGATACCAGCGGCCAGAGGACTATGAACCAGTGGTACACAAATCTTGAAGTTGGCTTGTTATGGATTTTTGTCATGTTTTTTCAAGCATTAAAGTCCAAGTAAGACAATAGCATCAAACCTGTGTTTTAACACTTTTGTTGCCTAAAGTAGTGCTATTGTGCCACAATAGCACTATTGTGTAGTTGTTTTAACACTGTTGTTTGTTTAGCATTGTTGTCTGTTTAGCACTTTGGTGTCATAGTTATGGAACTTTTGTAGTTTAGCACTTTCAGGTAAATCTTGTGGTACTTTTGTAAGTAAATAGCGCTATGGTATAGCTGTTGTAGCACTTTTGTTGTTATAGTGCGTTTGTGTCATAGTAATAGTGCTATTATCAGTAGAGTAGTGAGATTATGGTAAAATGCCCAGTGTTAGATAAAATATCTCCTGATGCTTGTGTTGATTGATTGATTGGTTGTTTTGATGAATCATAATAGCCTCGTTGAGACTAGGTCATTATGATAAATGCATGTTGTAGTCTAGGTTTGCCATAATCGATTACCTGTTGAGACCCGAAGATACTTGATTGGAAAGTACCTATTAATAGTCTAGGTTGAAACTTAAGAAATTTTGTAGCAAAACAACTGATATGTGTTGAAATGTGCAAGAGGATCTTCCCATTTTAAAGATGCGGGAGTGACACCCTGCGACACAGCAACTGCATGAGCAGTTTACTAAGATGGAAAAAGATTGTATCTGTGCAGCTGGATTATATGAAATGATGTACCTACCTATGATTTGGACAAATAGTAGACTATTGATAGCGTTGGCCAAGTGATGGCACAATGAGACGTACTCCTTTCATTTGGCGATGGGAGAGATGACGGTGACTTTGGAGGACGTGTGGAGGATACTTCATATCCCAATTAGGGGGGAGCTTGTGACATATCATTGGCACCTAGGGACAGCAGTTGTGCAGAGGATATTCGTCGATGACATATACATTGAGGATGGCTTTGTGGCATGGGAGGATGTAGGAGCGCTTTATGAGCCCCTAACAGTAGTACTAGCAGGGATTGTCAAGGGTTTGCTTTGTCCCAATCGTCATTCACAGGGATTGGCCATTGGTTGGGGCTAGGTAATAGAGAAAATGGTGACAGAGGGGACCCACTATGCATGGGGGCCATGTGTGTTAGCACACCTGTACAAGGATTTACATAAGGCAGTGTACCGAGAGACTAGATCACTAGGGGTGGGGATCACTTTGCTACATATCTGGGCTTGGGAGCACTTTCCAGTCACACGACTAGTATGTTTGAGGTTTAGGGTGATAGATCAGCCCCATGTTTTTATGTATGGAGGTTTGATGAGCTAGCCCCATTTGGGGAAATTGGATTTTTGGCAGTGGGCATTGGATGACTTAGATATGGTCATATGGAGGTCGTACATTGATTGTGAGGTCTGGGAGGATGATGGAGAGGCCTTACCATATGTGTATATGACTCATTTTTTGATTGGTCACACATCCTATGTGGTGGAGAGATAGTTGCTAGGGAGAGTGATGAAACAGTTTGGATGGAGGTAGAGTATGCCAAGGGGTTCAAGGGAGTATGCATGAGTAGTGCGGGAGAGATGGCAGTGGGGGCTAGTTTTTCCCTATGATCAGGCCCTTGCGGAGTTTCATACATTATGGGTGAGACCATGGCAGATGAGGCCAGAGATTATAGATGTGGGGGTGACAAAGGAGTATACTCAGTATCGCACTGCTCATCCGATTTCATGGATTTTAGATCCTATAGAGCCTATACCACCGTTTGAGGATGACAGAGGATGGTGACAAAGGAGGAGAGTAGGAAGAGGTGGTGGAGGTTTTGGAGGAGGTGGAGGTGGTGGGGGAGGTGGAGGTTTCAGAGGAGCAAGAGAAGGTGGAGGTGGATTCAGAGGTGGAGGAAGGGGAGGAGGACGGTTACAGAGGAGATGCAGAGGTGGGTATTCTTTACGACTATCACAAGGTCCACTGATACAAGGGACAATGAGAGCAGGAGGGAGAGATGTTGGTGGGGGAGAGGAGTGTATGGAGATGGGAGAGGCAGCCGCAGGTGGTGGAGAGGATCCTATGGAGATGGGATAGGGAGCTGTAGGTGGAGGAGAGGGAGACCTGCAGGAGTTTATGATTATACAATTGCAGATGCGATTGACAGCCGCTGAGGCATAGTTGGAGGATAGGGATGCAGATATTGTAGCCAAAGATGTTCAATTATTTGCATGGGAGGCCGAGTTGACAGTAGTGATGCGAGCGAGAGATGATCTAGTGGATAGAGTGAGGTATCTACAGGATAGAGTTCAGGTTTTGGAGAGAGCATAGGGACAGGGTCTGACTGGGGAGGTGTTGAGGGAGATAAAATAGGCAGAGGCAGAGATTGACTACTGGTGGAGATTATATGAGCAGGTTGTGTCAGTTAGTCAGCAAGTGATGAGCTACTCTCAGATGTGGCAGGTGAGATCAGAGCGGTCTCAGAGGGTTCAAAGAAACAGTGGTGTTATGGGTCCTCCTCAACAAGATGGTGAGCATGGTGGGGGAGAAGCATCTGGCTAGAGTGCCATTTGAGGTGTTTCATGCATTTTTTATATTGTTATTAGACTAATACTTGGATGGCTCTTGGTAGCCAATATTTGTAGACATCATTGTAGTCTGATACATCTATTATCTTTTATGCGATATATGATGAGATCTCATTTTTGGTGGTGATGATATGATATGTATCCATGTGATGCCATGTATGTTTTTATGCAAGATGATGATATGATTTATGCTTAGATATATGCTACGGAGATGTTTTACTTTCTAGATGTACATGTTGATGATATGATTTCTATATGTATGATATGGATGATTTTATAACATGTGGATGCAAGTTAATAGATGAATGATGCTTTTGTAATGATATTAATGTGATGTAATGATGATGATTTATGAATGATGAGATTGAATAATGATATTGGATAGATAATATTGTACATGTTGAAATGATGAGATGATGATATGAGTAAATGATGCATGTTTTTAAGATGAATCTAAAATGAATGAAATGTTTATGAAAATATTATGTTTGCTTTTAGATGAATGCACTTAAATGAATGGCTGAATGTACTTAATGAATAAAATGCACTGAAATGATAATAAATGTAGGCACTTAATGCAACTAAATGATAATGAATGAATGCACTTTAATAATTAAATGAATGCACTTAAACAGATAGATGAATGTTCTTGATGATGGATAAACAAATGCACTTAAATGCAACTCAAATAATGATAAATGAATGTACTTAATCAAATAAATGAATGAGTATATGTTCTTAATCATTAGATGAATTCAACTTAATGATTTGAGATGTAATGATAATAAACGCACTTTAAATGACTAAATGAATGCACGTTTAATGACTAACATGTAATTAAAATGGAAGTAAATGAATGAAATGATTTTAAATGCATTTAAATGAATCTAAATGCACTTAATGCAACTAAATGAAATGATGAAATGCTAGTAAATGATAATAAATGCACTTGATGTTTTGAATTGTGCTAATTTGATGAACAGACAAATGCACTTAAATGAATATCTGAATGGATTTTAATGAATCTAAATGTAAGTAAATGATAATGAACTGAATGCATTTGATGCAACTAAATTGTAATACCATGCCTTCATGATATATGAATGCAAGTTGGTGAGAAATTGTGGATGTGGAATGGAGATGTGAGACAATGTATCAGAGAACTTCGTCATGATTATACCCAAGACAAATTTATATTAGGTGCTTTCTCATAGAAACCTAAATTACTTGCATGCAAACAACATATATGAATAATGAATGAGAAAATTGATGGGTGATATGCAACTGAATGCAATATAAACAGATGAGATGAGATGATGATCCATGGATTATTCATAGTGTTGTATTTTCATCATTGAGTATGGTAGTATTGATCTTGGCCGAGGTATTCGAAACCACGGTTGAGTGTTTCACCTGTAAGAAAACATCGCAGATAAGGAAAGTTTCCCTCCATTCTGGTTCATGTTTGCATAGGATCACGTAGCTTAGTGAACTTCCAATGTAGACACCATTAGTATATGCCCCAAAACTTAACATTGGAACAATCCACAAACAAAAAACAAAGAAAAAGATATCAGGAACCATCCCGGCTACTCTAATCACTTGTGGATATCCTGAAGTAGCGTAGGAACCTAATATAAATAAATAACAAATCGACCAAGTACTTATCAGCCAAACCGAATTTTCTTGTCAAAGAAAATGTTACCATGTCTTGTTTGTGAGGAAGGATGCATCCATGTGAAGATGGTTGTGTGTAGATGTTTTGATCAGTTGGTTGATTTGATAGGTGGTCATCATTTGAGTAGCTCAATATGTTGTTTTGTGTCTTTTGCGATGTGTATGTACAAGGACTAATATGTGTTGCAATGTTTTTGATTGATTTTTGATGTTTTTGGATTTTGTGAATGTTTTTGGTATTATGTCGAGATGTTTTTGAATGAGTAACTCAATGAATCACAAGCAATGTAGAATCCACTTCCATCAGTAGGTTAAGATCATTGCCCCTAGTTAGATGTCACTATGAAAGTGTGATGTGAGACACGTGCAGTAATAACCCTGATTGTAGATCAATATCAAGCCATGGTATAAATGATGGATGCATGGATGCAATGGATGTGATCACAACAAGTCTAAAAGATAATGGAGCCATAGCTTTTATGAATAGTGCCTATTTACTAGGTTTTCACCACCGTACTTACCCAAGGTGCCACCGAAGTGGTTTTTACCATTTGGATGAATGATTTTTCTTTACTATTTTCTTGATTATTTGTATTTTTGTATTTTGTTCGGGATAGTTTTCTGAATGTTTTTGGTATTTTCTGATATTGGAGGAGCCTGACGCTTTGCACAACTTAGGTATGAAATATTTTTAGATGCATGGTGTTGATCGGATCTGCCATTGGTCCTCCTTCTGAAGTTCCTAACTGATATGCCCCAGACTCAAACATGACAGTGATGACATACAGACCCAACCAATTGGATTCAAACTTGCCCTAATGTTCTCTGTTCACTTGGTTGCGAGGATTCTCTTTGAGAACAAGATCTCCTACTTCAAATGTGTGAGGTTTGACTTGATGATTGTAGCTTTTTCTCATACACTATTGATAGGATTTTAGGTGGTTGTAGGCAACTTGTCACTTCCAAGTCCTGGAGACATGAGACGTGGTATGCTTCATCATCTATTAGATTATGCAATAAGACCTATAGAGATGGTATTTCAACCTCAATAGGCAAGATGACTTCTTCTCCATAAACCAATGAGTAGGGGGTTGCACCTATAGGGGTTTGAATGCTAGTTCAATAGGCCCATAGTGTTGGATTCAAACGAATGTGCCAATCATGACCAACATCATTGACTGTCTTTTTGAGGATTCTCAATATATTCTTCTTGGATGCTCTGACTTGACCATTGCCTTGTGGGTAATATGGAGTGGAAAAATGGTGTTGGATATGAAACTTCTCACAGAGTTCATGAACATCTTGATTTTTTAAAGGGAGCCCATTATATGTGATGATGGATATGGGTACACCATACCAATAGATGATGTAATTGAGGATGAATGAGGCAATCTTCTTGTTGGTGACTTGGGTGAGTGGAACGGCTTCGATCCACTTTGTGAAGTATTATGTGGTGGTAATGATAAATTTATGACCGTTGGATGAATATGGATGGATTTTATCCATAAGGTCAAGTCCCCATTGACAAAAGGGCCACGGTGTTGTGATAGGTTGCAATTCTTGTGTTGGGGCATGTATCAGATCTCCGTGAACTTGGCACTTCTTGCACTTTCTAAAAAAGTAGTAGGAGTCTTTTTCCATGGAGGGCCAATAGTATCCAAATCACATGATTTTATTTTCTAGTGAAGGACCGCTTGAGTGAGCCCCATAAATTCCTTCATGTACCTCTTCCAAGGCTTTTGTTATCTCATCTTGTTCCAAACATCGAAGGAGAGTACCATCAAGACCTCGTCTATATAGGGTTTTAGCAATGATGGTGTATCGAGCGGTTTGGCGGATAAAGGTTTTTCATTTGTTGTTTGATTGGTTAGGGGGAAGTGTGTGGTCACAGAGGTAAGTGAAAAACTCACCGTACCATGGGGAGTCAAAATTGACAAGGTGATATATCATTTTAGTTTCAGGGATATCATAAGTAGGGATCCAAAGTTATTCTACCAAGAACTCATAGTGTGTGGAATTTTATGGAAGATCCAAGAGAGATGCAATTGTAGCCATTGTGTCGGCAGCTCGATTCTGATCTCTTGGTACTTGCTCAAATGTAATAGTTGTAAATGATTATTTGAAACTATCCACCATCATTTTATATGGTATGAGCTTATCATCCTTTGCTTGGTATTCATCAGTAACTTTTTAGATGACTAGCTGGGAATGTCCATATCCCTGTAGCTCTTCCAAATGCCATTGTATGGCCAATCTAAGTCTTGTGATCAAGGCCTCATATTTTGCTATATTATTTGTGCATGGGAAAGTGAGCCTATATGACTTCAAAATACTATCACCTTGAGGTGTGATAAAAAGAATACCTGCCCCCAAGCCATGTCTAGTGTATGAGCCATCAACATATATCTTCTAGGGTTGTGTAGTTGTGATCATGAATATTCCTTCATCCGGTAAGTTGGAAACAAGAGGATGGTCATCTTTGAGTGGTGCATTAGCCAACTAATGTGCAATAACTTGTCCCTTGATAGCTTTGCGGTCTACATACTCTATATCAATTTCACTCAGAATCATAACCCATTTGGCCAAGCGGCCTGTTAATGTTGCCTTACTGAGTAGGTACTTGAGTGGATCTATTTTGGAAATGAGTTGTACCTTGTACATTAACATGTAGTGCCTTAATTTTGTGGCTGCAAAGATAACTTCTAGGCAAGCTTGCTCAATAGGTGTGTAACTGAGTTCATAGCCTACTGTTGTTCGAGAGATGTAGTAGACAACACATTCTTTTCCTTCCACATTATGTTGTTCCAGCAGTACTCCTAATGTCATATTTGTAGCTGAAATGTATAGCAATAGAGGTCTGCTTGGATCTACTGGGATCAATAATGGTGTATGCAATAGGTAGTCTTTAAGCATTTGGAATGCTTGCTGACATTTTTTATCCCATTGAAAATAGATATTTTTGTGTAACAGATGAGTGAAGGAATGACATTTATCAGCCAATTGTGCAATGAATCTCCGAATTGATTGTAGCCACCCTTGCAATGTCCTCAATTGACTAATATTCTTTGGAGGTGGCATATCCATGATTGCCTTGACTTTTGCAAGATCTACTTCAATGCCTTTACTTGAGACAATGTATCCTAGAAGTTTCCCAAAAGTTACTCCAAAGACACATTTCTTTGGATTGAGATGGACATGATACTGTTCTAATTTGTCAAAGATTTTATCTAGTACTACAAGATGACCCTCTCTTGTTAATGAGTTAGCTAGCAAATTATCAACATAAACTTCCATTATGGTGTGCATCATATCATGGAAGATAGTAGTCATGGCTCTTTGATATGTTGCCCCTGCATTCATTAGACCAAATGGCATCACATTCCAACAGTATGTTCCCCATGGACATGTGAAAGCAGTTTTGTGTTGATCCTTTGAAGCAATTTTAATCTGGTTGTACCCGGAAAAGCCATCCATAATAGAAAGCATTGCATGACCTATTGTTAGATCAACAATCATGTTGATGTTAGGTAAGGGGACATCATCTTTAAGACATGCTTTGTTCAAATCTCTGAAATCCATACAGATATGGATGCCCTCATTAGCTTTACCAATAGGTACAATATTGGAGATCCACTCTGCATAATCAATTGGTCTGATGAAACCAACATCCAAGAGCTTTTTAAGTTCATCTTTGACAAGAACGACAATCTATGGGTGCATCTTGCTGAGCTTTTGTTTGACAGGTTTAGCTCCTTCTGCTACAGTTAGGTGATGCATGACCAAATCTATATCTAAGTCGGGCATGTCTGCATAAGACCATGTGAAGTTGATTTGGCACTTCTAGAAGAATTCCACAAATTTTGGTTGTTCTTCTAGAGTTAATAGAGATGCCAAATGTATCTAGTGAGGAGTCTCAAGGGTCCCCACATTGAATTCTTTTGTTTCTTCTATTATGATGGTTGATCTCTCCTGATTCGTACTAAAGGGGAGGATGTCAAACCTTTCATCCTTAGGCACCTCGGAGAGGTTTTCACCTTTGGATACGCTCTTTGTTTTTACTTTTTTGGGATCAAACAGTGCCACGGTGTGGTTTTCACTAGAAGATCCATGTTTTATTCTAATATTTTTGCAGCTGAAAGGTTTGGCATCTGCCCCAAAGTATGTTGCATTGTTAAGTTCAATGGCAAACCCAGCTTTATGATCCTCACTTGGTATGTTATCCCATAATTCTAGAAAGTCTATGAGTACCTCATCATTTTGGAAATGGTCAAGGCATGGGGGATTCGGCTGGTTCCATTCAATGAGTTCAGGATGAATGATTGGTATTATTCATCGATTAAGTTGAGTTCGTGGGAGGCATCAGTGAGGGTTAATATGGAGGCATGAAGTTCATCGATGGTACTCTCCGTCTCAAATTCTGACGTAGGATTTGATGTAGGGCCTGTGGAAGTTTCTTCTAGCTTAGGAACCCAAAAAGTTTTAATCCACGCTTTTCCATAAACTGGTATATCCTTATGAGGTGGAGGGGGTGATTCTTCTTTCTCGTCTAAAGTATTTAAGTGCACTGAATCCCATTCCCACTCATGTGATTCTATCTATGAATCACTCTCTAGCATCCTATTACTGTACCAAGATAGGATGTCTTTTGAATTGAATAGTGCATTAGTAATTGGCTTACGTACTTTTGGGAGTGGGGTGGTTGGTGTTACTGGTGTTGCTGATGGGGTTGCTGGTGTTGTTGATGCTACTGATGCGGTTATCGGTTCTATTGATACTACTAATGGGGTGATTGGTGCTGCAAATATTGTCAAGGATTGTATCCTTTGAGTAATCGGCCAATATGGGTTTGCTGGGTTTTCCTTTGAATTGAAGCTTAGGAAGAGATGCTTTTGAAAACCTACTCTAGTTTTATCTTTTGGTTACAACTTAGGTTGTAAGGGATCTTGTCATCCTTTTTTGCGAGGTCCCAAAGCACTATGGCCATTATAGCCCATTCTTTGCATTATAGTGAAGCCTTTGCCATATTTTTCAGTGGGGAGCTTAGCCTTTAGGATTTCTTTGTTGATAGGGTTTATATAGATCCATTCTGCTAGGTCTTCATCCATGGTTTCCTCCTCTTGACTTCTACCAGGGGTGAATTGTGCCAAAGTGCAAGTTCTTTTGGCCAATGGTGTTTGAAGTAAACCTTTGGGTTTGTCATGAGTTCTAGGGGATGTGAGTAACTTCCCAACACAAAAGAGTTGGTTAAGATTATATTCCCTAGGACCTTCCTCAACCATTTTCATTTTCAATTTCTCTTGCTTTGGTGTAGGGGTTGTTAAGCTAGAAAGAGAGGTCAGATTAACATATGATTAGGAATGGATAGCTTCTCTATTGTTAAGTATGGCAATCTCTAGCTGATGGTTAATATTATTACAATATGAAAATAGATTAGCATCACCGAGGATTGTAATTTCTACCCCGTTATGTGGAAACTTGATACATTGGTGATAGGTGGATGGAACACCTTGCATAGTATGTATCCAAGGTCTTCCTAACAAGAGATTATATGGCAAAGGAAGGTCTAGAACTTGGCAAACTATTTGCTTCACCACTAGCCCAACCCTGATAGGTAATATAATAGCTCCTTTGGAAGAACATTTTGCATCATCATCTCCCTTAATGGTTATCTTTTTGCTATTATCTACCGATTCTACTGCATAACCCAATGTTATGACTAACTACAAGGTGCATATATTCAAGTCGACTCCATTATCAATAAAGACTCGCTTGATTCTATGTTGGTTTAGAATTCCTTCAATATGGAGGGAGGCATTATGGGGTTATTAGAAAGATGTGTTGTCACTTTTAGTAAAAGTGAGACATGGTGATGACTTTAGATTACCAACCATGGCTTGAAATTGATCTATGTTGAGGTTGGTGGGGACAGACACTTCTTGGAGAGCTTGATCCAAGATTTTTTATGTGAGGGGGATAAGCGTAAAAGCTCTAATATGAAGATTAGGGTTGGTGTTTTATCCAATTGCTCAACAAGATTATATTGTTTGGAGAGGGGTGTTGTTACTTGTGGTGTTGCTCAAATAGTAATCTTTCTACAACATGTAACAACGTTGCATGCTGGATTTGGATCTTTTATGATAAGAGTTGCAACTTGTTCATCTGCATCATAAAGGTGATTCACAGTATAATTGTATGCAGCTTGTGTATAATTGGTTGTGGTATTTGTGTTTCTCCTTGAGGTGGAAGGACCCCTTCGATCATGTGATGGAAGTGGATTCTTAAACATTAAGTGATCATTATTGGATGTTTTAGGGTCATGTCCTTCTATTTCAATTTCTCCTCTATCAATAAGATCTTGAACAAGATCTTTTAGTCGATGACAATTGCTTGTTTTATGCCCTCTTCCTTGGTGAAATTCACAATGTTCATGATCTCACCACCATGAAGGTTTGACCTAAGGCTCATAATTATATGTTTTTGGTAAGGTCACAAGATTGGAGGATACCAATTGACATAAGATTGTTTCGATAGGTTCCCCAAAGGGTGTATATGTGCGTTTTGGCTTGTAGTTTTATTGCTTTTGTTTTGGTTCCTCTTGTTGTGTATTACGACCTTGATTTTGTGGATTAGTGATGGTGTTGTTTTTAGGAGGGGGATTTTATCTAGAAAACCTAACCACAAGGTATGTGGAGGATCATGGTGGGCCAAACAGGAACTTAAGTGGCAATAAAAATCAGAAAAGTAGAGTTAGACAACTTGACACAAAAATTTGAATAAGTTACCAACATTATTTAAAAAATATATAAGAATAGAATTTGTAGAAAATTGAATGTAGTTTCTAAGCTTCTTGTTGTTTTCTGAAAAAAAAAATCTATTTGACAAAAAATTGAAATTTCAATGTAGTGGTACTAAAATTTCAAGAAAAAGATAAGAAGCGGGTATATGTCTGAACACCCTAACCACAATCAAATCATAATATTTTTTTATAAGATTTTAGATATAAGTAGAAGACTCATGTCCAGATGTGACACATAATTTTTTGTAATTTTTTTTTAAATAAATAATTAATTATGACTTTTTTTACTACAACTTTTTAAAAATATAAAAAATGTGTATGTTTGACCACCATAACTTGTTCAAAAATTTAGGAAATTCAATTTTTCATTTTTTAATCCTATAGTATATAAAGCATAAAATGTGACACATGTTTTTGATTCAAAACATGTGATACCATTTGAAAGTTATATATATTTTTCAATTATCCTATCAATTAGGACAATAGTCAGGATATCACCACTTTTTGGCCCCTCATGATCCTGCACATACCTCACAGGTTGTGCAATTTTTACTATTCTTGCGCTCACTATCCCGTCATTGACAGGGTTCTTGTTTTTGTTCCAAAATTTTGGTTTATCACTATTATAATGTGGACAAGGACCATCTTTGGGTTCATTGTAAATTTTGATAAGTCTTTTTTGATGAGGGCTATTTCATATTTTAGTCCTTGAGTGATCATTTCTTCGAATGATTTTTTACCCTTCATGTTTAAATGAAATTCCATTTCATCATTTAAGTTGGAAATGAAAATTTCCACTAGTTCTTGCTCAAGTAGATGAAGGGAGTGTCTGTTAGATAGATGCCTCCACCATTGTAGGAAAGTTGAGAACAAATCCCTTGGTTTTTGTTTGGTGTTGCACAAATTTGCCATGGTGACATCACGTTCTATGTTTTTTTGAAATAAAAGGGTAAAAACTTTATTGAAAATCACACACGAGAATTACAAAGAGAACCAAGGCCCCAAGGCCCCAAGGCCCTAGAAAAGAACCACAAGCCCAGCCCAGAATCAGCCAATTTCATACCCATCCATGTTCTTAGCAAGAATCTTCTGCAAGTCTTGATAGTAATCCGAGGAAAGATGCTCCCAACCTTCCACTTTCCAATCACTACCATGTTTCGAGGCCCACTTAGCCAAATAATCTGTTGCTCTATTTCACTCACGAGGAATGTGGATGAAAGACACCTGCTCCATAGCCGAGCTAATATGAAGAATCTGATGAACAATCTCTGCCAACTGCCAATGAACCCCACTCACCTTCTGCTCCATCAACAAGTTCACCAGAATTTGTGAGTCTGATTCATAGATAACCTTCCTGCGATCCAACTCCTAGGCAAACTCTAAGGCATAGAGAATAGAAAATCCCTCCATAAAATTATTAGAATGCCACACTTTATGAACCAAAAAAAAGAGGACCACCCCCCCATATGATTCCTACCAACACCACCAACCCCAGCAGGGCCTGGGTTGCCCCTAGAGGAGCCATTAGTATTAATCTTGATAAATTCATGCTGAGGAGGTATCCATCTTCCCATCCTTTGAACCTTCTTCAAAGTACATCTACCTCTCCTAACACAAGCTGAGGTAGGAGACAATTATTGCAACCCCAACATAATCATAATATCTGCCTCATCTCTATTCAGAGGAAAATGCAACTCACATTTAGCTTTCACCATCTTCCGGATCATAACAATGATTCTATTCCATACTTGTTGAACCAGTAGTCTGACCTCACGAAAGTTCCTCCTGTTCCTCTCGAGCCAGATCTGCCAGATTATGAAAAATGGGCCCGATGTACTAGACAGTCTAGAGGAAGGAGGAGGAGATAGGAGGTCTGCCCAAACTACTCCAAAACTTCACCAGAGAATCCACATGAACACAAGGATGCTTCCACACCCCCCACCAATAGTGTCAAATAATCATAGAGAAAGGGCATCTCAAGAATATGTGTGATGAGTCTTCCTCCCCATTACCACACAAGGGACAAATGGAAGGCCCCAAAAATCACCGCTTGCGGATATTATCCCAAGTTAGGCATCTATTCAATGCCAAAGTCCAAGCAAAGCAGTTACACTTTGGCCAAGAAAGATTATTCCACACCTGTTTCCACCAGGGCACCTCTCTTCCCTCAAGTCTTTGGTTCAATAGTACCTAATATCCACTAGCAACAGTAAAGATTCCCTTAAGATTTAGAAACCAAGCAAGTCCATCCCTACCCTTGAGAGAACTACAGTGTCTATTTGCCAGAATGCCATACAACTCTGCACACTCTTCCTCCATCCCAACAATTGGCCACTCATTTGGAGCCTTCCACCACTCCATCTCCAGCCCCCCACACCTATACACAACCTTGAAGTCACTCACCCTAGACCACCCTACCTCCAAAAACCTCTGGCAAAGATTCCCAAGGTTGGGAAACTAATCCAGGATGGGGGGGTTACCATCCCAAGAATCATTCCAGAATAGGACCTCTTCCCCCCTCCTGTAGATCCAAAAGAGACCTCCCTTAATAAGAGAAGCCCCCTTCTTAAGAGTACTCCAAATCATTGAAGCTTTACCCTCAAGCAGATATCTTGGAATTTCCTCCATCGGGATCCTATGCATATATTTGTAGGCCAAAATCCTAGCCCAACCACAATCCTGCTTAGCACACCACCTCCAGTACAATTTAGCCACCAGAGCCTCCTCAAATAAAATAGACTGCCTTAAACCAAGCCCCCCTGACTGCTTTGGGATACACACCAAATCCCAATTGACAAGACTCCATTTGGAGGAGGAGAGGCTACCTGCCCATAAGAATTGCCTAGCTAGAGAGTCCAATCCCTTTAAGAACCACTTGGAAGCCACTTGAAGCATAAATCGATAAGTTGGAAGAGCCTGAACCACCGACTAAAATGGCTGAACTCTCCCAACAAAGGATAACCATCTATTAGTCTAGTGATCAACCTTCATGCAAAATTTATCCAAGATACCCTGCCAAGATTCCCTAGGAGGGTTACTAGGAGAAATAGGAATACCCAAATAAGTCAAAGGCAGAGAGCCCACTTGGAATCTCAAGATAAGAGCAATCCTCCTTTGAATAGAACCAGGAGTGTTGAAAAAGAGGAAGAAAGATTAATCCTCATTAATCATTTGGCCTAAAGCTACAAGATAAACATCCAAAACCTTTCTCAGATTAGTGGCCTCTCTGATTCGAGTAAGTCCCATCAGGGTCATGTCATCGACAAACTGCAAGTGAGACTACAGTTGCAAGTCATTACCCCAACTCCATCCCTAAATAAATCCCCAACCCACATTATGTTTAACCAAACTTCCTAGACCCTTAGCCAAAAGAATGAATAGGTATGGGGATAGGAGGTCCCCCTGGAAAAGACCCCTAGAATCACCAAACAACTTAGTATGATCTCCATTAATTAGCACCGAGAAAGATGTAGGCGTCACATAGCTCATTACCCATTGGATCCATTCGTCAACAAAGCCAAACACCCTGAGAATCTTCTGGAGGAAGGACCAACGAACTCTATCATAAGCCTTAGCCATATCCAACTTAATAAACATAGCTTTTTCCTTGGAGATTTCCATAGAGTGAATGGTCTTTGTAGCAATGACCACCCCATCCAGGATTTGGCACCCTTCCACAAGCCCACTTTGCTCCTCAGAGATAACATCCCCCAGACACTTTTTCAACCTATCTGCTATCAGCTTAGAGATAATCTTGTAAATCACATTGTAGGGAGACATGGGTCAGAATTGGCCTAACCGGTCAGCCCCATCACATTTGGGGATGAGTGCAATGTAATTTGCATTCAAGGCCCGAAGCATCTGCTTATTCCTGTGGGACTCTTGAACTACATCCCATAAGTCTAGATTGAAAATATCCCAAAACTCTTGAAAGAATTCAACTGGGAACCCATCTAGTCTAGGAGCCTTTCCCTTTCTCATGTGAAAAACAATCCTCTCTAGTTCTTCCAGCGAAATGGGACCCATAAGCTTCTCATTCATCTCCCTAGTAACTAGAGAAGGGATGCAATCAAGAACTTGATTTTCCTCCACCGATTCCCCCTGAGAATCCTCCCTGAAGAGAGACCAAAAATAAAGTAAAGATTCCCTAGAAATCTCCTGCAAGGATAAAAGCTACTCACCTCTATCATTAAATAGAACCAGAATGACATTTCCATGTCTTCTTGCATTCACTGAATTGAAGAAGAAGGCAGTGTTATTCTCCTCCTCTTGAAGGCAATCAATACGAGCTCTCTGTTTCTAGTATATTTCCTCCCTAAGTTCCCATTCCTCTAGAGCCTTGACAACTCTATCTTCCCCCCTAAGCAAGGCTTCAGACAAACTATTCTCTCTGATGTCACTGGTGATGCCATTCAACACAATCTGAGAAACTTTCTTAGCATGGAAAATATTCCCGAAACCCTGACAGTTCCACTTTTTAAGCTAAAACTTAACAAATTGCAGTTGCTTGGCAAAAGTGTACATGGTAGTGCCAAAGGCTAGCCTCCCTTGCCTCCACCACTCCACTGCAAGAGTCTGCAAAGCAAGATCCTGAAGCCACATAAGTTGGAATTTGAATTAAGGAGAGCAAGCAACATGATAAGAAGAAGAAACCAACTTGATGGGCCAATGATTGGATCCTGTCCAATCAAGAATCTTCAAGCTTGTGGACCACTCCCCACCAATCCAAAAACTAGAAACCAGAAAATGATCCAGCCTTTCCACAATCCAATACTCCCCTACCCTCCTATTGTTCCAGGTGAATATACCATTACCAGGCTTAATTTCAACAAGATGCAACAAAGATATATTATCTCGAAAAAGGAAAGATGAAGGTTCTAACCTCATAACAACCCCTTTTTCTCACTCAACTCAAGGATGGCATTGAAATCGCCCACCATAATCCAATGATGCAAGGGGACAAACCTCCGGATACAAGAGATATGGGACCATAAATTTTGCTTACCTTGAAGATCAGTGGAGGCATAGATGTTAGTAACCAAGATATATTCCCCAACATCAAGACTAGAGACAACCCAGGATAATGAAGATCTGGAGGCCGCCCACCAGCTAGGGTGAATCCTTAGAGGGTTCCAAAGACAGACCACCCCTCCTGAGGAGCCCACAGTCCCAATACACTGGCACTGGCATCTCCCCCAAAGCTTTAGCACCAGATCCATCATACTTTCCACCTAAAGTTTTTTCTCCTGCAAAAATAGGATATCAAGAGAATGGCTCCTTATCAACTCTCGAACAACTTTTTGTCTAGGGCCACTGTTTAAGCCCCTCACATTCCATGATAAAACAATCATTTAGGGTGATTGGAAAAATGAGAATCCAGAGTCTTTACTGACCCCGACTCAACCAAATTCTCCCCCATCAATTTGATCTTCTCTAAGTCCTTTTTTCTTCTAGCCTTTGAACTCTTCTCTGATGATCCTTTCTTAATGTCCTTCTGGTGGAGACCCAAATCTAAACCCATCTTGTTACTTTTGGCCCTAACAAATTCCAATTTTTGAGCTGAAGGAAAGATATCCCCCCCAACCAACTCCACTACAGCACTAGGTATGGTCCCCAATTGAGACACAACTAGCTGATCCATCTCCATTTGTCGGCTCCCAACAATTTGCAAAGCCTGGATCGAGTCCCAATTCACACTATCATCAGCCAACCCTAGAGCACCCTGATCCAAAGGAGTCAGCCCAAGGTTCACCTCCTCCTGGGTGAGGTCATCTAGGGCTTCAAACCTATTAAAGGTATCCTCCTCCTGTATCTCCTGTAGGGGCCTCTTTTGTCCCTAATTCCTATTCTTTGTCTTAACTAGGACAAAACCATCAGTAGCCACAGCTTCCCCAGTCATGGTGACTTTTCCTTTATCAACCCCATCTGTGTTACGGGTTGGCTGCTGAGATTGGCATACCATCAGTTTATACCTAGGACACTTGCACTGCAAGTGACCGTACTCATGACATAGGTGGCACCGAAAAGGTAAAGTCTTGTAATCCAGTTGTTGAACCCAAGAATAAGACCCTGGACACATATCTAGAGAATCTGGCAAAGGCTTACTAAGGTCAATTTCAACATAGATGCGAGCGAAGGTCATTACCCTTCTCCCCAAGGTTTGCGAAGAGGCTCCAACTAGCCTCCCAAGCACTGAAGTAAGCATCTGTAGCACATCCTCCCGACAACATTCCACCAGAAGACGCGGTAGACAAACCCACACTGGGACCCTGTTCGGGAGTTCCTCTGAAGGGTTGAACCCTGCATGCCAGGGTTTGATAAACAACCCCACCTGGTTGTAAAAATACGGCCCTCCTTCAGAAACCCTACTCTGATCCTCCATGCAATTTAAGATAACCATGACGTAGTTGTTTGCTAGTGACATAATCTCCATCTCCCCTTTCGGAGCCCAAGATCTCTCAGCCCAGTTCTCCAAAAGCTGCAGAGAAACCCTCATTCCCAAAAAATTGTAGTATAACGAATGTTTGGAAAATTAATCAACATCTTTTGCTATCATCTCCTGAGGAATACTCACCCTAGGTCTCTCACTGCACTTCTCCAGGAAGCCATTTATCTTCGAGATCCGAGAACCCCTAGCACTTCCAGTCTCAGACTCTGAGGCAAAAAGGTTATTATCAAAGGTCTTTACATTATGGGGTGGAGATTTCAAACCCACCGCAACCTAAAAATCCATATCATGAGGTGCCTTCGAGGCCTCTCCACCAGCTCTAGACATCACACCTCTCAAAGAGCCCACCTCCGAAAAGGAGTTGGCCAATGACTCTGCACCCTCTTGCAACAAACACCCTCTCCCCACCATGTAGCTAGAACCCCCCACGCACAAGCTGCAAATCCACAGGAACCTCAAGCCCCTACCCCTGCAACACCTCCCATCACCTGTAGCCACCACTCCACCTTTACCCCCATAGTCTCGAAGCCAAACCCTCCCGCAACAACATCCTCATCTGCAACCGCCACCCTCACACTATTGCACCAGCATGCAGGTCCTCCTACGAGCTAGGGCTGTGATTCCCTAGCCCATGTTCAGCTCCCTCCATGCATAGTGCCGCCATCCCCTAAATAGGTTGATCAACATCATGTTCTATGTTGTGTGCATAATGAGCGATGAATTTTTGGACCAGTTCTCAAATGTTCTTATGCCACCTAGCAGTCATGAAAACCATTGTGTGGTTGTGCCTCCCAAACTTTGAGGGAGGCGCATTAGATATGTTTCCTCATAGGCCACCTCTAAACAAGCTGAGTGAAATTCTTGTACATGGTCCCTAGGATCTCCTTTGCCCCTATACTTTTCAAATTTGGGTGTTTCAAACCCTTGTGGAATAGGTGGCATAAGCATGTTCCTATCAAAAGGATAGGGACAAATTTCCTTAAGTGAGAACCGAGTAGTCTTAACACCACTATTTAGTTGTTGAGCGATATTTCCTACTTGTTGCCTCAACATGTCTATTTCTGAAGGAGGAGGAGGTGGAGGATTCCCTTGATGATTAGGGTCATAGCCAAAGTAATATCTACCTCCTCCACCATCGTGATGGTTATGTTGCTCAGATGTTTGTCGTATATGTGTTGTATCAAAGTTGGAGGGTAGTTTGGCACCTTCTTGAGCAAGTCTTAAGAAATGAGCATTTGCATTGTTTCTAAGAATTTCATGAAAAATTCTGTTGAATTTAAGATTATGTTGTGCTCTTTCGATATCTTCTAGAGTTGGAGTGTTGGGATCTTCATCATTAGTGCCTCCTCCAAAGGCCTCATGATAGTCATTGAGGGTTTCTTCCTCTTCTTCAATTTCCGGTTGTCGGTTTCGCATTGATCTTGTTTGAGCCATGTTTTTGAAAGTTGATATTTGTGAAAATGACTATGAGATGTTGATGAAATGTTTGATGGAAGACAAGTTTTATTAAATGTTTGGTGGAAGATGGATCTCTAACACTGAAGGTTGGATGTCAACAGAGTTCTTTGTGAATTGCTCTTGTGTTTTTCAACAATTTTGATGTGATGAGGTATAGCAAGGTTTGGGATGTATTACAAATCAAGATACCTAGCAATAAGAGGATGCACTCATAAACTAGTTTTAACATGTGTAGAAATGCCTCTTAGGATGATTGATCCTAGATATAGAGACACCTTAAAAGTGATTTGTTGGTTTGATTAAGCAATATCTGAAAGGACTAAGGACAAGACCTCTTTGTGTTTGAGATTTTAAATGGATTTGTGATGCTTGGATGTGAAAGTGGGTAGGATATATGTCTCAATAAAATTCTTCCGTTATGAAGGGATTTTCTGCTTCTTCCTCTCTTACAGGGGTTGGTGGTTCCCCTCGAGCTTCGTTGTATGTGATACAGATTTGAAGAAAGAAAGAAGGATTGATCTTTCCCCCTTTGTTTTTGTGATAATCTCTATTGCTCAAAGGCTCTTTGTCAAATTCGTTGGTTTTGCCTTGTAGGTACAAGTGCATATGACACAAGAATACCCTATGTGAGAGAAATAGTTATCTATTAATATAGAAAAATTTCCTTTTATTGATAAAGGTTTTTAAACCAATTTGGTCTTTTGATGAAGAATCCTTTTTCTCAAGATACGAGTGATGGTCATACAAAATAATACTTTTTTTTCACTTGTTGATGTTGTTTTGTTTATCAATGTTTGATGTAGATTTGTTGAATAGATATTTGGTTTCAATTTTTTTGGATTTATTTGACAAGAAAATACAACAAGCACACAAGCACAATAATCTTGCCCCTTTTCAATAAAAAGAACAACAAGTGTGGGTCTTAATCAACCCAATCATGAACTTTTTGACCATTAACAAATGCATTTTATGTTTCCAAAGCCTGAAGTCAGCCAAAATTGTTACTCGTCTGAAACAAGATGAAGACAACTCAAACACTTTTTATCCCTAAGGTCATGGCCGGTTGCAATATTTTCAGCCCACATCTTGATATTTTTTCGACTTTGGTACTACATACCTTATGAATCCTGTCGTGGCAGGTAAGGATGTGATATACTAAGTCTTGCATGACCATAATAGATAGATGATCCTTATGATGGGGGAGTCCCCACTTTCATCAAGCTACAAGTATCTTTTCAAAAAGCCTTGTTTCTACTCAAGGAAAAATGTATGGTGAGTATCTTGGGAGAAAAACCATCTATGCTCTTGCACTGAACTTTTCACAAATATCCTCAATCAACAGAATGATTGGGCTTCTAAAATAGGAGGTGTCTAGTAATGTTTGATGTCTTTGGATGTAAGTTCATTCTGCAATCACTCACTTAAGAGCCTTGTAACTTATGATGGGGCCCATATGTCCTTTCGACAAGTTACTCTATAGGAACAACTACACCCAAGGCTACAACTTTCTCTCTCACCTCTCTTAAAAATAGAAAATTTGGAGCATTACTAACACTTTTCTCTTGCACCTAGGACCACGAGAGCCAAGGGAGAGGATAGTGTGTGTTAGAATTGGGACCACTCAATAGTTTTGCACAAGCGTGCCAATCACGAAAAACACTTGTTCTTTTTAGCCTTTTATTGCAATATGATCTATTTGCTATTTGGAGATGTTGCTCCAACATACATGATGTTCTTTTCCATTCCACAAAGCAATTTTTTTTCTAACTAGGAAAATGAAAGTCCTGGTCAACAAAATTGAAAGCACGTTTGCTTAAAGTAAAATCGCTTTGTAAACAAAATGGACAAGTTTGATTGTTCTTTTTAACTTGCAAATAAAAGATTGATTGTGAATTTTATCTTTGCAAGAAAATGAAAGATTCTTGGTTCTTGTTAAGCCCAAATTGAAATGTTTGTCCTAATTTGTGAGAAAGAAAAGTTTGTTTGATTTGTTGTTCTTTTTAACTCATAGTGAGATTCTTTTTTAGCCCAAATGAAGATGTTTGTTGATTTTAGCCTAACATGAAAGATGAGGTTCGTTTTAAAACAAAGGAAAGTGAATTATTTTTATCCAACTTAAAAAGATAGAAAGAAATTTAAATTTCCTAATTCTAACTCCTCCAATCTTACAAGAAATTTGTTAGTAACCTAGAAAAAAAGAAAAATTAGTAAAATAAAAATATTTTTGGTGGGCTTCTACAAGCCTAAGTTTTTAAATTTTTTCTGTTACAATTTTTTTTTTGGCTCTCTGTTATAAAAGCACTACTCTGTGAAAACACAGAAGTGCTACTTCGGACAACAATGCCAAAGTATTTGCACAAGAACAAAACAACTAACTAAAGTACTAAAATATGAACAAAAGCACTAATTTAATAGTTTTAACTAAATTAACAGGCTGACAAACAGAGAGCGCAAAAGTGCTAGATTATTACAATGGTGCTAATAAATGAAAAAAAGCGTTGAAACTATTACTAAAGCACTAAACCTATAGAAAAAGTGCTAAAACTCATATGAAAGTGCTAAAACTCTTCTGTCGATACCACAAAAGCGCTAAAGCACAAACTGTGTGTGGAAATTATAGGAAAATCACAAAAAGTTAGATTTGGAAAATCAGAAGGTTGCGTCTTCGATTCACGTCGGGTTAACCAAATGATGCACACTAAAAAGGACACAAGAAACACACAAGTTCAAATGTTAATATGTTAGTGATAATAAAAAATGAAATACAAATGAACCTATGATCCTTAGCATGCATATCAAGAGAGATATAAAATAGATAATAAGAAGCATACAAAAATGGAAAAGGGAAAGAAAACTCCCCAAGATGCTCCTCACAATGTTCATAGTTTCTCCTCCCTTGTTCCTATCCTCTCTAAGTTCCACATGAGTGTAGCCCTCAGCTTTTTGCACTATTCAAGGATGTCTTACAAAGATTCAAGATGATTATGAAAATAAGACTAAATGCCTATGCAAGTGTAAATAAGCTAGTATGAGAAAGCACCTAATTAGTCTATGTTAATTTTAGCAAAATAACAAAGCAAATGCTCCTAAATACTCTCTTAAAATAGATATAAGTTTGATGCATAAATACTTCTAGATCTTTTTGAAGAAGGAATGGGCTCTATTTATAGGAAAAATGGAGAAATGGATGGTTGAGATTGAGTAATCTCGACAAGGGCCAAGATTGATGGGTTTGTGATCCATGTTATGGCTTTCAGCCCATTCCCATAATGACAAGTGTCAACATGAGATGGCTTGAGAGGAGAAGGAAGAAGCATTAAATGCTTTAGATGACATGAAGGTTACCTTGGGAGGTAAGGTTAGGCTTGAGTTAGTGAATAAAGTTTTTATCCAATGAATAATGCCTTTATCCAATGGATAAACTCTTGTGCAAGAGTTAATGAGAACAACAATGGTCAAAGCAATAAATGCTTGAAGAGACCCATGATTTAAATGAGGGTTGAGTTAGAGGGAAAGTCTCTAACCATGTGGGTGAGTTGAGTTTAACCATTAATGGTTATGTAAGAGCCATAAATGGTTTGGAAGACTTTGGGGGTTAACTTGTTGGAAAATAAAAGCCTTTAATGCTTTTCAAAGACTTTGGAGGCTTTGAGAAGTGACTTCTCTTTACTTAAGAATGTGACAATAGTTAGGGGGGGATTAGGCTAATTTGGAATGGATTAGGAGAATCTAGAATGGGTTTAGGATGCAAGTGGGTTTGGTGGGTGAGAGAAAATAGGATTTTAATTAAAATAAAATTCATTTATTTCCACTAAAATTGTGTAGCTTGAATTTGTAGGAGAATGCAAGTGGGGGGGGGAGTTTAGAGATTTAAATAAATATTTATTTATTTATTTATTTAAATGAGGAAAGGGGTTAAATTAAACAAATATGCTTTATTCATTTAATTAATTGTTAGAGTGTGGTTTAATGATCTAATTTAAATAAATTGAATAATTTATTTAGTTAATAGAAGAAGAGGTTTAAGGAAGAATTAATTAAATATAAATTTAATTAACTATTGACCGATGGTTAAATAATCAAATAAATACTAAATATTCATTTAATTAAGTGGACAAATTTATGTGTCTACAGTTATTTTTACTCTTCGTATATTAATGGTATTTCATGTGCTTGAGATTGTAGATATTTATCACTAAACCTTTTCTTAGCTTATAATAGTAGTATATCTTTAGAAAGGGCTCTTGCATCTAGCTCTCACTATCTAAATCACTAATTGTCATGTTCCTTAAAATATTTCAAGTAAAGTCAAACTTTAGGATAGTCTACATGTTTATAGAGAAGCTTCTCCTCAATATTATCCTTCGATTATTGATAAAAATTCAATGTTGTATTATCCCTTGGTGAATAAAAAGGTGTAATTCATATTCTCCCTCATGCTATTCAATTTTTGTAAAATATTAATGGACATCAATTAGTGGGTATCCCTCCTAGAAATGGTTCTTTTTACTTGGATAAATCAAAGCATTTGGGATAATTTTAATTCAAAAAATTTGTATAGGGTTTTTGGTCATTTATTCTTGGTTTTCTTAGCACCTTTAGTTTGCTTCTTTCATTTTAGACAATGTAGGTTCTAATCATTGGACCATAGTTTTACTCTAGGAAGGATATTTTAAGCCTCAAAATGCCCCTTTTAGAATCTATATAACGTGGTTAAAAGAATATGCCTTCAATGAAAATATTAGACTTTGGTGGTAGATGGCGAACCTCTTCTTGTTACATCTCTATATAGTTTGTTCTTTTGCAAAGAAAAAGAAATATTTTTCAAATTTGAAAAGTTTCAAGGTTGTAATTAAATAAGGATGTCTTAAATTTGAATTATAAACTCTAGAATGAATTGGAAAAGATTAATCTCAAAGAGGAAATCACATGGCAACAAAACTCTCATTCTAAATGGTTGCATGCAAGGGATAACAATTCTTTTTTTCTTATTACTATGATGTGACACAAAATCAAATTAATTATTTTAAGGATATTTAATGAGAGGATGGGTCTAGGATTAAAATCATTGAGATCATTGAATTATAATTTGTCTCACTTTCATGAGTTGTTCAAAGTTATCACTTATGTATTAGTAAAAGACATAATTCAACTATATTCCTAGACTCATCTCCCCTCATAATAACTCCTTCATCATTGGCTCTACTCCCATAGATGAAATTGGGAATTATTAATAATGAAAAAAGATAAAAATAAAAGTCCAAATGATTTCCCTATTGAGTTCTATCAAAATTTTTGGCATATTGTCAAAGATGACATTTTGAAAGATTTTTAGGAAATCTTCTACTCAAATAAAATGTTAATATTCATTAATAACTCTATCTAGCTTTGATTAATGGCCTTCTAACTTGGAATTATTTCATATCTCTCCCACACTACATTGCTCTCCATGTGAAAAATGAGGAACAAGTTAAAAATTATTGGATAAAAAATGGTCTCCTTGACATGAGTGGAAGAACTCTAGAGAATTAGAAATAATGGAATTAAGATGTATACTTCCCCATTTTATTTCTACATCCTTACTTCAGATTTTAGGCTTGTTATCTCCTATGGATTTGATAATCATCTATATATTTGAGTTTTGAGTTGCTACCTAATTCAAATAGAGTCAACAATCTATGAGAATATCATAGCTAAAAAGGAGGTTTTGGACATTCTATAGAAATATAACCTCTTTATATTTGGAGGCCATGAATTTCCTTAACACCATCATCTCCACATAGTTTACTAGCTCCTCACTAATGCACGTCTTTGTAAGCTTTATTAAATTGTCAAGTCCTTCCACCTTTTGAAATCCTCTGCACAACTATACTATGAGTTCGATTAGTTTTCTTTGCAGTGTTATGTTTTGCAGCGTATCACACAATTCAATATTAATCTTCTTGAAGTAGCTCAGATTGGAAAATAACTACTTATGGAACAACTCTTCAAGCTCCTGAAAACACCAAATCGATATCCATTCCACATCAAAGCTACCTTAGACTCAGAGAGTCAATATAATTTCAAGACATAACTCAAGCTCGAGCTGCCCACACCCAAAAATAATCAGTTCTACCAAATTTGTGAGATGGATTTCTTTTTTTTGATGAATAAGCCTTCTCTCTTAGACAATAATATTAAAGTACATATTCACAAAAAAATCCTAGGGGATACAAGATCACCCCGCGAGAGTCAAACGGCAAGAAGCCAGAGCCAAAAAATAAATATATTCATCAAAAAAATTCCTCAAGCAGCCAAAGAAGTGGCAGTCAAGGGGGGAGGATCTTGATCATCTTTCTTGCCCCATATATTAGCGGGGCCAGGAGTCGGGTCTGGCACGGCCCATCCATCTTCTGGGTCTTTTTCTTCTTCTCCTTCCTCTCGCCTAAGAGGTGAAATAGCCAAAGCCAGGCGAGGAAGTTTAGAGGTGGTGGCAACAGAAGCCAAAGTAAGAGGAGCAATAGAAGGCCACCCTGAGGTAGAGCCATGACGCAGAGGAGAAGTTGAGTGGTGTCTCCACGCGTTGTCTCCTCCAGCAGAGGAGCGGTGAGGAACCTGGGACCGCGGGATCTAACAGCATTGGGCAGATGAGCTTCGAACACGGCGGCAGCCATGGGGTGGAGGGCGATCGGCAAAAACAAAATCTGGTGGCACTCTCGCAACCGCATAAGGGGAATTGCCCCAATGTTGAAAGATATCCTATAAGTGGCCCACCTCAAGAGCCACTTTATCGGCTTGTACCTGAATCTGCATTAATATATTATTACAAATGTAAGCTTTAACATAAACCGAGACATTAGTATCTAAAGAGTTGAGTAAAAATAACAACATTTCTATCTTTCCAAAGAGTAAATAGGATCTCCATTTTGAAAGCATGCCATATCTGGGAAAACTTGAAGGGGATTCTAGGTGAATCTCCTAGAAGAGCCATATGCCAAGAAAAGGGGTCAAGCCAAAAAGGCCAAAAGAAATCATGGATCTAGCTCCAATACTATTGAGCTCTTCTATAGAACCAAAAAATGTGCATAAAATTTTGTGGATGACCACAAAAAGGGCACCGGGGATCAAGAACCCCCAAATGCTTAAGTCTGGAACCCAATGGAAACCCTTCAAAAAGAAAACACCAAGCAAAGTGTGCAATCTTGGGTTCAGTGGTGGTAGACTAAACAATAAGAAACCTAAGTCTCTAGGATTTATGAGAAGACTGCAAATGCCACCGCTGATTAAGAATATGGACCATAGGAAAATGGGGCACCAACCAGAGATAAATCAATTTTGGGTTTGTAGTTGGTGAAAGAAGTCTAAGGATACCACTTCCAATCCTTCCACCAAGGTCTAACAGACTCAATGCCAAGCTTATGTAATAGATGTGTGGGTAAGGCCAAAAGTAGAAGGTCATAAGTTTGTCAATCGGGTTGAGACAGATGAAATTGGACCTGGAGGTCATCCCATGACCGAAGACTCATAGAAACTCTGGAAAATAGGTCCTAAGGTGTTTGAATGTTGTGTTTGTGAAAACTTAGATCACTAACACCCTGGATTTTGGCCAATGATAGCCCTTGGACCTGTAAAAGAGGTGACCATGAGAGGTTGTGTTGATTCATGGAGGTCTCATTACGAAAACCATCACCTGCCCACCAAAGCCAAGGCTTAATAGATTACCAAGCATGCCAGATGCTTTTAACAACAAAAGTACCCTGGATCTAAATTGGGTATTTCATAATAAGAAGGGTTTGAAAACCAATCCCCTTCCAAGCCAGCCTATTGATAGGAAACCTCAAAGAAATTCAATGCCGAAGAAGGATTTTCCAAGCCTCATCGCCAGATAAGGCTCTGATGATCCATTTAGCACATAAAGAAATCCCTTGTTTCTGGATAGAAATAAGGTCGAGCCCTCTAGACTCCTTGGGAAGGCAACAATACTCGCAAGCGACTCTATGAAAACCTTGATGGTCGGAACCAGAGGCCCAAAGAAAAGCTCGCAAAAGTCTTTCCAACTTCATGTAAGAGGCCTTGGAAGGAGCCCAACATGAAGAGTAATAGACATGAGCGGTAGCCAAAACCTTCAAACAAATTTGAAATTTGTTTGCCAAAGAGAGAGGCTTGGTTATCCAATAGGCTAATTTTTTCTCAATCTTGGCTAAAACAACATTCCAAAGATCCACAGGCAAAGCTTGAAAGTCAAAAGGAATGCCCAAAAAGTGAAAATTTTTGCCATGATGAAGCCATTTCCAACCATATTGAATAATCCAAGGCGGGGCGGGAAGAAAATACTACCTATAACATTGTGTCTTGTGCCATTGAACGGTCGAGCTAGAAGCCAAGAAAAAAGTATCCAGATATTGAAGAGAAGCCTAAACATTATCTTCTTCCTTAATGAGACTGAGAAAAGAGTCATCCACAAAATGGCCATTGACAAGTTGAGAAGGTGACTCAAGCAGGGGGATTCCACAGACACGTCCAGTAGAAATGGAGTTAGCAAGTAAGTACCCAAAACCCTATACCGCAAGAACATATAAAGTAGGAGCCAGAGGACAGCACTGGTGAATGGATTTGAAAAGACCAAAAGCCTCAGATTGATGCCCATTGATGGTGATGCAAGCCGAGGCATCTCCGAATAACATTTAGACAAACTGAACGAATTCGGGGCCGAAGCAAAGAGCTTTGAGCATAGACAAAATAAATGGCCACTCAATGCAATCATACGCTTTAGCGAAGTCAATCTTAAGGAAGATTTCCTGTTGTTTGGAGCATCGGGCCCATTCCATCCCTTCCCAAACAACAATAATATTATCTAGAATAAACCTAGACTTGATAAATCCAGTCTTCTCTGGACGAACAATCAAAGGCAAGAGATGATGAATATTGAGAGCCAAGGCTTTGGCAATGATCTTATACAAGACATTGAGCAAGGTAATAAGCCTCCAATTGTATATATCCTCTGGATCCCCAGCCTTAGGGATAAATTTGATGCTAGCCCGGTTAAGAATCTTTCCCAGTGACTGAGAATGAAAAGCTTCAAGGTAGACCTTATGTAGGTCAGGACCAACACAAGGCCAAAGGGCTTTGTAGAACTTTCAAGGGAAACCATCACACCCAAGGGCTTTATCATTCGCCATAGAAAAAATGGCTTCCTTGAGATCATCAATGATCAATAAGAGATCACAAAAGGTCTATTGAGACTCAGAAAGCCTTTTGGGAAGAACAACAAAGCAATCTTGCAAATCTTGGGCTCTGGCCGGAGAGTTTCCATGCAATGTGAACACCTTCTCATAATGACAGACAAAAGCTTGCAAAATATCAGGAAGATCAATGAGAACAACATGCCCCTCTTTGATTTTATCAATCCCTACAGAGGTATGTCAAGAGCGCAAAGCCAGGAAAAATTCTTTGAAGGCCCTATCATCCACCTTGAGCCAATGTAACCTAGATTTGATTTGAGCTCTTCTAGCAGAGTAATTATCTGCAACTTGTTTTTGATGACGGAGTTAGGCTAACCGAAGTTGCAGGTTAAAATCAAAAGGATTCAAGGCCAGAGCTTCTATGGTAGCACAAAGATCTTTGGTGGTCACTTCATACAAGCACTTGCGGTACATAGCAAGTTGTCTACCATAAATGTGCATAAACCTCACAAACCAGTTAATATCATCATTCCACCATGCAATCCAACCAATGTGATGATGAGGCTTTGGTTCCAAATTCCAAACCCTTTGAATGTGGGTCATTGTGGCCTGATGATGCAAGGGAGATGTATTGAGGTAGATCTATGTCTTGAAAGGACGCGACCTAGCTGGCTGTCATTCAATGCTAAAATTTATGGGGAAGTGATTGGATAGCATCACATCAACAAGAGGAGTGATGGACATATCTTGATCTTCAGAAAAAGAAAAAAATGATTGCGCAGTTATCATAGCACGATCAAGCCTTTTAAAGATTTTATCCAAGCCAGCTCTGAAATTAGACCAAGTGTGCCAGACCCCACCTAGGTGGCGGCAGTTGGTATTGGGGTAAAAAAGACCCAACTTATTACGCATATAGTACTAGGCTTCCCTCTCGCCAGTTGTCCATCAAAAAGGCAAAATGTCATCCTTATTGGTCACCACCTCAACCATATTGAAGTCACCACACATAACCCAAGTTGCAGGTGGAAGAGTATCAACAATCCACCACCATAAGTGTGATCTATCAACCGAATTATTGGGATCATAAACATTAACAATCCCAATGGAATGATTATCAATTGACAACAAAACCCATACAGTGTGCTACATAAGATCAAAACCGTGAGAAATAACTACAAAAAGCCAACAAGATGAAAGGAGAGTAGCAACTCCACCTCGACCAGCCTCATGTTGGGAAGAAAAAACTAGGCTATCCAGCCAAATAACATGGCATGCAGTAAGAAGCATGAAACCAATAGTTTTAACTTCCTAGAGGCAGAGAACATCCTGACCTAAAACACATTGACGAATATCTCTAACAAAATACTTTCTAGTGAGGTCAATGAGACCTTGAACATTCTATGAAATGTAATTCATGAAAAATATTGCATGTCATCCTCGTTCCCAAGAGAGGAGAAGCTATTACACAAAAAATATAAACTTAGACCGGGAAGAGAGTCCCCACTAGAAATAACTCTTCTTTTCTCTGAACCACCATTTCCTATCTCAGCACACCTAGAAGGGCTGCGAGAGTGGCACAGAGAATGTGGAGCAAAAAATCACAGACACAGCTTGAGGAGTGCGAACCCAAGGGGGTCGAGCGGCACCCTCAGAAGAATCCTTCCCCTATTAGTGAGGGTTTGAAACTGAAGCAGATGGTGTAGAGACCACCTGGGCAGACAGTGCCTGCGTAGGAAACTCTGACGTCGGCTAAGAACTTGATACAATGGGTGGTTTTTGGGCAGAAGCCACAAAGTTCTTTCCTTTACAAACCACAATGGTCCATTCATCCTTCTTAGCTCCCTCCATAGATCGAGATTCGGTCTCCTTAATAGGGGTTTTTATTTTCGGTATAGCCAAGGGACAATCCTTGATTTTGTGCTCCGCCGACTAGCACCGATAGCAAGTGTTGGGAAGGTTCAAATAAATCACCTTTTGGGTGAAGGTATTGCCACCCAGTTCAATACCAACAGTTTCTTTCAGGTCGTGGGAAAGGTCGACCTCAACGTAGACCCTCTTTTGAGGGCGAGCATTTAAAAACCGGTCTGGTTCAAGACAAATAACTTTGCCAATAGACTGAGCAATAGTTTGCATGAAGGGCCAACAAGGCAAAGGAAGACCAAGGAACTCAACCCAGACCGGGAATCGCAACTTTTTATCATCTAAGACAGAAAAGTCTCAAGACCAACGCTGGAAAACCAGAAGGGAAGATCGAGCGATCCATGGCCCATGAGAGAGGATAGCCTCAACATGGGAAGGGTTCGAGAAGCAAAACAAAAAGAACCCCTTGGTGAGGCTTTGGACGCCATCAAGCTGAACTCCATGAGGAGACCGAGCTTTGGCGACCCAATCACAAAGCATGCTTTTTAGGAGGGATCCTACCCACAAAATAACCTATCAAAGTGCATTTTTGAAGACACTCACAAGAATTATCAAAATCTTGAATAGGAAGCACAACCTCGGGCGAGGACATAGCTCATTAAACAGTTTCGGAACAAATTTGTGAGGGCGTTTGTTCTGAGGTGCCATGAGGGTCCATTGCAACAACTTCAGCACCAACATCAATTGCTAGGCTAAAGTTGGTTGAAGCCATAATAAACTCTAGAATCCTGTAGTAAATGCAGTCTAAAAAAAAGTAATACACCAAATGGATTTCTTTTGATTTGCCTATAAAAATTGATTTATAAAAAATTTAGCCTTTTTTTTTCATGTGGTTTAGAAAGCACAACAAAAGATCATTAATAATATAGTAGCATTAATTCTCTCTTTCAATCTAAAATATTATACTCCAATCTCATGTCTAGTAAAAAGTTGTTTGTAAAGAGACCTTCCTATCCTAAAAACATTTGCTGCTACAACTTTAAACTAACGGTCAAATAAATAAAAATGGTGGATGAGTCCAACATGAAGAAGATATTGGCTCCATAGATTTGGTTTTATTCACTCATTATAAGAATACAAAGAAGGAATCAGATTTTGGAGATGGTATTTTGTAATTATCCTTTGTTCTTTTGTTCTATTCTCCTTTCTTAAATGTAAAGTAAGATTACTTGGCATTTTTAAAGAGTTTTTTTTAAGAAATTTAAAAAAGTAGGGGTTTTATCTAAGTTATTGAGATCAAATTTAGAAGTAAAATTATAATAAAGAATATTGTGAAACATAATGCTAATGAGAGCTAACATTTAAAATTTTAGTAGATTTAAATTTAATCAAGAATAGTATTATTTCATTTGGTGGTTAGTTGATTTATCCAATCAATTATTTTCATACTATTGTGTTTTATCATTATCTTTTTATAACATTTTTTCTATTAATCTTATATCTTATAACTATTGATTTACAAGAATTATTATACTAGGCACAAGATGGTAGTGGGTTTGGAGTGTACAAATGTGTTGATGAAGATGCAATAGATAAGTAAAACTTAGATGATGGTTTTTTTGCTTACAACGATGATGAAGACAAGACCCTCATGGCAATCTAGTTGGAGGTGCACAAGTTAAATACATGATCATGGATTCACATGATGCATAATTCCTACCTGTCAATGCATGGTCTCAAAAATTTTGACAATTGTTTTACAATGGTCACATTCACACATTCATGTTTGGAGGCTATTTATTATCTAATATTTGGGGAATATGAAATTATAATTTAATAGTTTTTTAAGCTAACACAATTTGAATAGGCATCTTTGACACATAACTAAGATTTATAAATATGATTAAAATTTCAAAATATAATAAAATATCAAAAGGTCTAGAAATATGAGTTTCATTTATAAAATTGGATACCATTTACAAATGTGTCATGATTCTAAAATCTTACTAAACATTATCTTCATACTAGATTCACAATTTTACATATAAAAATTGCTATCATACGCCTACTTCCTTGTCAACTTCCAACCAATAAAAGATCTAATCATAAAGACTTCATATATTAACCAAATAAAAAATTGTATATATTCTTTAAATTTGACAATAAATTAGACAAATTAAAATCTAAAATATACTATTTAGATCCAATAATAAATTAAGCAAACCACTCTATCTCAATACAAAACAAACAAACAAATAAATTGTATTTAACATTTTCTACATAAAACATTGACTTTGTGGCTAGATCGCTTGTGGTGATTTAATCTAACAAAATTCTAACCCGCTCTCAACTTGCCATTACCCTTCACATAAGAGGAAAATCTCTCCACAAATCTTCTTTAGATCTTGGACACGTTGATGGACATTGTATTTGAAATGATTTTAAAATTCTCACTATGCCATAAATTTGATATCAAATGTTTGGACATATTCTATGATCTATTATGAGGATGATATATTTTTTTAATTTTTAACTCATTCTTATACTATATTTTGAAATTTTAATTTAATAATATTAATAAATAAATAAAAATTTAATATTAAAATTATAAAGATAAAAAAATTATATAAATTACTATCGACTTAACCATTGCATCTCATTAGATATGCAAGCACTAATTATACATCTCTTCTAACTTAGAGGTGTTAGCTGCTACCATCAGTCTCTTTCTGGATTGTGTTCATATCCCGTATAAGGCATGAAAATATTAACAAAAAAGTTAAGCACCAAACGATCAAATAAATACTCCTAGTCCTCAACCTATATGTACCAACTGAATATAGAATGCTAAGGGCAAGACTACTGCTTTTACTGATCCCCCTACGATGGATTTCCATTTCAACTGCAAAAATCCAGGCGAGACTATCGATTTTTACATAAATATGACCAAGTTGCCATTTCATGTCCAAAAATCGAGCTGTAACAGTTATTTAAATTTCATAGGTGATGAGATTCTTCTTATAAAGTAATTCATCTCCCACTATTATATATCCCCTCACCTCCTCCTACTGTTACATATCCCCAACACCCAAGCTCGAACTCTACTGGATAATAAAGCTGAGGAAGCTTCCTATCATTGAGAAAAAAACAATGGATTCGAGAGCAGTAGGGAATAGTGATAGAATCACGAGTGAAGTGGAGGAAAATGCAGTGAATCCGAGAAAAAGAGTGGTGGTACTGGTGGATGAATCTCCTGAAGCAAAGCTGGCAGTGTTGTGGGCTCTCTCCCATGTTGTCAACGATTTCGACACTCTAATACTGCTCTACGTTATCAGCAGCCAGAAAAGCGTGCTATCCACACATCTCAAAAGTATATATTATGGTATGCAAGATTGCTCTCCATACACACTGCATTTGGGACTTGTTTTATGCCTGATTCAAGCTCATTAGTTGCAGTTTTGAGGATATTAATTACCTTCCTTGCGTTTGTGTGAACTCAACATGCAGAAAAGCTTGGCTCTCGAAATGGGCATGGAAGAAGCCTGGAGGCCAAGGGATTTGATTTGGCGTACTCCTTGGAGGAACTATCTAGGACGTATCGGCCACAGGTATTTTAAGTCATTTTGTTACATTTTGATTTAAACAACACATTCTAAATTTTCATTTATGTTAATAGATGAATAGTCTGAATTAGTTCAAGTTTTTACTGCTTCTGGATCAGATTGTACGTGTTTTTTTGCATCGACGTTTTGGATCACACTTTGTGATCTATCATCAGAATGATTTTTCTATTCTATGAGCTTTCTATGATTCTGATGATAGATCACAGAACATGATCAGAAACGTTGATGCAAACAAACACACAATCTAATCTAAAAACAGTAAGAACTTGAACTATTATGAATTGTAGAAAAACATACTAATATCTTTGAATTAAGATATACCAAACTAGACCTGTACCATTAGTAAACCTACATTTCTCTGTAAACATATGAATGATTGATGGCACAGGTACAAACTGAAGTTGTTGTGGAGGAAGGAGATAAAGGGCCTACGATTGTAGATCAGGTCAAGAAGTTGAAAGCCTCGGTGCTTGTTTTAGGGCAGAAAAAGCCTTCTTTGTTTCAGAGGTATGAAGAAGTTGTTTATCTCCAATGGGTATTGTATATAAATGGAGTATAATGTTAATTCATTGGCAGGTTGTTCCATGCAAAGAAAGATAGATTGGTAGATTACTGCATTGCAAATACAAAGTGCTCGACCTTCGGAGTAAGGAAGCGGAGCAGCAAGTTTGGTGGGTACATTATCAATAGCCGCAAGCACAAAAATTTCAGGCTTTTGGCATAGAATTTTATGCTCTCAAGCTTTTGATCAACAAAAGAAATGATATGTATAGAAATATGTTTCGTAGAGATTATATATCAAAGAACAGAAGGTTTAGGTATCATGAGTTGTTTTAATCAGAGATTGAGACCAGCCTAGGATTTGATGGTCACCCTTATTTAGCATATCATAGTTTCATGAGGATTCGGTCATTTAACATTCTTTTGATTGGTGTTTTCTGAAAAGTATCTATAAAGAATTTTAAAAGTAAGTAGTTTATCTAAGTGTAATTGTACTATTTTTTTCAGATTTTATTGAGAGAATATAATGAAATGTATATATTTGTGCAAGGCATTGAGTTTAATTAGTTAAAGCATTGTATTTTCATTGTAGAGAAATGTATATATTTGTTCAAGGCATTGAGTTTCATTGGTTAAAGCATTGTATTCTTATTTTGGAAACCTAAGTTCAAATCTCAAAAGGATATCTAATATGGAATTCGAATTTTTGACTTTTGGTCTTCTATAGTTGGCTTGGCTTCTAGTGTGGAGGTGGTTTCTTAATAAGCGAATTTCTAGTTGTCACTCTTGGTCTTCCATAGGTGGTTTCTAGTGTGCTTGCTCTAAAAAAGTTGATATTAGTCTAATTGTTGTGCTCACAAGAACTTGTATTTCTTTCATGTTGATGCTGGAATAAATAAAATATTGAAAATGATAAATATTTTAAAATAGATGTCATTAATTAAATAAAAATTTAAAATTCAAATTTAAGTTAAAAATTACTATAATATGATATTTTTTAAATTATAATTGTAAATTTGAAATGTTTTAAGATAATATTTGATTTTGTAACTAAATAAAAAAGTCAAATAAAATCTTAGAAATTCTTATTATAATTAAAATTTGTAAAAACAATAAAATTAAAATTAAAAATAATCTTGTAGTCTAAAAGTTAAAATCATTCTAAAACAATTTGGATTTTAAAAAATTTTGCACAGACTATTTACTGTAGAACATGTTGTACAAAAATGTAAAAATTACTAAGAAGGTTGTTTAATATATTTTGGCATTATATAAAAATATATCAAATCAAATTATGTGATAACATTTCAAATTATAAAATATCATTTCAAGTTTTATTTATAGTGCATAGACTATCAAAACTATGCTTTCTTGAGAATATATAGTATAATAATGTAAAATTAAATAATAAGTAGATTATTTAATAAATTTTAAATGGCCCCAATGGGAAACAAGTAATTATAGGAGAGGAAAATTAAAGAAGATGGATACAAAGGATGAACTAAATGAGTAATTGGGGGGAACACATACAACATACCCAAGAATCAATAGAGGAATACAAATAGCTAGTGGAATAGGTATATCAAGAACCAATACCTCATCAACAATAAGAGGAATTGAGGCCTCCAAATTAGTATCCAATTCAATATTCAACATCATAAAAAGATTGTGAATAGTATTCTTCCACAAGAGGAAAAACATAAAACCTTCAATAAGGACAAGATGGATCCAAGTAATCAATAGCAAAGCATTGTCGACACCAAAAAGGATGCCTATGTAAGATACAATAGGTAAAATGGAAATTTAGGAGGTATGGTGCTCCATATGGCATGTGACCTCCATTATAGAGGTTGTGGCCCATATGTGTTGCATGTCCTCCATAATGAAAGGTTACCCCTTATGGGTCTTGATATATTTAAAAATAAATATAAACATATATATTATCTTTTCTAAAAATAAATAAAATAATAAACTACAATGAAATACATTTATTTGAACTTTGCATAGTAGATACTATCTGTAGCAGTAGATGATAAATGGTATTGTTTTAATGCTATAAACATTTTTTTTTATGGACTTTCAAAATTATAAAATTGTGTCGTATTGGGAACAAATATACAAAAGGGGATAATGAAATTTTCAAAGACACAAATTTTTCACGTGGTCAAATAACGACAACAATCTAATTTTATTCATAGCAAAATTCATTATAAACCTATTGACCTGCAACACAAAAGATGGACCAAAATAGACCATAACAAAAAAATGAATGTATTCGTATATGTATGTAGTTTTCATACACTAATCTCTCACCAATCTCCTTGCAAAGCTCTTGCCTGATACATTTGACATTCTTCTTCTTTAAACCAAATCTTTCACATGTACAAGTAAGGATGCAAAACTGATGCAGAGTTTCTAAGAGTCTCTACAACACACAAAGGTTATGGTTTCAAACCCCAAACTCTAGGCTACACAATAGGTTACTTAATCAAAGATTTCCATTATTTGACAATGTCTCATAAAATGACAATTTGAGACAACACAACAAAAGACACTTGTAAGACTAGGGGAAAGAATTTCACCATGTCCACAAACCCAAATGAACTCAAATTTATCTTTGAAAAAAACCCTTTTAGATCATTCCACACCACTAGCTTTCTAGGGTGACCAAAAAACGGATGTTAATGTTTTGGACTAGCTTGACCAGATTCTAGTTTTTTGATCATAACTTTTGACTCACTAACCATAGGAACAAAAAAAAAACCACTTATAGATACCCTTTTAGAATTTATTCAACATATCTCAAAATTACCATAGAGTGTTTTGGACCAGCTTGACCGGATGTTAATGTACAGCCTATATGCTTTTTAGTGCAGAAAACTCAGTATTTTGGGCATAAATTTTCGCAAAATTTTAATAACCCAGAAATAAAAAACATATTTGGATACCCATTCAGGTGTTACACAACATATGTTAAAATAAGGCTATGATGTTTTGGAGAAAAGTGTTCAAAAATTGACTGTTACAGTCTGTCAAGAGCCCTATTAGGCCTCCAAATGCACTAGAGACACCCCTTAGACACTCCACCAACTTTCCCAATCAGCTTGGAATGAAATAAAATAGGAAAAATTAAATTATTTAATATGTTATAAGGTCTCTTTTATTGTTTTGGTACCAAAACACATAACTCTTCTTCAAACTTCCTTCAACTTGCTTAACACATGAGGATGTTAAGCCCTCAAGTGCCCAAAACTACAATTAGGTTCCTCCCCTTCAAAAACTGTTTAAAAAACATCTGTAAAACTACCATATCCACCATTCCACCAATTATTGAGGCAAGCCATTGATGGAATGGAGATTTCTACATATTTTTTTGACAAACTCCCAAAACCTAGGTTTTTAGACCAGTTTTGGTAAATCCGTTTGTAGAAGGAACAAAACTCAATAAAATTGAACCAAAACTGTTCCAAATGAAATGTAACACATATATATTTCCAAAAAGTCTACTCTTACGTGTTAATTCATCCAAATAATAAAGTTATGAAGAAAAGTGTAGCGTTTTTACATAAAATTGCAGAGAAAATGATCATCAAATTACCTTCAAATTGAGTTCTCCATAGAAAATCACCATCCAACCTCCTTTTGGTCATGGGAAGGGCCTATTTGAATTCCTCCAAGTAATCTCAAATGACATAACCACCTTTTGAACCAACATGACTAACAAACACCTAATTACCTTCTCAAACACAAAAAGTTGCTTTTCACAATTTTTGACAATATGAGCAATTTTTGCCTAGAACTTGATCCTAGACCAAATCATAACTCAAAATCATTTACATAAGTCCAAATAGATCCAAAAAAACCTTACATACCATTAAACATCAATTTTGACCCATTGAGACCTACTTCTCATAAAATGACAATTTTTTAGCAATACTAACAGTATGACCCCACTAGGACTTAATTTGACATCCAATGGTCTCAATGATCTTATTACATCACACCTGATCTTAAAAGACCTTATTTACAATCTTTATCCTTCAAAACAAAAAAACATCATAATTTGCCTCATAGAAACCTGATGGTGCCTTGGGTGCTCCTACACCAAAAACTCTTTTATTTCCATGCTTAAGGAAAACTAAGGTTATTGTAGGTTTCCCTAGATCCAAAGGATTTCATTTATCTCCATATAATGGTGGAGATTTGATGCAAAATTCATTTAGGGATGATTAATTTTATTTCTTTTTAGTTAGTTTAATCAATGGGTCAAATCCTTGGTGGTGACTAGGGACCTTCAATTATGTTTCTCTGAAAATAAATTTATTTTACTTTTTTTATTTAATGTAATACTATTCTATATGTACATTTTATTAATTCCTTTTAATTAAATAAATAATAATAAATAATTTTTAAATATGACTTAGGGTTATTAAATTTTGTAACTTTTTTTATGACAAATCTTTTAGAGATCTTGTTCATAAATGTAAATCATGTTTTCTCCAAGGTTTTGCGATTTTATCCAAATTTGATCTCCAAACGTTAACCCCATGACAGCAAGAGTAAGGGTGAGGGATATATTGTAGCTATTTTTTATGAGAAATCTTTTAATAGAGATCTTGTTCATAAATGTATATCATGGGTTTTCCATGGTTATGGATTTTTACAACAAGAGTAAATTTGTTCCTTTCTAGATTCAGTTTCCCTCTTTCCCCTTGGAATATAGGGAAATTGCTTTGATTGAAACCCTAAAAAACTAGATGGGTATTTTCCTAAAACAGGATCTATCCTTCTTTGAAAATGTGGAGTGTCCAGTAAGCTTTTTTGCTCTCCTTGAAGTTTCAAAACCATTACATATAGTAATATTTATCCAATCAAAGCATGCTATTTGGGAGCAACAAATTCTTTTTGAGAATCGCAAAAAAAAAATGTCCAACTTGTCATTGTCAAGACCATATCAATGCATACTATTTTAATCAAAAAGAAAGCAATTGCCCCTCTGAGTTTCAATCAAATTGTCTATATAAATGGGATTATGAATGTGTTTTGTTTAGCAATGGATTTTTATTGTGTCAAATCAAATAAATTTCTCAAACCCAAAAGGATAATTTCCTCACTCTCTCATATGCCCTATAGCAATATCACAACAAATCAACTTTATGTCTGACAAGGGAATAAATTTCATAAAAGAAAATTTATGCAGTAATCAGTTAATGCCCATAGTTACACTCATCATATTGACATATATTGTCATCCCCACCATAAGTAGTTTCAAAAGAAAAGGTGAAAAAAAATTAAAAAAATAGTAAGACTAAATAAATAAATAATATCATAATCCAACAATGACATTGATATTTCTTGAAGAATCAAGGAATAAAAAATAGCATTGGTGAGTACATTTAGCGAAGATATGGTGCAATAAACATTAGATATGCCTATCTAGCAACCTATTGAATCAATCATTTCACCAATGGATCTGCCAATACCAATTTCTCAAATATTCTTTTGGAATGTGATTCTTCTAAATCTAATTAAAGCATTAATTTGTTTAATATTTATAAATGTATACGTAAATAAATAGAAAAATTTAGTTATCAATAAAATAGTTAGTATCAATTTCTATTCATATAGTCCTTCCTGTTTGATTGAAATTGACACTATAACACTAATAACACAATTAATATCATTCTTAACAAATATCAATAAGAGATATAACAAGCAAGTAAAAAGTTATAATAATAATATTATTAATTATATTGGTGTGTCTCCATGGATGGTAATTTTTTCAATGATGTCATGAATGAATCATTAATAATAAAAATATTCTTTAAAAGAAACAAAAATAGAAAGATGAATCATAAAAATCACGTCAGAGATTAAAAAACAACAAAAAAATAGAAGGTTACCCTTTTTTAAAATAAATCAAATCCAAAATAAAATTTGAACTTCTAAATAGAAACTTTCTCTTATTATGTTTCTTTCGTTTTATTATAATAATATTATTATTAGTGCTAATATTAGTACTATTTCTAATTATGCTTGTGATGATAATAGATTAATGAGAATATTTTTATTTTCATATACTCTCGATCATGCCACTGCAGATTTGTATGGATTGATGGATTTTAGATATTTGTATCCAAAAGGACAACATTATTTTCTTGCTTATGCAGATGGACAAGGAGGCAAGCCTACCCGGTCCTATTTTGATGGGCAGAACAGGACTACCAGTACAGTCACAGGTCTGTGGCAGTTACACCAAAACTCTTTAATAAAAAGAATGGGTTCTTACAGCCCAGAATAAACTATAACAAAATTTATTTGTTATAAATCACTGTGTGAGGATAAAACTGAACTTGATTAGTATAATATCTATACCTTCACTTTAAGGAGATATTACTATGGTGAATCAATTTTTATAGATCTACCATAGGAGTAAGAGTAGATTTAAGAGTGAATGAAGAATGATATGATTATTTGTGGCCTTTGCAGGAAAAGTGATTGGAAGAAAAGAAGAGTTAGACACAATCCCAGACCTATTGCTGCAAGCAACCTCCCATAGTGGCCCTGGTGCCTTTGATAAGATCTCCTATGTCTCTCGATCTAAAAGCAAAGGTGGTGTTGCACCAACAGGTTGCAATAATACAGGAGAAATCATTCAAGTAAATTATGAAGCGTTTTATAGTTTTTATATAAGAGAAATGAGTAAACCTGTGAGCCTGCAACTCTTTCATTTTCAAATACAAATGTACCTATAAAGAGCTACTTTGGTCAAGGCATGCAAATATACTGCTTCAATGGATCTGCATAGAACTTTAAAAATGTTTCAGCTGAACTTTCATCAGTTCCTGGACAAGAGGTCATTGGAAGGCATTATTTTCTTGGTGAGCCAGATTATTATGGAGGGCAGCCCACATGGGAAACATTCATGCCCTACAGTAGAGTAACTGCAAAGCTCGAAAGTCGAGTAGTAGTTGATCCAAATTCTGTTCCATGGCTTTCCTTGCAGGCTACAAGTCATATGGGCAGCATGTAAGTTTCTTTGCAATTATTTTATCTATTTAACATTAAAATTATGTCAAAATGAATTTATGGCATGATGAGGTTTGCTTTTCCTAGTGATTTTAAATTTTTAACATTAATAAGGTAGTATTGGCCTAAATATGTTATTTTATTCTTACATTTTGTTGTAGATACATGTTGGCATCCATCTCTTATGTGCAAAGAGTTTCTACAACTGGAGGAAAGCCCCCTGAAAGCATTGATGGAGCCCAAATTGGAGATATCTACATGTCTCCATATACTGCAGTATATTGGTTTTATACACCCCAATGATCTATATGCAGAGTTATATGATTAGTTTTGTGTTTTAAGCATGCTAGGACATCTGTTTGGAAAATAAGATACAATGTTATGTGAATTTCACTTGCATTAACCAATATTTGATAACATTTATTGAGTTTCTTTGCAAGAGCTATGCTACATGTTCAAAGGATTTTATTCATAATTACTTAACTATCAATGCCTCTAATTATTCATCAAGTGATTTCTCCCATGATGACACATCTCTTTCTTTTGGTGTTTCTCTAATGCCCTCGAAATCTATTAAGTAATCTCCTACCCTCTCCTTGCAAACCAACCTACCTTCAATTTTGGATCCTCCTTATTGTTCTTCTCATGCCAATGGATTCTCTTACCCTATGGGGGGATCCCTACCTAATTCATGTTGTATTGTGTATCTGGACTTTCCCTCATGTGCTATGAGAGCTTTATGTGGGTATCTCCTCATCCTTCCCCTTGCAACAAGTATTCGATAGATAGTATTACTTAGGTCCTATTTTTCTTAGAAGGAAAGTTATTTCTTAATCCTCTTCCCAATCTCATACTTGACTTGGGTTTGTTTATGTGAATTGTTGTCTTGTTCAGTAGCTTGGTTGTAGTTGTTCCTCTTTCTCTTATTTGTAGTGCTTCTCAGCAATTTATGGTATGTTGGGGCCCATTTCATCCAACCTTTTTGAATCCTTTGTACAAGGTCAGAACCCTTGTTTCTTTCTTACATTAATCAGAAAAATATATATATAATTCAAAAATGATGCATGAGCATTTTTTATTCAAGGATCAAAACTAGAGACACATAGAACTCAACTTCTTAGAAAAGGGAATTTATTCGAAAGCAAAGAGATTAAAATAGTGGGAAGAATAATCAATGAAAAACTTTCAACAAATAATTATAGAGAAGTTAGGGGTGATAGTAGAAAAAATGATCTCAAATATAGGTCTTACAAGTTCTTGGATTGGTGTGGATTTGAAGCCCGTCAATCATATGGAAATCAAAGGAAGTGTCTTTCTTCCAATTTTGAGAAGGTCTTCAAAGTCAAAAAATATTTAATTTTAAATAGCCTTGGATTTGATAGGATAATCCTGTGTGTGTGAAAAGTGGTACAAATATGTATCTACAAGACACAACACTTCAATCAAGTCATTACATGCATGGTTAGACAGATATAATCAATGAATATGAAAACCATGGCAAATCAACCCATTGCCTTCTAAAAGATGTGAGTATATGATTGCTCTCAGATTATTAGCAATACCAGTGACTAGACAACATCAAGACGAAGGATTTTATCTATATTAACATGATGAATGCTAGATGGATTCAATATTAATCTAACATGATTTTTGCAATATTAAGATAGATGACTTAATCAATATGAATTAATTAATATGCAATATATCAATGAATCTAGAGCAAAAACAGTATAATAATAATATATTCTCTAGCCTCTTTTGAATGAGAGATAAGCCTAAATTTATAGAAAATTCAGAAAGAAACCAACGGCTAAGATCAAATGATGATGAGCAGTCAAGATTTTCCAAGAGGAAGCACAATCCTGGTGAATTGATGTGATTGGATGCTTTTATCAACTTTAAAGGAAATTGAACTAAAAATAAGATTAAATCAGAAAAAACTGATTTATTCTTTATTTCATTCAATTTTAAGATTTAATTGTTTTAATTGCTTTCTTTGAGATTATCTATCAATTTTTAATTTTTTTTTTCAAAATTATCTCCAATTGATTACTTTTCTCAGTCAATTCCTTTCTTGGTCAATTAATTCCTTTTTTGATTTATTTCCATTTTTGAAGATTTGTGCTCAATTGATTTATCTAATTTAATATGCTAAGATATTCAATTAAAATAAATAAGATAATTGTTTAAAATGATTTACTTGGGATGATCTATTAATTAAATAAATATTTAATTAATATTGAGTGATTAATTTTGCCATGTGACATTGATGATTAAAGAATTAATTGTGTGCTCAAGATTGATTTAATTGCCTTTGTTTAGGACCTTGGTGATGTTGTCAAGATTAGGGGCCCATGGTTTAGATGACCATTTTTAGGGTATTACATTTGCCCCTCTTTGAATTAATGTGTGAGCAGCACGTTGGTTCAAAGAATAGCTGATGTCTAGGAGATGCCAGCTCTGAACTTGATTGATCATGAACTAGATGAAAAGCAAGGTGTTAAGCTTGATTCGAAGCGACAAAGCTGAATGAAGTCTGATTAAAGCGATAACATTCTAGAACTTGATTGAACTTAGGAACAATAGAAAATGAAAGATACCGAACATGAACTTGATTGATCAAGAAGCGAATCTTACTGATCTAGAACTTGATTGATCTAGACACAATGAGTGATGATAAAAATCGATCTTGAACTTGATTGATCAAGATACAATGAAGATAAACTGTTTAGCTTGATCAAGAAATGAATACTGAACACCTGCTTAGATTTAGTGTGATTAAAGATACTCTTTAAACCCTTGATTGAGTTTAAATGAATAATCAGCTTGATGAAAAACAATGAAACTGATTAATGTTAAGAGATTGATTCAAATAAAAAACAAATATCAATTTGATTTGAAGCGATGAAACTGATATGCCCCTAGAAATTGATTTGATTCAGACGATCGAGAGATCTCAACTTGATATAAAGAAATGAAGTCGAGATGCCCCTAGCAATGAGGTCTTATTTGATTTTCTTTAGTTGAAAAAGATGTTTTGCTCAACTTTCAATGAAGATTTAAAAATTTTCTCGACATTTGAAGATGTGAGGTCATAAGGTCACAAGTATGCCCCCTCGGGAGTGAAATCGAAAGATAGTGAGGGTACATGATGATAGGCAATTTTGAGCAATGATAAGTTGTTTGAGCACAAATTGATTCAGAGGAATTTTAAAAAATTTAGCATTGATTGATAAGAAATTGAGCACAAAGTTGATTGTAGAAATTAAATTGAGATTCAGCGTTGATTGATGAGAAATTGAGTGCAAATTGAAGAAAGAATGAGCATTTGATGAAAAGAGTGCTAAGTGGTCCAAATTCTAAAATTGACTAGCAAAATGATCTTGATTTTCGATTTCGATCCCAAAAATGGACTCAGGACGATCACATTAGCTAAGGGTACAATTTTTATGTCCATCAGAGCAAGTTGAAAAATTAGGTTTTTGGCTATATATGGGACAAAAGTGTCATTTTCAATTCATTTTAACCCTCCAAGTTTGAAAATTCAAAAAACTTCTGTGAAGAAAATGGTGGTCCCTACTCATTAGTATCGATTCGAACGCTAGAGGAGACATAATCGACCCTAAAACTATGAGCCAGTAGTAAGTGATCAAGCTTAAGCCTGTTTGTGTTTCCAATTTTGATTTTTTTTATGCATTTGTCAAGTTTTTTGCGTGTTTTGGGTCGGGTGTCCTGATTTATTGTGTGAGACAGGATCCTGTCTCGTACAAGAAACTGGTAAAGTTTCTTTTGTCATTTGAGCCCATTAGTTTTGTCATTCTAGGGCTACCCATGTCTCGTACAAGAGGTCTATAAAAAGACTCTTTTATCGTGCGGGGTCTGATAAATTATTGTTTGAGCTTGTTTTCTCATACGATAGCTATTCCTGGCTCATACGAGATGCTGCTTTTCTATGTTTTGTCATACGATAGATAGTGAGCATTTTTAAAGGTGTAAACGTGAATTTTGGAGTTTTCTTTTGACTTAGTTGGATTTGCATGATGTTTTGCTTCTCTTGTAGGCTCATTTGGAATGTTTTTTTGATGCTTCGTTGTTGGGTTTTGCAGGTTCGATTACCACCTATGTTATTCAGATGTGTGTATCCTCCTACCATGGCCTTAGTGCAAGATTTATCTGAGGTTGAGCAGGCTCATGTTGATTTGTGTGGCTTGACTCATCTTTTGCGATTACCTGATATCCGTGTGAACCACAGGATGCTCACGACATTGGTAGAGCGATTTCATTCAGAGCATAATACATTTCATTTGCCAGTTGGGGAGTTGACTATCACTCCCAAGGATGTGTATAGGATCTGTCGTATCCCTTTTGCTGGGGATAATGTGGATTATGATACCGCATTGTTACATGGACTGCAGGCAGTCAAGCATGTCTTCGAGGATCCTGATATTTTGACTCGTTCCATGAGTTGGGATATCTTGATGAGTAGGTACAGTGAGGAGTATCCCCTGGCATGTGTTCTAGCAGGGTTCATCAGGTGCTTTTTGATGTCGGACAGGGGGCAGTAGGGTTTCTAGAGTGTATAGGGCCGGATGCTAGAGAGGTTGATAGAGACCCCTCAGAGACTTAGTTGGGGCTCTTGTTTATTGGCCCACATGTATCAGGAGATGCATGAGATCCTATATAGAGATGGGTGAAGCATGGCCATGGGGGTATACATTTTGCAGGTGTGGGCTTAGGAGCACCTTCCTATGTGTCAACCCATGGTAGCAGACAACAAAGAGCTTGGGCAACCGATCATTTATAGGTATGTCAAATATATCACACAACCCCATCTGGGCAAGACAGACTTCTGGAGATGGCAGCTCGATGACCTGATAGTCATCGTATGGAGACCATACAAAGGGTTGGAGTCATGGGATGACTAGCGGCTAGTTCGCAGGGACTTGTTTGTTACACACCCACTAATTGGGAGATCACAGACTGTTGTGGAGCGATTCATCATTTCATGGGTGATGGGGCAGTATGGCCGGCCCTAGGAGATTTTGCAGGAGTATACAACTTATGCTCGATATGCAGATGAGGAGAGACAGGGATGGTCTCCGCAGTTATCATACGCATTGGCAATGCAAGAGTTGATAGGGTTACACCGTCTGAGGTGGGATTACCTGGATGTTGTAGCGGATGCAGGGGTATTGCCCCAGTACAGATATCATTTTCAGCAGCGTTTGTTCCCACGTTTTACAGACCTGGATGAGGAGGCTCTTCATATTGAGGATGTTGAGGAGGATGCCCCCACATCAGCTCAGGATAGGGCCAGAGACAGGGCCAGAGGTAGGGTCAGAGGCAGGGTCAGGCACAGAGCGTTGAGGCTTCACGACGGGGTAGCGGTGATCCAGGTGCTAACAGTAGCAGGGTAGGGAGGACAATGGAGGGGTGAGGGTGGATCCCTAGGGCGAGTGGGTGGTACGGAGGAGGAGCGAGCAACTCCTAGACAGGTACGACATTGGAGAGACAAGTCGAGTGGCAGTGGAGGTGGAGATGGGGGTGGAGATGGGGGCCTACGAGAGAGCAGGGGATAGATACTGGACAGTCGATGAGGGTACATCTTGCAGAGTTGCAGTCATAGTTGACAGTGGTGTAGACTCAGCTAGCGAAGCGAGACTGATAGCTGGCCGAGGTGAGGGTCGAGCATGATCGCTAGATCACAGCATTGAGAGCAGAGTCAAGAGCAAAGACAGAGTCTCTTCGACAGGAGGTCCTTCTCTAGAGCAGTAGGGTAGCATATTACGTAGCAACGTATAGTGTTGTAGTTCTTGTTGCACAACAGGTGCAACCCTACTCGTAGTATATGGCACGATCAGAGGGAGCTCGAGCACTTCATCAAGATCCCAAGCATCAGGCTCCTCCTCCTCCACCAGGTGATGAGAGAGAAGGTGCTAGCTAGATTATTTCTTTTTGTAGCTCAGATATTTTTTGTAGACACACCCATTTTTTGTAGCCTATATGATTCTTGCTCTGATGAGAGTTTGTAAATGTCTTTTGACATCATTTTGTACCTTAGACTTGACATGATATATATGCGAGACCCGATTTGACTTCATCATACTTGTGTTGATTCACTTATGAGATGTCCTTTATATGCTTTATTCTATATGTATGCATTTCTTTTCAGTTATGGATGTATGAATGCAAATGATCATGATTTCCTATTTTTGTTTCCTTTTCATATGCAAATAAATGATGATGCAAATGAGTGATTTGAATGAGTAATGCAATTTTTTCATTTTTCTATGCAATAAGATGAATGCAAATGAATGATGGTGAATGTATGAATCTATATGAAATGCTCATGTATGCAGCTAACATCTCAAAACACAAGTACTCGATCGGAGAAATGATGAAAAAAAACCACCTAGTGAAGAAATGATGACACTCCAACTCTCATTCAAAAGATAAAGAGAAAGCATTGTTACTATACCGAAATCACTCCAAATTCACGAGATGCAGAATGAAATGCAAAATGAGATGCAAAATGAGATGCAACCTAAACCTAGTCACTGGATTTGAATAGCTTAATTTTCATCATTGAGCACTTTACAATTATAGCAGGCAGAATAAAGTTAATTTCTTTTCATGTGCAATGTTAATTATCTTGTTCGCAATGACCCCTTTTTCTCGTTCATATCGTTGGACAGATTATGCATGGACGTGGATTACACAATGAAGAAACTCCCTCAAAACAAACAAAGAAATGATGGGAACCTCCCTATAGCATTCAAATAAGCGGAGTCGAGGTATGTGAAGCGAATCCACATGGATGTGAAGGCTCTTATCACAGACACCCAGCTAATTTAGATGTTTCTAGATCATTGAGATCATTCCTACAAGCAGAAAATAAGAAAATATTATGCCCCCAATCCTTGCTCATCTTAGTCAAGATAGACTTCCTCGAGTTACTCAGAGGGATAATAATCGAAAACCAATATAAAAGACAACACACAAAGAAAATTTTCATGCATACCTCAAACTGTTTAGTGATTGTTTTCAGTTTTGTTGTTTTGCTTGTTAACTCAGTGATAAAACTCTTCAGTAGTTAGGAGACAGGTAACTGACTCGGAGTGGATGACCAAGTTTCACTAACGTAAGATTGACTTGGTTGACACTGGTTAGGACATGTGATGTGCTCTTGTTGATTACCTAAGACTATGACAATGATTGGTTTCAAGCCATGAGGGTTCCAATGAACTAGGATGTCACAAAAGTGACTAAAATATGTACAAGCAAAAGCAAGGATGCATGAAAGCAGGAATGCCAATGTTGCGTTGATAGATGGAGCGCTTGAGTACAAAGGTGCCTGTTTACCAGGTTTTCACCTGCTTGGCAGAGATTCATTTTTATTTTATTTTTTTTACCAAGGTGCCTGTTTTCCAGGTTTTCACCAGGACGTTTTCTCTCTCTCTTTTTTTTTTGCTTCTTTTCTCTTTTTTTTTTTTTTTTTTTATTTTTTGAATTTCTTCAGGACTTTTTATGATTTTTATGATTTTTTCAGGACATTTTCTAATTTTTAGGATTTTTTCAGGATTTTTTCTTATTTTTAGGATTTTTTCAGGACTTTTTCTGATTTTTAGGATTTTTTCAGGATATTTTCTGATTTTAAAGATTTCTTTAGGACTTTTTCTAATTTTTATGATTTTTTTTTCAGGACATTTTACGCTGTAAAAAAAAACTGCTAGAGCAAAGAATATTTAGGTGAAGAATTTCTTCAGATGGATGGTGTTAATCGCTTCATGAATCTATTCTCCTTCCGATGTTGAAAGTTGATAAGCACCAGAGCCGAAAGCTACAGTAATGATATAGGGACCCAACCAGTTGGGTTCAAACTTCCCTTTGTTATCTTGAAACTGTTGATTTTTAGGATTCTCTTTGAGAACTAAGTCACCAACCTGAAATTATCGGTGTCAAACTTTCTTGTTATATCCTCTGGACATTCTCTTTTGATACACTCTAAGATGATCAAATGCCACTTACCGATGCTCATCTAGCAATTCGAGCTCTTGCAATCTAGATATTTTATAGTCTTCATCAGTAACAAGACCTTGCAAGGAAACTCTTAGAGATGGTATTTCTACTTCAATGGGTAATACTGCTTCAGACCCATACACCAAAGAAAAAGGTATAGCCCCAGTAGGTGTTTTGATATTTGTTCTATAAGCTCACAGTGCAGGATTGAGCTGCAGATGCCAATCCTTCCTAAATTTGTTCACTGTTTGGTGCAACATAGTCAGTAGGTTTTTGTTAGATGCCTCTGCTTGTCCATTACCTTGAGGGTAATATAATGGAGACCAGTGTTGTTTGATTTTAAACTTCTCACAGAGTTCATCTAGATCTTTGTTCTTAAACTGTCCTCCATTGTCTGTTATAATTGATGAAAGAATACCATATATGTAGATGATATAGTTAAGAATAAACAAAGCTACTTGTTTTCTTGTTGCCTTGATGAGTGGAACTACTTCTACACACTTAGTGAAGTACTCAGTGGCAGTGATAATAAATTTATGTCCATTAGATGAAACAGGATAAATTTGTCTTATCGGATCCAATGCCCACTATTGGAAGGGCCAGTGTGTCACAAAGGGTATGAGATCCCTTGTCGGAGCATGTATAAGGTGTCCATGCAACTGATACTTTTCATAGGTTTTAGCAAATTTTATAGCTTCTTTCTCCATGTTTGGCCAGTAGTAGCCAGCCCTTAGTAGTTTTCGTGCTAAAGTTAGACCGTTCGAATGAGATCCACAAACACCTTCATGAACTTCAGATAATGCGTGTTGGGACTCCTCAGTTTCTAGACATCTAAGCAAAGTATTATCTAAACCTCACCTGAATAAGTCATTAGCAATGATGACGTACCATGACGCGTTTCGAATTAGGTTTCTTTCTTCATTTCAAGAAAGATTGGTAGGGACAACTTGGTCATGTAGGTAAGAGTAAATGTGACTATAACGAGATGAGGCATGTCCAATAATAGAACAGACTACCTGGGACTCGGAAGAATCATAGGCAGGGTAATGTAACTCTTCCACCAGGAATTCAAAGCGAAAATTAGACTCCTGTAGCTGTGGTATAGATGCCAAAGTAGCCATCGCATCCGCTACTCTATTTGTTGTTCTGGGTATTTGCTGAAATGATACATAAGTAAAATATTGCTTGAGGTCATCCACCATTCTCTTGTAAGACATCAATTTCTCATCTCATGTCTGATATAGATCATTGATCTAGTTGATAATGAGTTGAGAATCTCCATAGATGTGTAATTCCACGATCTTCCACTCAATGGCCAACTTGATCCCATTTACCAAAGCTTCATATTCCACAATGTTGTTTGTGCAAGGGAAGAGAATCTTATAAGCTTTAAGAATTAAGTATTTCTAGGGAGTAATAAATAGTATCCCGATGTTGAGCCATGTTGAGTAAAAGACCCATCAAAGAACATTTTCTAGGATTATTCAGTAAGGTGCATGATTGATTCATCTAGGAATTCTATATGCAAAGGGTGATTATCTTCAAGTGGAGCTTCAGCAAGTTGGTCTATGATAACCCGTCCTTTGATGGTTGTACATTCCACATATTCAATGTCAAATTCTATAAGGACCATGACCCATTTGGCCAGTCTTACTATAAGCGTTGCTTTACTGAGAAGATATTTAAGTGGATCAATCTTGGCTACCAGCTTAATAGAATGTGCCAACATATAGTGCCTTAATTTCTGTGATGCAAAGACCAATGCTAAGCATGCTTTTTCTATTTTAGTGTAATTCATTTCATATGACACCAATGTGTGGTTGATGTAATAGATGGCTCATTCCTTTTTATTATCATCCTATTGTGCTAGAAGTGCCCTCAGTAAAGTATGTGTAGCTAATATGTACAGGATCAATGGCTTACCTTGAATTGGTGGCATTAATATGGGTGGATTAGAAAGATATTCTTTGATTTTCTGTAAATGTAGTTCACAATCCTTATCCCAGTTGTATTGAATCCCTTTCCTTAATACCTTCATGAAGGGTTGAGCTTTGTCAGCTAGCTAAGATATAAAACACTTTATGGACTGAAGGCAGCCTTGTAGACTTCTCATCTGACTGATATTCTTTGGTGGAGGCATCTCCATCATAGCTTGGACCTTTTCAAGGTCAACCTCAATTCCTTTCTTGGATATTATGTACCCGAGGAATTTTCCTGACGTTACCCCAAATGCACATTTCTTTGAATTTAAGCGGAGCTTGAATCTTTCCATTCAATCTAATATGAGGCCTAGCTCTTGAATGTGTGTAGATCTCTTCATAGTTTTTACCAGGGTGTCATCAACATAATCTTCCATGTTTTTATGTATCATATCATGGAAAATAGTGGTTACTGCTCTTTGGTAAGTTGCTCCTGCGTTCTTTAGACCAAACAACATAACATTCCAGCAGTAGGTTCCCCATGCACATGTGAAAGCTATCTTCTCTTGATCTTCAGGCACTATCTTGATTTGATTGTACCCAGAGAATCCATCTATTAATGAATACATCTCATATCCAATAGTCATATCTGCTATCATGTCAATGTTAGACAATGGAAAATCATCTTTTGGACATGCCTTGTTGAGATCCCTAAAATCTGTGCAAACTCTGATGGATTTGTCTTCTTTTGATATAGGTATTATGTTGGATATCCATTCTGCGTAGTCTATAGCTCTGATAAATCCAGCTTTTAGTAATTTCTCTAGCTCAACCTTGACTAGTAGTGCCACATGAGGATGCATCTTTTGGAGTTTTTGTTTGACTGGTTTAACTCTTGGCATGATAGAGAGATGATGCATGATGAGATCGGGATCGAGTCCTGGCATATCTGAGTATGTCCATGCAAAGTTGATCTTCTTTTCTAAAAATAGATTGCTGAAATCATTTAACTCTTTTGCTAACAGTGATTGAGCTAAATGAATGATATGCGGTATCTCTTGACTCCCAATGTTCACTAGCTGAGTTGGCTTGATCAATATGGAAGATGGTGCAGAGGCACCTAAGCACACAAGCATACCAGGAGGTCAAAAGTCATAATATGAACAATTTATTGTATTTGAGTCATTCATAATGTATTAAGGTTATTTGAGTCAATTGAATCATAATATGTAAGGATAAATGAGCCATTTTGTCCAAAGATATCATATTTGGTCCATCTTGAAGTGTTTAAAGTGTCCATGTAAGGGTTCGAGTCATTTATGTCAAAAATGCAAAAAATGTAAAAATTACAAAGTTGCAATATTGTCAAAAAGTGCAACAAAAGTGTAAAAATGAAATACATTGGTTATGAGGTGGTTGGAGTAGTTAGAAAGGAGTTGTAAATGGTTTATAAAACCATGTTTGGTCGAAATCAAGAAGGGAGATCAGTTTGGAGGGGATTTGACAAAGATTATCCATCAAACCCTCAAACTGTCATGAGGTTTTAAGGAATCTATTGCTGTCATAGATCCATGGAGGATCACATTTGATATAATTTTTATATGTATATGTTAGTTAATGATAGATTGATGAAATATCTTTCAGATGAATCCTTTCTTGTGCATTTTTGTGGAGTATTTGGCAAGATATGTTTGTTTTTTCAATGATTGTCAAAACCCTGCCAAGGGTTACCCAGTTTTGGAAAAATGATCATAAATTTTTATTCAACCTTTGGATCTGGCTGAAATTTTGAGAGAACTTGTGTAACTCAATAATATAAATTCTGACCAAAGAGATTTTCTTTATGATAAATATGTAAAATGTTATGGATGACTGTTTTTTACAGTTCACGGTGAAAAGCAGATTGGTGAAGGCAGCAACAACCCGGTTGTAGCATTTGGTATGGTCATATGAGGGATAATATTGAAGAAAGGATATATTTTTTTGGAAAGGTCTCTGAATCTTCTTTCCAGTGCTTTTGGTCTTACATTATTTGGTTAAGAATTGAATATTTTGTGATCATTTTGGTGAAAATAGTTGTTAAGGGATGAAACCCTAAACTAGGGTATTCCATGGCAATAAAGAATTTGTTCTCTCATGTTATGGTGAATGTTATGATCTGAAATACTGAATGAAGGGTTTTAATGATGTAATATAACCTTTGAAATTGTTTTGAAGTTGAGAAGAGTGATTTATCTTTTCATATGTCTCTTGATTCAAGTTAAAGTTTACCCTTGAATGAAGGTTTTATGGATTTTCATGATGCTCTGCATCAAATTGGTATCAGAGCTAGAAGAGCCTGAGTGTGTGGGTAGAGCGCCAAAGGAGGCAATCCACACCAGGACCTAGCCCAAGGAGAGTTGAAATTTTGTGTTGCTAATGTGTTTGGTTGCAGGTGCTTGTCCATCTAGCTGCAAGAGGAAGTTGGTGTTGTGTGTGGGCAGACAAGGAAGGTCTGTCAAGGGCCAAAGAGATGGTCCAGGGCCATGGGATGGTCCATTGGTTGCCAAGAGACTAGGGAGAGAGGCAAAGAGGAGGACTCCTAGGTGAGGCAAAGGTGAGTTGTTTGTTGGTGAGGTGATGCAGCATGGAGAGGTGGACAAATGGCTGGTAAAAGCACTTGGATGGCAGCCACTACAAACTCTATTGGTAGGAGTCACAAAGAGATTGTTTGAGAAGGAAGCCACAGCATAAAGAGGCATAAAGAGATAAAGATGAAGCCAAAGGTGAAAATTTTCACTCAAAATTTTTCTTGCAGATCATTGTACCCATGTTTCCAAGGGACTTGGAAACTTTTCAAGGTCGGGAGTATGGTGCAGAGGCACCTAAGCACACAAGCATACCAGGAGGTCAAAAGTCATAATATGAACAATTTATTGTATTTGAGTCATTCATAATGTATTAAGGTTATTTGAGTCAATTGAATCATAATATGTAAGGATAAATGAGCCATTTTGTCCAAAGATATCATATTTGGTCCATCTTGAAGTGTTTAAAGTGTCCATGTAAGGGTTCGAGTCATTTATGTCAAAAATGCAAAAAATGTAAAAATTACAAAGTTGCAATATTGTCAAAAAGTGCAACAAAAGTGTAAAAATGAAATACATTGGTTACGAGGTGGTTGGAGTAGTTAGAAAGGAGTTGGAAATGGTTTATAAAACCATGTTTGGTCGAAATCAAGAAGGGAGATCAGTTTGGAGGGGATTTGACAAAGATTATCCATCAAACCCTCAAACTGTCATGAGGTTTTAAGGAATCTATTGCTGTCATAGATCCATGGAGGATCACATTTGATATAATTTTTATATGTATATGTTATTTAATGATATATTGATGAAATATCTTTCAGATGAATCCTTTCTTGTGCATTTTTGTGGAGTATTTGGCAAGATATGTTTGTTTTTTCAATGATTGTCAAAACCCTGCCAAGGGTTACCCAGTTTTGGAAAAATGATCATAAATTTTTATTCAACCATTGGATCTAGCTGAAATTTTGAGAGAACTTGTGTAACTCAATAATATAAATTATGACCAAAGAGATTTTCTTTATGATAAATATGTAAAATGTTATGGATGACTGTTTGTTATAGTTCACGGTGAAAAGCAGATTGGTGAAGGCAGCAACAACCCGGTTGTAGCATTTGGTATGGTCACATGAGGGATAATATTGAAGAAAGGATATATTTTTTTGGAAAGGTCTCTAAATATTCTTTCGAGTTCTTTTGGTCTTACATTATTTGGTTAAGAATTGAATATTTTGTGATCATTTTGGTGAAAATAGTTGTTAAGGGATGAAACCCTAAACTAGGGTATTCCATGGCAATAAAGAATTTGTTCTCTCATGTTATGGTGAATGTTATGATCTGAAATACTGAATGAAGGGTTTTAATGATGTAATATAACCTTTGAAATTGTTTTGAAGTTGAGAAGAGTGATTTATCTTTTCATATGTCTCTTGATTCAAGTTAAAGTTTACCCTTGAATGAAGGTTTTATGGATTTTCATGATGCTCTGCATCAGAAGATCTCTCCTGGAAGTGACTTGGTAGTATATCAAGTATCTCACCTTCAGGTGCCTCAGAGAGGTTTTCACCCTTAGTTTCATCCTTTATTTTCTCTTTATAAGAGTCTGATACCGCCACAATGTGGTTTTCTCCATCAGATCTATTATTCTTATTTTTCTTGTTTTTGCGACTAAGATACTTGATATCCACTTCGGTCATGTTTTCAATTTGTTTGTTGGTGGAAGAGTACATGGGTTCAACTGCATTGAGATAGTAGGATAGTGTATAGTCATTGGTAAAAGTAGGTACATTCAAGGGTTGATTATAAAGGGTGCAATCAATCAGTTTTGGATGTATTAAGGATAAGGTTGGAACAGGCTCAAGGGAGTGCATGGTACTATCATCATTGTTTCGGACAGACCAGTCGAGTTCCAAAATACTACCTTGCGTATGTGTCTCGAGACCAAGAAGAGTTACAACACAATTATTTTCATTCATGTTAGTATTTATTGGACTTAATCCAACCGACCTACTTCTAGCGATGTCACCTACTTTAGATTGGCTACATATCATGGTATAACAATAGATAGTATTTCATCATTCATGATAGAGTAGTCATAATGCATTGTTGAATAGTTGTTCTCATAGATAGAGCTCCTATCTGAGTCATCAGAGTCATAGGATGAAGTTGCTGACTCATCTTCAAGTGGTTTAGTGAAGGCATATATAGTATCAACAACCACATCTTTGGTGCTGCAAGTTCCTTCGTGATTTGGTTCATTGATTTCTTGCATTTGACACACTTGTGGACATGACTTTGATGGTTCTGTTAACCCCCTGTCGTCTGTTCCATTCAGCTTCTTCTGGGTTGATGACTGGTTCTCTTGCTCTAGCTTCTATTTCTTCTTGTGTGGTTCCGTACTTGATTTGTCCTATCTCATTAGGAGGATTGTTAGGTGAAGGACTTGCTTGTGTCCTTTCTTTCTTCAGTTGTCGGTCATAGTCTTCTTGTCATTTTAGTCTGATTTCTTCTATTTCCTTTTGCATTCTTAGGCATATCAGCTCTTGTGCATCATTTGCGGTATCCTTGAGTTCTTCAATCATTTTTGTAGTAGATGTATCTAAGATGTCATCTGGACCCCATTCATACTCATTTGAATCAGTTTCTGAGTCATCTACTTGTTGTCTGTTAGTGTATGTGACCGGAATGTTCGGTGGTGCAAACAATTCTCTGATTCTGTATATTTCATCCCTCATATCCTCTAGAGTGTCTACTTCATGTGGTATCATAGCTGACATAATTGGAACTTGATTACCATATGTTTCCTTTCCCTAGGTGGGCAATTCTTGTTGTTCAGCGTCACACTCTTCCTGAGTCAGGTGAACATTAATCTCTTGTATGGTTAAAGGTAGTACCTTCTTCTTCCACTTATGTTGATAGTGAGGTGTGCATTTCTGATCTAAGTGCTTGCTCAAATCATATCCCAATCCAGCTTTATCATTGATAGACTTGGTTTGCAACTGAATGGGTTCAACAATACCTTGTTGATGCTTTCCTAGAGGACCAGCATTTGAACATCCCATGCATTGAAGCATCTTATAGCCTAGACCATATTGTGTCGGAGAAATTGTACAATGTCTTACTTGTTTATCTGCACTATCTTCTTTGAAAAGTGATTTAAGAGCATCATCCCCTTCTATTTCACCTGCGAGAGAAGTAGAGGATTGTATAAAGGTGCCATCATAAATGACTTTTGGAGTTGAAATTTGTGGCTTTGTACCCTCTGACAATTTTCCCAACTATCTTGGTGATGGAGGAAGTGACATCAGTGAGAGTATATGCTCTATCTTGTAGCCATCCATGCCAGTGTTTGTGATTTTCAGATTCTTTTCCAAATCTTTAAGTAGAGATTTTGAACTTTCAACTGCAGAAGTTGCTCTATTGTTAGGAACAAAAGCATTAGCACCTTGTGTTAATGCATTGTAGGTATAGCTTGTATCAGATGGAATACTAACCTCTACTCCATTATAAGGGAATTTCAAGCATTGATGGTATGTAGATGGTACTACATTCATTTCATGAATCCATGGTCTACCCAGTAAGATGTTGTATGAAAGATGAAGATCCAGGACTTGAGAAATGACATCTCTCTCCATAGGTCCTACTCTGATTGGTAATGATACCAGTCCCTTAGAAGTTCTTTCTTCTTCATCGTAAGCCTTGATTGTTATTTTCTTTGTTGGATCAATAACATTTTCAAAGAATCCTAGCTGTGTTAATAGATTGTAAGTACAAATATTCAACCCAGCACCTCCATCTATCAAAACACATTTAACGCGGTGTTTATGGATCATGGCTTCAATGTGCAATGGCTGATTATGTGGATGACTCAGTAAGTTATCATCTTCTTCAGAGAACATGAGGTAATGAGGGGAGGTCAGATGACCTACCATAGATTGAAATTGACCTATGTCTAAATCTTTAGGAACACTGGTGGTAAGTAGAGCCTTGTCCAGGATCTCTTAATGGGTAGAGGAAATCTTAAGCAATTCTAGAATGGAGATTTGAGCATTAGTTCTCTTCAATTGTTCCACAATACTATAACTAGGAGAAGATGATGAAACTAGTTGCTTTGATTTGGCCTTGATGGTGTCTGTTTGTTTATTTGGCAGTTGTGATGTTGTGTGATCAAAAGTGGAGGAACTAGCTCCTGGGAGAGAAATCTTCTTTTGAGCACGAGTCACGACATTAGCAATCTGTGCTTGACTTTGGTGATCTTGGACAATGATTACATTGCAATATTCAAGTTGTACAGATTCAATCATGTTAATTACATTATCATGATTAGTGTAAGCATAATTGACTATAGCTCCTCCCTTGGATTTGGAGGATTCCCCTTGGTCATAATTGGGTAAGGGATCTTTAAAAGCCTTATGATCAACATTAGTCACATGGCTTCCAACAGTGATCTTGCCTACGTCGATGAGATCTTGAATTTCATGTCAGAGTTTCAGGCATTTGTTTATGTTATGTCCCTTGTTTTGATGATAGTCATAGTATTCATTTTCTCTCCACCATCTGGGTCTAATTTCTGGATCGTATGGTCTAGAGTTATCTAGTAATGTTATCAGATTGTTTGCCAATAAAGTTTTAAAAGTTGATTCATATGACTCATCTAGAGGAGTAAACTAACACTTAGGCTTTGAGACCCAAGGCATGTCTTTAAACCACTCTCTTGTTTTCTTTGGGGGATTCTCTGTTGTAGTTTCAGCTACCTTGAGTGCTTGTGTGCCATTGGCCAAGTTAACTATTGTGGATTTTGTTTTCACTTGGACAGTATCTACCACTCCATCACTAACAACGTTCTTGTTGTTGTCTTTGCTATATTTCTAGTATTTACTCTTTTCTTTAGAGCTAGAACCTTGCGATGTTTCTTTCCAAAGTGATATATCTCCCTTTTTGATAAGTGCATCTTCCATTCTGAGGGTGTTATCTACCATTTTGTTGAATGAAGGGTGTACTTGCATCTGGACACTGTATTTCAATTCAGGGACTAAGTTGTTGACAAAGATGTCCATTTTCTCAAGATCTGGGATGGTCCATAAATATCTAGAGAACATCTTTCTCCATCGTTGGAGGAAAGTGAGAAAGGGTTCTCCTGTCTTTTGTCTGGTATTGCAAAGCTCTATCATAGTGACTAGGTGACGAATGTTGTACGAGTATTGTTGTAAAAATAGTTGGATTAGTTCTTCAAACATTTTTATTCCTTTGGGTAGGCTTGCGAACCATTCCATTGCTTGACCCCCTAAACTCCTTGGGAAAAGGCGCATGAGGTATGTTTGATCATGCATAAACTCCATACAAGTGGCACAAAACTCTCTGACATGATCTTGAGGATTAGAGGTACCATCATATTTGTCAAATTTTGGGATCTCAACTCGTGAAGGAAATTGAGACATGTAAAGGTTTTTGTCAAATGGGAATGGGCATATTGTGTCCAAAGAATATTGTTTTCATGTTTTATCTTTGTTTTCTATTCTTGTGACTACAGTTTGTAGTGCTTGCATCTGTTTTCTCATTTTTCCCCATGGTGTATCTTCCTCTTTAGCAACGAGGGTCTCCACATTAGAACCAATAGGAAGTTTGGCACCTTGTTTTGCTAATTCTAGGAAATAGTCTTCCTTTTCCCTAGCCATGATGACCATCATCATTTTACGGAATTCTTTATTATTTTGACACCTATGTACTTCATCTTCAAGAGGTTCAAGGAGCTCAGACTCAGTTGATGAATCGCTATCAGTGGCTTGATTGCTGAAATCTTCGTGGGTGTTTCGTTTACTGGCTTCTTTTTCTTGTCTTTCCCCAGACATGGTGGGAGATAAGGGCTGACCAAAGATTAGTATATCGTAGACTGGTATCTGTGACGAGGATGGTTTATTGTAAAAAGGATCTCCCACAAAGAATGGATTGTCTTTGGTTGAAAAGGGTGTCTCTTTTTCTTTGTCTTTTTTGCTATGAGAGTTTCTGGTTTGAACAGGCATTTTGTAACTGACAGGACCGAGAGCGATATGTGTTGCAGAAGTCAAGATCAAATTGTAACTAGTATTTCGTTTAATGTAGTGATTAAGAGAAGTAACTTAAGATTTGGTCTGGTTTCAAGAATGATCTATCCTGTGTAAGACGTTATCCAAGTTGACTTAGTTTTGATAAAATGTTCATTTGAACTAGCTCAGAAATGATCGACAAAATCATGCAACGCAATTGCAGAGGTACACTATCAAGGTTGTTTTATGCTCAAGAAGATGATAACTAGTTTTTGACTCGCTGTAAAACTATTTTGGACAGGTTTTGACTGTTCTCGACAGACAAAACCAGAGACTTGTACAACTGTATTTATGGAACCATACGATAGTATGACAGGTGCGGGATGACAACAGTTTTGTTTCGTACGAGTTGCTGCCTAGTACCGTACGACAAACGGGTAGGTCCCGGATGACAAATGATTTTGTTTAGTTCTATCTCATACGACACACTACTGGGTCTTGTAGGATAGAGGATTGGGCATAGGATGACAATTTAGTATACTCATACGACACAAAATTTGGTACAAGACAACAATCCAGTAGACTCATACGACTGTTCACAGAGCAGAGACTAAAAGTTCTAAGTTTTTCAATGACTGAGCTGGATAACTGAATGCAACCAATTTCTAAGATGGACTAATTTCTGAATAGGATAGACTGATTTGTGACACAGACAGAGTTTTGATCACTAAGTTTGTTGATTTGTGTTCTCCAATTTTAGTATTCCAGTTTCAGTTTGGGAGATGAAAGCACAGAAAACACATAGTACGAATAGTAACTCCAATCACAACATGCAAACCATATGGAAGTTGGCTTAAAGAAGAAAACCTTTGCTTGCTGACTTAGGTACACACCCAATAGCTAATTAGAATACACCTGCTGAGTCTCACGCAATGGATTCTCAACGTCGTATTAGCTGACTCCAAATGCTAATGGGGGCATGATATGGCAAGTGTCTTGGGAGAGTTACTATCTCTCTTGCACAAAGATTATTAACCTTTCAGAGGTGAATCGGGTAGCTTCTAACTTTTATCGGATCTAGTAAGGGTTCTGTTCGGTGCGTCGAGGTATAAACTCAATTAAGAGGTCTCCCAGAATTGAAAACCAAGGTTTAATATACCCGAAGGTACTGAGGAGAGCTATTCCCGAGCACTGTCATTGACTTGATTTTCATCAAATCACGTCTATTTTATAGTGGGTTGGAGTACTTGGCATTTAGCCGTTCCCACTTAGGTCATTCCCCTCTCACCGGCCATAAAGGCTATAGAGTTATTAGCTCCTCGGGAGGGTAGGCTTGCTAAAGATGTACAAATCTCAAACAAAGAAAAATCCTCAAGGGTCTAGATTTATGATTGTCTTAGAAAGATAAGAGCATACTCTCTTCCTCTCAGAATTTTCCAAAAAGACACAAAAGACAGATTTGTTCATTTACCTAGATAGCAAGTTAAGTGCCTAGAAAAATTAAGGAATACACAATGTTTGATTGATTTCTCCTTAGGCAACCTACAAAAATGACGCATCATTAGTCATGTTGTTTTCATTCTTTGACAGGCGTATGTTTGGTCGATAAATTCTTTGACGAACGTCCTGCAAGAAACTAGTTAGGTTATTAAAATGTCAGGCAAACAGAAAATAGTTCAGGGTCAGCATTAGCATCATCTAAAATTTAAGCAAAAAATCTTGAAAAGTAATATGTTTTTAATTTGTCAGAAAAATCATATGACAATATTAATAAAGCAAAATGACAGAAATCTTTTATCGTACGAGTTATAAATCAGCATAGAATGACAAAAGATAGAACGAGCAGTATGTTGTATAAGTTAAGAATCAGCACAGAACAACAAAGTATAAAAGAATTAGTATGTTGTACGAATGACAATCTTGATTCGTACAACAATTTAAAGGATATGATCTTGTTTCGTATGATAAACTGTAGGTGTCAATATAATGTCGTACGATGCAGTGAAACTGCTTGTACGATATTTCGTAGAGGCTATACGGATGAAACCTGGAGGATAAAAATGATTTTGAGGCCGAAAAAAAATAGTTTTCTGCCCCACGGTGGGTGCCAGAAATGTGTGTGTGAAAAGTGGTATAAATCTGTATCTGTAAGACACAACACTTCAATCAAGTCATTACATGCATGGTTCGACAAATATAATCAATGAATATGAAAACCATGGTAAATCAACCCATTACCTTCTAAAAGATGCGAGTATATGATTGCTCTCAGATTATTAGCAATACCAGTGACTAGACAACATCAAGACGAAGGATTTTATCTATATGAACATGATGAATGCTAGATGGATTCAATATTAATCTAACATGATTTTTGCAATATTAAGATAGATGACTTAATCAATATGAATTAATTAATATGCAATATATCAATGAATCTAGAGCAAAAATAGTATAATAATAATATATTCTCCAGCCTCTTTTGAATGAGAGATGAGCTTGAATTTATAGAAAATTCAGAAAGAAACCAATGGCTAAGATCAAATGATGATGAGCGGTCAAGATTTTCCAAGAGGAAGCACAATCTAGGTGAATTGATGTGATTGGATGCTTTTATCAGCTTTAAAGGAAATTGAACTAAAAATAAGATTAAATTAGAAAAAAAACTGATTTATTCTTTATTTCATTCAATTTTAAGATTTAATTGTTTTAATTTCTTTCTTTGAGATTATCTATCAATTTTTAATTTGTTTTTTTCAAGATTATCTCCAATTGATTTCTTTCTCAGTTAATTCCTTTCTTGGTCAATTAATTCCTTTTTTGATTTATTTCCATTTTTGAAGATTTGTGCTCAATTGATTTATTTAATTAAATATGCTAAGATATTCAATTAAAATAAATAAGATAATTGTTTAAAATGATTTACTTGGGATTATCTATTAATTAAATAAATATTTAATTAATATTGAGTGATTGATTTTGCCATGTGACATTGATGATTAAAGAATTAATTGTGTGCTCAAGATTGATTAAATTGCCTTTGATTAGGACCTTGGTGATGTTGTCGAGATTAGGGGCCCATGGTTTAGATGACCATTTTTAGGGTATTACAAATCCTACTATCAAAACCCTTCCTAGGGTATAGAATTCAAAATGGAAAAGAGAAGTATTTCAATATAAAGTCCACATGGTTTACTAAAATCAAAAGACCCTTATGGTTTGCATCATGATTATTCCTTCCTAGTATTTTCTTAAGATTGGCGATATTAACCTTGCAATCCTATGTCATTTTCATGTGTCTCCATGATCCTTAGAATTGGTACTTTGACACCTAGGATCATGTGTGATAAAAATGTTAGATTAATTAGGTAATCACCTTAGTAATTAATTAGTCAATCATTAATTACTTAGATATCATATTAATCTATTGATAGTAGGACAACAACAATACAGGAAAACTGAGAGGGGGGTTGAATCAGTTTTCACCAAACTCAATCAAATTAACCTTAAATTTAATAGATATGATTAATAACAGCAATAGAAAAGATAAGAACCACATAAACAACACACATAACACATGGATTGTTGATGTGGAAAACCTGGTTAAGGAAAAAACCACGGTGAGAACCTACCCACAATAAGATAATACTTTGCAGTAGTATGTGCAAACATTACAATGGGGAATGCACATTCCTTAGAGCTCACTGCTAAAAAAAAAAGAAGGGCTACAACCCACAGGAAGGCTCACTGCCTTACAAAGATCAGACAATAATCTGGATTAAATAAACTGAAAGAATAGCATCTCCAAATGCCTGATTATAGTTCTGGTTAAGAATATTTTCTGCACAATAACTCTTCTCTACTCTTCCACACTCTCGAAAACATACAACTAGTTAACATGATTACAACACATTGTTGGCATTATAACAGACAAAGGGAGATTGTTGGCACTCCAATTACAATGAGAGATTGTTGGCATTTCAATAAGGATATTGAGAAGGTTGTTGATGATTATGGATATAACTGATTAAGGATGTTTACTATCTTAATATTATTACTTTGTCATCGATGTCAAGAAATTGATTTTCTGATTCAGTATGATGTTGCCATATCTTAAGAAGTATGTTTTGAAAAGAGTTAAGATGTCGGTAAAAGACATAGAAAGAATGTGATGAATAAGGGGAGGAATAAGTTATTCAATGGGCAAATATTACCGAGTTAGACAATGATGAGATAATGATGTTTAGATTGTTTTTTGATATCCCACATATGCTATTGTTTGTAAGGTTAATACTATACTATGTTATCAAGCAAAGAACCTAGTCAGTAAACCCTAAGGAATCTAGTCAGTAAACCCTAAGGTTATCGCTATCGGTTAGTGAAGGTAGAATGTCTACCAAGTGAAGTTTAGTATTTACTGAGTTACAATCGAGTAATAACAGAATGCATTGAATGAATAAAAGCATTATTTAATGAAGGAAGATGATGAGCTGGTTATGATTAAATGATTGTTACAACATGTATAAAGGTTGTTAAGGATCTATGGCAATGAAAGATCGGCAGGAAGATCTACAGTTTAGATTGAACCACAATACCCTAGCACAAGTTCCAAGAAATGTATGCAAGTTCCAAGGCAGGGTAAAACATTTTCAGATCGAGGGATACATTGAACCTGGTCAAGTTTGAAGATCTGATGGCTATGATTGATCATGGGAAATGTGATCAAGGAGATTAAGCGGTTGGCAAATTGTTTATAAATAAGGAACTGTTGATAAACAATGTATGCAGGCAAATGTAAGCATAGGGATGCTACATAGTGATTACCAAGCATTGAAGCTTGAAGACCTGTTTTGATAATAGAGTATAGAGCCCAGCAGAAGGACAAGATAAGTCCTATGACTATATTGTATTGAGCAAATAAGAATCTACTTTAGCATTTTTAGATGTGAAGTTGCAGATATATTTTTATTACTGTTATTTTGTAAAGTGACAGAAAATCTCTTAACCAATTGGACTTGACAATCTTATTTGTAAAACCCTCTAGCAAGGTGACATTCTTATTGAGTGTTTGAAATCCTTTAACAAGGTCACTTCTAACAAGGTGAAGATCCTAATAGATCTGAGGGAAATCCCTTAACCAGGTCACATCTAGCAATGTGTTTGTAATCTTTAACAGGATTTGCTTTTAACCGAGCATACTCTAGAAGAGTATATTTCTTCGTGGGTCCGAAATCCCACAGTGGTTTTTCCCTATTTGGGTTTCCATGTTAAATCTGGTGTTATATGTTTTGTGATCTTATCTATTTATGATTTTGCATGCTTTACAGTTTTTTTGATAAGGTTACCGAGGTTGAATCTGTTGATTTTATGTAAGATTAAGTTTGTATGATTCACCCCCCCTCTCATCTTGTTAGCTTGCAATCTGTACTAAACATTTAGTATCTGAACTATCACACTTATTTATACAAGTCATCAACCTTAATCTTAAAGTCAACTCAACACATAAGACCTAATTATAAAATTACATTACATGATACATAAATCCATAACCAGACGAATACAATTTTGGGAAGGACATAGCATCTTGGGGCAACTTTGTATTAGTTCATGTTATCTTCTTTGAAACAACACAACAAGCTACATTGTCTCAAATAGGGGCAAAATGTAGACACCTAAAATTGTCCAATTTAATTACTTTAGCCTAATTCTTCCATTAATTAAATAAATCTTTATTTATTTAATTAATTCATTTATCCTTTTCTAGCCTTATTTCTCATTTAAATAAATACCTTTATTTATTTAAATTATCCTTTTCTTAAATTAAATAGATATCTTATTTATTTAATTTGATCCCACTTCTTCTATTAATTAAATGAATCTTTATTTATTTAATTAATTCATTAACCTTTTCTACCTATGACACATGTCATTCATCTCTTAATTCCTACACTACCTACCCTCTAATCATAGCCGACCATTTATCTTAAAAATCATCTTTTCTTCCAAAATTTGTGCCAAGTCAGGCCTAGACAAAGATGATAGAAGCCCTTGAGATTGCCCTTGAATGGATTTTTGTCTCAAAAAATTATGATTTTGGTCTAGAAAGGGAAATTCACTCCTGACCCTTCCAAAGGGTCCAGGGCGAAATTGTGCAAAACCTATCTTTTCCCTCAAATTTATGCCAAGTCTAGTGTGGGTCAAGGTTAGAGGTGTCCTTAGGCATGTCCTTGAATTGTCAAGGGTCATCAAATATGAAGAAATGAGCTCAAAATGAGAATTTCGCTTCTGACCCTTCCAAAGGGTCCAGAGCGAATTTTCTCAAAACCTCTGTTTGCTATCAACTTTGTGCTAGATCAAGTGTGGTCTAAGGTAAAATAAAGAAGGAGATGTCCGTAAGAGTGACTTCAAGTTGCTAGAAATCATTGAAACTAAAGGAATTGAACCAAAACAAGATTTTTTCTCTTGACCCATCCAAAGGGTCCAGAGCGAAAATCTTAAAATCACCTTGTTTTCCTTACAAAATCAAGTCAACTTTGACTTTTTATGGTTTGGATGGGTGCAAGGAGACATGTTCTTTCCCTGTTGAAGTTGATTGGGGACAAATAATGAAGGAGTAAGCTCAAGTCAAGATTTTTGCTCTTGACCCTTCCAAAGGGTCTTGAGCGAAAATCCCAATTCCACTTATTTTCTTTGCAAGCCAAGGTAAAATTTTGATTTTTATGGCCTAGAGAGGAGTGAGGTGGGAAGGGTAAAGAGCTTGGTCCAACTCATGAGTTCTTGGATTGATGAATCTTACAAGGTGGTCATGGAATTCACAACAAGGATGATGAAGACGGTCCACCGTGCTATCCAAGTTCTTGAGATCATCCATAATCTATTGGTAATTGTGGATGCATTTGCTCACACTAGAGATGTTGTCATCTTGGTCTTGCAAGTGATAAGAAGGACTCCAAGACAGGTTCTAGCGCAAGAGAAGATAATGAATGGAGAAGCCCATAGCCTTCTGCAATGGTCAACTTTGCTCCAGATAAAGGAAGTTGTTTTCAAAGATATCAGTTCCAAATGTGGCCAAGTTGAGGAAACCATCCACCCTATTCAAAACAAGGTGTTTGAGGTATTGTGTACGATCCTTGACAGAAGAATTGAGATCAAGACAAATGTAGACATCCAGGAATTGGAAGACAAGATTAGGATCATCTTTTGCAAAGAGGAGAATACAGTCACCGAAGAATAGCGAAATCAAATGCATGCTACTATGTTCCTGATCAAGAAAACAAAAGAGCTTGAGCCTAGATGGGAGGCGAGCCTTCTCACAGCTTTTGATCAAGTCCTTCACTTGGAATAACGAATGAAAAATATAACAAAAATCCATGTCCCACCGGGCATGCCAAAATGTTTATGGTGAAAAGTGGAAACAACAATATTGAAAGACTAAATGAATTCAACCACAAAACCCTAGCCTAACAACAACAAAGATCCACCATAACATATGAAGATTACCTAAGACAATGCAAATCAAATGAAATCACAAAGATTATACCATCACATGTCCAATAGGGTTTTAATCTCCATTCTTCTTATCTCCATTGATCTTGCTTGATATATTTGCCCTCAGGTTTTATGTGCACAAGAGCTCAACAAAGAACGAAAATGTGGTTGCAAGTAGGATCGCATATGAAAGTTCAAAGGCATAGTGTAGTTGAGTAATTGTCAGGGGTTTGATAATGAAGGAAGCATCTCCTTATATAGAAGACACTATATGAAATGGAGGGATAAGATTGAGAGGTGTAAAAGATAAATGGTCAGCTATGATTAGAGGGTAGGTAGAGAAAATAAGAAAATAATGAGAGGGTAGGTAGTGTAGGAATTAAGAGATGAATGACATGTGTCATAGGTAGAAAATGTTAATGAATTAATTAAATAAATAAAGATTCATTTAATTAATAGAAGAAGTGGGATCAAATTAAATAAATAAGATATTTATTTAATTTAAGAAAAGGATAATTTAAATAAATAAAGGTATTTATTTAAATGAGAAATAAGGCTAGAAGAGGATAAATGAATTAATTAAATAAATAAAGATTTATTCAATTAATAGAAGAATTAGGCTAAATTAATTAAATAAATAAAATATTTATTTAATTAGACTGGACAATTTTAGGTGTCTACAAACCCAAATAAAATCCTCAAACATGCTACACCATCAGATAATTCTTCAAGATCATCCGCAACACGCTACACCACCGAATATGTTGAATAACATGAAGATTACCACCAAACCAATAAAATCCTCAATAACGCACACCACAATCAACCTAGACCATCAAAACGCATAACACACAATCAAAGAACATCAACAAGCAATGTGAATTCCACCACAATCACTGCAAAAACTTGGAAAACAAGAATCATCATTACTTCATCACCGGAACTCAAGAACACAAACTGACAAACTGAAGGATACGCTTGTGAAGTTCCAAATCATGAACCCATTGGCATGTTTGGCATAACTGACAAAAATGAGATGATGGTGGATAACTGTACCAGTAGAGAAAAGATGACATGATCAGTTATTTGTGTTGTCATTGATGGTGTTGGTGTAAATAATTATTCATCATGGATATTATTACACCTTACTTAAGTTTACTTAGGAAATGCATTACATAGTAGTTTGGGTATGAGACACTTGGGTGTTTGCGCCACATTGGGATAGTGTGTGTAGGAGAATTTCCACCTTTTATGGTGTGATCTTGTTGTTACACTCCACATTTAGTGGGTGATCCACCTCATGTGGAATATTATATTGTTTCTCCTACCTACCCACACCTATTTACTACCTACCCTTGTTTCTTATTGAGACACATGTCATGTTTGTGTGCTCATATATCCATATAGCCTTGCCTATATAAGCAGGCTCATATTCATTGTATGTAATGATTGATGATCCAGTTGATCAGTATTTTCTCTTGATAGAATACAATTTATTTCTATCATCTATTTTGTCTCTCTTATTTGTGCTTTCCGTTGCCTCTTGATCTTGGCAAAATATCACATGGTATCAGAGCCATTAGAGTGTCATTGGTTTGCTAATTGAGAGAAATTTGATGCTATTTAAGGTTGTGTATTTTGGAGTCTTCTATTGCAGGTTATTATTGAAGCTTGATGGGTCAAATCTGAGGTTACCATTGAATTTAAGAGGTCCAAGAAAGTCATTTTTGCCTTTTATTTCATCCAAATCAGACTTCAAAGGTCAAATCTAGAGACATTTGAAGTTTGACGCTGTGATGGAAATTTTTCAGAAATTATAATTTTGCAGACAATTTTCAAATAGTGATATCTCACTCATCCGGACTCCTTTTTTCGAGCAATTTTTTTTGTTTTGGGATAAAATTTCATGATCTATACAATGGCATAGGATTTTTCTAATTTTTGGATACAGGTTTTTTGGAAATCATGAAATCCCAATTTTTAAAACTTTGGAGGCTTCGTTTAGGCTAATATGGACTCCCTTTCAGGTGTCATTTTTTTTTAAAGTGCATATTTTTTCATCTACTTTCATAATATGCCATCTGTTTGCAATGATTTAAGTAGAAATTGTACTTTCAATATTTGGCCATTTTTTGCATATTTGGTACTTGCATTTTGCTTGGATCTTAGTTTAGATCACTAGCAGTCTTTGTTGAAGTCTCTTAGATCTCATTTTGAGAAGTTATAAATTGAAATCAAAATTCCAATTTGCCTTGTTTTGCAAATGGCCCATTGTATATGCACTAAGTATATAGTGCAAAAAACACCATTTTGGGGGGATTTCTTGATTGAGTATTTTTGGGGGTGTCTTGTGTGATTGTGCCTCTCTCTATCTTTTATTTTTCATTTTGGTCCTTTGGGTTCTCCTAAATTTCCACTTTTAACTCCTCATAATTATGCACCATGGAAAATTAAGGCATGGAGTAAACTAATGGAAAAAGGACTCATTCACTATGTAAATGAAACTATTACGACACCACCTAATCCTAAGGCTAATCCTAATGCTCAAATTGAATGGCTTACTAAGAATGCTATGGCACTTGAAACTCTTAGAAAGCATGTATCAGATGACCTCATTTTTCACATTGATAAGTGTACAACAATTAAAGAGGCTTAAGATATTTTTAAGAAATTGTATGGTCAAGTTGATGAGATTAAGGGCTACAAGCTTGATAGTGAACTCACAACTTTGGATCCCAAGGATTTTGATACAATCCAAGATTATGTCACAAAAGCAACTGAGCTAAGAGCAAAGCTAAAGGATTGTGGAATTGACAAAAAGGATGCTCAATTGGTTTATAACTTGTTGGACAAGCTTCCTTCAAAGTATGCAGCCTTTGTATCTAGCTTTCACAACCATAGGTTAGCTCAAGGTTCCTCATCCACTTCTCCCTCATTTGATTCATTCATGGAGATGTTGATACTTGAGCAATCTAAGTTGACCACGATGGGGATTCTCAAATCTTCAAAGTCACAAGCTTTGGCGACTAACAAAGGGAATCAAAGCAAGAATCAAAAGCAACCTAAGTCTAAACCACAACAAGGTGATTCACCATTCGTACGTAAGAGGAAATTATATAAGGACAATCTTTTTTATGGATATTGCAAGAAGTCAGGACATGATGAACATCATTGTTATAAGAAGGATATTGATGAGTTGAAGAATCTTCTTGAGAAGAATAGAATCAACCTACCTTCTAGAATGTCTACATCGGCTTCTTCTTCCAAGGATAAAGGAAAGGATCACTCTTTTGGGATGGATAAAGGAAAGGGACAAGCTCTTTGTGCTACTACAAGTCATGATTCAGGGAGATGACTTCTAGATTTAGGGGCTTCTCATCATATGGCATCTTTGCAGTCTATGTTTTCTACATTTGAGCCTTGCCACATGTCATAGATTTTGATGGGAAATCATACATACATGGATGTGATTGGGAAAGGATCTATTGCCATTAGGGATGACTCCTTCAATGATGTGTTGTGTGTAGCCCACTTGACAAATATTCTTCTTTCCGTCTATCAAATCACACATGGGGCAACTAGGAAAACTGTGGAGTTCACACCTGATTCAGTTATCATTAGAGACTTAGAGCGTAGAGCTATCATTGCAACTGGGGTGGTTGATCATGCATCTTGGTTGTACTCTTTTTCAGATTTTGGTCCTATTGTTAAGGTTGATTCTTCCTATGTTGATGATTCAGATTTTGAGGAGAACTTTGGGCATTTGAACTTGGGGATTCTCACATGTGACCCCATTCTTGAGCTTTACATTTCATCTCCTTCTATTGATATCACACCACCTATTGCACCTGATGATGTAGCTAGTGCGATAGTTTTGCCTTCTTATGATTCAGTGCAGCAGGATATTTCATGTCTTCTAGCTTCAATTGATTGGGATGCCTACTTGATAGACATTGCAGGTTTATTTGTGGACTCCTACATTGCAGATTTGGGAGACACCATTAATGACATTCATCTTCTCTTTGATGAAGATGATCCTTCTTTGATTGTTGCGAGTGATAACTCTGACCCTCTTGTGCATTCTCTACATGATCAATCTTTAGAGGTTGACCTGATTGTGGATACTTTTGTACAACACTTGGAGGAGGTCTCTTTATCTTTTGAGGAGACATATGAGTCTTTGGATATTATTCTACATTCATCTCCACTAGATCTTGGAGTGCCTTTTTCAGCAGTGTGGCATAGTTTACCACCTTTGGAGGGGGTACCTTTCAACATTGACATGGGGACACTTGAGCAGTTTTCAAAGATTTCTTTCATCATGAGTATTTTTGCTTCATCTTCCCTTCATGGTTAGGGAGACTTCATGGATACACCTTTGGTTTTATTTCTTCCTAAGGGGAGGAATGTTGTTCAACATTCATGGAGCAGTTTCTTCATTCATCTTTGAGCTTCTATCATTGGTGCAGATTCTAGATTGAGGGGGGGCTTCCTATTCTCTCTTCTTCTTCTCTCATATGGGGGGAGTTTTTCCTCACATGGGGTTTTGTCCTTCACATACTTCTATGAGAGTTCTTTGTATCTAGTTTTCATCTCTCTTTTGGGGGAGGGTTTTTTTCCCATTGGGTTTTTCTCTCTTTCCTCGCTTTGTGAGAGATTTCCTTGCATTGGTTTTCATGCATTTGCATTTGTACATGGGTACCTAACATGGCTTCGTAGTCAGGACCCATCTTGCATTGCTTAGTTGCATTGTAGACTTTAGTGCATTCCCTTAAGTTGCACTTAAGGGGGGGTGTTGGTATAAATAATTATTCATCATGGATATTATTACACCTTACTTAAGTTTACTTAGGAAATGCATTACATAGTAGTTTGGGTATGAGACACTTGGGTATTTGTGCCACATTAGGATAGTGTGTGTAGGAGAATTTCCACCTTTTATGGTGTGATCTTGTTGTTACACTCCACATTTAGTGGGTGATCCACCTCATGTGGAATATTATATTGTTTCTCCTACCTACCCACACCTATTTCCTACCTACCCTTGTTTCTTATTAAGCCACATGTCATGTTTGTGTGCTCACATATCCATATAGCCTTGCATATATAAGAAGGCTCATATTCATTGTATGTAACGATTGATGATCTAGTTGATCAGTATTTTCTCTTGATAGAGTACACTTTATTTCTATCATCTATTTTGTCTCTCTTATTTGTGCTTTCCACTGCCTCTTGATCTTGGTAAAATCTCACATATGGCAACTAGGGTCAACTAATGGTTAATGATGTTTACAATTAGTTCTATGTGATTGACTTATTGGCTAAGTGATTTGGTCTATCAAAGTAAGAGTTTGATAGTTTGATAGAGTTTACTAGCAAGATTGTGAATTAGGACCTTAACTGGTAAAGCAGATAAGTTTTGATGGAATCAGGTGATTGGTGATGTTTGGTGACTTGTGGTTTGAAACATAAGATTTTATGATGGATTTGAGTATGTAACTGGTACCGCATCCTATGATGGTTACCCGAAAGGCATGTAGTAAATTTCTGATAAATTTTTGCCAGGGTTTAAGAAGGGTTTAAGGACCGGTAAATAATTCTCTTAATTGGTAATGATTTCTGGTTTGGCAGTGATCTATATCAGGTTCATGTGCTGATAATAATGCAGCTCAAAACGTGTGATGTATTTGAAAGATGTTTTAGCATGTTTGGAGAATGAATTTCTTGGGAATGTGCAAAGTGCTTAGCGGAATGTGCTAAGGGTTTGACTTTGTACCAGATCAACTTGTTGTGATGATTTATGATCATTCAATAGTTGATATTGTTTTTTAATTGATTGTAATGATCCCTATGATGATTTGTAATGATTTATAAAGATCTATGATGATCTATGTAGTCAACCTTAGGGTTTTGATGCTGACATAGTTGTAAAAGTTATTTATGTCGGTAAGGTTGATGTTTTGAAGTGTCGATGATTTTGAGAAGTGTGAGAAGCCAAACTAGTGTGTGTGAGAAGATCTGCCAGTGAGATGTAGACTTAAAACTTAATTGGATCTGATCAAGTAAGCAATTGAGTGTTATACACATATTATTCACTGTTGTTCTCTAACAATTACAACAGCTAAAATCCCTTAATCAGGTAGGTCCTAACAAGCCTCATATTGTAAAATCTCCTAATAGGGTGACTCAATATCTAAGTTTTAAATCCTCTTGTGAGGTTGATCCTAACAGATCAAAGCTTCTAACAGGGCATCACTGTAAGCTTCTAACCGAGCTTGGATCCTAACAAGGCGCATTCTGAAAGAGTGCAAAATATTTGTGTGTACCAATTCCCACCATGGTTTTTCCCTATTTGGGTTTCCACGTGAAAAACATGGTGTTCATGTGTGGATTAATTTTCTTGTGATGTTCATGTTTTATTTTTGATATCCGGTTAAGACAATTTATGCTTGTTTATCAAAGATCTTTAACTAGATACCAGTATTGATGATTATATGATTGATGAAGCATTCAAATCAGTTAATAAGTTGTTAATAGTGTTTGTTGATATGATATTGAATTGATGGCTAATCTAATTCATAAGTTTGCATGATTTGATAAGGAAATTTGTTATGAAGATTTGGTTTAAGTGTTCAATGTTTTCAGATCTGAGATAAGCTTGTTTTGGTGTTGAAAGTTTTGGTTTTTTTTAATACTAACTCACCCCCCTCTTAGCATTATTTGGATCCTCTAGGATTATCAATTGGTATCAGAGCATTGGTCCTCTATGTGGCAAAAGCCTAACAACTTGAGGGAAAGATTTTGTGAAAGATGATGAAGAAGGAGGATCCCAAGTTCACCAAGGACAACTACCAGATATAGAGTGATCAGATGAAGATCTACATTAATGGAATGAGTTCACAATACTAGAATCATGTGATAGCCAAGTATGTTGCTCCTACTTCCAGTCCCTTGACACTGAATGAACTCAAAGAACATTAGGAAAACATTCATGGTCTTGAAGCAATTGTAAGTAGTTTGTCTGACTCTGAGTATAAAGATGTTCATGGATTAGAAACTACTAATGAGGTATGGGAGAAATTAAATTTAATATATGGAGGAGATGAACATGTACAAAGGGCAAAGGAAGAGAGTCTAAGAGGAAAATTTGATGATATGAAAATGGTTGATGATGAGAACATAACTCAATATGGACAAAGGATTAAGGAAGTTGTAGGTGGTATAAAGAGTGTAGGAGGTAAGATTGAAGATGATACTATTGTTAGCAAAATGATTAGAACTCTTTTACCACAATATTCTATGAGAGTGTCTTCTATTCAAGAACTGAGATTCATTTCAAGAGATAAATTTATTGTTGATTCTTTAATTGGAAAGTTAGCTGCTTTTGAACTTAACAGTTTTGATAATAGTGTTTCTAAACCTTCTGAATCTGTGTTTTAGGCTTTTGTAACTGGTACATCAGAAAGGAAAGAAAAATATGTTTGTCATAATCATGGCTGTAGGTCTAGTCATGGCAGTAGCAGAGGTGATGGTGATGATGAAGATCATCTAATGGAACTTGAGGGATTATTCTCTAGAAGTTTCCCTAGAGTAATAGGTAAATATAATGGTAAATTAACCTTGAAATTCTTCTCTTGTAGTAAGATTGGACACATATTTGCTAACTGCCCTAACACTGATAAGAAAGACAAGTTTAGGAGATTCAAAGAAAAAGGCAAGAAATAGTGTTATGCTGTAGTGGATGAAGGTGTGACCGATGATGAATCGGAAGAAGATGACAATGAGGAGATTGTATTTGTTGTTGTGAAGGAGGATTTGACTAATGAGAAGGCTTTGGTGTCTCATATGGATAACATCGATGAATGGATAATAGACAGTGGTTTCTCACACCACATGACCAGTGACAAAAGTAAGTTCCTATCCCTTGAAGAGTTTGATGGAGGTGTTGTAAGATTTGGTAATAACTCTCCTTGTATGGTTAAAGATAAAGGATCAATTTCATTAAATCAGAAGAGTAATGCAGAGGATTTCTATTGGGTTGAAGGACTAAAACATAACCTCTTGAGTGTTAGACAACTTAATAAGAAGGGATATCTACTTGAATTCAAAAGTGGAGTGTGCAGGATTCTTGGAAATAATGGAGAATTGATTGCTAGTGGGAAGCAGACTAGAGGTAATATATTTCATCTGAATACTAATGTAAATGATTGTTTGGCAGAAAAGATTGAAGACAACTGGTTGTTGCACAAGAGATTTTGTCATGTCAATTTTTGACAATTTGATTAAAGTTAGTTACTTCAAAGTTTTTGGCAGCAGGTGTTTTATAAAAAGAGATGATTATACTGGTACAAATTTGACCCTAAAAGTGATGAAGGAACATTCCTTGGCTACTCTACTAAGAGAAAATATTTCAAGTGTTTTAACAAAAGAACTAAGAAGATTTTGGAAACCATCAATGTAAAAGTTGATGTATACTCTGATGAATCTAATGATACCAACAAAGATGATCCAGCAGATGATGACCAAAAACTTGTGATTATTGAATTGAAAGTGCAAAAAGATGTTGAGAAGAACAATGTAGATGAAGATGATCAACCGGTAGAAGATGAAGAAGATGAATAACAAGAAGATTTTATTGCATCGAAATAGGTTATACCTAGGTATGTAAGGTTAAATCATTCTGAAGACTAGATAATAGGTGACAAGAATGTTGGAGTGCATACTAGGAGAAAAATCAGAGAAAGTGCATGTCTGATTTCTACAGTTGAACCGAAGACAGTGAGAGAAGCTCTTAAGGATGATGATTGGTTAAAGGAAAGGAATGAAGAACTTGATAAGATTGAGAAAAACAACACTTGGTCACTTGTTCCTAGACCTGATCATAAAAATGTGATTGGAACAAAGTGGGTATTTAGAAACAAGCTGAATGAAGATGGAGAAGTTGTTAGAAACAAAGTGAGAGTAGTTTGCAAAGAGTATGCACAAGAAGAAGGTGAAGATTATGGAGAAACCTTTGCACTATTTTCTAGGCTTCAAGGAGTTAGAATGCTACTTGTATTTGCATCTTTTAAAGATTTTAAAGTTTACCAAATGGATGTAAAGTTAGCATTTCTGAATGGTATTCTTGAAGAAGAGGTGTATATTAAACAACCATATGGGTTTGCATTGATAGAAGACAAGGATATCATATGCAAACTGCATAAATCATTATATGGATTAAAGAAAGAACCAAGGGCATGGTTTCAAAGACTTCATGCACATTTGATAAAGATAGAATTTTAGAGAACCAGTGAGGACAACAATATTTATTTGAAGATTGAAGGAGACAAGATGTTGATTGCAGAAGTATTTGTTGATGATATCATATTTGGAGGAAATGGTGATATGAGTATGACTTTTGCAGATGAGATGAAGGAAGAGTTTGAAATTATGTCTCTAATAGGTGATATAAAAAATTTCTTTGGTTTGTAGTTCCAACAACTGAAAGGTGGAATTTTTATCAGTTAGTCTAAGTATGTGAAGGAAGTGTTAAAGACCTTTGGAGTGGAATACTCTAAACCAGTTGGAACACCTATGGTTACAGGTTGCAGATTGTCAAAAGAAGATGATTCACCCTCAGTGGATGAGAAGGAATTTAGATCCATGATTGAGAAATTGCATTATGTTGTTCATAGTAGACTGGATATTGCCCATGCAGCTGGTTTAGTAGAAAGATTTCAAAAGTGCCCTAAGGAGACACATATGCAGCAGTGAATAGAATATTCAGATATCTTAGAGGGATAGTTGATTATGGATTATGGTATCCATATAGAGGAAATTTTTCTTTGCAAGTATTCACTGATGCTGATTGGGCAAGAAATGTGGATGATCAGAAGAGCACAACCAGTGGCGCATTCTTTCTAGGAGGAAGACTAGTATCTTGGACCAATAAGAAACAAACTTGTATTTCTGAGTCTAAAATAAAACCATAGTATTTAGCTACATCCATGAATTGTACACAAGCTATATGGATAAGACATGTCTTGGAAAGATTCAAGCAGGATATGACACAATTGGTGATCATGCATTGTGATAACACTAGTGCTATAAACATTTGAAAGAACCCGGTACTACATGCTAAGACAAAACATATTAAGTTGAAGTATCACTTTCTGAGAAAAAGAGTATAGGAGAAGAAAGTGAGATTGAAGCATGTGTCAAGTAAGGAATAGTTGGATGATATATTCACCAATCCGTTGCCTAAGGCAACCTTTGAATATCTCAGAGGTAAGTTAGGGTTTATACTGTTGGCAATTGACACTCATTGGACTTATTTTTTTGTCATTCATGGCAACAAGATCTGATGGAAGTCATAAACTGGCACTAGGAAGCATATATCAATAGATGTCAGCTTTGGAGCATTCAGGGCTACACCTACACAGGCACCAGCATCGATACTTCTTTGGAAGCCAACATCAAGGAGGATTTACTTAAATCATTTTGTAATTATTATTGTCAAGGCCGACATTTTTGTAAATGTATTGTAAGCCGACATAAGGCATATCATTTGTAATGGGTATATAGGTCAGTCTGCTAGGTTATTTTGAAAAAAAAAAAAAGGTAGATATGAGTGATGTGATAGATGATATGTATGGACATAGGAGAATATAGAATAATTGTATGATGCGAAATATATGTATGAAGATCATTTTTTATGCGAGTTTTATATCATGCAATGATCTATAGATAGATTGGAAATCATTCTTGGAGGAGAAGAGATACAGGTAGTAGTTCAGAGCTTATGAACTGGTATAGAGCAGAACCAGAACCGAAACTCTATTGGGCATAGCAGATCCATTCTTGAGTTCATTTTTAGTAACTTAATTTAGAAGAAATCTTGTAGTTAGTGAGGTTCTTTAGTGATGAGCAGTATGCTCTAGGCAGTGTGCCATCCTGCAAGTGCAAGCCCCAATTATATGTAATATATTTTCATATGGTCAGTGAACTGATATTGTTGGTCATAAATCCCATCATGGTTTTTCCATGTGTAAATCATGTGTTACGATGTTCATTTATGTGGATGGTTTATTTGCTCATTGTTATATGTTTGTTTTTTTACTAGTTTATATATGCATGGTATAAAGGATAAAAATTGTTCATTCTGGCAAAACACTGATTCACCCCCCCTCTCAATCTTCTTGGATCTCAACAATTGGTATCAGAGCTTGGTACCTCAGAAGAAGTTTAACAGCTTGAGGAAGATCCTGAAACTAAAATATTTGAACATGGCTATGGAGAAGCAACTTGAGATGGCTCTTGAAGATTATGATGTTGAAAGGATGAAGAACTAGAAATTGAAAGAAGAATTGAATTCTACAAATGAATTCATTCTTATCCTGCAAGAAAGGCTATCATCTACTCAAGATAAGAGAAAAGAACTTTTGCAGAAACTGGATGATGAGGAGAAGAATGCTCTTAAGGAACAATGTCAAAAACTAAGGCAAGCAAACATGCTCATGAAGAATGAAATGCAATATCTGACTATGAGGTTATCTAAATATATTGAGGATAGAAAGAAGAAGGAAAATAATCTTGTTATATCACTAAAGAAACAAATTTGATGAATGTGGCAGATTGACTCATGAGAATAATTTGTTGAGAACTGATTTGGCACACTCTTGGAACAATGAACAATAACTTGAAAGAAAAGTAACTACTCTGAGAGATGATCTGAATACTGCAAGTGAGTATAAAATAAATTTTAGGATCAGTGCTACACAGTTGGATGACTTACTAAAAAGACAAAGACAAATTGATGATTCAAGAGGACTTGGATTTGTACAAGGTGAAACCTCCGGTACTACAACTGAAGATCAAACAACCTGTATGCAAAACTCATCAGCATAGAGGAAACTGGTAAGGCAATATAATTCTTATAAATTCAATGGTAGATGTTTTTTTTGCAATAAGTTTGGGCATATGCCTAAACAATGTAGAAATAAGGCAAATCAAAACTACAATTTTGTTCCCGGTCAATGCACAAATTGCAAGAAATATGGTTATAGATTAGAAGATTGCAAAATGAATGTTAAATGTCATGCATGTGGAAAGTTTAGACATTTTGCTAATCATTGTAGGTCAAGAAATGATATCGAATATGTCAAACCAATTCAGAAGAACAATGTTACATATTATACATGCAACAAAATAGGTCATATTGCTAAGTATTGCAAAATCAAGACTCAACCGATTAATAATGATAAAGATAATGAGAAAGGAAAGTAGAAGGCAGATGGATACAACAAGATCACACAAAGAGATGGGTTAGAAAATATGAAGAACCAAGTAGAGATGGATCTACACTGGTAACTCCATTGGTAGAACAAAGTATTCCTCCACTAGTAGAAAATTCCACTGATAACTGAGGCATAAGCCTTAGGAAATGGCAAAGTCATTGCTAAATTTTGCATATTACCCCAGAAGAGATCTAAGAAGATCTAAAAGAGATCTGAAAATTATGTTCATCATCGATGAAGGTTCACCCAACACATGACTATGAAACTGGCATCCATAGGGTCGTTGGTGAAGCATTTATTATAGAAAATTAGGGTTTTATTTGCTGATAAAAGGGGGTAAGTGAATTCATTTTCACTCATCGAGCATTCAAGAATTCAGAGTGAAGTAAAGGCAAGTTAAGAGTGAGGAAAAGCATTGTGAAAGGTTTTCAAGTAGTTATCTAAAACACTCAATCTTCCATCAGTATTCACCTTCAAGTATTTTTCAAAATGGGATCTGTATCTTCAGCTCCTACTTTTATTACAAATCCCACCATTGTCAAAGTCAAGGATAGGTTAAGGCCAACATTTAAGGAGGTTCCTAAAATTACTAAAAAGGAAAACTTTGTGGGAGAATTTTCTACGGTTCTCTACGACGTAACGTATGTTGAAGATGTGAGGGCATACATTCACTGCACCCTTGAGGATTTGGGTATAGAGGACATCAAAATCATGTATCAATCTGTGATACTGGGAGACTCCAAAACCATCAAACCAGAATACAAAGCAATTGAGGATCTAGGGCTAACCAGTATTCTGTACATACTGAAATTCAAAGATGAAGTTATCAGATACGTTCGGAGTAGGGTTCACAATGAATTTATTTGGATAGATAGGCCTTACATGATCACGAAGGAGGCTATTCAATTTTTCACTGACTTACCCATGGTCGGACAAGAACTTGGCAAGAAAATTTCCAATACAGAGGTCGAGAAACTCACCAGTGCTACACTTGATAGCATATCAATGAGTATAAGAACAATCACCGACACAGATATAAAGTTTGCAAGCATGATCATTGGTTACAAGGTAACTCAATCCAACCGTTTGAATTCTATTGCAAGTTCATGCATTCATGGTGCATATCAGATACTAAGGAACAATGTGAAATATTATTTATGTGAATGGATGAGGAGTGAGTTGATGTTAAACCTTGGCAAAATCAAAGGAATCAAGAAAGGCACATTTAGATATGGAAACTTGATTGTTTGTTTAATGCTTTACTTCCTAAATGAGCTACCCAGTATAGGGAAGAAGAATTGGGATCATGACATACCGGTAGGTATACAGATCAAGGAAGCAATAATCAGTCTTGGTACCGGAAGAGATGAGAAATTTTGGGGGTATTTTAAGAATTTTCAAGAAAACATGAGGCAAATGGAGAGAATTTCAAAGAACATTATGGATAAGTATTCCACTAATATTTGTTTCATGGTAAAAACTAATGAAATTCTTATGGAAGCAGTTGAACCTAGGCAGATCTGGATTACTAAGCTTGGATATGAGGTGGATGATAGGATTTTTGAACTCTATGCAAAGATGTTAGATGCCCCATTAGATGATAAGACAAAACATTTTGGTACAGCAGGAGAGAAAGCTCTTGAAGTGAAAACCAGTTTTAACAGGAAGAGAACAAAAAAGGAAATAGAAAAGATGTTTGCATATGTACAAGATGTGATTTATAAGATAGAGACTCAACTAGGTTCCAAATCAAAACAAGCTTCTAAACTAGTAGAGGTTGGTATTGCAGAAGCGAAGAAGCCACAAGTTCACATTTCCCCTATCACTTCAGAATCTGATTCTGAGGATAATGAACCTCTAGATTTTAGAAGGGTATAAAGGAAGAATATGGTAAAACCACCGATAGAGCAGAAGAAGGTAGAGCCTAGGAGGAGACTTGTTAGAAAGGCAACTAAGCCTACTACACCCCCACCACTGGCAAGGAAGCCTATGCAAAAGAGAAAACCAGTCACGCCAGCAACCACAAGCAAAAAGAAGAGTGATGATATTGGAACCGGTAAGACCACAATGACCTGTGCTGGTCTTATTGATGAAATTACAAAAGATGGAATATTGAAAAATATATTGATGAAATTACAAAAGATGGAATATTGAAAAATATTTCAAAGTACTATGAAGATTTAGAAGAGAATGAGCAAAGTGAATTAGAAGACGCTATTTTGTTATATATAGACATCTATAATAAAGCCTTAATTGAAATTTTGAAGGAGATACGTTTATCCTTGTATAATAAACTTGAGGCTAGGAGACTTGGCGTTGTCAAGAGAGATAGGGAGATCAAAGAAGTAGCACTTTTGGAATTGTATGGTGTTGTAAATAATGAGGAAATGAAAAGATTTATAGACACTGCAAATAGGACAGTCTTTAGTAGTAAATCCTGATAAATAAGCCTTATGATGGAGAGAGTAAATGAGGTGGTAGATGAGACAACTAAGGGATGGACCAAATTCTTTCAGAAAAACCCAGACTTTCTCACATCTCAAGAAGAATTTGCAAGGGCAACAACTTCCACCATTCCTAACAAATCAAAAGGGAAAGGTATTTTGGGCAGTTCAACTCTAGTTTTGACTCAACCTGCAGTAACTAAAGATACTCAAACACAACCGAAAACTAAGCAGAGTGTAGTTTGTACGGGCACAAACCATTTTTAAGCAAGGCAATGTATAGGACACTAGAAATATTGTGGATAATACTCCACTGACAGTAACCGACACTGCACCAAGTGGCAAAGCCACTAGTGCAATAGAGGTTGAGATGGATAAGGTAAAAGCCACTGAGTCCATACCGGCAAGTAAAACTGATTCCCCGATAAAGGTTTTGGCAATTGACACTTCTCAGGTTGAGAAGAAATCAGTCTCTAAATTGAGTCCAACTGAACTAATGATGATGGCTAGTCAAAAATTACTGAAGGAAGGTCTTGTAGATAAAGGATTAATAGATCAATCAGTCTCAGTGTTGCACATATTATTGTCTGGCTGTTAGATTGAAGATGGAGCAAGACCTTCTAGTAAGCTCAAGACTCTAACAGAGCATATCTCTAATAATTTTCAATATCTGAGGCAGATTGCAAACCGATGGGCTTTGGATAATTTCACAGCAGCAAAAAGAACAACTTTTGTTAAGATTATAAAAATAGAGAAGAAGAAAATTGGGGACAAACTTATTCCTATTGTTTAAAACAATGTACAAATATCTATAGAGTGTGTTGTAACATAGAAAGTCTTACGGCTAATGTAGATAGAAGATTGAAGGAGTTATATGATAATATGGCTAAAATTGCTAACTCTTTTGATGGATTGACTGCAGTGACTGCATTTGTTGATGGACAAATTTTGTCCTTGGAGAACCAATTTTTTTCTTTTGAGAAGGAGAGAGATAAAATCATGAGAAGAGCAAGAAATCTAAGAGGAATGATAAGTCCTAGACAAGATTCATTGGGTGTTCACAAGAAATAGTGCATGGATATGATAACTAAACCCACACCGACAGATATCCAAGAGAAGGAAACACTTGCCCACTTACTAAGTGGACCTGCATCTATTTTTGATACTTTCAAATCCATCTGGGATACATATCTTCAATTATTGCAAAAGGCATACCCGGAAATCTTGAAGATGACTAAGCTCCAGTGAAACTAACTGTATTCTTTTATTATTTCAATTCTTTCAATAGTCTTTGGCATTAATGTTAAAGGAGGAGTATGTACATATGTGAAAAATATCAGAGAAACAAATTGGAAGGATATCAGATGGAGTGTATTGCTCTGGGGGAGCATACCAACAGGGAATCCATTTTTTACATGATTGTTGCCATCAATGCCAAAGGGGGAGATTGTTGGAAATTGACACTCATTGGATTCATTTTGTTGTCACTGATGGCAACAAGATCTGATGGAATTCATAAATCAGCACTAGGAAGCATATATTGGCAAATACCAACTTAGGAGCATTCAGGGCTGCACAGTGCCACCGGCACCGACACCGACATTAATACTTCTTTGGAAGCTGACATCAAGGAGGATTTACCTAAATCATTTTGTAATTATTATTTTGAAGGCCAACATTTTTGTAAATGTATTGTAAGCCGACATAAGGCATATCATTTGTAATGGGTATATAGGTCAGTCTGCTAGGTTATTTTGAAAACAAATAAAAAGGTAGATATGAGTGATGTGATAGATGATATGTATGGACATAGGAGAATGTAGAAGAACTGTATGATGTGAAATATATATGTATGAAGATCATTTTGTATGCAATTGCTATATCATGCAATGATCTGTAGATAGCTTGGAAAGCATTCTTGGAGGAGAAGAGATATCAGTAGCAGTTTAGAGCTTATGAACCAGTACAGAGTAGAACCAGAACCGAAACTCTATTGGGCATAGCAAATGTATTCTTGAGTTCATTTTCAGCAACTTACTTTAGCAGAAAGCTTTTAGTCAGTGTGGCTCTTTAGTGATGAGCAGTATGGTCTAGCCAATGTGCCTTCCTGCAAGTGCAAGCCCCTATTATATGTAATATCTTTTTATATCACCACTGGATGGATATTGTGGGTCATAAATCCCACCGTGGTTTTTCCTCATTAAGGTTTTCCATGTATAAATCCTATGTGTTATGGTGTTCATTTATGTGGATGGTTTATTTTCTCCTTGTCATATGTTTGTTTGTTTACCAGTTTATATATGGATGGTATAAGAGGATAAAAACTGTTCATTCCAGTAGAACATTGATTCACCCCCCCCCCCCACCTTTCAGTGTTCTTGGATCCCAACATATACTCCTTCCCAAGATCAACTAAGATGTTGGTGATGCATCAATCCAGTGGATTCATTGACTATCTTTCAATATGGATTGATGAGAAGTAGGATACTCCTCAGGGGGAGTAGCAGAGATAAATCAATAGATATGAAGATAGAAGATGCATTTGCACCTTTGGCATTGTTGTCAAAGGGGAGGAAGAAATGTAAGTCATGAAGGAGAAGAACAATGACAAGAAGAAGTAATGCAAAGGAGGAGAAGATCAAGTGAAGCACAGATTGGTATAGCATGGCATGATGAATTCCTAGTATTTCTCAACAGTTGATTGTTTAAGTTGTATTCTTTTAGTGTTTCCATCAATGCCAAAGGGGAAGATTGTTGGCATATTGGCATAACTAATAGAGATGATGATGTATCGGTAAAGGATTGTTGGTGATGATATTTTGCTAGACTATTGGTGATGATATAATTATGATATGATGTTCTATGATCAGTTATTTGTGTTGTCATTGATGGCAACCATGTTTTTTAATGTTTTGTATATCATCTAAGTTATATGAGTTATCTAAACTTAACCGATAATGGAATGTTTGCTAAGCTGATAGTGAACCAGTAAGTAGGACCAATGAAGGAGATGATTGTGGTAGAAATCGGTGAAGAGTTAGGTGTTGTAGTTTGGAATGTATGCTTATGACATTATAATGAGTCTATGACTGGAACCACGTCATGTTTCGAGAACTAGAAGTCATGTTTTATATTGAGTGTTATTTATTCAATGCAGGGTTTCAGAACCAGTAACAAGATCTTTGACCGGTGATGTTTTATGGCTTGGCGATGAATCTTTTCATGTTCATAAGTTAATGATGACATGTCAGAATCCATGTGAAGAGATAAGATGTTATTTTGGCGTGTACAAGGAGAAAATTTCTTGGGAAGAAGCGAAGTGCTTAGCATAATGTGTTAAGGGTTTGACAGCTTATCAGATCGATGTGCAATGATGAGTTATGATCATTCAACAGTTGTAATTATCTTGAAATTTGTTGTAATGACCTATAATGATTTGTAATGATCTTATATGATCTATGATGTAAATTCATTGTAAGTTAGGGTTATGTAACCGACCTAATTGTAAAGTCTATTTAGGTCAAGTTTTAGAAGGTTTATTATGTCGGTGATTAGAGAAGGAGAGTGTGTTGAACCAGATTGAGATGTTTGCATGTGTGAAGAAGATTGGAGCTGAAATGGATTTGTATTAGCAAGCAAAGAGTGCATTAATATGATCATTTATCTATTTTTTCCTAACAGTTGCAATAGTATTTAAATCCCTTAATCGGGTAGGTCCTCAAAGGCCTGATCTTGTAAATCCTTTCACCGAGTAGCTCATTATTTTGGGTTTAAATCCTTTAGTAACGTTACTCCTAATAGGGTAGAGCTCCTAATAGAGCTGAGGTTAAAATCCCTTCACTAGGTGACTCCTAATAGGGTCTACTCTTAATCGGGTATTATTATAAAGCTCCTAACCAAGCTAGGCCTTTAACAGTGCACATTCTAAAAGAGTAAAAATATTTTGTAGGTGTACCAATTCCCACCATGGTTTTTCCCATTTGGGTTTCTACATGAAAAATCTTTGTGTTCATATTATGGATGGATTTGTTGAGTTATTAATTTGATGTATTTACTATATTTTATTAATGATGAACACTTAAGTAGCTACCAATATTAGTTTGGTCAATCTATTTTGGAGACTTGTTGATCAGTTACTGGTACTGGTTATGAACTATTTTTGGTGAAGTATTTTCAAATTGGTGAAAGATTGCAGTTTATTGTTATTACTGATTCACACCCCCCCCCCACCCCCCACCCTCTTAGTAACAACCGAGCCCTCACAATAACACTATAGTAGTTAGTTATTGTTTTGATTGGTAATGGTTTTGGAGAGTTATAATTGTAGATTTTATTAGTAATACTTATTGCCACACCAATGAGTATCACGTATGGAACTTCTAGTCAGACCAATCTAGTAGAGCTGCGAGCATTTGCTAAGTATTCTAATATCAAGTTACATCCAAGATTTTATGTTGTTGTATTAAAAAAAAGAAATTAGTTGTGTTTTTGTCTTAGAAAAAATGTGGACATGAAACTATAGGTTTTTTCTTGATGATGATTCATGGGTTGTGATAAAAAATATTTGCAAAATTATCAATAGTTCTATCCAAAGCACTCTCTATATTATTTTGTGGATATTTATCATTTTTTAGTCCAAAGCATAATATTGTTAAATCACTATTATCCACAAGATCGCCATTATACTAAGTACCTATCATAAAACAAATACCTATATTTCTCATACTTAAATATTTAAAATTGGCTAAAACTTCTAATAAAATGGCATTAAATATATAACCTTATTTAACTCATATTTCTCCAACTCCTAATATTTTTTTATCATCTACAATAAATAGTGTCAATTTACATGTACATCTTGCTTGAAGCAAATATGGGAAAGGACTAGTCATGTGGTAAAATCAACTAGTAAACAATTTCAAATGAAAAATGCTAAAAGTTATGGCAACGATTCAAAGATCTTAAACACCCAAGGGCACACCACACACAAAAATGGTAAATATTTATTTTTATTCGAGAAAGCAAATTAAAAAATATGTGTTGGTTAAGGGTAGTCCTTGGAGCATTAAAAAGTTTATCTAGGTAATCTTATCTATTTAAAACATATGGTCTTGCATAATACTATTAAAATTATACACTTTGGACTAGTAGGCATTTCTAAGTGGTCACTTTTAGAAATCAAATAGTGTATATAAATAATGCTTGGCTAGGGCATCCTTATCTTTTTACAAAGGATTTAAAGAAACATCAGATGTGTATAGAGAAACTTGCATTTTATGCATTTTTCTCATTTTATTTTGCATCTATTTTTAGCATCCACTTACAATAAGCATGTGTTTGATCAATTTAACCCCCTTTAATCTTGAGTAGCCTTAAAAAAATAGTCTACATAGACATGACTTCTTATACAACAAAACCCATTTCTCACTCACGTTCTACACATTTCTATTATCCAAGACACAAGCTCACTCTGCTAGTGTCCAACTAGACTCTACCACTATGTTATGCATGCAAGTGTCCCAGAAATACTTTTTTTTTCACATCACTTTAACTCTAATTTATCTTTAATGGTGAATTGACCATGATAATACTTATTTATGTGACTTTACATAAAATAGACACTATTTAGCATTCATTTTATGCTTATATATTATGTTATTATGAGGATCTGGTTGCTATTGAGAGGGGAGGGTGAATCAGTAATTAAACAATTCTACAATATTTCAAAAAACAGTACCGGTAACTACTCAAACATTCCAGTTAGCATATTTACCAAACCATCCATTTAAATGTTCATCATTATGCAACCAAAGTAAAGATATCAAATACACACACAATAATGCATCACCACATGAACATAAAGATTTTTCATGTCGAAACTCAAATAGGAAAAACCACAGTGGGAATTAGCACCCACAAAATATTTACACTCTTTTGGAATGTGCCTGGTTAGGAGCTTACAATATGCTCGGTTAAGAGAAGACCTTGGTAGGAGTCATCCGGTTAAGGGATTTCACCTTAGCCCTATTAGGAGCTCTACCCTATCAAGAGTAACCTTTTTAGAGGATTTTAAACTCAAGCTAATGAGCCACCCAATGAAGGGATTTACAAATAAGACCTGTTAGGATCTACCCGGTTAAGGGATTTCAAACTATTGTAACTGTTAGGGAACAACAGGGCAAATGACATGATCACAACACCTCCTTGCTTGCTAGTACAAATCATTTTCAGCTCAACTAGATGCTACAGACATGCAAACACTTCAATCTGGTTTGGCACACTCTTCTTCTCAAATCCCTGACACAGAATCTCTTCTCCAACTTGACCTAAATACACTTTTCAACTAGGTCAGTTACATAACCCTAACTACATTCAAAATACGATGAATTTACATTTACAGATCATTAGAATAAATTTCAAGATAATTTTAACCGTTGAATGATCATCACACATTGATTTGATAAGCCATCAAACCCTTGACACATTATACTAAGTACTTTGTTGATTCCCAAGAAATTTGATCCTTGTACGTGCTCAAATGTAATCTTATCATTACACACGGTTTCTAACGCATCATCACTAAGTTATGAACATGATAAGATTCACCTTTAAACCATAAATCATTATCGGTTAAAGATCTGTTACCAGTATACATTCTTTTTCACAGAGTTCATGACAATTAATCATAACTTACTCAATAAACTGAATTTGCTGATGCAGTTGCAATCACAGACTCATGCCAATGTCATAAAAATATGTTCCAAACCACAACATCTAAGTCCTCTCCAATCATTTGTACCGGTGTCTTGATCATCGCTCTGTTCCTGTTTGCTGATTTATTGCAACTTAACAGTTTTGCAGTCTAACACATTCCCCTATCGGTTAGGCCTTACCGATAGGCCTAGATGACTTAGATGACTAAGCAAACATGGTTGCCATCAATGACAACACAAATAAAGTCATCAAACAACTTACAACTATATCATCATCATCTAGCCAACAATCTCCGTCAACTTTACAAGTTATGCTAACAATAACTTTACCAATCATCTTCTCATCTCATCATCATTTCCATATGCCAATAATCTCCTCATCATTATCTTCATCAGTTATGCCAACATATTAGTCACTTCCCCTAGCTTATACTTACCATCCATGACTATGCACCTATCTACATACCCACAGCATCCCACATTTGTGCCTAGGGACACATAATCTAAAACAAAATCAGCTTATATAACTAGAAAATACCTAAGGTTCTAACTATGACATGCCCAACAATCTTTTCACTTTTAGAAACTTCCATGATGTTTTGGATGTGAATGCATTATACAACAAACAACCATGCTATGAAGACATACAACATTTATTTTTATCACTAATTGAAAACACAATTCTAACTTATATTTAACAGCGAACCAAGAGCAGACGGCTTACTAAGCTTTGACTTCTAGGCTTAAAAGTGTTAAACATTCAGAATTGACTTACATTCTCTAGACTTAAATGTTGCTTAGTGTGTTATTTAAGACATGCCAACAAAGAGATGCAACTACATTAATATAAACACCACCATGACGTTTTAAAAAACACTACCATACCAAGAAGAGAACATATAATCTCTATCACTTTAGAAAACTCAATTTGAACTTCAATTTAGCATTGCAATTATTTCATATTTTCGTTTAAAAAACTTTAATAATAAAAACTGATACATATTCAATAAATAATAAAGCTGAAAAATGAAAGACACAATCGAAATCTGTAATTTCGACTTACCCTCATGTTTACAAAAATAATAACATTTTTAGAACCAAATTAACTACCACCTAGAGAATTCGACTCTCCCTTAAAGTTTCTATGTTTTTATTTACGCAGAGATTATGCGAGTTCACTTCATGCCCATTTGCCATCTACAGCATCCTCGATAATATCGCCCTTTACTTGTTACGGATATGGTTGGATATAAACAATTATACAAGGCAATCGGATAATTCCCTTAACAAAAAGAATTTGTCAATACCTATGAACGTGTGCATGTTCTTAATGAAGAACCAGATACACATTTCAAACAACAAATGTCTTGTCTGCTACTCCAAAATTGATAGAAAATATACGCTCCACCATTAAGTTGCATATTCTTTTGGCCTGGGTTTGAAGAACCTTTCATATGACAGCAAAAATATCAGCTAAAAATCTGTTGAAAACAGCTGTAGAATGCCCTTTCAAGCCAACTTCGAAACAAGAACGAGGCAAACAGCTCTTTGAAATGTCTATTAATACCAAATATCCATCCTTAGTATGCACTCACAAAAACAAGTAAAATTAAATGGCTTCACTAATTGTGTTGAGATCAGTTGCTTTTTTGTGTGCTTTTGCTGCCATAGCCAGGGAAGCTAATTCTTCTGCTTCCGTCAATCCTCCTGTAGGAAACAAGTTAGTAGATTTAGCTTCTTCTTTTTAAAAGGTGTTCTTATTGTCTGTATATTCAGTTAACTTGTATATTTAGTTTGTCTAATTGAAATTATGTTTGTTCCTTGTCTAGATTGTTGATCACACTAAAAGGCAGAGGCGTGCAAGTTTACAAGTGTGAACAAAACCTTTCATATACCCTCGATCATGACACTGCAGATTTGTATGGATTGATGGATTTTAGATATTTGTATCCAAAAGGACAACATTATTTTCTTGCTTATGCAGATGGACAAGGAGGCAAGCCTACCTGGTCCTATTTTGATGGGCAGAACAGCACTACCAGTACAGTCACAGGTCTGTGGCAGTTACACCAAAACTCTTTAATAAAAAGAATGGGTTCTTACAGCCCAGAATAAACTATAACAAAATTTATTTGTTATAAATCACTGTGTGAGGATAAAACTGAACTTGATTAGTATAATATCTACACCTTCACTTTAAGGAGATATTACTTTGGTGAATCAATTTTTATAGATCTACCATAGGAGTAAGAGTAGATTTAAGAGTGAATGAAGAATGATATGATTATTTGTGGCCTTTGCAGGAAAAGTAATTGGAAGAAAAGAAGAGTTAGACACAATCCCAGACCTATTGCTGCAAGCAACCTCCCATAGTGGCCCTGGTGCCTTTGATAAGATCTCCTATGTCTCTCGATCTAAAAGCAAAGGTGGTGTTGCACCAACAGGTTGCAATAATACAGGAGAAATCATTCAAGTAAATTATGAAGCGTTTTATAGTTTTTACATAAGAGAAATGAGTAAACCTGTGAGCCTGCCCTCAACTCTTTCAATTTCAAATACAAATGTACCTGTAAAGAGCTACTTTGGTCAAGGCATGCAAATATACTGCTTCAATGGATCTGCATGGAACTTTAAAAATGTTTCAGCTGAACTTTCATCAGTTCCTGGACAAGAGGTCATTGTAAAGCATTATTTCCTTGGTGAGCCAGATCAGTATGGAGGGCAACCCACATGGGAAACATTCATGCCCTACAGTAGGGTAACTGCAAAGCCCCAAAGTCGAGTAGTAGTCGATCCAAATTCTGTTCCATGGCTTTCTTTGCAAGCTACAACTCATATGGGCAGCATGTAAGTTTCTTTGCATATGTTTTATCTATTTAACATTAAAATTATATCAAAATAAATTTATGAAATATTGAGGTTTGATTTTCCTAATAATTTTAACATTATTGACCTAATTATGTTATTTTATTGTTAAATTTTGTTGCAGATACTTGTTGGCATCCGTCTCTTATGTGCAAAGAGTTTCTACAACTGGAGGAAAGCCTCCTAAAAGCATTAATGGAGCCCGAATTGGAGATATCTACATGTCTCCATATACTGCACTATATTGGTTTTATGCACCCCAACGATCTATATGAAGAGTTATATGATTAGTTTTGTGTTTTAAGCATGCTAGGACAACAGTGATCCTTTTGGAAAATAAGATACAATGTTATGTGAACTTCACTTGCATTGACAAATATTTGATAACATTTTATCGAGTTTTAATAAAATATTGAACATTCGTTTGGTTTATGATGTTTTTTATTTATTATTTTTAATAAATATTAAATATAAAAAATAATAATAAACAATATTAGTAAGTTTTTTATTAACGGATATTAAGTTTCTATAATTCATATGTTAGAAATTGGTGTTTCTGGATAAGATTGTGTGAAGGTTTTAATCATACTCTGTGATCTATCATCAAAATGATAGAGAGAAAACAGATAATCCGAATTATGGATTCAGACGACAACAACTAACTGAGAACCTGTGGTATTGTGGATAAACAAGATAACACAGAATTGAAGAAAGTCAAAAACTGATCTATTCCATTTGAAAATTGAACATATAGTAGTTCATGAGATTCCAAGGGTCACAAAAACCCTTTGAGAATCGAAACCCAATAGTCACATTTTATTATTACATAATAAAATCTAAAAACTACGAAAATTTCAAAAAACTATATGAAATTTTGTCCTAACTTTAACTAGTCATAACTTTCTGCTCGAGACTCCAAATTACGAGTCGTTTAACTCGTTGGAAAGGTCTCCAAGAGTTAGAACTGAAGTCCTAAAAGAACTTGCCTATGGCAACATTCTAAATGACAAACCAAACTTTCAAGGACTAAAAATGCCCCGAAGGCCTTCAAAAATGACAATTACTAACATATAGAAAAACTAAAAAAAATATTTCAAATTTTCTTCTGATCATTACTCCCCCCTTGAAGAGCAATGGGCTCCATTGCTTCAATACTCTGAATGAGATGAGAGAAATGGAGCTAAAGCTGCTCCTTGGTGAACCACTTTCCTTATTGAGGGATCTGCCCTGCTCGAACCACTTTGTATAGATAGATCCATTGTTCTTTGAGTTTTTTCACCGTGGTGTCCACAATCTGATCACATTGGAATGGAGAAGCCACTCCTGATTTTAATTTTGTAGTGGAAATTGTTTCTGCCACATCTGCAATATCTAATAGTGGAGGAAAATATGGCTTAAAGAGTTCCACATTGAAGACTGGATGAAGACCCAGAAATGGGGGTAAATTAAGCTCAAAAGCATTATCTCAAACTTGCTTGATGATTGTGTATGGCCAATAACGCAGAGGGTGAAGCTTCCTATTGGCACCCTGCAATCTTTCCTTTTGGATATGCAGCCACACCTTGTCCCCAACTTGAAAATCATGAGGAGTACGATGCTCATCATGTCTCCCCTTATATTTCTCATTGGTATGCTCCAAGATTTCATGGACTTGTTGTTTTAGATAACCAAGACAGACCTCAAATGGATTGTGCCCAGTGGAACTGTGAATTGCCCTGTTGTAGCTATGCTAAACATATGGAAGACTTTCATCCCATGTGCGGGGGTGTTTTGAGTGATACATGCGTACGATGTGAATGATCATCCAGTTCACTACCTTGGTCTGGCCATCTATTTGAGGATGGAAAGCAGTAGACTTTGTTAATTTTGTGTCCATCTTTTCCCATAATGTGGACTAGAACTTACTAAGAAACCTGTTGTCCCTATCTAAAATTATGGTATTCGGCAAACCAAAATGAACCTAAATGTGTTCAAAGAAAAGCTTTGTAGTGTCCTCTGCAGAAATTATTTTTGTACAAGCCACTATTACTGCCATTTTCCAGAACCTATCTACCACAACATACACACAATCGTGGCCTCTTCTGGTGGTAGGAAGACCAAACATGAAGTCCATAGAAACTAAATGCTAGGGTTTTTTAGGAACAGGAAGTGGTGAATACAATCCAAGTTTACGATTGGCAGGCTTAGCAATAGCGCATGTGGTACAAACTTGAATATATGAAATGACATCATTTCTCAACTTTGGCAAATAAAAATATCTCTAAAGTATAGCAGTAGTCTTACCTATGCCAAAGTGACTAGCAACCTTGCTATAGTGATCTTCCCATATCAGCTTTTTACATTCTGCATTGGGCAGACAGATTTGGCCAAGCTGACAAAGCATTCAATCCAACAAATAGAAATCATTCACTTGATGTCCCTTCACTGATTGATTATAAACATCTGCAAATTCAACATCATTCACATACAAGCAAGCCCATGCTTCAGTTTGATGACCACATGAGTCCAATACCATATTGATAGTTGCAATTAGAGGCCTACTCAAACAATCTACTACTTTGTTAGTGCTTCCCTTCTTGTGGTGAATATTGAGATGAAATTGTTGAAGATAGGTTGACCATCATTGATGTCAATCATTCTGCAACTTCCCTTGTGTTTGCAAGAATTGAAGAGGTTTGTGGTCTGTGTGGATGATAGTCTCCTTACCCAAAATATAATGTTTCCACTGCTTACAGGCTTGAACAATAGCATACAGTTCCTTGTCGTAAGTGGCATACTGACGTACTGTATCAGAAAAATTATTACTATGATATGCAACTGGGTGACCATGTTGCATAAGGAAAACTCCCAAGGCATATTCTAATGCATCAGTTTGTATTTCAAATGATTGTTGTAGGTGAGGAAGAGATAAAACTGGTGCAGAACATAATCTTCGTTTTAACTCCTCGAATGATTCCTATTGAGCACCTGGCCATTTAAACTTTGCATGTGTTCCTCCCCACAATGACTGATTTAGAGACCAAGAAAAATGGGAAAATGCCAACATAAATCTATGATAAAAGTTTGTTAATCCAAGGAAACTTCTTAACTCCATGAGATTTCTAGGAGATGGTCGGTTCTTAATTACTTGTATCTTCTCTGGGTCAACATGGACACCCTCACTATCAATAACATATCCTAAGTATCTGATACTCTGCATACCAAAGAAGCACTTTTATTTGTTTGCATAAATCCCATGATCTTGTAAAGTTGACAGAATGTTCTCCACATGTTGCAAATTTTCATCCCAAGTTTTGCTAAAGATGAGTATGTCATCCAAATATACCACCACAAAAGAATCAGTGAATGGTCTGAGTACATCATTCATCATTCTCATGAATGTCATTGGGGCATTTGTTAGACCGAAAGGCATCATTAGCCACTCAAACAATCCCTCTTTAGATTTGAAAGTTGTCTTCCACACATCACACATCAGCTGAGTCAATTGGTGCTTTTATGCTATCCCGATTTCAAATCATTTTTTTGTGAAGAATCGGGGGCCCCTCTAAGCTGGTCCAAGAGGACCTCTATCCAAGGAAGTGGATACCTATTTTAGGCTGAAATTTTGTTCAAGGCCCTATAGTCAATAAAAAGCCACCAAGTTCCATCCTTTTTCTTTGCCAAAACAATGGGACTGCCACAGGGTGATGCACTTGGAAGAATATGTCCTTTCTCAATCAATTCTTGTACATCATTTTCTACTACTGATCTACGATAGACTGGTTCATTAGGCAATGGATTTTTTGGTATCAACTCAATAGTTTGTCTTACTTGGCAATGTCTAGGTACCCCCGTTGGTAACTTAAACAAATTCTCATATTTTATCAAAATTTGGTCCATTGATCTTTTCTGTTGTGTTGTGGTGTTTGTGATGGCATTGGAATTATATATAGACTTTCTTTCTTCTTCAGAACAAATCATCAAGAATATGAATGTTCATGTTTTGGAAACCAACCTCCTACATTGCTTAGCACTAATCAAAGAGGTAGTGTATGCATGGCTTACCTCTGGTATTCAATATTTCTACTCACCTTATCTGATTGTCACGCTGTGATGTTTGGACTCACAGACACCATGGCGCTGGTACATAAATGATTGTCCCAATAAAACATCACAAACATCTAAAGGAGCCACATCACAAATTACTTCATCTTTGAAAGGTTTTATAGAGTAGGAAAGGCGACACTGCTGGTGCACTTGGATATTTCTCCCTTTACTCACCCATCCCATAGAATAAAGTGTTTTTTTTTTTAGATTCAGTCTTTTCACGGTCTCTGCTAATATTAGGTCCTTTTGACTTCCACTATCAACAATAAAGTGTAGGGCTTTTTCTCCGACCCACATCTGTGAATGAAACAATCTCTCCTCATTCTCCAGGGGCAATACCTTTGTAGTAGCTATCATTTCATATGGATCAACCTCAATGACCTATTCATGACTTTCTTTTGTGCAAGATTCTGCCACCTTGGGTTCTTCCTTGTCCTCATGCATCTCCATCATTAAACTTTTTATGGTTCTGCAATCTTTTGTATTGTGAGAGGGACTCTTGTGGAATTCACACCACATATTGTTCTCTTTTGTATTCTTCATACCCCATGCCTTTTTCATTCGTGAATTAGGAGAAGATTCCCTGGAGGTTTGTTTCCACGTAGTTTTGCTACCTTCACACTTCCATCTGTTATTTGCAAATTTATCCCTCCTCCCTTTCTGTTTGAACTTCTCAATTTTTTTAGCAAATTTATATGCACTAGGCAAAGTCTCTATGTTCAGGAATTCCAATTTAGTTTGGATATACCTATGGAGTCCACTCTAATATTTTAAAACTCGGTGCTTCTCACAATCTTTGATGCCAAGTTTTGTTGCTAAGGCATGAAACATATTAGTGTACTCTTGAACAGTTTGGTCTTTTCTCTGCTGAAGCAATTGCCACTGCATATATTTATGTCCATTTGCATCTATAGGAAAATATTCTTCCTTTATGTGCTCTAGGAATTCTCCAGATGTGAGTTTTTTATCAAAAATGAATGTACTGCTAGTTTATGCTGCCTTGGATGCCAACTTCGCTTCCCAAGAATCTTTCACATGATTTTCAGCTTTGAGAAGAGTGAAAGTTATTTTCTCTTCATTTGAGAACTGGTTGATAGAGAAATACCTTTCAAGTTTTGAAACCCAGTCATCAAGGACATCTACATCAATCTTTCCTTGAAATGTGGGTATATCGAAATTCAATTGCACCTTAGATGGTGTATACCCTGTGAATGGTGTGTTTGCAGGTAACCCACAACTTTCCAGCATTTTCTTGAACTACTCCATCATTTCTTCACATTGTTTTGTTAATGCATCTGCAACCAACGCTTTAATGTCATTGTCGATGTACAACTTAGCCATCTGCGATCTTGTGCATCTCAAAGGAAGGTAATCTGAAGGATTCCTTGTTTCCAACCCCAATCTTTGATATGTTGACACGTGTGATATGACATACAAGAGTGAACTTTCTCTGATACCACTGATCCGAATTATGGATTCGGATGACAACACTTAAGTGAGAACCTATGGTATTGCGGATAAACGAGATAACACAAAATTGAAGCAAGCCAAAAAGTGATCTATTCCATTCAAAAATTGAACATAAAGTAGTTCATGAGATTCCAAGGGTCACAAAAACCCTTTGAGAATCAAAACCCAACAGTCACATTTGATTATTACATAATAAAATCTAAAAACTACAAAAATTTCAAAAAAACTATATGAAATTTTGTCCTAACTTTAACTAGTCATAACTTTCTACTCAGGACTCGAAATTACGGGCCGTTTAACTCGTTGGAAAGGTCTCCAAGAGTTAGAAGCTAAGTCCTAAAAGAAATTGCCTACAAAAATATTCTAAAGGATAGGCCAAACTTTCAAGGATTGAAAATGCCCCAAAGGCCTTCAAAAATGACAATTACTAACATATAGAAAAACTAAAAAAATATATAAAAATATTTCAAATTTTCTTCTGATCAACATAATTGAAAGATTCCTAATTTTTCATATTATTTTACGCATAAAATATTATTAAATAAATTTATTTCAAAAGAACTGTTAAATAATTTTTTAATAGATATATTCATTTTTAAATAAGATATAATAATTTATTGTGGAAAGAATAAATTGTTTAATATTAAAGAATTGTCATTATAATAATTTTAAAATATTTTAAGAGAGAAAATTTAAACTTTGTTCAAAATTATAAGAAGTTTGCAATTTTAAAAGATGAATAAAAAATAAAAAAATGTATCGGAATAAATGATTTAATTAATCACATACTAGTATAGATACAATAAATGCATCTATCTAAAAAAATGCTTGAGAGATTTCAATTTAGAACTATTTTATTTTAGTGTGGAACTATTTTATTTAAGTCAATACATGTAGACATAAATGTTGTAGTGAGATTATTTTAGAAATATTAAATTTACGTGTGTAAACGGTTGTCAAATTCAAGACAAAGATTAGAATTTTTCCTAACAATTTATTTTATATGGCCAAGATTTACTACATGGGAGCGAGAATTCAAATCCAATGTTTTGAACGTCTTTCACTTCTAAATTTATACTATTATTATTTAGATTATTTAACTTCTTTCTCATTTGAAGTTTTCCTTTTAATATAATATAAATTTAAATTCTCTATTTTACAATAGTTTCTTTATAGGAAGCATGATAAAAAGAATAATTAACCAAATATTTTAAGCATCGTTGTATTGATTTGGTTTTGATGGTTGAGGAAATGTCTTGAACTCAACTTCTTTACTATGAGGGCATCCCCTTCAAGTGTCATTGTTTCCTCTCCATTGATCATCTAGCTATGGATTCTCCTCTCTTGCATTGGAAGAACTATGCTACATGTTCGAAGGATTTTATTGATGATTACTTAACTATCAATGCCTCTAATTATTCATCAAGTGATTTGTCCCATGATGGCACATCTCTTTCTTTTGGTGTTTCTCTAATGCCCTCGAAATCTATTGAGTAATCTCCTACCCTCTACTTGCAAACCAACCTACCTTCAATTTTGGATCCTCCTTATTATTCTTCTCATGCTGATGGATTCTCTCACCCTATGCGGGGATCCCTACCTAATTCATGTTGTATTCTCTTTCTGGACTCTCTTGCATGTTCTATGAGACCTTTGTGTGGTATCTCCTCATCCTTCCCCTTGCAACAAGTATTCGACATATAGTATTACCTTAAGGTCGTCTCAATACATAAGACCTAATTACAAAATTACATCACACGATACATAAATCCATAACCAAACCAATACAATATCGGCAAGGACATAGCATGGACCCAAATCAAATCCTCAAACATTCTACACCATCAAATAATTCGTCAAGATCATCCGCAACATGCTGCACCACTGAATATAGACCGCATAACATGAAGACTACCACCAGACCAATAAAATCCTCAATAACACACATCATGATCAACACAAACCATCAAAACGCATAGCACATGATTAGAGAACATCAACAGGAAACTTGAATTCCTCTGCAATTTTCGCAACAACTTGGAAAACAAGAATCATCATTACAACATCACTGGAGCTCAAGAACACCAACTGACAAACTGAAAGATACGCTTGTGAAGTTCCAAATCATGAAACATCTGATTTGAGGACACACATGAACGTCCCAAACACTCTCCAAAATCTGCAACTTGAGATATCATCATCTTGGAGAAATATGGATCAGATACCACAACTCAGCAACACATAACATTAAAAAACAAGTCCACATGCCAGACCTCATAACTCAACCAGATCACCACATACAGTCATGAAACTCATAATGCTATAACTAGAGATAAGTATCTCAAAACCCATTAAACCACATTAGCACATCTACAAAGCATCACCAAAACAACTCTCTACAACAAACCAATTCTCTACAACACGGGAATATGATGACATCAATGACAACAACATATCTCAACAACTCTAATATCCTACATAATCTATTAAACTTAAGCTAAACTTAGGAGCTATTTTATACATTTTCATTGAGTTAATTATAGGTCATTTTGTCTAATTACATCGGATGAGGACACTTGTCATGCTCTAATTTAATCCTCATTTGGGTTTAGTTCTAGAGTTTTATCTTTATGCTTTTATAAGCATTCATTGTATTTATTGTATTTTGAAATGAGTGTTGAATAAGGGGGTGAACCTAGAAAGGATAGATCACTTAGTACTATATGTTCAATAAGATATTTTATTTGAAAAATCATAGAAAATCATATTCTTATAAAAATCATAGCTTTTATTAGAAATGTGTTTTAAATTGGATGATGATTTTGAGGATATTTCTAGTGTATTGTATGCCAACACTATTGGTTGTCCGATGTATGCAATTATTTGTAATAGAACTAATATTGTCCAAACACTATTGTTTGTTTGATGTAATAGTATACCATGGTTACTGACATAGTGCAGTGTGAGGGTTTTAATTCAATCTTCTCCAGAATCATCGAATGTATGATAATTTCGATGTTTTCACCTTCTTCATGATTGTGGGGATGTTATTTTATGTTTTGGTTGACTTCTTCAGTATGGTAAGAACAATTGAGTAGTAGCATGTAAAGGGTTTTTTGGTCTAACCCTTCTTTCAATTGAGCCAACTTGAAGAAGAGTCAATTTGTTATATATGCAATTACTTTGCAAAGGATAGGAACCATGATCTTTTGATCATATTATGTGATCAATAGTGAATGTGAATGTGATAATGTATAGTGAATGTGAAAGTGGTATGTATAGTGAAGTGAAAGTGAAATTATGTACTTCAGCGGAACTGTATCTCATGCATATGATAGTTCCAATCTTAGTAGTTCAACTTTTATAATGTTGGTTGTAAGCCATCCTTCGGCAATGAGCCATCACATTTTTGGGCAGTGAGCCCTCTTGGAAGTGAACCCTCCGACGGTGAGCCACCCCTATATTCTATAGCCGATTACATAATATTGAGAGTTGATCATCTCTCTGGTTTTTCCCGTCATGGGTGTTCCACATATAAAATCTGGTGTTATGTGGTGTACTATAGAACTTTCTTATTGTTCATTTTATTTTTGCACATTAAGTTATGTTATGTGGATGATTGTTTAAAAGTTTTAATAGATTCCAGAGAATATCGATTCAACCCTCCCCTCTCAATATTCTAGATGTTCAACAATTGGCATCAGAGTGTAGATGACATAATTGACATGCTTAAATAAATTATAGTTGTTATGTTTTTTTATATGGCAATGTAATGAATTGTTGGTTTTCGTAGGAAGGTAGTTGTTAGGCAGTTGGCATCCTTAACCAAGTGCCAAGGGTATATGTACTGAAGATGGCACCAGGAACAAACTATTATTGTTACTATATTATTCACTACATTGGGAAATAATGCCATATATTTATGCCACATATGTTCTATTAATTATTTTGTGAATGATTCCTTTATTCATGTTTATGTATATTTTCTACTTTTTGTTTACTTTTTGTTAATCTAAGAACTCGCACCGTATACAGTTTTTTGATGAAAGAAATTGATTGTTTTGTCCAAAACTCAATTTTAGCCACATTCTATCAAAAACCCCTTTCGACTGAATGCAAAAAATGCATTCAATTGAAACCCCCTTTTGATCGAACCCAAAAAAGCATTCCATATGAAATATTTATCAAGGGTGTTCCATCGAACCCCTTTCGATAGAACATATGTTGTATCAAACCTCCATGTTAAAGATCTCCCTCCAAAACTCTCATGGTTTCTGCAAACTTTTGGCCTTCGAAGCTCAAATTGGGTGCTCAAATGGATAAATTTTGAAAAACCCAAATGTGTGACGGTATTACTTGAAGTGATCTTACTAGTGATTATTATTTTAATACATATTGAATTTATTAAAGTATTTTTTGTAGGTTAACTAAACATAGGTTTCACACCAGACATCAACTTCTGGGTTCAACACTTATGGAAAAATAGTAAACAAGTGAAAAAAATTTTGAAAAATATCTACACACTAGGCATTCAAGTCCTCTTTCAAACAAAAAACAAAGAATTTTGTTATATACACAACAAGTTATGAAAAACCAAATAGACATATGTCAAAATTATAATTAACTCAACTTCAAAACGTAATAAAATATGAAATATTGAAGATAATGTTATGAAACCAATTGCAAACATTAGATATAGAAGTTACAAAACTAAATTAGAGAGAATCACATCCATATCTTTTTTCTTTTTTTTTGTTATAACTAACCAAGTGAATAGATCACTCATTAAAAATGTTTTTTTTAATAAAAAAACTAGTTTTTGAGGGAGACAGAAAAATGGAAGCAAAATGATTCCAAAAACTTTCAAAAAAATATTTTTAGAATCTACAAGCAAAATGACACAAATCACTTGTCCACATCATCTACAAATTTCTTACAATTTAGTAGTATTAGGTGTTCAAATGTGAAGTTGTTTTCTAAAAATGAATATTGTAGTGTCAAAGTTGGCAAAAAACTATAACCCACTATTGTGGGTTCACCCAATGTCAAGTGAAGAGTCGAGAACCAAGTTTGAGAACAACCCCTCCAAACACTCTGAATGTGACCAAGAGGAATTATGAAACCTTGAATTCTAGGTTACTGATATTTTTGAAACAAACCTATACTGAATAAGGAATTTGTCCCTGGTGGAGCAATCAATCATAGAATGTTCTAAGCCAAAGGGTTCGAGAAGAAGAGACTATAGAAATGAAGGTGACCATGGTGCAGAAGACATAGAAGGTGGACACATAGAGGGTTCGCATGTGGCCAAGAGTGCAAGAGAGGCAACGAAACATGAAGAGCGGCATGGTTCAATATGCTCAAACGCACACAGTACCTTGCAAGCTATACACAGTACATTCGAAGAAAGGATAATGTTACAAAATCAAAATAACCTAGAGAGGCAAAAACTTCTAAGGTTCACAGGTGATGGATTAGAGGACCCTGTAGGGAATTGTAATCAGTTAATGCCCATAGTTGCACTCATCATATTGACATATATTGTCATCCCTACCATAAGTAGATTCAAAAGAAAAGGTGCAAAAATAGAATAAAATAGTAAAACTAAATAAATAAATAAATAACATCTGTCTTCGGACATGTAGTGTCACGGTTAGAACACTTCGTTGGTGAAGCGGCCACCAAGGTTCAAATCCTTGTTGGGTCATTGAGCTTGCAGGTTTGAACAGGTGAAGTGTGGGGATGAGGTCCCCCATTTGTGGCCTCACCGGTTCATAGCTCCGGGTCAAAAGCATTTCTCGTAGAGTCGGAGGGCATGTCATGCTAGCGTCACCAGTCACGTTAAAAATATTACCAAGAATAAATTTAAAAATAAATAAATAATATTAGAATTCAACAATGACATTGATATTTCTTGAAGAATCAAGGAATAAAAAATAGCATTGGTGAGTACATTTAGTGAAGGTATGGTGCAATAAACATTAGATATGCCTATCTAGCAACCTATTGAATCAGTCGTTTCACCAATAGATCTTCCATACCAATTTCCCAAATATTCAATAAATGGGATTGATCATTTAAAAGAGTCTAGTCATAGCTATGCGTCAAATGATTTGTCCAAACAAATATAATTCTTCTAAATCTAATTAGTGTATTAATTTGTTTAATATTTATAAGTGTGTACATAAATAAATAGAAAAATTTAGTTATCATTAAAATAGCTAGTATCAATTTCTATTCATATAGTCCTTCATGTTTCATTGAAATTGACACTATAACACTAATAATACAATTAATATCATTATTAACAAATATCAACAAGAGATATAACAAGTAAAAAGTTATAATAATATTATTATTAATTATATTGGTGTGTCTCCATGGGTGGTAATTTTTTCAATGATGTCATGAATGAATCATCAATAATAAAAATATTCTTTAAAAGAAACAAAAATAGAAAGATGAGTCATAAAAATCGTGTCAGAGATTAAAAGACAACAAAAAATAGAAAGTTATACTTCTTAAAAATAAATCAAATCAGAAGTAAAATTTAAACTTCTAAATAGAAACTTTCTCTTCCTATGTTTCTTTCATTTTACTATAATAATAATATTATTAGTGCTAATATTAGTACTATTTCTAATTATACTTGTGATGATAAAAGATTAATGAGATTATTACTATTATTTTCATAATTGGATAATATTATTCTAATAATAATGACACAAAGATTTAATGTTCTTTATGTTGTTATTAAGAAATATTATATTTAAAAAGTAATTGCATGTTCGAGACTAATATTAGTTTCTTACCCTGTGTTTTATAATCTCACTAATAATAAGGTCATTTTCTTTTCATAATAATTAACATAGGTTATCAATATCACTATTGAGAGTAATGTGAAGTTTTTTTTTGTATTAAATGTATATGTAATAATTTGTAAGTTTGTACTAAACTCTTCTCTAGTGAGAAAGGAGGAGTTTGGTCACAATGTTGTTATGATTTAATTATTTTAATGTACTACTAATGACTGAAATAAACTTGATGTTTCTTATATGGTGATGAGCTAATCTAATAACGATGGCATCATAAATAATAATTTTAATTTAATAAATTGAAGTGTAAATTATTTTAATAGAATCTTAAGAGTAATATGAAAGGCCATTTGTAATTTATATGGCCAATGGTTCAAACCCAATCGTCATTTTCTAATTTAACAATATGTTAAGAATCATGAGTTGTGAGATAAACTCAAAACTAAAAGATTTATTGTAGAATTATCATTTGTAATTCTATAGAATTGATGAATCATTTATGTTTCATAGAGTTAATTGAATCTTTAGGCTTTCCTTGCATATAAATATCATTTGTTAGGTGTGAAGAATGAGGTTAGGCACAAAACTAAATAATGGTCAAACAATAATTAATTTTTTTTATTAATTTGGTGTTCAGTAAAATTGATGGACAATAGAAAATATTTATTAAGAGTTAGATGACATATAGTAATTAGTTATTATTTTGATTGGTAATGATTTTGGAGAGTCGTAATTGTAGATCTTATTAGTAATACTTATTGCGACATGAATCAGTATCACATATGGAACTTCTAGTTAGACGAATCTAGTAGAGCTCTATCAGTATTTTTTAAGTACTCTTATATTAAGTCGCATCCAAGATTTAATGTTGTTGTACCTCAAAAAAAGAATTGAGTTGTGTTTTTGCCTTAGCAAAAGTCGAGCAAGACACAATAGTTTATTTCTTCATGTTCATTCATGGGATGTGATTGAAAATATATGCAAAACTACTAATCGTTACATCCAAGAGCAGACCCAATCTTATTTAGTGAATATTTACCATTTTTTAGTCCAAAACATAATATTGTTTAATCACTATTATCTACAAGATCACCATTATACTAAGTACCTATCATGAAACAAATACCTATATTTTGCATGCTTAATTATTTAAATTGGATAAAACTTCTAATAAAACAACATAATATATGTAACCTTATTTAATTCATTTTTCTCCATCTCGTAACATTTTTTTGTCATGTACAATAAATATTACGAATTTGCATGTGCATCTTCCTTGATACAAATATGGGAAAGGACTAGTCATGTGTTAAAATCAATTGGTAAAAAAATTCCAATGACAAGTGGTAAAAGTTATGATAACGAATCAAAGATCTTAAACACCCAAGAGCAAACCACACACCAAAAAAAAAAATGGTAAATATTTGTTTTAACTTGAGAAATTAAATTAAAAAACATGTGTTGGTTATGTGTGGTCCTTGGAGAATTAAAAAAAATATGTAGGTAATCTTATCTATTTAAAACATATGGTCTTACATAATACTATTAAAATGATACACTTTGTTCAACACTTATATTAGTAAGGACCACTAGACATTTATAAGTGGTCACTTTAAGAAATCAAATAGTATATGTAAGGAATGCTTGGCTAGGGCATCCTTATCTTTTAAGGAAAGATTTAAAGAAATATCATATGTGTATAGAGAAACTTGCATTTTATGCATTTTTTCTCATTTTATTTTGCATCTATTTTAGCATCCACTTACAATAAGCATGTGTTTGATCAATTTAACACCCTTAAATCTTGAGAAGCCTAAAAAAAATAGTCTGCATAGATGTGATCTCTTACACAACAAAACCCATTTCTCGCTTATGTTCTACAAATTTCTATTATCGAAGACACAAGCTCACTATGATAGTGTCCACCTACACTCTACTACTATACCATGCATGCGTCCTATAAATACTTTTTTTTTTTCAACATAATCATACCTCTAATATATCTTTAATGGTCGATTGACCATAAGAATGCTTATTTATGTAACTTTACATATAATAGATCACTTCCCCTAACTTATACTTACCATCCATAACTATGCACCTATCTCCATACCCATAGCATCCCACATTTGTACTTAGGGACACATAGTCTAACAAAATTTTAGTTTATATCACTTAAAAAAAAATAATGGCATGCCTCTTAGGCACCAATCTTTACACTTTTGGACACTCATAGGTGTTATGAGTAAATCTTATATATAATAAATAAAGTGGGTGCAACCATACTTATAGATGTCTATGCAACCACCATACCAAGAAGACATAGAACATCTAGTTTTATCACTAATTGAAAACTTGATTTTGACTTCAATTTACCAGCAAATAAGGGTTGAAACCACATTAGTATAGACACCACCACAACACTTGGATGTCGATGCATCTTACAAAACACTACCATACCAAGAAGACAGAACATATAATATCTCTCACTTAGAAAAACACAATTTGAACTTCAATTTAGGATTGCAATTATATCATATTTTCGTTTTGAACAAACTCTCTATAATGTCGCCCTTGCAGTTGTTCGGCATCAATCGTTGGATATGAACAACGATACAACGCAATCGGATAATGCCCTAAACAAAAGGAATATGCACTGTGCATGTCCTTAATGAAGACCCAGATAAACATTTCGAACAACAAATTTCTTTGTCTGCTACTCCAAAATTGTTAGAAAATATATAGTACCTCCATTAAGTTGCATATTCTTCTGGACAGCAAATCGAATCGCCTAAAAATCTGTTGAAAACAGCTGTAGAATGCCCAACTTTTAAACAAGAACGAGGCAAATAGCTCCTTCAAATGTCTATTAATACCAACGATCCATCATTACAATGCACTTACAAAAAACCCACCAATATGACTTCACTAATTGTGTTGAGATCTGTTGCATTTCTGTGTGCTTTTGCTGCCATAGCCAACGCAGCTGATTCTTCTGGTTCCATCCAACCTCCTATAGGAAACAAGTAAGAAGATTTAGTTTTGTTAAAAGTGATTTTATTGTCAGTATATTCAGTTAACATACTGATCAATCGTTTAACTTGTATATTTAGTTTGTCTAATTGAAATTATGTTTGTTCCTTGTCTAGATTGTTCATCATACTGAAAGGCAGAGGCGTGCAAGTTTACCAGTGTCAACAAAACCTTTCATATACTCTCGATCATGCCACTGCAGATTTGTATGGATTGATGGATTTTAGATATTTGTATCCAAAAGGACAGCATTATTTTCTTGCTTATGCAGATGGACAAGGAGGCAAGCCTACCTGGTCCTATTTTGATGAGCAGAGCAGGACTACCAGTACAGTCACAGGTCTGTGGCAGTTAAACGAAAACTCTTTAATAAAAAGAATGGGTTCTTACAGCCCAGAATAAACTATAACAAAATTTATTTGTTATAAATCACTGTGTGAGGATAAAACTGAACTTGATTAGTATAATATCTATACCTTCACTTTGAGGAGATATTACTATGGTGAATCATTTTTTATAGATCTACCATAGGAGTAAGAGTAGATTTAAGAGTGAATGAAGAATGATATGATCATTTGTGGTCTTTGCAGGAAAAGTGATTGGAAGAAAAGAAGAGTTAGACACAATCCCAGACCTATTGCTACAAGCAACCTCCCATAGTGGCCCTGGTGCCTTTGATAAGATCTCCTATGTCTCTCGATCTAAAAGCAAAGGTGGTGTTGCACCAACAGGTTGCAATAATACAGGAGAAATCATTCAAGTAAATTATGAAGCGTTTTATAGTTTTTACATAAGAGAAACGAGTAAACCTGTGAGCCTGCGCGCAACTCTTTCAATTTCAAATACAAATGTACCTGTAAAGAGCTACTTTGGTCAAGGCATGCAAATATACTGCTTCAATGGATCTGCATGGAACTTTAAAAATGTTTCAGCTGAACTTTCATCAGTTCCTGGACAAGAGGTCATTGGAAAGCATTATTTCCTTGGTGAGCCAGATCAGTATGGAGGGCAACCCACATGGGAAACATTCATGCCCTACAGTAGGGTAACTGCAAAGCTCCAAAGTCGAGTAGTAGTCGATCCAAATTCTGTTCCATGGCTTTCTTTGCAAGCTACAACTCATATGGGCAGCATGTAAGTTTCTTTGCATATTTTTTATCTATTTAACATTAAAATTATATCAAAATAAATTTATGAAATATTGAGGTTTGATTTTCCTAATAATTTTAACATTATTGACCTAATTATGTTATTTTATTGTTAAATTTTGTTGCAGATACTTGTTGGCATCCGTCTCTTATGTGCAAAGAGTTTCTACAACTGGAGGAAAGCCTCCTGAAAGCATTAACGGAGCCCAAATTGGAGATATCTACATGTCTCCATATACTGCACTATATTGGTTTTATGCACCCCAACGATCTATATGAAGAGTTATATGATTAGTTTTGTGTTTTAAGCATGCCAGGACAACAGTGATCCTTTTGGAAAATGAGATACAATGTTATGTGAACTTCACTTGCATTGACCAATATTTGGTAAGATTTTATCGAGTTTTAATAAAATATTGAATGTTCGTTTGGTTTATGATATTTTTTATTTATTATTTTTAATAAATATTAAATATAAAAAATAATAATAAACAATATTAGTAAGTTTTTTATTAACGGATATTAAGTTTCTACAATTCATATGTTAGAAATTGGTGTTTTTGGATAAGATTGTGTGAAGTTTTTAATCATACTCTGTGATCTATCATCAGAATGATAGAGAGAAAACAGATAATCCGAATTATGGATTCGGACGACAACACCTAAGTGAGAACCTATGGTATTGTGGATAAACAAGATAACATGGAATTGAAGCAAGTCAAAAAGTGATCTATTCCATTCAAAAATTGAACATATAGTAGTTCATGAGATTCCAAGGGTCACAAAAACCCTTTGAGAATCGAAACCCAACAGTGACATTTGATTATTAAATAATAAAATCTAAAAACTACGAAAATTTCAGAAAACTATATGAAATTTTGTCCTAACTTTAACTAGTCATAACTTTCTGCTCGAGACTCGAAATTACAAGTCGTTTAACTCATTGGAAAGGTCTCCAAGAGTTAGAACTGAAGTCCTCAAAGAAATTGCCTATGGCAAAGTTCCAAAGGACAGGCCAAATTTTCAAGGACTGAAAATACCCCGAAGGCCTTCAAAAATGACAATTACTAACATATAGAAAAACTAAAAGAAATATTTCAAATTTTCTTCTGATCATTACCTCCCCCTTGAAGAGCAATGGGCTCCATTGCTTCAATACTATGAATGAGATGAGGGAAACGGAGCTGAAGCTGCTCCTTGGTAAACCACTTTCTTTGTTGAGGGATCTGCCCTGCTCGAACCACTTTGTATAGATAGATATGTTGTTGTCTGAGTGTTTTCACCATGGTGTCCACAATCTGATCACATTGGAATGGAGAAACTGCTCTTGATTTCAATTCTTGTATTTGCCTCTTAATTTCATCATTTTCTAATACTGATCTACGATAGACTGGTTCATTAGGCAATGGAGTTTTTGGTATCAAATCAATAGTTTGTCTTACTTGGCAGTGTGTAGGTACCCCCGTTGGTAACTTAAACAAATTCTCATATTTTATCAAAATTTAGTCCATTGATCTTTTCTGTTGTGTTGTGGTGTTTGTGATGGCATTGGAATTATATACAGACTTCTTTTCTTCTTCATAATGAATCATAAATAATATGAATGTTCATGTTTTGGCAACCAACCTCCTACATTGCTTAGCACTAATCAAAGAGGTAGTGTATGCATGGCTTACCTCTGGTATTTGGTATTTTTGCTCACCTAATCTAATTGTCACGCTGCGAGGTCTGGACTCATAAACACCATGGCACTGGTACATAAATGGTTGTCCCAATAAAACATCACAAACATCTAAAGGAGCCACATCACAAATTACTTCATCTTTGAAAGGTTTTATAGACTAGGAAAGGCGACATTGCTGGTGCACTTGGATATCTATCCCTTTACTTACCCATCCCATAGAATAAAGTGTTGTTGTTTTCAGATTCAATTTTTTCACAGTCTCTACTGATATTAGGTTCTTTTGACTTCCACTATCAACAATAAAGTGCAGGGCTTTTCCTTCAACCCACATCTGTGAATGAAACAATATCTCCTCATCCTCCCGAGGCAATACATTTTTAGTAGCTATCATTTCATATGGATCAACCTCAATGACCTGTTCATGACTTTCTTTTGTGCAAGATTCTACCACCTTGGGTTCTTCCTTGTCCTCATGCATCTCCATCATTAATATTTTTATGGTTCTGCAATCTTTTGTATTGTGAGACGAACTCTTGTGGAATTCACACCACATATTGTTCTCTTCAGTCTTCTTCATACCCCATGCCTTTTTTCTTTGGTGAATTGGAAGAAGATTCCTTGGAGGTTTATCTCCATGTAGTTTTTCTACCTTCACACTTCCATATGTTATTTGCAAAGTTATCCCTCCTTCCTTTCTGTTTGAACTTCTCCTTAATTTTTGTAGCAAATTTATATGCACTAGGCAAAGTCTCTATGTTCAAGAATTCCATTTCAGTTTGGATATACCTATGGAGTCCACTCTGATATTTTAAAACTTGATGCTTCTCACAATCTTTGATGCCAAGTTTTGTTGCTAAGGCATGAAACAGATTAGTATACTCTTAAATAGTTTGGTCTTTTTTCTGTCAAAGCAATTGCCACTGCATATATTTATTTTCATATGTATGTATAGGAAAATATTCTTCCTTTATGTGATCCATGAATTCTCCCTGTGTGAGTTTTTTATCAAAAATGAATGTATTGCAAGTTTATGTTGCCTTGGATGCCAACTTTGCTTCCCAAGAATCTTTCACATGATTTTCAGCTTTGAGAAGAGCGAAAGTTATTTTCTGTTCATTTGAGAACTGGTTGACGTATAAATACCTTTCCAATTTTGAAATCCAGTCATCAGTGGCATCTGCATCAATCTTTCCTTGAAATGTGGGTATATCAAAATTCAATTGCACATTAGATGGTGTATACCCTATGAATGGTGTGTTTGTAGGTGACCCATGACTTTCCAACATTTTCTTGAACTGCTCCATCATTTCTTCACATTGTTTTGTTAATGCATCTGCAACCAATGCTTTAATGTATACGTCAGTCTGCAACTTAGCCATTTGCGATCTTCTGCGTCTCAAAGGAAGGTAATTTGAAGGATTCCTTCTTTCCAACCCCAATCTTTGATATGTTGATCGTGTGTGATATGACATACAGGAGTGAACTTTCTCTGATACCACTGATCCAAATTATGGATTCAGACGACAACACTTAAGTGAGAACCTATGGTATTGTGGATAAACAAGATAACACGGAATTGAAGCAAGCCAAAAAATGATCTATTCCATTCGAAATTTGAACATATATTAGTTCATGAGATTCAAAGGGTCACAAAAACCCTTTGAGAATCGAAACCCAACAGTCACATTTGACTATTACATTAGAAAATCTAAAAACTACGAAAATTTCAAAAAAACTATATGAAATTTTGTCCTCACTTTAACTAGTCATAACTTTCTGCTCGAGACTCAAAATTACGAGCCGTTTAACTCATTGGAAAGGTCTCCAAGAGTTAGAAGCTAAGTCCTGAAAGAAATCACCTACAAAAATGTTCTAAAGGATTAGGCCAAACTTTCAAGGACTGAAAATGCCCCAAAGGCCTTCAAAAATGACAATTACTAACATATAGAAAAACTATAAAAAAATATTAAAATATTTCAAATTTTCTATTGATCAACAGAATTGAAAGATTCCTAATTTTTCATATTATTTTATGGATAAAAAATCATTAAAATAAATTTATTTCAAAAGAACTATTAAATAAATTTTATATATATATATTCATTTTTAAATAAGATATAATAATTTATTGTGAAAAGAATAAATTGTTTAATATTAAAGAATTGTCATTATAATAATTTTAAAATATTTTAAGAGGGAAAATTTGAACTTTGTTCAAAATTATAAGAAGTTTGCAATTTTAAAAGAGGAATGAAAAATAAATAAATGTATTGGAATAAATGATTTCATTAATCACATACTGGTATAGATACAATAAATGCATCTATCTAAAAAAAGCTTGAGAGATTTCAATTTAGAACTATTTTATTTAAGTCAATACATGTAGGCATAAATATTCTAGTGAGCTTATTTTAGAAATATTAAATTTACATGTGTAAATGGTTGTCAAATTTAAGATAAAGATAAGAATTTTTCCTAACAATTTATTTTAGATGGCCAAGATTTACAACATGGGAGCGAGAATTCAAACCCAATGTTTTCAATGTCTTGCACTTCTAAATTTATACTATTATTACTTAGTTTATTTAACTTCTTTCTCCATTGAAGTTTTCCTTTTAATATAATATAAATTTAAATTCTCTATTTTGCAATAGTTTCTTTATAATTGCGAGTACCTTTCTTTTCATCCATTTACATGATTTACGGTGCTCAGAGAATGTATATAGCTGGGTTGAACGAAGCAAAGTCAGGTTTGCTAATTCTGATGGTCATTTCATGTAGTTCGAGATATAAGAGATTGAGGTTTGAGATTCTTCATCAGAATTAGCTTTGTGTTGGAAGATTCTTTTACCAACATTCAGTGTTACAAATTGGCCTGTACAAGATATCAATGGGAGTTTAAGCAACATGTGACAAGTTTCTTGTGTGCTAATGTCCCTATTAGCAACTATTCCCATGAGCAACCTTTGGTATGCCAACAAGATTGTATCATTTAAATTCATTGATTCAACTATACGTTTCAAGATATCAATATAACTTTCTGACTTTTGTTCAGTTTTTGATGTGTACTTTGAAATATATTGTAGAACTGCTTTCTTGGAGCAGACAGGCTGACAGTCAACATTTTCTCTCCATATGGCGAGCATTGTAGGGTTGTGTACATTTAGGCGGCTATCATTCCTTGCTGGTTTGTATGATGGGTTATTGTTGTGGTCTAATATTAGTGAGGATTTGGGTTGTTCAAGCCAAGGAGCTTTGTATCAACATTGAAGGATCGAGTTCTTTTTCCTCAAGTAGGTATACTCTGAACACTTTGTATGCCATTGAACAACATTGAGTAACTCAGTGTAATCAGTACAAGGATCTAATTTGGATATGATCTCTATATCTGCAAGGCATGGATCTAAAATTGCAGGCATATATTGCCTGTTCAAGCGAGCCTCTTCAGGACATGAATTCCATGCTGTGATGTACTGGTCAAAGAACTATTTTACTGATTGGATATTTGCATGATCTGACCAGTTAAGGTTATCAACATTTGGTTCTTGTGGCAACCAAATAAATCCATGTATATGTGCAGAGCCTCGGTGTTGCCATTCATATCTGTACTAGTGGTCAATACTTTTCAGTTCTTTCACAATGACTTCATCACGAAAGATTTGAAATCTTAAGTGTAAGTATAAAGCTGTAATGTGAGGATTATTGATTAAATTTTCAATAAATTGTCTTATGTTGTTAGGTGTAGTAGCTTACTTTGACTTTGGTAATAACTTATGCAAGTCTGGCCATTTTGTGTTAGCTGAGCTTAATGTGAAGAATAGTGTAGGTGCACCTAACTGTTCTATCATTGATGTAAGGTCATGTCAGGACTTGCTCCAAAATGCTCGTGTACCATGCAATGAGGCTACATATCGCATGATATGATTTGGTAATTCACTTTATGGTGCGTTTTGCAAGTATTCCTTTAGGCCATATAGATTCTAGGGAAGATTATCTTGTAGATTAGTCTTTATGAAGACAGAAGTTGATTGCTGGGATCGATGTCTCATCATTAGATTGTAGATATAATATCTAAAGTGAACATGTTGCCCAAATCTTTGATCATAGTATTTGATCAAGTGTAAAGAAAATTCATGTAAATGCACTTGGTTTTCTCTTTGTTGTAGTGGTAAAGCTATTCCAGTAGGGAAAAGCGTTGGGAATGCCATGGAAAGGAGGCCCTTAGTATAGTACTCATTGATAGGTGATGCACTAATTTGTGGCCAAGGAATAACGTTGTTGATGCTGTTATCTAGATGGAGGATGTTTTTGATTGCATCAAGTTCTGGTATTGATGATGGTAGTTGTGGGACAAATGAGGAACTATTCTCCCTGATTTGTTCTTCGTTGTCAATATCCGGTTCAGTAGAGGTGTCTTCAACAACATCTTCTTGCAGGGAATGTACTTAATGTAGTAGCTCTATAATGTCAGTGGTTTGCTCTGGCAATTGAAGCATTGCATCTAGATCAATGACTATATCCTTGTAGTATTGATCATGTTCCATTTTGTAAGCCAATGAATTCATGACGTGAAATCTATTCACGTAACAGTCATAAGTTAAACCTTGGGAATTTGTTCTATGGACAATTAGAATTTCTAATTGGTTAATATGCCAAGGTAATGTTACTACAATATCAGAAATATCTTGTGGGAAGTTTATTGTATGGCCAGAATATTTGTATTGTCCTCTCCTTGCATGTGTTACTTGTAAAACAGGGGCAATTCTTGATATGAGTATTTCTTCTACCTGAGAGAGAGACTTTAAAATAGAAGGTTGCTCACTTGGGTCCATATTGTTCGATAATGAGAAGCGGTGGAGGCCTTTTTCACCATAACATCTCATGCACACAACTACATGATTGATTTTTTTAATAGTCGTGCCCACATACATTTCGTTGCAAACAGAACATGGTTGTGTGACCTCCAACATATCAATCTTTTTGTGGAAATTAGACAACGTATTTTGAAATGAATCAGCCTTCATACCAAGTTCAAGAATAGTAGAAAATGTTTGATTGAGATTAATTTGCTCAATATCAGTGTTTTTTGTTTCTAATAATTGTCTTGAGTTATTGGAAGGTCTATGAAGTGCATGATGCTTTAGTTGTTGTTTCTTGGAGATATCAACTCTGTTCTTTGCATATAATAAGTTCTATTGGTCTCACTTCTCCTCAATTTGATAGCATCAATTTCTTGAGGGCAAGGCTGGATAGATATCTAATATTTTTAAGAGAGCAGAGGTATGTCAGAATTTTCATAATTGAAGGTAGTTAACTTTGAAGCATGTATGAAGAATGTATAAGAATTGAAAATTGCTTTATGTATGCTTATGTGATTTCAGAGGATTTGTTCTGTATGTAAACTGCTTTTGTTGTGATTATTTCTATCTATAATTATCTATTCTGTTGTTTTGTTTCTCTTGTTGGCTCAACTTATATGTACAGCTTTACTTGAAATATATGGGTTGTGGAAAGCCATAAATTGACTTTCTAGTGTTGTACTGCGTAAATATGTTGCTGCTAGCAAGTTGGTTTTGCAAAAGGTAGCATTGTCATATAGCTATGTATAGATATAGTATTTTTTTATGTTTTGTGATTTTAAAAGCATGATTGTAATATAGGTATGCACAACTATAGTAAATTCTGATACATATAGATGTATGTATACATATACACATGTACATATACATGTAATTTAAAAATTCAAGGTTTTGTATATGAACATATGCATATATATAAGTACATGTATATATCAAAAATACTATAACTATAAATACTTATATATAGTTATGTATTGTATTGTTAAACAGATAGGTATAAGACCAAAAAAGAACAATATACGTGCATATATGTCTAATTTATTTGCAAACACCATACTATCAACACATTTAAAACTAAAGACTATGACTGAAAATAACTAATGTCAAGAGGAAAAGCTTTCAAATAGATAACTGGTAGATGTAAGAAATGTCCATATAGATATTTATAGAAGCACCCTTGTCTTTGTAAAATGTACTTGTTTGTATATGTAAAAGTATTAAATATGAAAATTAGGTAATAGTATAATTGTATTGTAAACTGCAAAGTTTAATAATTAGAAAAGATCTGTTATAATTTTAAGTCTCTGTACTTAGGCAGTCAATTTCTGTAAGTAATGCATGGCACTCAGCTTTGAAGTCAATAGGAGAAACTTTATTGACTGTTACTTTCATCTTCGTTTTTGAATTATATGTCTTAGTAGAAACAAGCACTGTGAATGAATAGTAACATGATAGTAGTCTCTTGATCACTGAGGAAGGTGTCTTTGTTGTTGTTGCATCATTTTGGAGTGCATAGAGTTGTTTTGCAATTTTGTGTAGCAAGTGAATGCCACCCTCATCAAATGCAATGGCCCATAGAGTACCTGTGGCATCTTGCAACTTTAGAGGCAAGAGGTAACTATAATTGCAGTCTTGCATAGTCATTTAACATCTAGAGCAGAACCAAGAGTCATCGGCGTGTTGTGTAGACTTTTCTTGCAAGGCCTTCCATTGACTATTAGTGGGCAAGTTGCATAATAGAAATTTTGGTCATTGACGTTCACAAGTGCAGAACTATAGGATTTTACCAAGATCAAGGGCACAATGAAAAGCATAAAAAGAGACAATAGAATGATAAGAACAAACTATATTCTCATCAATATGCAAATGATCAACTGGATTAACCAATACAATGAATATAGGCCTGCTTATATAGGCAAGGCCATATGGATGTATGAGCACATGAATATGACATGTGGCTCAATGAGAAACAAGGGTAGGTAAGAAATACTAGAGGTAGGTAGGAAAAATAATATAATATTCCACAAGAGGTGGATGACCCACCGAATGTGGAGTGTAACAGCAAAATAAGACCATAAAAGGTGGAATTTCTCTTACAAGCTCTATCCCTATGTGCACACTTCCCTAAGTGTCTCAAATCCACACTACGAAGAGATGCATTATCCTAAGTTAACTTAAGTAAAGTGTAATAATATCCAAAATGAATATCTATTTATACCAACACCCCCCCTTAAGTGCAACTTAGGGGAATGAAGACTCAAGTCAACAATGCAAGATGGGTCCCAGCGACTAGGTCGTGATAGGAACCCATGTACAATATGCAAATGCAAGAAAAACTATGCAATGCAATCTCTCACAACTAGAGAAAGGGAGAAAACCCAGTGGGAAAAAACTCCCCCCCAAAAGAGAGATGAATGTACAAAAGACTCTCAAAGAAGAAGGACAAAACCTCAAAGAGGAAAAAGTCTCCCTCATAAGAGAGGAAGGAGAAGTCAGCTGACCCCCCCTAATGACACATCCCACACCCCCAAGAGAGCTCACAACTGCTGGAACTTACTCTCAGTGAAAGGTTTGGTGAATATGTCAGCAACCTGCTCTATTGTAAGACAATACTGCAAATCAATGACCTGCTCCTGGATGAGCTCTCAGATATAGTGCATCTGAATCTTGATGTGTTTGGTCCGCTGGTACTGGACCGGGTTCTTCGAGATTGCAATAGCACTCTGATTGTCACAATGTAGAACTGTCAGTTGTGGAGTGGTGAATCCAAACTCTATGAAAATTTGTTGGAGCCAAATGGTCTTAGTTACTAGATTAACAATGCCTCGATACTCAGCCTCAGTCAAAGAGAGAGCAATAGCATGTTGCTTTTTTCTTTGCCAACAAATGGGGCCTGAACCAAGGTGAAAACTGTAACCAGAGGTAGACTTACGATCATCAAGATCGCCAGCCCAATCGGAATCTGTGTAACCAACCAAGCAAAGTCCTGTGCTTGCTGCATAGTGAATCCCATAGTGATGTGTACCCTAGATGCAATGAAGGATGCATTTGGCAGCTTTCCAATGAAGCTCATGTGGTTCTTGCATGAAGCAGGAAACCATGCCAACTGTAAGTGAAATATCAGGGTGTGTATGAGTAAAGTAGATGAGACTACCCACAAGCTAACGATACAAAGTGGCATCAACTAGTGGAGAAGAACACTAAGCCTCAAGCTTGACTCCTAAAAGAAAGGGAGTTGGGGCGGGCTTACAATCAGCCATATGAAAGCGCGCAAGTAGATCAAGAGCATACTTGGGCTGCGATAGTGTAATCCCAGAAGGTGACTGTGAAATCTCTATCCCGAGAAAGTAGTGCAAAAGACCCAAGTCAATCATAGCAAATCTGTCATGCAAAGCAGATTTGACCCTGCTAATGATGGATGAAGTACTCCCTGTAATGATCAAGTCATCAACATAGAGCACAAGTATCAAGTGAGAGTCATCCTGTCTCAAAATGTAGACATTCGAATCGGAATGACACCTGGTGAACCCTGCAGAGAGAAGAAAGGAATCCATCTTGGCGTATCAAGCCCTGGGGGCCTGCTTAAGGCCATAGAGAGATTTCCTTAGTTTGCAAACCAAGGAAGTATCCTAGATGAAACCCTGTGGCTGCTCCATATAAATCTCCTCATCAAGATCACCATGAAGAAAAGCACTCTTCACATCCATCTGATGTACAACCCAACCATGAGCTGTAGCAATAGCAAGTGTCAAATGAATGGAGTTCATCTTGGCTACAGGTGCAAAGGTCTCAATATAGTCAACACCTGCAACCTACGAGAAACCTTTTGCAACAAGCCGAGCCTTATACTTATCCACACTACCATCCACGGCAAACTTGGTCCGATAGATCTACTTACATAGAACCATCTTTCTCCCCTTAGGGAGATGGACTAAATCCCATGTGTTGTTCCTCATCAAGGAACTATACTCTTCCTCCATAGCTTCCTCCCACTCAGGAACCCCTGATGCTTCCCTAAATGTCTGTGGATCAGAAGCGGTAGCAATGAATGCATGTGGAAGATCCTAATGTTGTGATTGAGTTCTTCGTGTATCTGAAGGATCCCCAACAAGAGAACCCGCAGGCTCAAGTGTTTGTCAAGCCCAACGAGGTCTAGGTGGAGGTGGAGAACGAGGCTCCTCAACTTCAAGTGGACCCTGCAGAGGTGTAACCCTGCGAGTCGGAGTTGAAGGAGTCTCATCATCTAAATCACTAACATCACTATCCACAATGGAGGAAGGTGGAGGAGGTAGAGAGGCTAAGCTAGGAGAGCTTTCCTCAAAGTGAACACTCCTCTCAATGAACACCTCATGTGTCTCTGGATCCATCAATCTATATGCCTTAACACCCTTAGGATATCCAACAAATATGCAAGGCTGACTCTGAGGTTCCAATGCCTTGCATTTCTACGGAGGTATGCGAGCCCATGCTGGACACCCAAAGACTCTGAAATCTCTCACAATCAGTTTCCTACCAGCCCAAGCTTTAAAAGGAGTAATACCTTGCAAAGCTTTGTCAGGAACCTAATTCTGGATGTGTGTGGCACAACTGATAGCCTCTACCCAAAAGGCGGGATCAAGAGAACGTGCATGTATCATACAGCTAGCCATTTCTTTGAGAGTTCTATTCTTGTGTTCTACAACCTCGTTTTGCTATGGAGTGTATGCGACAGAATGTTGAAGATCAATCCCCTCAAATGTACAAAAATCCTCAAGTCTCTTGTTCACATATTCCCTTCCATTATCTATGCGAAGAATCTTGACCACTTTCCCTGATTGCTTCTCCACACGAGTCTTGAAGTCCTGAAATCTGTCAAATACTTCACTCTTATGAATGAGAAAGTAGACCCAAGTGAAGCGGGAGTAGTCATCAATGAAGGTAAGAACATAGCGGGCCTTACTAAATCAAGGTGCTAGAAATGGACCTGCTACATCATTGTGAACAAGTTGAAGAACTTCCAAAGCTCTCCAAGTTTTCCCTTTAACAAACTTCTCTTTGGGATGCTTGCCCATGGAACAACCTGAACATACACCCTCTGAAAAATTGATTCAAGATAGACCTGTGACCATGTCTTTAGTGCTGAGCTGCTGAAGATAGCGGTAGTTGAGGTGACCAAACCGTTCATGCCATAGCTTACTTTCTGAATTTGAATGAGTAAGCAAGGCCCTAGAAGGTGAACTTGGCACAAAATGGGAGAATGAATAAAGCCTTGAGTTGTCATTGACTTGTCCCACTACTACTAAGGCATCATCATCAAGTTCCTTTACCACAACTGAATCTGGTGTAAACTCAACCTTTTTCCCATTCCCATAGTGAGTGATTTGGTAGATGGAGAGAAGGTTGGTAGACAAGTTAGGAGCATAGAGAACATTTTCAAATGTTCCATCATCCATGTCAATTGAACCTTTCCCTTCAACCTCTACTTGTGTATCATCACCTATGTAAATGTGAGGTACCTTAGATGGATCCAATGAAGAAAACTGCTCCTTTGTAGAAACCATGTGATATGAGGCACCCGAGTCAAGTATCCATTGTTGTGAAGAACCTGTTGTAGCCACAAATGCTTGCCCTTTTCCCTTAGACTGTGAGGAAGAGGAAGGAGATGAATCCTTCTTTGTGTAGGCGGATGGAAAGTTGATGTTGTTTTTCTTAAGAAGATTAGTTAATTCATCAACTTGCTTTGTGTGGCATCAATGCTCATCATGACCATACTTCTTGAAATATGCACAAGTTGGTTTATCCTTCTTAGGTGGTGTCCCCTTCTTGGAAGAGGATGAAAAATCACCTTGTGATGGAGAGGATGATTGTCCTTTTTCCTAGTGTGTCTTAGACTTAGATTGCTTCTTCTTCTTGTTGGAATCTTTTCCTTGACTTCCTTGATTCCCTTGATTTGCCACCAAAGCCTTGGACTTTGAAGACTTGAGAAACCCCATGTTCAACAACTTAGATTGTTCCAATATTAACATTTCTGTGAAAGCATCAAATGAAGGCATAACATAGGAACTCCCCATCGTCAAACGATGAGTTTGGAAGTGTAAAGCAAAAAATCGCAATCGAACCCTAGTGGCACTCCCCTCTTCCAACTCCGAGGAGAGAGAAGGGAGGTTCGCTAGGGTTGATGGTTTTCACTTAGGGGAGAGACTTTACATTCAAAAGAGGGGTTGAAACTCACAAGATCCAATCCCACACAATGCAAGATTGGATGCTAAATGAGTTTCAAGGGTTAAGAAAGCAAGGCTACCCTCTTTTGTAAAGAATGTTGATAGAGGAATTAAGCTAGGAATGCATAGAAAGTGACAAAGATTCGCTTATAAACTGAGATAGGGATATAGGATGAAGCTGCGGACCTGGAATTAGCAGTAAAATGTCGATACGGTGTTGTCCTGCAAATTTGAGCAAAAGTTGTCGGGACGATGGCGCCCGGTGCCACGGTCCTCCAAAAAATCCGCGAAACGAAGGGGGATCTATTCATCTCTGCACAAGGATTCTAGATCTTCAATTTCAGCCGCGTACCTGCAACCTACACACAGAAAAGCGAAGACGATTGGGGGGTTAGGGATTAGGGGTTTGCCTTTAGGTCGAACCCCGGTTTTGGAATTAACCAAGAAATGAGCAAGTGTTGTAAATGTAAATGTCTGTAATGTAAAACAAGTACTAATACCTTGTTCTAAGGATGTTTGTATCCTTATGTGCGAAGGTTTAGATGTTGTATGTTGTTGTATGTTGTATGTTGTAAGTGATCTCCTCTTCAATGGTTGAATCCTTGTCTTGAATGGAACACTTAGCCTTGAATGGAGACTTGGAAGGAATGCTTGAATGCTTGAATGCTTGAGTATAGTTTCCACGCTTGTACACATATCCTCTTCATGCCAAATGAGAGAGAAAAATGTAGTTTATATACTTGTCAATTAGGGCTAAAAGACTGATTTTCCCGACCTTAGGCCGACCAGGAAAGTTTATTTCCAAATTGCAAACAAAAAGACCCGAAGTCCCCTTAGGAGACCGGGCCCAAAATAGGCCCAGGGACCAGGGCGCTGGGCGCTCTGGTCCCACCTCCCGGGACAGCAGGGTGCAAGGAGGTTCAGGCCAGGGTGCTTGAAAAATGCAGTTTTTGGTGTCGTGAGCAAGTTTCGGGGTCTCCATTCAGGTTGCGTGTTGCGTCGCCATCATGAAGACCGAAATGCAGTAGAAATTGCAAGTGTCACAATTTTAGGACGCTACATTTAGCCCCCACTTTAGCGGGAGTATGAGCGTACGCTCATACTTCTGGTAAAGTACAAGGAAACAATCATTGAAAGACTTTTACCACGTCAAGGAGGCAAGACACACCAAGCCCCTAGTGGACTAAGGATCTTACGGCTTCGATTGACAAAGTAAAAGGGAAGATCACGAGGGAGAAGCATGACTGTCAGTAGTAAGGTTCCCTCACTATGAGTCATGCAAAAGAAATACCAAAAATTTTCAAGGCAAAGCTACGTTCGCCAAGAAATTTTCAAGTATCCTGAAGGGATAGACAGGGTGTATGCCCCCCTACGTTAAAGCGATCGCACACGCCTCAACGGGGGTGATTGTTTAACGTAGTGATACACATAAGAAATGAGAAGGGAAAGGAGCACGTTATCACAAAGATTTAGCCCCCAAGTGTGAGATAAACCCAAGGATAATAGACACAAAACACAAAGCACGAGGTGACTTCGCTTTCCTCAGGGTCAGTATGCTGTATGATAATTCATGTATATATATCATATGTATGTATGCATAATTGTTCTTCATTCCCCAATCAAGGAAGGTCACCTAGAAGAAGGGAACACATGTGTCTTTTGAGTCAACATGAGAGTGACCAAAAGAGATCTCAATGCTTTGCATCGTCCTCAAGTAGACAACACTAAGGACAACAAATAGAAGAATGAGAATAACATATAGAAGAAGTAACACAAGAGAGGAGGAGAGAATCTGCTATGCTAATGTAACTAGTCTAGCACGTCATCTACCCCCCGATCTTGCTGATCAATGTTTCGGGAAGGTAGGGAACACGCTAGAGGAGGAACATCCAACACAGCAGATGGAGCTATCACAAGATCCAAACAAGGGATATGTTCATGTTCCAAGCCACATTGTTCTTGTCTAGGAGCTAGGATAAGTGCTTTAGAAAATTCGTTAGATAAATGGTTATCAACATCAACAAGTTCATATTCACTGTCAGAAGCAAGAGAAGTAACATGTTCATCATGAATAACATTTTCATCTATATCATCATCAAGATTTATAAAAATAGGATCTTTAACTCGCACAGGATCAAGACCATCATGCATCTTATGTTTAGGAGATTTAGGCTCAATGTCCGGCTGAGGAGAAAATGGAATAATGCTTGTTGAAGGTGTTTTTGGAGATTGTAAAGTTTGAGAATCAGCTGCTTGGGCCCTAAGACGACGCTTTCATCGGCGTTCACGTGCAGAACGATTTCCTCTAGTCTTAGTAGGAAGTGGAGAAGATTGAGGAGGAGGAATGTTCTCATCCTTATCACTTGGGTCTTTAGGTTGTGGTCTCTTAGGCTAGATAATAGGAGAAGAAGAAGGTCTCTTCTATCTATAAAAAGAAGGAGGAGGAACTGCTCCATATAAAGGAGGAATTTTTGGTTTAGGAAGGAGACCAAGTCCATCATGACGAGGAGGTATAGGTCTACTTTTAGAAGGTTTATTAGGCATAGACATAGTCACATCCATAGGGACGGGTTGCGAATCTTCTTGAGGAAAGACATTAGTTTTATCTTTCAAAGGAAGAACTTCCTTCTCAAGAATGATAGGAATGTCAAGTTTAGGTGTTCTAGGTTCACTTAAAGATAGGATCATATCTGTTTTCCACTTTTGATAAGATTTGAAAAGATGATCACTTCGCGGAGGAAGGGATTGGAATTGTCTAGACCAAAAGTAATCAATAGGAACACTAGAAGTTCTTTCAGCTGGTTTAAAGAGACTATGATTAACAGTAACAACTTCACCATTATGGGGAAATTTCAAGCATTTATGAATAGGAGAGGCAATAGCTTTCATGGAAGATAGCCAAGGATAGCCAAGCTTCACACGAAATTGTTCGGATGAAGGAATAATAGCAAAGTTCACATCAAGAGATTTGTTATGGACCTCAATAGGTAATGTAATAGAACCAATCGCAGGAGAAGAAAATGCATCAAATAATTTCACAATCACATATGTTTTGTCATAGATCACTTGATTCAATTGCAAAGTAAAAAGAAATTCTTTAGTAATAACATTAACCATGCACAAAGGATCAATAAGCACTCCACGGCAAGGTGTATTCTTGACTTTTGCAACTATGTATAAAGGACCATCAGGTGCCCTAATGGTTTCACTAGAATCAAATGTGATGGAAGGTTCTTTAGGGTTTTCTTGTTGCTCTACAAAGTTAATCACATTCGGAGTCATAGACACAAGACCATCAGATGAGAGAGAGGAATCATTAGCCTCAATCGCATTAGAGGTATGAGAAGGTAATGGATCAGTAAAAATTTAAAGATTTTGGTTAGGAGGAGCTACAGATGTGTTGCCTTTATCATTCACTCCAGAAACAGAGATAGTATTATTATCAATCAAATCTTGAATCTTACCCTTTAAAGAAAAACATTTTTTAGTATCATGCCCAGGCTGATGATGAAAGTGACAAAAAGCTTTGTTATCAAAATAAGGTGAAGTAATCTTTGCAGGATCAATTTGCCTTATAGGAGAAAGAATAAGCACATTTTGTTCCAATAACTTATTCATAATACTATGCAATGATTCATTCAAAGGAGTATACTTTCTTTCTTTCTTGAAAAATTTAGAAATAGGAGGCACACCTGATGCTGCATTCACATTGTTGTTGATGATGTTTTCATTGAATTTGATGGAATCTCTGTTCGGTTTAAACTTCCCAAATGGTTGTTGACTGCTATCACCCTTATCACTCAGAGCCATAGGATGAGATTGTTCCATTTGAGTCACAGTCAGTTGATAATTGTGAAGAGTGGCACACAATTGTTGGAAAGAAGTAAACTCAGAAAACAGAAGTTTGTCTCGAATATCTTTTTGTAAATTAGAAATAAAGATTCTTTGAATATCATTGTCAGGCACTGGAAAAAAAATTTGAGCATACAAATGCTTATATCTACCAATGAAATCAGTCACTTTTTCTTTAACACCTTGTTTACAATGCATTAAATCAATCAAAGTAACTTTAGGACTTATATTGTTTTGAAATTGTTGAATGAAAGCATTTGCAAGTTGTTCGAAAGAAGTAATAGAATAGGAAGGCAACGAGCAATACCATTGTAAGGCTTTGTCTCTTAGTGTTCTAGTAAACAGTTTCGCAAGCAACCTTTGGTCATAAGCAAAATCAGTACATATTGTTTGAAAAGTCTTAACATGTGTTAGAGGATCACCTTTACCATTATAAAGCTCCAAATGCGGGATTTCAACATGTTTAGGAGGGATAGCTCGAACAATGTCAAGAGAAAGTGGGCTCGCAACATCAAATGTGGGCACACTAAACTTAGATTGATTCATAGAGGCAATTTGTTGCTGTAAAGAAGAGACAGTTTGTGCAAGATTGTTAATGGTCGCTTCAGTCGAAGAATTCATATTAGATGTGTTAGATTGAGATGGAGGTGTTATGTTATTGAAAGAAGGTAGAGGGTAAGGTGGTGGGACTCTATGATAATTAGTCATAGGAGATGATTGGACAAGAGGAACACTACAAGGAGGAATGGAATGGTTAAATGAATTGCCCCCTTGCGTCATGTTCATTTGTGGAGATGTAATAGGGACACTCATTGAAGGAATGAATGAAGAAGTCGGATTGAATGAAGGAAGAGGGTTGATTGAAGAAGAGGGATTGCCCCCATGACTAGTGATCACAGGGGTAATGTCTTGTATAGAAGTAGCCATTATGTTTGATGTAAAGGTAGGTATGCTAGCAATAGAAGTTGTCAGAGGAATAGAATGATTGACTTGTGTAGGAGGTTGTGTATAACCTAAAGTTTCAGCACAACTCTTCATAGGCATCACATTCGAATTCACAACGTGTGAAATACCATGCAAAATATCAATTCCATTCTTATCACTTTGAAGCATGCGTTTTAGACCCTCAATTAAAGGAAGAGCTTGACTATTGGGATACTCATGAGACATCCATTGGTGAAAATCGTCAAATTGGTTATCCAATTTCGAAAGTTGTTCTACAGAAACCTCATGGAGAGCTTCTTCATCATTAGGAGGATTAGGGGAATTACCCATGTCCTCGTTAAAAAGGCTATTCAAATTAGGTTCCATCTCCTCGGTAGTTAAACCTCGGAAAGACTTAATTCTATGGCTTCGTCTAACGGGAATAGTGGAAGTAGGGCTTGTTGTTGTAAAACTCATGCACTAGAAAGAGAGAGAAGATTTTGAATTTAGAGGTAGCAATTTTTGGTAAAACCAGCCAATCTTCTAGATTTAAGCTGTTAAATGCAATCACGACAGTCTCCCGAAATTTCGGAAAAAATGTCCGGGACCATGGCGCTCGGAGTGCAACACGGTCCTTGCAACTTTTTTCAAAATTTGTAGGGATGAAAGTTATGATGATTTTAAAGCTAATCTGAAAAAATTGAGTGATTTTACGATCTGTAGATAGGCCAAATTAAAGTTGCAAATTCGAAATTGAACCCTATCAAGATTGTCGAAAAATGCAAAATTTGAATTTTGAAAAAGAGAGGGAAACTGAAATTTTGAATTTTATGATTTTAGAGGGAATGTCAAAAGCAATGCAAGTTTTGAAATTTAAAAATTGACTCAATTTCACGCAAAATTCAATTTTAAAAGCGGAAATCAAAGTTGTTGTAATTAAGCGTTTAATTTCAAAAGTCACAAATTGCAAGAATTTGAATAAAGCACTGAAATTTTGAATGAATGCAAACACACTTTTCAGATTTAGGACAGTAAGAACACAATTTTGACACAAAATTTCAATTTCAATGATTTTTGAATGATTAGGAGCCCCAAACCAAGCAATCACAAGACCAACTTTGACTGTAATTTTGAAAGTGTTATAATTGACAAAATCAGCCAAAATTCTGGATTTTAGCAGGAAAATATAGTAAGATCTTGCTCCCGAAATTTCAGAAAAAATGTCGGGGACGATGGCGCTCGGAGTGCACACGGTCCTCGCAACTTTTTTCCAAATTTTCAGGGATGAAAGATATTGTGATTTTATTGCGGAATCCAAAGTTACAGCTGATTTGGAGATGTTTTGATCAATGAAATTGTCGGACAAAGATTGAATCAAGAGGGTTTCAAAAATTAGGGTTTTGACAATTAACCACTTAATTTTCAAAATTAAAGCACAGATATGAATTGATAATTTGTAATAGAAAGGCAGATCTGAAACAAGCATTAACAATTAAATATTTCACAAGTTCAATTTTCAAAAAGAAAATTTAGGGTTTTTTATGCAATCACCTCTAAAATTTTGCAAAAGATCAAACATGGAAATGTAATCAAGGAATCAATTTTCAGATCTAAGCATGAATAATCAAAAAGGATGTTCACGTCGGGTTCACCAAAATGTAAAGCGAAAAATCGCAATCGAACCCTAGTGGCACTCCCCTCTTCCAACTCCGAGGAGAGAGAAGGGAGGTTCGCTAGGGTTGATGGTTTTCACTTAGGGGAGAGACTTTACATTCAAAAGAGGGGTTGAAACTCACAAGATCCAATCCCACACAATGCAAGATTGGATGCTAAATGAGTTTCAAGGGTTAAGAAAGCAAGGCTACCCTCTTTTGTAAAGAATGTTGATAGAGGAATTAAGCTAGGAATGCATAGAAAGTGACAAAGATTCGCTTATAAACTGAGATAGGGATATAGGATGAAGCTGCAGACCTAGAATTAGCAGTAAAATGTCGATACGGTGTTGTCCTGCAAATTTGAGCAAAAGTTGTCAGGATGATGGCGCCCGGCGCCACGGTCCTCCAAAAAATCCACGAAACGAAGGGGGATCTGTTCGTCTCTGCACAAGGATTCCAAATCTTCAATTTCAGCCGCGTACCTGCAACCTACACACAGAAAAGCGAAGACGATTGGGGGGTTAGGGATTAGGGGTTTGCCTTTAGGTCAAACCCCGGTTTTGGAATTAACCAAGAAATGAGCAAGTGCTGTAAATGTAAATGTCTGTAATGTAAAACAAGTACTAATACCTTGTTCTAAGGATGTTTGTATCCTTATGTGCGAAGGTTTAGATGTTGTATGTTGTTGTATGTTGTATGTTGTAAGTGATCTCCTCTTCAATGGTTGAATCCTTGTCTTGAATGCAACACTTAGCCTTGAATGGAGACTTAGAAGGAATGCTTGAATGCTTGAATGCTTGAGTATAGTTTCCACGCTTGTACACATATCCTCTTCATGCCAAATGAGAGAGAAAAATGTAGTTTATATACTTGTCAATTAGGGCTAAAAGACTGATTTTCCCGACCTTAGGCCGACCAGGAAAGTTTATTTCCAAATTGCAAACAAAAAGACCCGAAGTCCCCTTAGGAGACCGGGCCCAAAATAGGCCCAGGGACCAGGGCGCTGGGCACCATGGTCCTGGGGGACCAGGGCGCTGGGTGCTCTAGTCCCACCTCCCGGGATAGCAGGGTGCAAGGAGGTTCAGGCCAGGGTGCTTGAAAAATGCAGTTTTTGGTGTCGTGAGCAAGTTTCAGGGTCTCCATTCAGGTTGCGTGTTGCGTCGCCATCGTGAAGACCGAAATGCAGTCGAAATTGCAAGTGTCACAATTTTAGGACGCTACAGGAAGCTAGACACAAATGCTGCATATTCTAGTGCAAGCTTGTCCAACAAGTTGAAGATCAACTGAGCATCCTTTTTGTCAATTCCACAATCCTTAAGCTTTGCTCTTAGCTCATTTGCTTTGGTGACATAATCTTGGATTGTATCAAAACTCTTGGGATCCAAGTTGGTGAGCTCATTGTCAATCTGATAGCCTCTGATTTAATCAACTTGACCATACAATTTCTGAAACATATCCCAAGCCTCTTTAATTGTTTTACACTTCTCAATGTGAAAAATGAGGTCATCTGATACATACTTGCGCAAGGTTCCAAGAGCCATGCAATTCTTTGTGAGCTATTCTAATTGAGCATTTGGATCAACCTTAGGATCAGGTGGTGCTATTACTATTCCATCTATGTAATGTGTGAGAACCTTTTCCATTAATTTACTCCATATTTTAATTTTCCATGATGCATAATTATGTGGAGTTAATGGTGGAAATTTATTAGGACTCGTTGCAACAAAAATGGAAAGAGCACAAAGAGAGGCACAATCACACAAGACACCCCCCCAAATTCACTCAATCAAAGAACCCCCCCCAAAAGTGATGTTTTGGCACTTTATAATTAGTGTGTATACAATGGGCCACTTGCAAAAAATGGCAAAGTGGACTTTTGATTTACAATTTTACAACTACCTCAATAAGGCCAAAAGAGACTCAAACTGATAATGCAAGAGATCTAACTAAGATCCAAGCAATTTACAAGTACCTAATAGGCCAAATAAGACCAATATCTGAAAGTACAATTTCCACTCAAAATCTCTGAAATCTAATCATAGATTATGAAATTAGATAAAAAAACATGCACTTTCAAAAAAAACGGCACCTAAAAAGGAGGTCGTATGAGCTCAAACGAGGCCTTTGAAGTTGCAGAATTGAGGATTGGACAGGTACAGCTGAGAGAATCCAAAAATTCTGAAAAACCTATGCACCAAAATCAAAAAATAACCACACCACTGTGAAGATCATGAAATTTTAGCCCATTTCAAAAAAAATTGCACCAAAAAAGGAGCAAAACTGAGCAAGATATGGCCTTTCAAAGTTGGACTGCAAAACTGAAAAGCCCAATGGAGAGGGGTTAAAAAAATTTCAAAAAACTGCTGATGTGGTGCTGACATCAGCAATTCATTGTCTTAAATTTGATAGTCGTATGACCATCACGAAAACTTCGCCTCCCTATTGACAAGGTGTCCGTACTGTACAGACTGCTGACTGGACAGATGACTATGCAGGTGACTGTGCAGTACGGCTGATAGGGCATACGGATCTGATAGGGCATACAGATAGTATGCCATGTGTGCCGCATGGCAGGGTCCCGACAGCTGACTGGGCTCCACGTGGCGGTCGGGGTTGATTGGGCAATCACCAGAGATCTTTGGCCGACGACGGTAGGGAGACAGTCGCCGGAGAGGAGGGAGCGGCCGAAGGCGGGGTGGACAGGTGTCATCAGTAGGAGTGAGGCAGCCTGCGGAAGGTGGAGACCGGCGGGAGGCGTCTGACAGGGCCCTGCTCGGGCAGCGGCGGCGATGGGTGGTACCCGCTGTTGTACTATCTGCAGCGCGGTACAACCTGTAACACACGTACTGCAGGTACGGGAGGGGTCTGCGGACCCCCAAACACGGCAAAAAAAAAAAAAAAAAAAATTTATAGCTTTTCGATTTTTTCAAAAAAAAAAATTTGAAAATTTTTTTTGAAATCCATACAATAATAGACAAAATGGGAAAAAAAATTTCTCACCAAAATAGGTCAACTTTATAGTCAAAATTTATGGAAACGGCCTCCCGGATTCAACGGTGATGTCCAAATTGCTGTATGATGCCCCCAAAAAATGAAGATCCCCAAATCCAAAAATAGAAGCCTTCCACGATGTCTCCGAAAACCAATCAATGAAGCCCCAATAGCTTTGATACCATGTAGTATTTTGCCAAGATCAAGGGCACAATGAAAAGCATAAAAAGAGACAATAGAATGATAAGAACAAACTATATTCTCATCAATATGCAAATGATCAACTGGATTAACCAATACAATGAATATAGGCCTGCTTATATAGGCAAGGCCATATGGATGTATGAGCACACGAATATGACATGTGGCTCAATGAGAAACAAGGGTAGGTAAGAAATATTGGGGATAGGTAGGAGAAATAATAAAATATTCCACAAGAGGTGGATGACCCACCGAATGTGGAGTGTAACAGCAAAATAAGACCACAAAAGGTGGAATTTCTCCTACAAGCTCTATCCCTATGTGCACACTTCCCTAAGTGTCTCAAATCCACACTACGAAGAGATGCATTATCCTAAGTTAACTTAAGTAAAGTGTAATAATATCCAAAATGAATATTTATCTACACCAACAAAAACAGCTAGCAATGTTGTCTGAATTGTTTCTGGTCTGATGCTCATCCGCTCATGGATTGAAGAAATTGTCATTCTAGTATATCTGCCATCTATGTGGATAGTTTGTGCAACAAAGGGTATAGCAAGCAAAGGGTCCTTTCCTCTTAATGTTAGAAGCTTTGCTTCTGGAAAACTTGGGTTGATATGTAATGTTGTTGCAGCTATTATGTTTATAAGCTTCCCATTGAAATAGCCAACATGAGCATTGTGTAAAGCAAGGATAAGCATACTATCATTGGTCAACATATTTTTCAATTCCAGGCCCTTTTGTTCTACCATTGGACCCCATAAGTTGATGTCAATTGTCAAACCCGATAGATCATTAATTTTCACCACACGTTTTTGTGTTTGACTACCATCTTTCCTATGTATAGGAATGATATCTCCAACATATAGAGCAAGACCAATTATATCAACTAGCGTGTTATTTGTTAGATGAAACAATTCACTAATGGGCGTGAAAGGAGGACTTTGTTGATCCGGTTGTTCTTCGTTGGTGCAGCATTTTAGTATGGATGTATCAGACAACGTGATTTCTAGATGGTTGTTTAGTTTGTTGTACCTTGCATTTGCCTCCTTAACAGATCCTTTTGAAATAATATAATGTGAACCTATGTCCACAAGGTTAGAGTGTAACTTAGCTATCTCATCAAAACATGTAATTCTAATTTCAGAACCATCACAATCAACAATGTCAAAGCTAAAGACATGCCCATTTTTGGTTGTTGTGCTATATGCCTTAATAGGCTATTTATGAGTAACTCTCCCTTTGATAGTCCATTTATTTTGGTATGGATTCAAAGTTTTGATAGGGCTTATATTTGGAGAAGTTGTTGTTTGTGGGGATGGCAATTTAGTTGCAAACTGAAGAGAGCGTTTAGATGTTGATGGTATGTCCTTAGACATAATTTCTTGTTGTTGTTATTTGAATAGATATTCTGGTTTACCAAAGAACGGGCAATCAATTTGTTTCACTTCCAGACTAAGTATTACAATAGTCCTGTGAAAACAAAAAACTTCTTCTTAAATTACTGCTCATTATACATAAACAAAATTTTAAAAAGATGAAACATATTGTATTTAATAATCATAGTTGATTTCCTACCTTGTGTTCTATATGTATCGGCATGTATAGGTCGATAACTGGACTATTGTGCCTATTTTTAGAATGTCTGAATGTATCAGAGTAGCATATTTAGAAGGCAAGATTGCCAACTGCATGTATGTGCCATCAGATAAGACTAATTTATGTCTGTCAGTATCATCTTTGTTGTTCTGCATTTTCTGAAATGACAAGACTTGTAGCAATGCTGAAGGAAGGTCATCCCTAGCATTGATAGATTGAATTGCAAAAGGGGTAGGGACATACTCTTGGTTTTTTGCCTACAAAAAATAATATGAATATAGAGGATTTAATTTTAATGGCAACTAGCTCATATATTTCCTTACTTGTTAATGTAAAGCTTGTCTTAGTAAATGATGTAATCAAGCTATGTTATGTATAGAGTATGCATCTAGTTTTGTACTATGCCATCCAAAAAGTATGCATGTGGTAATGAAAAGGATGGTATGGAAAAAACCAATGAACTGTCCAAAAAAAGAGCATAAAAGCTTTCTATATTGAAAAGTTTTCATAATTTAGCTTACCAAATTATCAATAGTGGAGTGCTCTATGGATTCAGAGGTAGCTGCTGAAGATGCCATTGTGCATATATACCTTTTGAGAATTAAAAGTAAATTATAAGCATGATGAATTGTAGTTCTTATATCAAAATACAATCACAACATGATGCAAGCTTATGAAAGGTATATATGCACAAGCAGTGTAAAATTTAGTGACCATAGACTAACGTTGTTATAGTTTTTTTATTTATTCCATATGGTAAGGAATTGATCATAATGTGATTGAAACATGCATTGAAAGCGATAATTGGTCATATGCTCATAAGCTCATAAAACATTGAATATGACATAATGATTTATATATTTGAGAGCATATTAAGAAAATATGAGTTTATCTAATCAAAGATCTTTGAAAATATGGGATGCCTTTGTCTGTTTTGAATGTTAAGCGAAAAAAGAATGTAACGTTTCAAAGATTGAATAATTACAACAACATAGGATCAACCCAAACAACCCATCTAAGTTCGTTATCACTTCATTTAAATACTTTGTCTCCCAATGTGAAAATAACCATTGGATCAACTAATTGTTCAGTAGTTGGTATTGGGAAAGGTGCTACTTCAATACGATCTATGGTTGTTACAACACTAGAAGATGTAGAGGATTTATGTTCCTAGTGGGCAATTATCTTTCTGAGGTTACTCTTTAGCTTGTTGCTTTCTTGCAACATGCTTTCAATTACAATGTTGATGTCCTCTGTTGCTTTCAAACTTGTATCCATTGTTGAAATTTCATAGTGTTAGTGTCGTTGTTTTTTGTTTTAATGACAAAGTGGAAATGCATCACTACAAAAAGTGAACATACAAGAATAATAGAGCAAATCTTTAAGTAGATCACATTTTTTTTGTCAACCATAATGAATTTACTATTAACTAACTCTAAAAACTTGTAATAATTATGGCAACACATTAAGTTTTGTAAATTGTCATCTATATGTATATATGGATACATATTTAAGTATGAACATGAATGCTTTTAGTGTGCAACGTAAGTATCCAATTTTACAGTTGTCACAAAACCAGAATTATAAACATCAATTACAATATATTAATCTTCTAAATATGGAACATTTCTCAGTGGTTACTTAACTTGGAGATTAAAAGCCTTCATGTGCACAAAGTCAGTTATCTAATTTGTGTTACCCTGACCAAATATTTCGTGAACCAACGTTGTCTTGTGGTCATCTCCGTATGTGGGCTCTATTGGCAAAGCAACGCTATCTTTAATGATTTCATCTAAAGGTTGTGCATGAAAGTCGGCATTCTCTATGGCTGGTTGCAACCTTAAAATCTAATTTGTTTTGTTGTTGTCAACAATATTTTGCTCTGCTTTTTTTGCTCTAGCAATTTCCATAAAAGGTTATTAGCTTTTGTTCTCATTGTGACTATTTTATGCTCTGTTTCCCAAGTGATGCTATGTTTAATGATGTCTTTAATGATTTTGTCCTCAAGGTTGTGCATGAATGTCGACGTTCTTTATGGGTGTTTGCAGCCTTAAAATGGAATTTGTTTTGTTGTGGTTGCCAATATTTCACTTTGCAATTTTTACTCTTGAAATGTTCGCATAGGTTGTTGGGTTTGGTTCTCATTGTGATTGTTTTACTAACCTTCCTTGTGAGCTTGACACTGTTAACCGTTTGAAGTTGCAAGGTAAAGTTCCATTTTTTTTAAATACGTTTTTATTTTGTATTGCATTTTCATTTATAGCCTGTTTTTTCCTCCTTCCATGTGCTTGTAGGGTTGCTGCTTTGTTTATGTTATTTAACTATTTGTGGACGTGACTACTTTTAGACTACAACATAGAGTACACTATGTACATATACATGCGCACATGTCTATATGTACATACCTGCATATATATATGCATACATGTGTGTATTGATATACATGTATAGATGCCTACACATGCATGTATGTATATATATGTACATATGCATATGCACATATATATACAACTTATTTATATTTTTTTACAAACTTTACAATGGAGCCATTAAAATAGAGATTAAATAAAATTGTATATACACATGTATATATATACGTACACGTGTATATGCATACATATATATATATATATATATATATATATATTGATACTGTAACAATTTCTTAATCTCTGCACACATAAAGAATGTCGACAATCATGCAGAACCTTGGGAACAAAATCATTAATGGCAACGTTGTTTGAGAAATAGAGCACATGCATGGAGATGACCACAGGAAAACATTCTTGACAAGAGCAAATGAAATTAGATTTTAGGGATCTAACTAGCAACCTGTTTGATTCGGCTCCTTTATGAGCTTCACCACTTGAATGCTTTGATGTTCTTGTAGGGTTGTTTGTTTGGTTATATTGTTTAGGTTTGCTTATGTTGTTTAATTGTTTGTGGTTGTTGTAGACAATATTTTGTTGTGCAAATCTTCACATAAGGTTGTCTATAGTTGTGGAGTTAGGTTTTGTTGTGGTTATGACAGTTTGATACGATTTCTTTGTGAGCTCAACGCCATGAATGGTTTGAATTTAGAAGGTAATATTGGGTTTTATTTAAACTCTTTTTTCTTTTGTAGTGCATTTTTTGTATGGTCTGCTTATTCTCTCCTTTCCTCTACTTGCAAGGTTGTCTTATTGTAAGTATTTTGCTCTGTAAATTTGCTTGTAATTTTTCATTTAGTCTTAGGTTTTGTTTTAGCTGTGAGTATTTATTGCTCTATGCACACGAAGGCTTTTAGTCAGTAAGATAAATTGATAAAATGGTATATATAAGTAGATCATGTATTTTACATTGTAAAAATTCTCAGACTACAACATATAGTACTCTATGTATACCACAAAGTGTAAGAATACTTTATAATAGACTCATCATATGAGAGGGTATTATAGACATTAATATCTTTGACATTAAAAATAGAAATATTATTATTCCAAATAAGACCAATGCACCTTTCATTATTCATCTTACAACTTTTAGGCAATTGCAAATCAGCACATGCATACTTCACCATATTGTAAGTTCTCTTTTGTGAGACCTAGAGATTATATCTAGCCCTAAGGGTATCCCAATGAATAAGCCTATCATTCTCAATAATGTATTTAAAGTAGCATATGCCTTTAATGGCCTAGGCTCTGGCAAAGCAACATTGAGTAAGCGCGAGAGGTTTAGAGGAGTGGAAAAGGTTCTGTAATAACCCACCATATTTAACCCAACAAAATTTGACCATTTTTTTTTTTGTTAAATTTAATCATTTGTGTTTGATTCAATCACATACTATGGGCATCCATCCATTTGTATTAGGCATTCATCCATCTGGGATGAGCATCTAACCATACAGGTTAGGCACTTGTCCATATGGGACATAAGATTTCATCTATCCAATATGGGATAGGCATCTATCCAAATCAGGATAGGCATCTACCTATGCGGGGTAGGCATCTATCCAATCAGGATAGGAGGTGCTTTGGCCAAAGACTTAGACTCATCGGGACCATTCGGGTCTTGAGCCACTCGCTAAGTACTACACTCTTCTAACAGAAGTGCACCGAGGTCGCTATCCTTAGGAGTAATTGAATAACATAATACAAGCTTGAATTCTACCTTGGAATTTGGCTTAAAGCCTCGGGAAGTCAAGCAAATCCATACGGGATTCCTTCCTAGTATGAATTGAATTACCTTTTTCCAATTTTAATTATCTTATCTTTCAAAATAGGATTCTTACTCAATCTTTCTTTTACCAAGCCTAGACCCCACCCACGAACGCCTGAGTACGAGGGACAACTCCATCCCAAGACTGCCTACATACCCACTTCAGCACAGGATCAAGGCGTAAAGTATGTAGTTCTATTTTCTACTCTATGGTTTGATGTAAACTGATTAGTGGGTATGCAACCCTTTCTAGGGTCAATGTCCCAGACAGTTTCTCTACGGTTGCTACCCACGATGGTAGTGCTTAAGCAAAGGCTCAAGATGGCCTATTGCTTGTGGCCTAAAACAACTAGATCCTAATTCTTATGATGAGCATCACCCTTGACCGAATGCCAATCGACAATAATTCTTCAAGATTAAATCAGTTTTATAAAAGCATTTCACTCATCATCCCTATAGGGATTTACTATAGTTTAACTCAATGAATGAAAGATCATTTTAGCATTATCTTATTAAATTATCAATCCAAGGGGGATTACTCACCCCTTGGATTTAACTTCCAAGTGTCCCTTATTACTCCCCGATGATTTATAGGGACGATGCCATAGACGTCATTGATGTAGCTTTATTAGGCATTAAGTTCAATAGTTCAACATGACGACATTACCCGTAAGTGTGACCCAGAGGCACTGTATATACCGAACGCTACTAGGTTTTGGTTTTCCAACTTCCTTTATTTAATTTTCTAACTTATGATAAACATCAAGCTTGAAAAATAATTATGAATTGAACGCGTATATTTAGTCATTGCAAAGCTCAATTAATTGAAATAACTACTTGATGAATGACATGGAATAAAACCATAACAAAAATTATTTTTTTATTCAAAACTTGAATATAACTTGCATAATAATGATAGTTAGGTAACTTGCATAATAACAATTAAACGTGTAATTTGCATGAAGATGGGAACACCAATAATTGAAATCAATGTAAAGACATTTGAGTGAATTGAAGGTAGGCTAAGTTACATGTGAGAATATCGCTTATAAAACCACTAATCCCAACATAGAATTTAGCTTCAAATCATTTAATTGCTAAGTGGATCTTAAGAAGATCTGAGTATCATTTAATATAAATTTGTTAAAACTAGTTATAAATATAATAATTATCTAAGTTTAAAAATTTTATTAACTAAGATTTATATATATACAAAAAAAAGAAGGAATTAAAATAAACTAAATTGTAAACATATATGAAGAAAAGAATTTCTTTTTAAAAGCTAACATTGCCTTCGAACTATGTTTGTTTGGCATTAATAAGGGTTAATGGGAGTGGGACCCCACGGGTCCCCTCCACTACCCTGCGGCCACTGCCGCAGTAGTGACCGCAGGCTAGTGGGGGGTACCATTACGGTACCACTCCCTGCGGAGTATTAACTCCATCCTCCACCTGTGAGCTGATATGCACAAGCACTATATCGTGCAATATAAACATTAATCACTTCGCATAAATTTTATTACTACATAATGCATATATATATATATTTTTTATAGTTCATTCCAGGATATTAAATTGAATATAAAGAGAATACATAAACAGGTATGAATACATAAGAAGATATTAATGTAAGAGAGAATATCATATTAATCCCAGGGACGAAATAAAACAGAGAAATAAAAATAACCAAAGAAGTAAATTTTCTCCAGTGATGCACAGATTATCCAGAAGTAGGTAGGTGTTTAAACTGAGAAATACAAGTTAACACAGAGGGATTATATTCTATTTCTCAACCAATGTCCAGAAAGGGGGATAGAGTTATTTACAGCAAGATTATTTATTTTCAGATTTCACAGGGAGAGAGTTTGTTCGACTGATATTCATAGAGATTCAACTAATATTCACAAAGAAATTTTTTCAACTCATTTAACTAATATTCACAGAGATTCAGCTAATATTCATAGAGAAATTTTATTCAACTCATTTAACTAATATTCACAGAGGTTCAATCCAATATTCATAGAGAGATTTTATTTATTCATTCACAGAGAGGGAGATTTATTTATTTTTATATTCAATATCATCTAAGAGAAATAGAAGAGCAAAAATCAGATTTTCTACCTTTTAAATTAGATTAAATAAGATATGCAAGAGAAATATGCATTTGTAAAAAAAAAGAGAAGAAACTATATCATTGCATTTCTTAAAGAAAACAAAAATAGATTTTTTTTTTCTCCCTATCTAGAAATTGAGAAATGATTTCTTCAAAATACTATATTCAACCAAAGAATCTAAAAACTATATATTTGGATAATACAAATTCCTCATATGATAAAAGGAGAGAACCTGGTTTACTGAAGCTCGAAGTTGAATCCTCTTGCTATTCTTTGATCCTTCCTTGCAACTTTGAGAGAAACCTTCAACAACAACTTAAAAATTCCTGCAACGAAAATGAGACTAACAAAGAGAATCCTACTTCTAAACTTGGGAAATTTTTCTTCAAAACATAACCAACTCCCTTCTTTGAAACTTGCATATAATTTTATAAGAGAATTCCCTCCATTCCACTATTTGGAAAATTTAATTAAAAAGGAGATTCTTTCCCAACTTTGGACTTCATGCAAATTGATTAGACTTAGTGGAGGAGTTACATGCAAGGTGGTGGAGAATCCTCTAGAAGCTTCTTACTCTTCCTACAACATGTGCCATAATTGGATGTGGAAAATAAATAAATAAAAAATAATGTATATTTTCCATGTGTGTGTGTGTGTGTATTATTATTTTATCCTTTTATAACATTCATTCAATCATTTAAATAGCTTATCCAAAAATATAACAGAGTTGTATTTTAAATCCAAAAGTGATAAAGGAGGGTTGTGACAGGTTCCACCAGATAGACCTCTCCCCATGAATGTGGTCATTGTTGTTGGCCCTACTATTGGTGATTTAAGGTCTAATACTTTCCTAGGCTTTCCAGATAGACTTAAAGACACATGAACCCTGCACTGAGACTGAAAATCATCCCACTCCTAGGTCACAAAAGGGTTTAAAGATTTTTAGGATTTAGCCTTCTTAGGCACATCTCTCATGATGTTATTTCTAACCAAGACTTTCCACAATTCACTACCTTTAAATGCCTGGAAGATCCATTTTGCAGCAAGAGCAACCCCTTAGATTCTCAGGTCTTTGAGACCAAGCCCTCCCAAACTCTTCTCAATGTGACACCACCCCCACTTAACAGAGTATATCTTCTTGTTTCCTTTCCCATCAGACCATAAAAAATTCCTTATAGCTTTCTGTATTTCTAGGATTTGATAGTTGGAGAACATCCAAACAAAGGAGTAGTAAATGTTGTACGATGATAGAATCTTTTGACAAACTTGCACTCTACCAACAAGCGATGGATATCTATTATTCCACTTATTGAGCTTCTTGTCAATTTTACCTCTAACCCATATCCACATTTCCTTTTAAGGGAGGGGGAGATGGAGAAGGGTATCCCCAAGTATCTGACAATCTTACTAGCCCCCCCCACTAGATTCAAAACTGATGTAACCATTCCAGAGGTTCCTCTCTCCACCCAAGAAAGGTAGATTTAGCATGAGATATTTTTACCCCTGAGATCTCACCTAGGAACTTGATTTTGCATTCCCGGGCTTCCATGTTTTTATTGGTAAGTTCAACAAAAAGTGCAATGTCATCTGCAAATTGAATATTGATCAGTTTTGACCCATCAAAAAGCACAACACCTCCTATTTTAGGGGATATGGTGTAGTCTCTTAATATGTAGTAAAGAGCATCAAAAGCAATAACGAATAGCGTAGGGGCAAGAGGGCTTCCCTGTCTAATAGACCTACCGAGTTTAATGACCTGAGTGAGAGAGTCATTAATCTCCACCTGTGTTGAAGAGTCTTTAAGGAGAATCTTCACCCATTTACAGTATTCCATAGGAAATCCAAAGGATTCTAGCATCATCAAAATAAAGTCCCATTCAACCCTGTCATAAGCTTTCTCAAAGTCTAAAAGAAACATGGCCATATTCTGCCTGGAAGCATTAGCCCAATCCATTGCCTCCCAACTAGTAATTATATTCTCTAGGATGAATCTTCCCTTAATGAACCCTGTTTGAGTGGGACATATGAATTTGGGCAACACATTCTCAAGCCTAAGAGAAAGAACTTTGGCCAAAATTTTATATGACACATTGAGGAGTGTAAAGGGTCTCCATTTTTTTATGAGTGACTTGTCCCCCTCTTTGTGTAGTAGCTTAATAGTCCCTTTATTGATTAGTTCTCCTAGGGAACCATTCTCAAAAGCCTCAATATATATCTCATGGAGGTCTTGGCAAATCCATTCCTCATTAGCTTTATAAAACTCAATAGGCAGTCCATCTGAGCCTGGTGCCATGTCATTGCTAAGGTTTCTAATGGCATTTTTCACTTCACCCACAGAAATAGTTTTTTTCAAAGATTGTGAGTCCTTCTCTATAATCCTACTGGGAATATTTTCTTTGCATTTCTCTCTGGCTTCTTCAGACTTGGGGGAATCTTTCGAGGAGAATATTCCTCTGTAGAAAAGGCAAAATGCCTCTTTCATATCTTCTGCTTCCATTACCTCTTTGTTGTCAACCCAGATCCTATCAATCTTTTCCTTGGTCTTTTTTTGTTTAAGCATATTGAAGAAGAATTTAGACCCTTTGTCACTGAATTGCATTCACTAGCTTCGGGCCCGGATCATTGCACCTCTAATCTTAATCTATTGGTGCTTTCTCAAAGCATCTCTAGCTTGAGAAACTCTGTTGTATAGTTCAACTTTTCTCAAGTTATTCTGAACATCTAATTTACACTGGTACAGATCATCAACAAGTGTTTTCTACTGCAATCTATAGTCTTTATCTTTTTTCTGCCCAATGGTTTGAAGAAGGTTCTACCAACTCTTAACATTTTGGTTCCATTTGTTGATATGGGACTTGAGATCCGTGTTTCCTTTGTTGAGCAGTCTAATAATTTTAATGGCGACCAACACATCTGGATCCTTAAAAAGATGGGTATTGAGGATGAATTTATTTCTTTCTTTCCCTTGCTTGACTAGAGAGTCTCTAAACCTAATTAGAGAGACCACGGGGTGATGATTAGATAGTGAAACCAGCCATACTATTATAGCATTACCCTGATCATCTGGTGTAATGGAGAATTATTCTTTGTTTGCATAAAACTTGTCCAATCTACAATAAATTCTATGTTTTCCTCTTTGGTAATTGCACCAAGTAAACTATATTCCTTGCGCGGCTTTCTTAGTATCATATAGGGGGTCAAAGATCTTCTTACAATTCTTCATCCTTTCCCAATGCAGTTTCTTGGCTCCTTTCCATTCTATAGCTACACCACCGCATTTATCCTTATGAATTTCAATCATGTTGAAGTCTCCCCCAATAACCCATGGAATGTCAGGGAGGGAGACAATCCAATCCCATAATTCAGTCATTTCCCTATAATCATTGGCATCATAGATTTAGCACACTCCTATGACAGCATTGTTAATGTTAAGTGAGGCCCAAATTGCTCTATTACATGGCGAGCAACCTTGGTTAACAATGTGCTCTTTCCACTTGGGTTTAATGAGTAACCCAGCTCCCCCTCTCCCTTATCATGGTCTAAACATATCTTAATAGAGTCTTTCCATATGAATTCCAGATTAACCTCCAAAGTAAACTTAACTGCTTTTAATTGTTGCAACATGATGACATCTGCATCTTTATGTTGGTTAACAAACTTCCTAACTATATGTTTCCTATCCGGTGACTCCAAATCTCTAATATTCCATGAAATGCACTTCATCATAACTAAAAGAGAGATTGTTACTCTTTAGCACTCTTAAAACTGTTGAAGCACCTGGGGAGATCTTTCCTCTCTTCTACTTTCCTTCTATTGGATGATCCCTTATTCTTGGACCCCAAAGGTCTACCTCTTCTTCTTCTGGGTTTAAACTTAGTGTTCTCACTATCAACCATCTCCTCCCCATCATCACCAGTTTAATCATCATATTGGGAATCATCCTCGTAATCTGAATCCTTATTTGGATCGAGTTGACTGGGGGCCTCTCCATTCTTAGAACAGGGTTTGTATGTCCTCAAACTATCACAATTGCCTATGGTCTCATCCTCAATTGTAGATGGCTTACTAGGACTTGCATCACCTCTATTAGGGTCAGTAATAATGACCTCAATAACACAGTTCTCCTCAATTTAAACAAACTTCTTAAGGAGAAAGGAGATCACCATCTCAACAATGGATTATGTAAGAGAGGGGGATCCTACAACATTATCGAGGGTACAAGTTAAGGAAAACTCATAGGAAACATCCATGTGTCCAGATTTCTTATGAGTAGAATTTAAATCCAGTGCCCCACTAGGGCTCCCTCCCTTACCTAATGCATTGTTGAAACTGTCCCTCCCTTCGAAATTCTTAACTAAGGATCTGACAAGGGAGGAGTTTGCATTCTTGCCCAAGAATTTCCTCTTTGGGGGGATTTCCTATGCGTCATCTTCCATAGGTGAGGCCAATTTGTTCGCAAAAGAGGTTTTATCTTTTTTATGTTTGTTGCTATCGGGGTTAGCCACCCTAATTTTTTCCACTACCAGTTGTTGGGCATTTTTCCTCCTCTGTTTTCTACAGTTTTTTTCAACCACCAGGAAACCATCCTGCTGATCTTTACCCCTCTACTCCAGGGCTTCAGATATTGGAGAGTGGTGAGTGGGAGCTTCATTAGAATTCCCAATATTTGCAATTTTATCAGACTCGGGAGGCATGTTGTTCGCTCCATTCATAGCTTTCTTAATAATTTTACTAAGGGAGTCAAGTTTTTCAATGAGTAGCACTTCATTTCTGGGTACTAGTGGAGGCTCATTAGCACCATTACGAGGCTTCTCCACACCTTTATGTCGATTAATAATGGGACAATTCTTCTGAATATGTTCCTCTTTTCTACAAAGGAAGAATGCATTAATTCCTCCAAGAATTAAAGCTATGAGATTTCCACAATCCATTTTGTATTCTAATGTATTTTTCAGGATTCGATTCTAGAAAAATACACATAATCAAATCCAGAAAAATACATTAGAATCCTCCAAGAATTTCAACTGGGCAAGCAACAGTTTCATCCCCTAATTCAATGCTAAGAAAATTGGGTATGTCTAAACCAGGGTTGATCGAGACCATAACCCTAGCATCCAAGTGAGGTATAAGGGAGGCCGAATTATCCAATTGCATTCAAGAGGTGGTATAAGTGATCTCACATGTTGATTGATAGTTGAACTGCTGAATTGGAGGTAGAACTCAATTGATTGAATAGATAAATTGAGTTAACTGATTGAGAAAAAAGCTGATTGAAAGATGAAAAAGAATGATTGGAGGAAATAAAGAGGAGGAAATAGTTAACTGATTGAAAGTTGATTGAGAGCTTTATTTAGAAAAAGGTAACTAAAAGATAGAAATGGGAATTGAAGAGATAATTGAATTAATTAACTAATTGATCGAATTAATTAATTTAGCATGTGCTTGAACTTTAACTTGGATTTTCAATTTAATATTTGCATGAGATTTAATTCAAATATTGAATTTATTTCAAATTCAATTTGTTATTTGAATATATTTAGAACTTGATTTTGATTTTCAATTTGATTTTTGAAATCATGCACATGTATTTGAAATTGGAAGAATTAGAAGAATATGAATTTGAATGAAATTAGAAGAATATGAAATTAGAGAAATTAAATGAAATTACAATTTGGGGATTTGGAAATGGAATTAGAAGAATTAACTACTCAATTAAATAATTTAAAGAAACTATTTAATTATTTAGAAATTAAATTTAATTAAATAATAAAGATTATTTAAATGAAAGGATTAAAATCACAATTAATTAAATAATTAATATTTACTTATTCTTAGAAAAGGGGTTAATGATTAATTGATGATAGAAATTGAGAATGAGTTTATTAGAATAATAAAGATTATTTAAATTAAAGGAATTAAAAATCATAATTTATTAAATAATAAATATTTAATTAACATTAGAAAATGGTTTAAATGATTAAATGATTAAATGATGATAGAATTAAAAATAGAATAATTAGTAAGATGATGAGGAAATATGAAATTAGAAGAATAAATTTAATTAACTTAATTATATAATTAAAGAATTATTTAACTAATTTAGACGAATAATTAGAACATGATCAATGGGACATTTTTAAGTGTCTACAATATTTATCCAATCAAAACATGCTATTTGGGAGCAACAAATTTTTATTGAGAATCCCAAAAAAAATTGTCCAACCTTTCATTGTCAAGACCATATCAATGCATATTATTTTAATTAGAAAGAAAGTAATTAGATTACTGTGTCAAATCAAATAAATTGGTCAACCCCAAAAGGATAATTTCCTCACTCTCTCATATGCCCTATAGCAATATCACAACAAATCAGCTTTATGTCTAGTCAATGCCCATACTTCCACTCATCATATTGACATATATTGTCATCCCTACCATAAGTAGATTCAAAAGAAAAGGTGAAAAAAATAGAATAAAATAGTAAAACTAAATAAATAAATAATATCAAAATCCAACAATGACATTGATATTTCTTGAAGAATCAAGGAATAAAAAATAGCATTGGTGAGTACACATAGTGAAGGTATGGTGCAATAAACATTAGATATGCCTATCTAGCAACTTATTGAATAGTTGTTTCACCAATGGATCTTCCATACCAATTTCTCAAATATTCAATAAATGAGATTGACCATTTAAAAGAGTCTAGTCATAGCTATGCATCAAATGATTTGTCCAAAAAAATATTATTCTTCTAAATCTAATTAGTGTATTAATCTGTTTAATATTTATAAATATGTACATAAATAATAAATAAAATTAATTATCAATAAAATAGTTAGTATCAATTTCTATTCATATAGTCTTTCATGTTTGATTGAAATTGACACTAACACACTAATAGCACAATTAATATCATTATTAACAAATATCAATAAGAGATATAACAAGCAAGTAAAAGGTTATAATAATATTATTATTAATTATATTGGTGTGTCTCCATGGATGGTAATTTTTTCAATGATGTCATTAATGAATCATCAATAATAAAAATATTCTTTAAAAGAAAAAAAAAATAGAAAGATGAGTCATAAAAATAATGTGAAAGATCAAAAAAACAAAAAAAAAAAGAAAAGAAAGTTACACTTTTTAAAAATAAATCAAATCCAAAGTAAAATTTAAACTTCTAAAAAGAAACTTTCTCTTACTATGTTTCTTTCGTTTTACTATAATATTATTATTATTAGTGCTAATATTAGTACTATTTCTAATTATGCTTGTGATGATAAGAGATTATTATTATTATTTTCATAATTAGATAATATTATTCTAATAATAATGATGCAAATATTTAACGTTCTTTATGTTGTTATTAAGAAATATTATATTTAAAAAGTAATTGCAAGTTAGAGACTAATATTAGTTTCTTGCCATGTTTTTTATAATGTCACTAATAATAAGGTCATTTTCTTTTCATAATAATGAACATAGTAATATTGACAATGTAGCATTAATACTATCAATATCACTATTGAGAGTAATGTGAAGTTATTTATTTGTATTAAATGTATATGTAATAATTTGTAAGTTTGTACTAAATTCTTATGTAGTAAGAAAGGAGGAATTTGGTCACAATGTTGTTATGATTTAAATTATTTTCTAGTGAGAAAGGAGGAATTTGTAAGTTTGTATTAAATTCTTCTTTAGTGAGAAAGGAGGAGTTTGGTCACAATGTTGTTATGATTTAATTATTTTAATGTAATACTAATGAGTGAAATAAAATTGATATTTCTTATATGATGATGAGCTAATCTAATAACGATGGCATCATAAATAATAATTTCAATTTAATAAATGGAAGTTAAATTGGCTTTAGTGTAAATTATTGTAATAGGATCTTAAGAGTAATATGAAAGCCCACTTGTAATTTATATTCCCAATGGTTCAAACTCATTCTTCATTTTCTAATTTAACAATATATTAAGAATCATGAGTTGTGAGATAAACTCAAACCAAAAGATTTATTGTATAATTATCATTTGTAATTCTATAGAATTGATGGATCATTTATGTTTCATAGAGTTAATTAAATCTTTAGGATTTCCTTGCATATAAATATCATTTGTTAGGTGTGAAGGATGATGTAAGACACAAAACTATATAATGGTCAAACAATAATTAATTTTGTTTATTAATTTGTTGTTTAGTAAAATTGATGGACAATAGAAAATATTTATTAAGAGTTAGTTTAGCTATAGTAATTAGTTATTATTTTGATTGGTAATGATTTTGGAGAGTCATAATTGTAGATCTTATTAGTAATACTCATTGCGATGTGAATTAGTATCACATATGGAACTTCTAGTTAGACCAATCTAGTAGAGCTATCAATATTTGCTAAGTACTCTAATATTAAGTTGCATCCAAGATTTAATGTTGTTGTATTCAAAAAAAGAAATTATTTGTGTTTTTGCCTTAGCAAAATTTGGGCAAGAAACAATAGTTTATTTCTTCATCTTGATTCATGGGATGTGATTGAAAATATATATAAAACTGCTAATAGTTACATCCAAGAACAGTCCCAATCTTATTTTATGAATATTCACCATTTTTTTGTCCAAAACATAATATTGTTTAATCATTATCATCTACAAGATCACAGTTATACTAAGTACCTATCATGAAACAAATACCTATATTTTGCATGCTTAATTATTTAAATTGGATAAAACTCCTAAAAAAATGACATGATAAATGTAACCTTATTTAATTCATTTTTCTCCATCTCATAACATTTTTTTGTCATGTACAATAAATATTATGAAATTACATGTACATCTTGCTTGGCACAAATATGGGACAGCACTAGTCATGTGTTAAAATCAATTGGTAAAAAATTTCCAATGAGAAGTGGTAAAAGTTACGATAACGACTCAAATATTTGTGGTCCTTGGAGAATTGAAAAAAAAATGTAGGTAATCTTATCTATTTAAAACATATACACTTTGTTCAACACTTATATCTATAAGGACTACTGGGCATTTATAAGTGGTCACTTTCAGAAATCAAATAGTATATGTAAGGAATGCTTGGCTAGGGCATCCTTATCTTTTAACAAAAGATTTAAAGAAACATCAGATGTGTATAGAGAAACTTGCATTTTATGCATTTTTTCTCATTTTATTTTGCATCTATTTTAGCATCCACTTACAATAAGATTGTGTTTGATCAATTTAACCCCCTTAAATCTTGAGAAGCGTAAAAAAAATAGTTTGCACAAATGTGATCTCTTACACAACGAAACCAATTTTTCGCTCATATTCTACAAATTTTTATTATCCAAGACACAAATTCACTATGATAGTGTCCACCTAGACTCTCCTACCATACCATGCATGCATCCTAGAAATACTTTTTTTTTTCAACATAACAGTAGCTCCAATATATCTTTAATGGGACCATAAGAATGCTTATTTATGTAACTTTACATATAATAGATCACTTCCCCTAACTTATACTTACCATCCATAACTATGCACCTATCTCCATACCCATAGCATCCCACATTTGTACTTACTTATACATACCATCCATAACTATGCACCTATCTCCATACCCATAGCATCCCACATTTGTACTTAGAGACACACAGTCTAAAAAAATACTGGCATGCCTCTTAGGCACCAATCTTTACACTTTTGGACACTCATAGGTGTTATGACTAAATCTTATATATAATAAATAAAGTGGGTGCAACCATACCTATAGATGTCTATGCAACCACCATACCAAGAAGACATAGAACATCTAGTTTTATCACTAATTGAAAACTTGATTTTGACTTCAATTTACCAGCAAATAAGGGGTGAAACCACATTAGTATAGACACCACCACAACACTTGGATGTCGATGCATCTTACAAAACACTACCATACAAAGAAGACAGAACATATAATATCTCTCACTTAGAAAAACACAATTTGAACTTCAATTTAAGATTGCAATTATATCATATTTTCGTTTTGAACAAACTCTCTATAATGTCGCCCTTGCAGTTGTTCGGCATCAATCGTTGGATATAAACAACGATACAACGCAATTGGATAATGCCCTAAACAAAAAGAATATGCACTGTGCATGTCCTTCATGAAGACCCAGATAAAAATTTCGAACAACAAATTTTTTTGTCTGCTACTCCAAAATTGTTAGAAAATATATGGTACCACCATTAAGTTGCAGATTCTTCTGGACAGCAAATCGAATCGCCTAAAAATCTGTTGAAAACAGCTGTAGAATGCCCAACTTTTAAACAAGAACGAGGCAAATAGCTCCTTCAAATGTCTATTAATACCAACGATCCATCATTACAATGCACTTACAAAAAACCCACCAATATGACTTCACTAATTGTGTTGAGATCTGTTGCATTTCTGTGTGCTTTTGCTGCCATAGCCAACGCAGCTGATTCTTCTGGTTCCATCCAACCTCCTATAGGAAACAAGTAAGAAGATTTAGTTTTGTTAAAAGTGATTTTATTGTCAGTATATTCAGTTAACATACTGATCAATCGTTTAACTTGTATATTTAGTTTGTCTAATTGAAATTATGTTTGTTCCTTGTCTAGATTGTTCATCATACTGAAAGGCAGAGGCGTGCAAGTTTACCAGTGTCAACAAAACCTTTCATATACTCTCGATCATGCCACTGCAGATTTGTATGGATTGATGGATTTTAGATATTTGTATCCAAAAGGACAACATTATTTTCTTGCTTATGCAGATGGACAAGGAGGCAAGCCTACCTGGTCCTATTTTGGTGAGCAGAGCAGGACTACCAGTACAGTCACAGGTCTGTGGCAGTTAAACGAAAACTCTTTAATAAAAAGAATGGGTTCTTACAGCCCAGAATAAACTATAACAAAATTTATTTGTTATAAATCACTGTGTGAGGATAAAACTGAACTTGATTAGTATAATATCTATACCTTCACTTTAAGGAGATATTACTATGGTGAATCATTTTTTATAGATCTACCATAGGAGTAAGAGTAGATTTAAGAGTGAATGAAGAATGATATGATTATCTGTGGCCTTTGCAGGAAAAGTGATTGGAAGAAAAGAAGAGTTAGACACAATCCCAGACCTATTGCTGCAAGCAACCTCCCATAGTGGCCCTGGTGCCTTTGATAAGATCTCCTATGTCTCTCGATCTAAAAGCAAAGGTGGTGTTGCACCAACAGGTTGCAATAATACAGGAGAAATCATTCAAGTAAATTATGAAGCGTTTTATAGTTTTTACATAAGAGAAATGAGTAAACCTGTGAGCCTGCCCTTAACTCTTTCAATTTCAAATACAAATGTACCTGTAAAGAGCTACTTTGGTCAAGGCATGCAAATATACTGCTTCAATGGATCTGCATGGAACTTTAAAAATGTTTCAGCTGAACTTTCATCAGTTCCTGGACAAGAGGTCATTGGAAAGCATTATTTCCTTGGTGAGCCAGATCAGTATGGAGGGCAACCCACATGGGAAACATTCATGCCCTACAGTAGGGTAACTGCAAAGCTCCAAACTCGAGTAGTAGTCGATCCAAATTCTGTTCCATGGCTTTCTTTGCAAGCTACAACTCATATGGGCAGCATGTAAGTTTCTTTGCATATTTTTTATCTATTTAACATTAAAATTATATCAAAATAAATTTATGAAATATTGAGGTTTGATTTTCCTAATAATTTTAACATTATTGACCTGATTATGTTATTTTATTGTTAAATTTTGTTGCAGATACTTGTTGACATCCGTCTCTTATGTGCAAAGAGTTTCTACAACTGGAGGAAAGCCTCCTGAAAGCATTAATGGAGCCCGAATTGGAGATATCTACATGTCTCCATATACTGCACTATATTGGTTTTATGCACCCCAACGATCTATATGAAGAGTTATATGATTAGTTTTGTGTTTTAAGCATGCTAGGACAACAGTGATCCTTTTGGAAAATAAGATACAATGTTATGTGAACTTCACTTGCATTGACCAATATTTGATAACATTTTATTGAGTTTTAATAAAATATTGAACGTTCGTTTGGTTTATGATATTTTTTATTTATTATTTTTAATAAATATTAAATATAAAAAATAATAATAAACAATATTAGTAAGTTTTTTATTAACGGATATTAAGTTTCTACAATTCATATGTTAGAAATTGGTGTTTCTGGATAAGATTGTGTGAAGTTTTTAATCATTCTCCATGATCTATCATCAGAATGATAGAGAGAAAACAGATAATCCGAATTATGGATTCGGACAACAACACCTAAGTGAGAACCTGCGGTATTGTGGATAAACAAGATAACACGGAATTCAAGCAAGTCAAAAAGTGATCTATTGCATTCAAAAATTGAACATATAGTAGGTCATGAGATTCCAAGGGTCACAATAACCCTTTGAGAATCGAAACCCAACAGTCACATTTGATTATTACATAATAAAATCTAAAAACTACGAAAATTTCAAAAAACTATATGAAATTTTGTCCTAACTTTAACTAGTCATAACTTTCTGCTCAAGACTCGAAATTATGAGCCGTTTAACTTGTTGGAAAGGTCTCCAAGAGTTAGAACTAAAGTCTTAAAAGAACTTGCCTAGGGCAAAGTTCTAAAGGACAGGCCAAACTTTCAAGGACTGAAAATGCCCCGAAGGCCTTCTAAAATGAAAATTACTAACATATAGAAAAACTAAAAAAAATATTTCAAATTTTCTTCTGATCATTACTCCCCCCTTGAAGAGAAATGGGCTCCATTGCTTCAATACTCTGAATGAGATGAGGGAAACGGAGCTAAAGCTGCTCTTTGGTAAACCACTTTCCTTGTTGAGGGATCTGCCCTGCTCGAACCACTTTGTATAGATAGATCCGTTGTTGTTTGAGTTTTTCCACTGTGGTGTCCACAATCTGATCACATTGGAATGGAGAAGCTGCTCTTGATTTCAATTATGTAGTGGAAATTGTTTCTGCCACATGTGCAACATCTAATAGTGGAGGAAAATATGGCTTAAAGAGTTCCATGTTGAAGACTGGATGAAGACCCAGAAATGGGGGTAAATTAAGCTCAAAAGCATTATCACAAACTTGCTTGATGATTGTGTATGGCCTATAATGCAGAGGGCGAAGCTTCCTTTTGGCACCCTGCAATCTTTCCTTCTGAATATGTAGCCACACCTTGTCCCCAACTTGAAAATCATGAGGAGTACGATGCTCATCATGTCTCCCCTTATATTTCTTATTGGTATGCTCCAAGATTTCATGGACTTGTTGTTGCAGATGATGAATTCTATCAATGAACTAGGCTGCCTTATCTTCCTCCTTACCAACACGTGGAACCAGATTGGGTTGAATAAGTGGTATGTTAACATCCATGGGTGCAAGTGGCTGATAACCAGGACAGACCTCAAATGGACTGTGCCCAGTGGAACTGTGAATTGCCCTGTTGTAGCTATGCTAAACATATGGAAGAATTTCATCCCATGTGCAGGGGTGTTTTGAGTGATACATGTGTAGGATGTGAATGATCATCCGGTTCACTACCACAGTCTGGCCATCTATTTGAGGATGGAAAGCAGTAGACTTTGTTAATTTTGTGTCCATCTTTTCCCATAATGTCGACTAGAACTTACTAAGAAACATGTTGTCCCTATCTAAAATGATGGTATTCAGCAAACCAAAATGAACCCAAATGTGTTCAAAGAAAAGCTCTGTAGTGTCCTCTACAAAAATTGTTTTTTTACTAGCAACCTTGCTATAGTGATCTTCCCATATCAGCTTTTTGCATTCTGCATTGGGCAGACAGATTTGGCCAAGCTGACAAAGCATTCAATCCAACAAATAGAAATCATTCACTTGATGTCCCTTCACTGATTGATTATAAACATCTACAAATTCAACATCATTCACATACAAGCAAGCCCATGCTTCAGTTTGATGACCACATGAGTCCAATACCATATTGATAGTTGCAATCGGAGGCCTACTCAAACAATCTACTACTTTGTTAGTGCTTCCCTTCTTGTGGCGAATATTGAGATGAAATTGTTGAAGATAGGTTGACCATCATTGATGTCAATCATTCTGCAACTTCCCTTGTGTTTGCAAGAATTGAAGAGGTTTGTGGTCTGTGTGGATGACAATCTCCTTACCCAAAGTATAATCTTTCCACTGCTTACAGGCTTGAACAATAGCATACAGCTCCTTGTCGTAAGTGGCATACCGACGCACTGTATCAGAAAAATTGTGACTATGATATGCAACTGGGTGACCATGTTGCATAAGGACAACTCCCAAGGCGTATTCTGATGCATCAGTTTGTATTTCAAATGACTGTTGCAAGTGAGGAAGAGATAAAACTGGTGCAGAACATAATCTTCATTTTAACTCCTCGAATGCTTCTTGTTGAGCACCTGTCCATTTAAACTTTGCCTGTGTTCCTCCCCGCAATGACTGATTTAGAGACCAAGAAAAATGGGAAAATCCCAACACAAATCTGTGATGAAAGTTTGTCAATCCAAGGAAACTTCTTAACTCCGTGAGATTTCTAGGAGATGGCCAGTTCTTAATTACTTTTATCTTCTCTGGGTCAACATGGACACCCTCACTGTCAATAACATATCCTAAGTATATGATACTCTACATACCAAAGGAGCACTTTTATTTGCTTGCATAAGGCCCATGATCTTGTTAGGTTGAGAGAATTTTCTCCAAATGTTGCAAATGTTCATCCCAAGTTTTGCTAAAGATGAGTATGTCATCCAAATATACCACCACAAAAGAATCAAGGAATGCTCTAAGTACATCATTCATCATTCTCATGAATGTTGTTGGGGAATTTGTTAGACCGAAAGGCATCATTAGCCACTCAAACAATCCCTCTTTAGATTTGAAAGTTCTCTTCCACACATCAGCTCAGTCAATTGGTGCTTGATGGTATCCCAATTTCAAATCATTTTTTGTGAAGAATCGGGCCCCTCTAAGCTGGTCCAAGAGGACATCTATCTGGGGAAGTGGATACCTATTTTTGACTGAAATTTTGTTCAAGGCCCTATAGTCAATACAAAGCCTCCAAGTTCATTCCTTTTTCTTTGCCGGAACAATGGGATTGCCACAAGGTGATGCACTTGGAAGAATATGTCCCCTCTCAATCAATTCTAGTATTTTCCTCTTAATTTCATCATTTTCTAATACTGATCTATGATAGACTGGTTCATTAGGCAATGGAGTTTTTGGTATCAAATCAATAGTTTGTCTAACTTGGCAGTGTCTAGGTACCCCAATTGGTAACTTAAACAAATTCTCATATTTTATCAAAATTTGGTCTATTGATCTTTTCTGTTGTATTGTGGTGTTTTTGATGGCATTGGAATTATATAGAGACTTCCTTTCTTCTTCAGAATGAATCATCAAGAATACGAATGTTCATGTTTTGGAAACCAACCTCCTACATTGCTTAGCACTAATCAAAGAGGTAGTGTATGCATGGCTTACCTCTGGTTTCAGTATTTCTGCTCACCTAATTTGATTGTCACGCTGCGAGGTTTAGACTTAAAGACACCATGGCGCTGGTACATAAATGGTTGTCCCAATAAAACATCACAAACATCTAAAGGAGCCACATCACAAATTACTTCATCTTTGAAAGGTTTTATTGAGTAGGAAAGGTGACACTGTTGGTGCACTTAGATATTTCTCCCTTTACTCACTCATCCCATAGAATAAAGTGTTGTTGTTTTTAGATTCAATCTTTTCATGATCTCTGCTGACATTAGGTTCTTTTGACTTCCACTATCAACAATAAAGTGCAGGGCTTTTCCTCCGACCCACATCTGTGAATGAAACAATCTCTCCTCATCCTCTCGGGGTAATATCTTTGTAGTGGCTATTGTTTCGTATGGATCAACCTCAATGACTTGTTCATGAATTTATTTTGTGCAAGATTCTACCACCTTGGGTTCTTCCTTGTCCTCATGCATCTCCATCATTAAACTTTTTATTGTTCTACAATCTTTTGTATTGTGAGAGGGACTCTTGTGGAATTCACACCACATATTGTTCTCTTGTGTCTTCTTCATACCCCATGCCTTTTTCGTTGGTGAATTGGGAGAAGATTCCTTGGAGGTTTGTTTCCACGAAGTTTTGCTACCTTCACACTTCCATCTGTTATTTGCGAATTTATACCTCCTTCCTTTCTGTTTGAACTTCTCCTCAATTTTTGTAGCAAATTTATATGCACTAGGCAAAGTCTCTATGTTCAGGAATTCCATTTCAGTTTGGATATACCTATGGAGTCCACTCTGATATTTTAAAACTCGGTGCTTCTCACAATCTTTGATGCCAAGTTTTGCTGCTAAGGCATGAAACATATTAGTGTACTCTTGAAAAGTTTCATCTTTTTTCTGCCGAAGCAATTGCCACTACATATATTTATGTTCATTTGCATCTATAGGAAAATATTCTTCCTTTATGTGCTCTAGGAATTCTCCCCATGTGAGATTTTATCAAAAATGAATGTACTGCCAGTTTATGCTGCCTTGGATGCCAACTTCGCTTCCCAAGAATCTTTCACATGATTTTCAGCTTTGAGAAGAGCGAAATTTATTTTCTCTTCATCTGAGAACTGGTTGACAAAGAAATACCTTTCAATTTTTGAAACCCAGTCATCAACGACATCTGCATCAATCTTTCCTTGAAATGTGGGTATATCGAAATTCAATTGCACCTTAGATGGTGTATATCCTGTGAATGGTGTGTTTGTAGGTGACCCTCAACTTTCCAGCATTTTCTTGAACTGCTTCATCATTTCTTCACATTGTTTTGTTAATGCATCTGCAACCAACTCTTTAATGTCATCGTCGGTCTGCAACTTAGCCATCTGCGATCTTGTGTGTCTCGAAGGAAGGCAATCTAAAGGATTCCTTCTTTCCAGCCCCAATCTTTGATATGTTGATCGTGTGTGATATGACATATGGGAGCAAACTTTCTCTGATACCACTGATCCGAATTATGGATTCAGACGACAACACTTAAGTGAGAACCTGCGGTATTGTGGATAAACGAGAAAACACAAAATTGAAGCAAGCCAAAAAGTGATCTATTCCATTCAAAAATTGAACATATAGTAGTTCATGAGATTCCAAGGGTCACAAAAACCCTTTGAGAATCGAAACCCAACAATCACATTTGATTATTACATAATAAAATCTAAAAACTACGAAAATTTCAAAAAAAATATATGAAATTTTGTCCTCACTTTAACTAGTCATAACTTTCTGCTCGGGACTCGAAATTACGAGTCGTTTAACTTGTTGGAAGGTCTCCAAGAGTTAGAAGCTAAGTCCTAAAAGAAATTGCGTACAAAAATGTTCTAAAGGATAGGCCAAACTTTAAAGGACTGAAAATGCCCCAAAGGCCTTCAAAAATGACAATTACTAACATATAGAAAAATTTAAAAAATTTATAAAAATATTTCAAATTTTCTTCTAATCAACATAATTGAAAGATTCCTAATTTTTCATATTATTTTATGGATAAAATATTATTAAATAAATTTATTTCAAAAGAACTGTTAAATAATTTTTCAATAGATATATTGATTTTTAAATAAGATATAATAATTTATTGTGAAAAGAATAAATTGTTTAGTATTAAAGAATTGTCATTATAATCATTTTAAAATATTTTAAGAGAGAAAATTTGAACTTTGTTCAAAATTATAAGAAGTTTACAATTTTAAAAGATGAATAAAAAATAAATAAATGTATCGGAATAAATGATTTCATTAATCACATACTAGTATAGATACAATAAATGCATCTATCTAAAAAAATGCTTGAGAGATTTCAATTTAGAACTATTTTATTTAAGTCAATACATGTAGACATAAATGTTGTAGTGAGCTTATTTTAGAAATATTAAATTTACATGTGTAAAAGGTTGTCAAATTCAACATAAAGATAAGAATTTTTCCTAACAATTTATTTTAGATGGCCTAGATTTACTACATGGGAGTGAGAATTCAAACCCAATGTTTTGAATGTCTTGCACTTCTAAATTTATACTATTATTACGTAGTTTATTTAACTTCTTTCTCAATTGAAGTTTTCCTTTTAATATAATATAAATTTAAATTCTCTATTTTACAATAGTTTCTTTATAGGAAGCATGATAAAAAGAATAATTAACCAAATATTTTAAGCTTCTTCATATTGATTTGGTTTTGATGGTTGAGGAAATGTCTTGAACTCAACTTCCTTATTATGAGGGTATCCCCTTCAAGTGTCATTGTTTCCTCTCCATTGATCATCTAGCTATGGATTGTCCTCTCTTGCATTGCAAGAGCTATGCTACATGTTCAAAGGATTTTATTGATAATTACTTGACTATCAATGCCTCTAATTATTCATCAAGTGATTTCTCCCATGATGGCACATCTCTTTCTTTTGGTGTTTCTCTAATGCCCTCGAAATCTATTGAGTAATCTCCTACCCTCTCCTTGCAAACCAACCTACCTTCAATTTTGGATCCTCCTTATTGTTCTTCTCATGTTGATGGATTCTCTTACCCTATGGGGGGATCCCTACCTAATTCATGTTGTATTCTCTTTTTGGACTCTCTTGCATGTTCTATGAGACCTCTGTGTGGGTATCTCCTCATCCTTCCCCTTGCAACAAGTATTCGACAGATAGTATTACTTAGGTCCTATTTTTCTTAGAAGGAAAGTTATTTCTTATTCCTCTTCCTAATCTCATACTTGACTTGGGTTTATTTATGTGAATTGTTGTCTTAATCAGTAGCTTGGCTGTAGTTGTTCCTCTTTCTCTTGTTTGTAGTGCTTCTCTACAATTTATGGTATGTTGGGTCCTATTTCATCCAACCTTTTTGAATCCTTTGTACAAGGTCACGACCCTTGTTTCTTTCTTACATTAATCAGAAAAATACATTTTTAATTCAAAAATGATGTAGAGAATTTTTTATTAAATATTCAAAAGTAGAGATACATAGAACTCAACTTCTTAGAAAGAGGAAGTTATTTGAAAGGAAAGAGAATAGAAATAGTGGGAAGAATAATCCATGAAAAACTTTTAACAAATATTGGTGGAGAAATTAGGGATGATAGTAGAAAAAATGATCTCAAATATAGGTCTAACAAGTTTTTGGATTGGCGTGGATTGAAAGGTGGTCAATCATATGCAAATCAAAGGAAGTATCTTTCTTCCAATTTTGAGAAAGTCTTCAAAGTCAAAAAAAGAAAATTGAAATAGCCTTAGATTTGATAGGATAATCCTACTATCAAAACTCTTCCTAGCCCATATAGAATTAAAAATGGAAAAGAGAAGTATTTCAATATAAAGTCCACATGGTTTAACGAAATCGGAAGACCCTTATGGTTTGCATCATGATTATTCCTTCTTAATATTTTCTTAAGATTGGTGAAATTAACCTTGCAATCCTATGCCATTTTCATGTGTCTCAGTAATCCTTAGAATTGGTACTTTGACACCTAGGGTCATGTGTGATAAAAATGTTAGAGTAATTAGATAATCACCTTAGTAATTAATTATTCAATCATTAATTACCTAGATGTCATATTAATCTATTAAACTTAAGATAAAATTAGGAGTTATTTTCTACAAAGCTATCACAGTCTATTGCTTACTCATCCAACTAATTGCACCACCAAATAAAGTAAATGGATCTTCTACTATCAATATCACCTGCCCATTCTAAATCCACATAACCATGAATATCAAGGGAAATCATGTCTCCTACCAAATTACCATGATAACACAAAGAATACTTTGAGGTACCCTTCAAATATCTGAAGACTCTTTCAACTGCATCCCAATGAACTCTACTAGGATTAGACATATATCCAAAAAAAACTGTCACTGCTTGGGCAATGTCTAGTCTAGTACAGACCATATCATACATCAAAATTCAAACTACACTCTGGTAAGGCACTCTGCTCATGTCTTCCATCTTTAATGGGGATGTAGGACAATCTGAAATAGATAATTTTGTTCTAACTATAAAAGGAACACACAATGGTTTGCAATCCTACATGTTGAACCTCCGAAAAATTGAATTCACATACTTACTCTGGCCTAGCCATAGCTTTCTACTCACTCTATCTCTTCTAATCTTCATCCCAAAAATGTGTTTTTCTGCACCAAGGTCTTTCATTTTAAATTGAGTAGTGAGTTGAGACTTTAATTCTGAAATCATGTCTTTCCCTTTACCAATGAATAACATATCATCAACATATAATTTAATGCAATGTACCAAAAATAATTATTGGAATGTTGTCATTGATATTTTTGTGATCTGGCAACATGATTCCAATATACTTTGGTATGAATTCGACAATCTTTGGCATACATTTGACTCTGCCATATATCCTTTTGGGTTTGCATTGCTCTGTGTTTCTAGATGTTCTCATAAAATTTTGAGAATATTTTTTGTATTTGGTACAACGTCTATATCCAATATTTCAAATGATATTTTTTTGTTGTGACACAGTTATGGATCTAGTAATAGTATACCCTTCTTACCGACATAGTGCAATGTGAAGGTTTTGATTCATTCTTCTCCAGAATCATCGACTGTATGATAGTTTTGGTGTTTTCACCTGCTTCGTGATTGTGGAGAAGTATTTTCTATTTTGGTCGACTTCTCTGGTATGGTAAGAATAATTGAGCAATAGCATGTAAAGGGTTTTTTTTGTCTAACCCTTCCTTCAATTGAGCCGACTTGAAGAAGACTCGATTTGGTATATATACAATTGCTTTGTGAAGGATAGGAATCATGATATTTTGATCATATCATGCGATCTATAGTGAATGTGAAAGTGATTATGTATAGGGAATATGAAAGTGATATGTATAGTGAATGTGAAAGTGATTATGTACTTCATCGGAACTGTATCTAATGCATATTATAGATCCAATCTTAATAGTTCAAATTTTGTAATATTAGTTGTAAGTCATCCTCTGGCAGTGAGCCATCATATTTTTGGGAAGTGAACCATCCAACAGTGATCCCTTCTTCAGTGAGCCACCCCTATATTCTATAACCAGTTATATAATATTGAGAGTTGATCCTCTCTGTTGTTTTTTCCATCTTGGGTGTTCCATGTATAAAATATGGTGTTATGTGGTGTACTATATTTTCCTTATTGTTCATTCTATTTTTGCATATTAAGTTATGTTATGTGGATGGTTTTTTAAAAAATTTAATAGATTCAAGAGAATATTGATTCACCCTTCCCCTCTTAGTATTCTAGATGTTCAACAATTGGTATCAGAGTGTAGATGGCATAATTGATGCGCTTAAATAAATTACAGTTGTTATGTTTTGTTATATGGCAATGTAATGAATTGTTGGTTTTTGTAGGTATAGGTAGTTTTCAGGTGGTTGGCATCCTTAACTAACGACCAAGGGTATATGTAATGAAGATGATACCAGGAACAGATAATTATTGTTACTGTATTAATCATTACATGAGGAAATAAAGCTATATCTTTTTTCCACATATGTTCTATTAATTATTCCATGACATTTGATTCCTTTATTCATGTTCATGTACTTGCTACATTCGATTTACTTTCTGGTAATTTAAGAACTCACACTATAGGGAGTAAATTGTTTTGCATCTTTTCCCATACGAATTCAGAGATCAATATAGTGGCAGGCGATAGGCACGTATAATGGGTCGACCATTCGAACAACAATTGATAGTAACTGATAATGATAGACAAGTGGAAGTGATGCAAGCGAAAGTACAAGAGGATCAACTAATGATAAACTTGGTAGACCTATGGAGGTTTCGGTCACCCAATACATGCAAAGGGAATCTCTGGAGAGAGTTGTCCCTGAAGGCATGGTGCATGATGAACTCACGGTCAACACTATTGTCTTTGATCTTCTCAAAAGTCTTCTAAGATTGTTGGTGTAGAATTTCATCAAATTGCAAGACCAAAAAGAGGAAAGCAACCATGAACATTGTCAGCAGAAGATCCTGCAACGATATGAAGAACAGAATAGATGTCATACCCCTGGCAATTAATGTCTCTATGACCAAACACAAGTTGACAATGTATTAGAACCACTCGAGAGCTAGGAGAGGGATTAGTATGAAGATCTCTATTGGCATTATGGATGAATTGATTATGTGTTGCATTGATGTTTTGTCATTGATGACAACACTAGTTATTATGGATGGTTACCAGCAGACAGGTTTTGGTTATCGGTAGAAGATCTAGTGTTACCGACAGAAGATTATCTATTGGACACTTCCAGTATGTTTGGATCTATGGAGTATGTTTGGTTACATGTGATACATGATTCTAGAGCATGTTTTGGTCAGTTGGTATTGACTTGGTAATTGGATTCTATCATACACTCTTGTAAACCCTTACTAGCATTGGTTTAAGGTTTTACCGGCAAAGCTTTCACTGAGGAATCATGACAGGATGCATAAGTGGTGTTGGTGTGGCTTCTAGATGGATTCAAGATGCTGAAGATATTCTTTGATCGTGCTTCAACTACTTGAAGACATTGCTTTAGCGTGGTAGACTCATAATAGGTCCAGTGCCTATCTAGGTTATGGAGCGATATCATGTTAAGGTGTACTCCACACGTTACCGGGATTTTTTGGGATGATTTATGGATTTTTAATTGTTGTTTTGGTCTTAAGCCGACATGGCATATAATTATAAAATGAATTTATATAATGATTTTATTGTAATATCTTTTAGATGGTCGACCTAGTTGGTTTAGGTCTTAGGGTTGGTATAAATGATTGTAAGATCTCATTGTAGATCAGAGATCGTGATCATAAATTGTAATATCTTACTCGAAGGATCGGGTCCATCATAGGTGATCATATTGGGATTAAGGAAGAGGTCAAAGGCCTCTAGTATTGAGTTTAACAGGGACTGTAATCAAGCATGGTAGATGTTATCTCTAACAGTTCACTCTATTGGATTGTTGTCCATTTATCTTGAGGTGGTTTTAACCTTTGTAGTTAGTGAGACTCTTTTGTAATGAGCAGTACACTCCAGGCAGTGTGCCTTCCAGCATGTGTAGGCCCCTCATTGTAACACATACTTTCTACAGAAGTATCATCTGACTATGGGTAGGCTTCCCACCATGGTTTTTCCCTTTTCGGGTTTTCCATGTACAAAGCATGGTGTTATGTGGTATGGTTGTTTTGCATTGATTATTTGTTTAATTGTTGAGTTACATTGTTTACCGGTATCTGTGTCTACCATCATCTATTTCTTCTTTACCAGTATTTGACTATTTATGTGCTTTGGTTTAAGGTTGTATTGTGGATTAAATGTTATAATTTGTTAACAACTAATTCACTGCCCCCTCTCCCAGTTGTTTGTTGGTTATCCTAACAATTGGTATCAGATCCTTGGTCCTCTATTGCAGAAGCTTAACCGCTTGAGGTAGATCCTATGGCAGCTAACACTTCTAATCCATCGGCAACTATTTTCAAAAGAGAAATCCCTAAGCTTGATGGAACAAATTATGAGATATGTAAATTTCGAATGGAGACTCATCTTAGATGTCTTGGCAAGGATATTTGGGAGATCACTGAGAAATGATACACACCTTATGATCCAACATCTGGCAATCTTTCTCCTACAGACTTGGATAAGAATATTGAAAATGATTGCAGAGCTAGAGAAGCCCTCTTGTGTGCACTTATTGATCAACAGATCATGGGATTGAGTGATAAATCATCAGCAAAGGTTATGTGGGACAAATTGCAAACTCTAAATTAAGGTGACCCTACTGTCAAAATTGCTAAACTTGATGGTTATCGATTAAGATATGAAAAATTGAAAATGGAAGATAATGAAAGAATTGTTGTATTTATGGAAAGAGTAAATGAGATTGTTATGGGAATTCAATGTTGTGGAGGATTTCTAAGTGAAGATGAAATAGTTTCCAAAGTCTTGAGAGCCCTTCCACTGGCTTACAAGATGAAGGCAACTACAATTAATGAGTTAAGAACAATAGAAAACACTTCAGTTAATAGAGACATTCTGATTGGGAAATTATGTACTTTTGAGCTTGAAGATTTTGGATCTTCTGGAGCTGTAAAGTTTGAACCTTATTTTCATGCATCATCGTCGTCGTCGTCATCTACTATCAAAAGTGATTGGAAAGTCCTATATGCAAAATAATTGGAGGACATGAGGAAAGAAGATGAAGAACTTGAGCAACTTGAAGCCTTATTTGCTACAAGAGTACCTAAAGGACCGACAAGAAGTAAGTATGAAGGAAAAGCACATTTTAAATGTTTTGCATGTAATAAGATTGGTCATTTTACATCTAGATGTCCTAAAAGGATTGCAAGGTTTGAGGAAAGAGTTAAGAAATCTTTTAAGCCTAACCAAAATAGATATAGATTCAAGAAAAGTAAACAATGCTACATAGAAGATAAGAAAGGAGTAACTGATGACTCTGGGGATGAACCAACAAAAGAATCTGCTAGTGGATCTGGCAATGGAAAGGAATGGGTGTTCTATGCTTTGAAGGAAGATTAACCGAAACTGGATATCAAAAATGAAGAAAAGGCCCTGGCAGCAAAAGTTGAAGATAAGGATGAATGGGTTATTGATAGTGGATGCTCACATCATATAACTAGAGATAAAGGGAAATTTTTGTCGCTCCAAGAATACAATGGCAGTCAAGTCAGATTTGGAGATGACAAAGTATGCATGATCAAAGGTAGAGGTATTATTTCTTTGGATGACAAGCATAATACTGATAATGTCTATTATGTAGAAGGTTTAAAGCATAATCTTTTGAGCGTTGGTCAATTGGTGGACAAGGGTTTTCAACTTCAGTTTAAAGATAGAAAATGCAAAATCATTAACAAGACCGGTTTGGAGATTTCAACCGGTATTTAGACTGGAAGTAATATCTTTCACTTGAACACTGGTAATAAGAAATGCTTAATTGCTCATATTGATGAGATTTGGTTATGACATAAGAGGTTGTGTCATGTTACTTTTGATTGTATTGTTAAGATCAGTTTGACTAAGGCAGATAGAGATTTACCTAAGATTATGAAGCCTCACAATCTGGTATGTAAGGACTATCAATTGGGTAAGAAAGTTAGAAGTTCTTTTAAGAGCATACACGATAAATCTAATGATGTACTTGATTTGATTCACACTGACTTATGTGGTCTAGAAAGGACTAGAAGCTTTCAAGGTGATAGGTATTTCATGTTGATTATTGATGACTATTCTAAAATGATGTGGGTGAATTTTCTAAGGGAGATGTCTGAAGCTTTTGAGAAATTCAAGATCTTTAAAGCAAAGGTTGAAACTAAAACTGGTTTGAAAATCAAATGTCTAAGATCAGATCAAGGAGGTGAGTTCACTTCTCATGAATTTAACAGTTATTATGAGACAAATGGAATCAGGAGACATCTATCTGCACCTAGGACTCCTCAGGAAAATGGACTAGTGGAAAGAAAGAATAGAACCATTTTGGATGTAGCAAGATCTATAATGATGGAAGCCAAATTGCCTCATATCTACTAGAGAGAAGCAGTGAGTACAGCAGTCTACACATTCAACAAAGTTCACATCAAAGGTGAAACCGGTAAGACCCCTTATGAACTATGGTTTGGACATACACCTATTGTTAATTATTTCAGAATTTTTAGAAGAAAATGCTATATCAAAAGAGATTATTCAATTGGAAAGTTTGATCCTAGAAGTGATGAAGGGATATTTCTTAGATACTCAATTCAAAGCAAAGCATATAGATATTATAACAAAAGATTACAGAAAATTATTTAGAGTGCTAATGTGAAAGTGGATGAGCAGTACAGAAATCATTCTATATCATACAATATTGAACCAGAAGTGGAAATGATCATAACTAAACTGACAATGCCTCAACCGGTATAGGAAGCTAAGACAGTTACACCAACACAATCAGAAAATTCATGAGTGACTGATGAACAAATTAGTGAAGCTGAAGCTCTGAAGACACCAAGGTATGTAAGATTAAATCATTTTGAAGATCAAATCATTGGAGATAAGAACAAGGGAGTTATGACTAGGAGACAGGCTAATGAAGAGGTATGTCTTATTTCTGAAATTGAACTAGCAATTGTTATTGAAGCTTGTAAGGATGAACATTGGTTAAAGGCTATGGAAGATGAATTAGATTAGATAGAGAAGAATGGAAATTGGACTTTAGTTCCCCGGCCTAAAAATAAGAATGTTATTGGAACTAAATGGGTTTTTAGAAATAAACTGAATGAGGATGGTCAAGTTGTAAGAAACAAGGATAGATTGGTTTGTAAAGGATATTCTCAAATGGAAGGAATTGATTATGGTGAGACATTTTCACCTATAGCTAGAATTGAAGTTGTTAGACTATTTCTTGCCTATGCAGCTTATAAGAACTATAAGGTTTATCAAATGGATGTTAAATGTGCATTTTTTAATGGTGAACTTGAGGAAGAAGTATACATTGAGAATCCTGATGGATTTTCACTTACAGATGATAAAGATATGGTTTGCATATTGAAGAAAGCTTTATATGGTTTGAAACAAGCTCCTAGAGCTTGTTATGCAAGGTTGGATAAATATCTTTTGAAGCTTGGTTTTACTAAAGGCAGTGTTGATAGTGATTTATACTATAAGATCACTAATAATGATATTCTGATTATTGAAGTATTTGTTGATGATATCATTTTTGCAAGAGAAGACAAATTGTGCATGGAATTTGCTAACAATATGAAGAATGAATTTGAAATGTCCATGATTGGTGAGATGAAATTTTTCTTAGGTTTGCAGATTACTCAAACTGACAAAGGCATTTTTATCTGTCAAACTAAGTATCTAAGGGAATTGTTGAAGAAGTTTGGTATGGATAATTCCAAACCAATAAGTACTCCTATGGTGACAAGTGAGAAAATATCTATCAAGGATACTTCTACACCGGTTAATCCAACAAGGTAAAAGTCTATGATTGGTGGTCTGTTATATCTAACTAAGACTAGACCTGATATTTGAATGCAGTAAGTATTGTTTCAAGATACAAAGTAATCCTAAAGAAAATCATGAATGTGCAGTAAAGAGGATATTCTGGTATTTGCAAGGAACAATAGAATATGGCTTATGGTATTCTAAAAATGTTGATTTCACTTTATGTGCATATATTGACTCGGATTGGACAGGTGATACTGATGATAGGAAGATAACTTGTGGTGGATCTTTCTTTCTTGGAAAGAAACTGGTTTCATGGATCAATAAAAAGCAGTCATGCATTTCTTTATCTACTGCAAAAGCTTGGTATGTTGCAGCGGCAACTAATTGCACTCAAGTCTTGTGGATGAAGCAAATGATGAAGCATATCAGGGTAAACTGTAGTGAACCGGTAGTTATCTACTATGATAACTCTGCAGCTATTGACATGTCTAAGAATCTGGTATTTCACTCTAAGACTAAGCATATATGAATAAAGTATAACTTTCTGAAGGACAAGTTAGAAGAGAAGGAATTCAAATTGGTTTATGTGAACACTAAACAAAAATTGCAAACATATTCACTAAACCATTGTCTAAGGAATCATTTGAGTATTTGAGAGATAGGTTGGGGGCTTCTGCCCCTCCGGCAAAGACTTGATTGATGTAGTTTTGTCATCAGTCTGGCATGCATTATCAGAGATATTATTCATTCTGGCACTGATGAGTGGTGCTACTACTCAAGGGGAGTAGTTAGCTTTGTGAATTTGAGGTTTACATTATTGCTTTGATATTTTTGTCAGATTTCTGGCATTGATGTCAAAGGGGGGGAATATATTGATCAGAAAAAAAGTAAAAGGAGTTGTATACATTAGGGGGAGAGATTTATTCATAACTTTACAAAGATATCATTCACATAGATTGTTGGTCTTCTTCCACAGGGGGAGACTTGTTTCGCACTTCTTGGTACTTAGATGTTTTTCACATCTAGTGTTGCCATCAATGCCAAAGGAGAGATTGTTGGCATTATGGATGAATTGATTATGTGTTGCATTGATATTTTGTCATTGATGATAACACTAGTTGTTATAGATGGTTACCAGTGGACAGGTTTTGGTTACCGGTAGAAGATCTAGTGTTATCGGCAGACGATTATCTGTTGGACACTTTCGACATGTTTGGATTATGGAGTATGTTTGGTTACATGTGAGACATGCTTTTGGAGCATGTTTTGGTCAATTGATATTGACTTGGTAATCGGATTCTATCATACATTCTTGTAAACCCTTGCATTGGTTTAAGGTTTTACTGGCAGAGCTTTCATTGAGGAATCATGACAGGATGCATAAGTAGTGTTGGTGTAGCTTCTAGATGGATTTTAGGATGCTAAAGATGTTCTTTGATCATGCTACAACTGCTTGAAGACATTTCTTTAGTGTGGTGGACTCAGGATAGGTCCAGTGCCTATCTAAGTTATGGAGCGGTATCATGTTAATGTGTACTCCACATGCTACCGGGATGTTTTGGGATGGTTTATGGATTTGTAATTGTTGTTTTGGTCTTAAGCCGACATGGCATATCATTGTAAAATGAATTTATGTAATGATCTTATTGTAATATCTTTTAGGTGGCCAACCTAGTTGGTTTAGTTCATAGGGTTGGTATAAATGATTGTAAGATCTCATTGTAGATTGGGGATCATGGTCATGAATTGTAATATCTTATGTGAAAGATCAAGTCGATCATTGGTGATTGAATTGGGAATAAGGAAGAGGTCAAAGGCCTCCAATATTGATCTTAACCGGGACTGTAAGCAAGCATGGTAGATACTATCTATGGTAGTTTACTCTATTGGATTGTTGTCCATTTGTCTTGAGGTGGTTTTAACCTCTATAGTGAGTGAGACTCTTTTGTAATGAGTGGTGCGCTCTAGGCAGTGTGCCTTCCTACATGTGCAAGCCCCTCATTGTAACACATACTTTCTACGGAAGTATCATCTAACTGTGGGTAGGCTTCCCACCGTGGTTTTCCCTTTTCAGGTTTTCTGTGTACAAATCATGGTGTTATGTGGTATGGTTGCTTTGCATTGATTATCTATTTAATTGTTGAGTTACATTGTTTACCGGTATATGTGTCTACCGGCATTTGTTTCTTCTTTACCGGTATTTGAATATTTATGTGCTCTGGTTTAAGGTTGTATTGTGGATTAAATGTTATAATCTATTAACAACTGATTCAGCCCCCCCCCCCCCCCCGCTCTTAGTTGTTCAGCGGTTATCCTAACAATCTCTTAGTATAAGATAACAAAGTGAGCGAAGATGATGGTTATGGGAAATTGTTGAAGGCTTAGAGAGTCTGAAAAGGAGAATCAAGAGTTGGAGTGTGAGTCAAAGTCGTAGTCAGAAGAGGGAAAACCCATGTATGTGGAACCAGTTGGTAGAGGTTGCCAAATACCTACGACTTTCAAATGTATCAGAGGAAGATCTTGTTGAACAGGTCACTCACTCAACATCGAGTGAAGATTCCAAAACTAAGTCTGAGAATAACTAGTCCGGACACTCTGAATGTGATGAAGAGTAAGTACGAAACCTTGAATTGTAGGTTACTAATAATTTTGAAACAAACATGTACTGAATCAAAATTTTGTCCCTGGTGTAGCAATCAAGCATAGAATGGTCTAAGCTGAAGATTTCAAGAGGAAGAAACTATAGCAATGAAGATGACCACGGTGCAGAAGATGTAGAAGGTGGATGCATAGAGGGTTTGCACATGGCCAAGAGTGCAAGAGAGGCATCAGAACATGAAGAGCGGAACGATCCAATCTACTCAAACACACACAATACCTTCTAGATGACACACAATATCTTCCAAGCAAGGACAATGTTGCAAAATCAGAATAACCCTAAGAGGGAAAAACTTCTAAGGTTCATAGGCAATGGATCAGAGGACCCTGTACGTAATTGTAAAACATGCATAAGGATATGGGAGGTGAATGGCTATGATGATTAGGACTACTGGTTGAAGGTATTTCCTACCACCCTTTGAGGGATTGCCATTGATTGGTACACAAACCTCGAACGCCCAACACAAGGTGGGATAGACTAATATGAAGAAGGCATTTAAGGAAGAATTCAAACTCCTAAGGGATGACAATGAGATTGTGGCCAAAATCTATAATACCAAGCAAGGAAAAAGTGAAAGTGTTCGAGCTTACAATCATAAGTTGAAGGAATTGTTAAACAAAATGGAACACCAGTCAGTCAATGGCTTGAAGAAAAGGTGGTTCGTGGAGTTACTTGTCTTGTCCCTCAAAAGGAAAATGAAAGGGGTCCCTTTGTCATTGTACGATGAAGCCTATAACAAGAAATCAACATTGAGAGAAAGAACAAAACATTCAAAGGGAACAAAAGGGATAGTGATGATGACAGTATGGATGGAAGTGGCGATGGAGATTCAAAGACTATACAAGCCCTACAAAGGGATATGATGTGAATGATGGAGTTAACAGTCGGGAGGGAGAGCTCCAAGGAGAGCAAGGAAGTATGGTGTACTGAATGCAAGATAGAAGTGTTGGCAAGAGACATTGTATCGAAAGAGATAAGTGCTTGAGTGTTTGGGTGTTGTCATTGATGGCAACTCAAATCAGAAGATTCATCTAGAATATGTAGAATCATCCTACCGGAAGTTTGAAGTCTACTTTACTTAAGTCTGGAAGGTGGAACACGATGTTCGTCATGGTAAGAGTACATTGGGTAGAACTCAATTTTGGGTGCATATTTTTCTTTGTGGTGGAAGAGGTAGTTGATTGGATGATTGGAATATCTTAGTCCACAATCCTAGCCTCTAGTATTGATTCGTACAATATTGAAGATCCGACATCTGTCATTTCAGGCTGAATAAGGTTATTTGGGTGATTAGTGGTGTAGCATGTTATGCAGAATCTTTGGGATGATCTTGTTGATAGGTTCTGATTTTGAGGTTGTCAAGCCGCCATATGTGAAGCATATATAATCAATGTGTTTTGGCCCACATGTGCATTAGTAATCATATTGAGCCAACTCCTTTTTACACGTTTCATGTTTTGCAAATATTTTTGGAGCCGACATGTTGGTGACCTAAATAAGGTGATGTGGATATATATGATCATTTTAATGATCGATGTTGGTGTGCAAATATTGTATGAGCATTTGTTCACATTTTCACATGTGTTATCTTTGGATTTATGTTCTAGTGTATGAGAGAACAGTAGAATAGAGCAATGTGCGAGAACAGTGGAAATAAGATACTTTGTGCTTAACCGGAACTACACTTTGGCATTTGTAGATGCTATTCATCAATTAAAACATTCAAGTTATTATTTGTAAACATTTGTAGGACAGTGGGTCCTCCGGGGGTTGTATCCCTCTCTTGTAACTGAGCAGTGGGCTCTAGGCAGTGTGCCTGAATGCATGCGCATTCCCCTTATAATATTATACTCTTGATAATAGTATTTTAATATTATGGGTCTCAATCCCATCGTAGTTTTTCTCTTTCTGGGTTTCCACGTAAAAATTTTGGTGTTATAATTTTGTGCTTGTTTATATTGAGTTTCTGCAATTTACTTTTATTTATTTGCATCAAGTGGTTTAAGAATTAGTCCAAGAAAGTTAAAAGTTGCAAAATGCTAATTCCCCCCCCCTCTCAGTGTTCATTGATTCCAACAATTGGTATCAAAGCCTAGTTCCTCAAAGGAAGCCTAACAACCTGAGGAAGATTTGGGATAGTGAATCAATGGACTCCAGTTTACAAAAACAACTCATTGTGGCACTTGGAGATCGAGATACAACAGGAAAGGAAGTAAATATCCTGAGAAGAAATCTGAGTGATGCTGAAGACTTTATTGAGTCATTGAAATAAAAAGTGAACATGTCCAGAGAAAAGAGGAAGGATCTTATGGACAAACTCAAGGAGAAAGAAGACCAAAGCATTGATAACCAAGTCTTAAAAGACAAGACAGATGAATGTGAAAAACTTGCTAGAGATAATGCAGTCTTGAAGAATGAAATGCAATCCATTGTGATGAAGATGACAAATGAGACTCAAGATAGGAAGAAGAATGAGGAAAGTTTGACTCAGTCATTAAGGGATAGATCTGATTAATGTTATAGATTAAATTGTGAAAATGACCAGCTAAGGCTTGAATTGATACAATCCAAGAATAATGAGCAAGAGCTTGAAAGGAAGATCAAAATTGTAAGAGATGAACTTACCACTACTAATGAGTACAAGGAAAAATTCAAGGTTATCTCAGCTAAGCTAGATGAGATGCTACAAAGTCAGAAGAGCAGAGATGATAAGTAAGAACTTGGATATGAGAAAGGAGAAATATTTGGATTTGGTTAAAGCAATGCTAAACCTCATCATCAAAAGAACAAGAGATCTCTACTAACACAACCTAATGCTTATAAATTTAATGGTAAATTCTTTGTTTATAATAAATTTGGTCATATGGCAAGTCAATGCAGAAATAGGGCAAATCAGAATAGTTCATCATTCTTTGGACAATGTTTCAATTGCAATAAGTATGGTCAAAAGTCAAATGAATGTAGAAGTATGGAAAATAGGAGAAATATGAGATGTTATTCTTATGGAATATTTGGACACATTTATAATCAATGCAATTAAAGGGTAAATCAAGGTAATTCTAGGCCTAATCAGATAAATGATATTGTTTTCTATGATTGCAACAAATCCAGTCACATTGCAAAATTCTACAAAAGCAAGAATATGAACAAGAATTCTTTGGAAGACAAGAACAAGTTAGATGATAAGGGAAAAGTAAAGGTTGAAGAGATCAAAGAGAAGTACAAGAATAAATGGGTCAAAAAGGGTGATTCAGATGCAGTGAATGGGTTTGCACCTGATTCTAGTGTTGGAACCTCAATCGATAACTAAGGCACTTGGCCTTAGGGGGAAGCTTTTCGTGCAGATCCTAAAAAACCCCTATCTGAGATCTATAACTGGTTGTGGTAGGTTGAAAATGATTGTGAATTATTGTACAGTCGATCTTGAAGGATCTCTGGAAGACTACATGTTGATTTGAGACTCAGGATTAATATTCATGAGATACAAAGCATCCAGAAGAGTTGGGGTTAAGCATTTATCATACCTAAAAGTTAGATATGCAATACCTAAAAGTTAGGTATGAAGTGGCTAAAAAGGGAGATTTAACTCTCATTTCTTACATTGTGTTTGAAGTGAAAGAGTAGGAGAGATTGGCAAAGAAGACTATGCAGTGAACCTAGAGCTTTGAAGAGATTCAGTGAAGATTTCTTGCATTCGATTAGAGACTAAAAGGTATTTTCAGAGTTCAAAAACTTTCTTTGTTTATAACCTAAAATTCGACAATAACATCATTTGATGTGGTGACTCTGTTGGTTGTTGACATAACTGATAGGGCAAGGCCAAAGTTTAAGAAACACCCATATAAATCGATGGAAGATTATTTGAAAGGAGCATTTTCATCTATTCTACATGGTGTTTTGCATGTTGAAGATATTAGGGTTTACATCTATTGCAACATTGAAGAGCTTGGGAACACTCAAATCATGAAACTTTATACAAAGCACATGATAGATGGCATGGGAAAACTAAAACCCAAATTCCGATCTCTCTAGGACAAGGGTTTCATTTAATTCGTAAAATTTCCAGTTTTTTATGAACTTGAATGGGTTAGATACATCCCGAGCAGAGTTCATGATGAATTCATATGGCTTGACAAGACGTACAAGATCACAAAGCTATCAATCAAAGTCATAGCATGCTTCGATTCAACTAATGAAGTTCCTGGCCTAAGGAATGTAAAGAACTAGATCGTGATGGAGGCTACTGTTTCCCAACATGATGGGAGATCAATGACAATCATTGGTATTATTAAATATGATGTCAGGTTTGCATCCATTGTGATGATATACAAGGTCTACCAATCCAGCAAAGATAACTTAGTATTTGGTACGTCCATTTATGTTGCCTACCAAATTCTCAAAGAAGACAAGTTATATGATCTGTGTGAGGTGCTCCAAAGTGAGATCATGAACAATCTGAAGGAGATAAAGCAAGACAAAAGGCATGTATTTAAATTTGGTACCCTGATTATCTTCCTATACTTCTATTTCATGAATGAGGTCCCCGATGTAGGCAAAGTTCAATGGGCCTATCACAGGCCGATGGCGATGCTAGAAGGTTTAGGAGATGCACAAGCTCAAAATATATTTTGTGGGGATACTTCAAAACCTTCCAAGGCATGATGTAGAGAAGGGAAAGGATCCCTAAGGAAATTGTGAAAAAGTATGAAGACTCCATATGCTTCATGGTGGACACCAACCAATGCTTAATGAAGGTTGTTGAACCTAGGATAGCATGGATCATGCTCATGGGGTATTAGGTTGATGGTAATACTCTTGATGCGTATGCTCAGCAGCTTTTGAGAAAACTGGTGGACAAATCAAAGGGAATATTTGGGACATATAAGGAGAAAATCTTGAGCATACACTCTCAATTCACCAAACATACACTCTCAATTCACCAAACCTGGGATGCAGAGAAGAGTAAGGAAGGAAGTAGAGTAGCTAGCAAAGGATATGGGAATTAAAAAGGAGGTAGTCAAAAGAGCTAGAGAGAGGAACATCTTGAAATATGAAGATATGGTCAAACCAAAGAAGACCAAACCGGAAACTCTATTGGCAAATAAGGAAATCAGAACTTTCCTCCAGTGCTCAAAATCTTGTCCCACCACCAAAGCCTCAATCCAAACCATCTAGTGGAGCTGAGAAGAGGAAGAAAGGGTAACCTGGAAGAGTTTATGTGGCAACCACTATGGAAGAGGAGAATAAATTAGATGAAGTAGTGAGAGAAGTCAAGAAGAGTTCTATTGTTGCCAGGGTTGTCAAGATGCAACCATCTGGAGAAGGTCAACCTAGCAAGAAGCCAAAATTTGAAGATGAACAATCTGGCATAACTCTTAAGAAAGTGAAGGAAGCAATAACAGAACAAGGTAATCTCAAATTTCTTTCTCAATTTTATGATTGATTGGATGAGAAAGGGAAGAGATCACTAGAAGAGGCTACAATTGTATATTTGAATAAGTATAGCAGGGTACTTATAGAAATTGCATCTGAAGTTACCAAAAGTTTGTATGATATTTTGGATTTGAGAAAAGAAGTTGCTAGAATAGAAGAGGAGATAATAAGGGAATATGAGCCAGTGCAACTCTGTCTAGTAATTGCCAAGACAAAAGTTGATAGAATTATTAAAGAAAATAAATAAATATTTAGAAGCAAAACCAGAGTAAATAAAATAATGATGGGCAAGAATGAGGACGTACATAAGGATACATGGGAAATTTTGAGGGAAATACTTCAAAAGTATGAGTATGATGTAGTTCCTAAGAAATCTCAGGAAAGTGTTCAAAATTTTGTTCTATAAGTCCTTGGGATGCCACCCATAGGAGATGAGCCAAAAATTGTAAAATTGGATGAATAAACAACTAAACAAGTTACTGTTGTAGATGATAAAGATGACAGATAGAAGATTGAAGATTTAGGTGAAGCAGCTCATAATCCTCTAGTGATGATTGTTGAATCAGAGAAGAAAGTTGAGGAGGTTGGTAATGAGAAGAGAGATGATACAGAGAAGGAGAAGGATGAAAAGGTTTTGGTGACAAGAGACACTATGGAATCTGAAAAGGGTGAGCAAATAATAAGTGACACATATCTCATCCAAGGACCTATCAATCTTAAATCCTTATCTTGTTCAATCACTCAAATTTGTGGTAGTCACCCAAGATAAAGCCAATGAAGACTTATTGAAGTCCCACACTGAGGACAAAGAGCTTATATCCTTAGCTACAAGTTTTCTTAAGAAAAAATTTCCATCTTTCAAGCAAGACACACTTGACTCACCCTCCAACAAGCTGAGAAGTATGCTTAAGTTAGTGGACTCCCATTTTGAATCCCTACAGAAAGTTGTTGAAGTAAAGGTACTGAGCCATTTCAATGCCATGAGGTTAAGGACAGTTTTGAGGATGGTTGAAGGAGATAGGATCAATTTGATTACTAGTGTGAAGAGAATTCAAGAGGCATTGGACGAAGGAGGAAAAATCTACAAGTCATGTCTTATATTGCCAAAGTTCACTATAGAGCTTGATAAGAAGATCAAAGAATGTGATGGACAACTAGCTGGTATATCTCAATCCTATGCCCCCCAGGTCATCTTTGCTAGTCTTTATGAATCTTAGGTGATGCTTCTACTAGATAAAATCAAGAGAAAGATAAAATAATTGGTAGAGTGGGAGAGCTGAGGAACCTAATCACTCCCCAGTTGGATACTCTACTTAGCATTCAGTAGGATGCCATGAATGCACTGAATAAGATTGTTCCTTCAGACCTCAGGGGAGAAGAAATGTATGCATATCTATTCAATGCTATCATCAACATTTTGGAGAACCTGAATAAAGGTTGGGACAATCACTTACAGTCTTTGAGGACTATTTTTGTAGACATCTTCAAATTTTTGTAAGTTGTTGTGTGTTGTGTATACCCTTGTACATACAATTTTGGGCAGATACCTACCTTTGCCACTGATGAAAAAGGGGGAGAGAGAAGTGAAAAATGTTGTATATTCTCAGGGGGAGCCTATTGGAATCTTGCACTTTCAAACTTTTTAAATTTTGTAGTGTATGACATTTTTGGTTTAACATGGTCATTTTTCACCAAGTGTTGCCATCAATGCCAAATGGGGAGATTTTTGGTAGGAGACATTGTACCGGAAGAGATAAGTTCTTGAGGAGTGTTTGGGTATTATCATTGATGGAAACTAAGATCAGAAGCTTCATCCAAAATATGTAGAATCATCCTACTAGAAGTTCAAATTCTACTTTGCTTAAGTCTGGAAGGTGGAACATAGTATTCGTCATAGTAAGAGTACATTGAGTAGAAATCAATTTTGGGTGCACATTTTTCTTTGTGGTGGAAGAGGTAGTCGATTGGATGATTGGAGTATCTAAGTCCATAATTCTAGCCTCCGGTATTGATTCTCATGCAAGATTGAAGATATGACATTCGACATTTCGAGAACAATAGGGTTATTTGGGTGATTAGTGGTCTAGCGTGTTATGCAAAATCTTTGGGATGATTTTGTTGATTAGTTCCAATTTTGAGGTTGTCGAGCCAACATATGTGAAGCATATAATCAATTTTTTTTGGCCCGCATGTGCATTAGTAATCAGATTGAGCCGACTCCTTTTTACACATTTCATGTTTTGCAAATGTTTTTGGAGCCAACATGTTGGCGACCTAAATCAAGTGATGTGGATATATCAGACTGATCTATATGATCATTTTTGTGATCGATGTTGCTGTGTGAATATTGTATGAGCATTTGTGCACAGTTTCATGTGCGCTATCTTTGGATTTATGCTCTGATGTATGAGAGAATAACAAAACATATCAGTGTGCCAAAATAGTGGAAGTAAGATAATTTGTGCTTAACCGGAACTGCACTTTGGCATTTGTAGATTCTATTCATTAGTTCAAACATTCAAGTTATTATTTGTAAACATTTGTAGGATAGTGGTTCCTTCAGGGGTTGTAGCCATCTCTTGTAACTGAGCAGTGAGCTCTAGGCAGTGTTCCTGATTGCATGTGCATTCCCCTTGTAATATTATTATACTCCTGATCACAATATTTTAACATAGTGGATCTCAATCCCATCATTTTTTTCCCTTTCCAGGTTTCCATGTAAAAATTCCATTGTTATGGTTTTGTCCTTGTTTGTATTGATCTTTTACACTTTACTTTTATTCATTTGCATTGAGTGGTTTAAGAATCAATTCAAGAAAGTTGAAAATTATAGAACACTGATTCACCCCCCTCTTAATGTTTATTGATTCCAACAAGAAGGTCATACCAAGGGAAATTGCCTAAAGAAATTATTTTATGACATCTATAAAGTATTGTGTCATTCCACCAATGAATGCTTGTATAACTTGAAAAAAAAGAGCACACAAGTGCTCTACACCCAAGGGGAACAGGATACCATGCCAACCACACCACCCAAACCACCACCAAACACTGATGCCTTGTTAAGAGGGTACCATAACAAAATCAGTGAGGGAACAATAATTCTAACAATAACATGCTAAGGAGAAAAATATAGCATGATGAGAAGGGAAGACTAATGATCCAGTACTGAAAGTACAATGAGTGGGGTCACTTCACTCATGAATTCTAGAGTGGTAACAATAGTGGGAGTTTGTTGCATAAGTGATGTGGACCAAGAAACCACAAGGATGCAAACTGCCTAAAGAAAAAATGAACCAACATGCTATTCATCAAAGAGTCAGGAGAGGATGTACTGGATATCACTAGGCTCCAAACAAAGAAAGCATTGTACCCTAATCTGTGTATGAAGAAGGAGAGGCTCTTAGAAGAAAAGGTGGATGTTGAATGGTCGATGGTAGAAAAATAAGAGTCTCACATGAAACCACTAGTACTCCACAACAAGCAAAATCCAAAAAAAATATAAAGCGGCAGATGTTGCGAGACACCGTACTTGTACGAGTGGTAGACCTTCTAAAAATTATGCCACAATTGAAAGTAGCCCTCAGTAATGTGGTTTAGGTTGAGCTAGTCAGCCAGGAACACAATAAACTAACAAAAAAATCAACTAGCAACCTGGCTACTGATCCCATGCTACTCACAGTAGGGATTGGAAGGAACTCGGCAGTGGTGGAAATGGAAATCATGGGATGGAGGCTCTAGAGTGAGTGTATTTCTTAAAGAGACCTAGAAGGGCCTCAACTAGCCAACACTTTGGCTACCAACCTTCCAACTGGTAGGTGCCGACCAACATGACATCAAAACTCTCGGGACTCTCATGGCACAAAAGGTCATTATTGGCACTTTGTCCTTCCTCATAGATTTTGTAGTCATCCCACTGGAAAAGAAGGCATATGACAACCTCCTTAGAAGGGGTTGGTTGGTCGCAGTCAAGGTGAATCATAATTGGAAGAAGAACACACTCTTCATTGAGATCGAAGGGCGGAAGTATGTCATTGATTTCAAGAATCAAGTTGTAAGTGAAGAATTAGCATCCTCAGACTCGGACTCGAATGACTCTCATGACTATGAATGGGGTTTGGAGGACAAAAAGGGGAAGATGGAACCCAACAATGAAGGGGTACTCAAGCTACAAAGTTGCTCGAAGGATGAAACCAGCTCTCTCAATGGGTTCTTTCACTAGTAAATGGAGAACTATGAGGTCTTCTACCTAGAGTGTAACATATTGCAAATCTGTGAGATTGAGAATGATGAAGGTAAGGAGAGTGGTAATTCCCTCTAGAATACTGTGAGTATCAAGAGGGCGTGGTATGCGTGGATGACACACTCACTCATCAGTTTGAGAGGCACAAGGCTATCAAGTACAAGGTACTAGAAGTGAACTTGGGAGATGATGGCAACCCGAAGGTGATCCTCATAGGGGATGACTAAATCCCATACTAAATGCCACAACATTCAAAATATTTTTGGAGTATAAGGATGCCTTTGCATGGACATACATATACCTAAAGGGTATACCTCTTGAGTTGTTCGTACATAGAATACATCTTGTACCTAGTGCACAACTCGTACGGAAGAGGCCATACATGATGAACAAAAACTATGCGGCCAAAGTGAATGAGGAGATTGAAAAGATGCTTGAAGCGGGAATTATCTACAAGGTCCAAACAATTCAATGGGTATCACCTGCTCCATGATCATGGAGAATTTCTTTCTTTTTTGGCCGACTTCTCTGGTATGGTAAGAACAATTAATTAGTAGCGTGTAAAGGGTTTTTTGGTCTAACCCTTCCCCCGGTTGAGCTGATTTCAAGAAGACTCAGTTTGGTATATATACAATTGCTTTGAAGGGGATAGGAATCATGATCTTTTGATCATATCATAGATCTATAGTGAATGTGAGATTATGTATAGTGAATGTGAAAGTGATTATGTATTTTGGTGGAATTGTATCTCATGCATATAACAGATGCAATCTTAATAGTTCAAGTTATGTAATATTGGTTGTAAGCCATCCTCCAGTAGTGAGTCATCATATTGAGAGTTGATCCTCTCCATGGTTTTACCCATCTTGGGTTTTCCACGTATGAAATTGGTGTTATATGGTGTATTATATTTTGCTTATTGTTCATTTTTTTCTCCACATTAAGTTATGTCATGTGGATGGATGTTTAAAAGTTTTAATAGATTCAAGGGAATACTAATTCACCCCTCCCCTCTTAGTATATCAGATGTTCAACAATGATCACCATCATATTTAAATAAACACAGTGATCTGATTTAGAATTCTCAAATCTCAAACTCAACACATATGTATCAAATTTTTGGTACCACATCCTAGGAATTTGTTTGAGGCCATACAAAGATTTCTTCAATTTATAGAACAAAATAATTTTACCTTTTACCACATATTTTTCTAGCTATTTCATATAAATATCCTCCTCCAAATCACCATGAAGGAAAACAATCTTCACATCCCTTTGGTCAACTTCTAAATCATAAGCAGCAACAATAGAAAAAAAAAGCATAATGGATGTCATTTTTATAATGGAAGAAAACATCTCACCATAATCAACACCCTCAACCTAAGAGTAGCCTTTTGCAACCAACCTTGCTTTATATTTCTCAATACCTCCATCAAAACCAATCTTTTTCTTGAACACCCATTTACAACCAACAGGTTTCCATCCTTCAGGCAATGGTACAAGATCCCATGTATTATTCTTTTTTAAAGTTGTCATTTATTCTTCCATAGCAGTCTTCCAGGATTGTATATCATTCATACCTAATGCCTCTTCTATAGATCTAGGTTCATCTAGATTAGTATTCAAAGGAAAAATGTATCTCCAATCATTAGGTGAATACTTTCAAGTGGTTATCTATGTCTTGTAGACCTTTGAACAAGCTGAGTTGGAGGTTTTCCTCCTCTTCTGAAGATGCAGAGCTAGATGAGCTCTCCTCAACTTCTTGTCTATCAAGTGGTCGTCGATTCAACTCTTTCAGGCATAGAAGGGGATTGAATAACATCTTCATGTTTAGTTATTTTTGGCTGCAATGTAACAAAAGGAGACTTAATTTATCTAAAAATAACACTTCTACTATATATTACCTTTTGTGCAATAGGCTCCCAAAGCTTGTATCCTTTCACACCATAATTGTATCCGATGAAGATACATTTCACAATCTTGTTCTCCAACTTTGTCTGCTTCCCCTTTGGCACATGTGCATATGCCTTGCAACCAAAATCTCTAAGATGTCTCAATGAAGGCTTGTGACCTGACCATACTTGCATAGGGGTCTTATCAAAAAGAGTTGATGTATGAGACATGTTAATCAGGTAGCAAGTAATGGCAATAGCTTCAGCCTAAAACTTTTATTCTAGACCAACACCACTTGGCATACTCCTAGCCCTCTCCATCATTGTCCTCTCCATTCTTTTTGCAACTCCATTCTATTGTGGAGAATATGGATTTGTCTTCTATCTATTATTGCCACAGTCTTTACATAATCTATCAAAATTATTAAAGAAAAATTCACCACCATTATTAGTCATCAAACATTTAATTTTATTTCTAGTCTGCAACTCAACCATTGCTTTAAATTCTTTAAAACAACTAAAAACTTTATATTTACTCTTTAAAAAGTATACTCATGTCCTTCTACTAAAATCATTAATGAATGAAACATAATATGTGGATTTTCCAATGGAAGGAACATCTACATGACCAAACACATCAAAATGAATAAGATCCAAAACACCACAAGATTTATAAGAACTAGAGTAAAACTAAATGTGATTTTGTTTTTCATAAATGCAATGCTCATAGAAATCAAAGTCAAGATTACAATCATTGAAACCTTCAACAAGGTTTTTATTTTTCAAGGTCCTTAGACCCTTTTCTCCAATGTGGCCAAGCCTCTAGTACCATAACATAGTCTTCTGTGTAGGTAACTTTGTTTGAGAAGAAAGAGCACCCTTAGGTACCCAAAATCCATGTCCATTCACTGAAGATGAAACCCTCAAATCTTCCAATAAAGTATATGATAACTCAATGATGAAGGAATAGTACCAAACCGGTACTGAGAGGGGGGGGGTGAATCAGTACAGATAAAAACCTCAGTCTTAAACCGGTTTGACAATAGACACTCCAAATGACTGGTAAATAGTGATACCGGTTTGAAACAGAGTACAACCGGTAAAGCTAAGAGTGACTAAGACAAGCATTAACCGGTTAATCACTTAGATTTCCACTCAACTCAAAACTACACTACCATTTCACCCTTATGCATGAACAAGTAATCTATCATCAAAACATAATAATAGCTAGTTCAACATGTTTTATTGACAGGCATAAAACATAGAACCATCACATGCTTGACAGACAATAACAAAGAATCACAAGATAAAAGCATCACACATGACACACATATTTTTCACGTGGAAACCCAACTGGGAAAAACCACGGTGGGGATGAATACCCACAAGCTATTTTTGAACTCTTTAGAAGTCCGCTCTATTAGGAGCCTTGTCCGGTTAGAGACATTACAATAGGTTCTACTAGGAACCGATCCTGTTAGGGATCACCTGGTTAAGGGATGGCTAGAATACCTGGTTAAGGGTTAAACCTTGTTAAAGGTTACCTTGTTAGAGGATTTCAAGAACTCAATAGCTAAAGGATTTCACTAACTCTATAGCTTCGAGTTACCCTGTTAAAGGATTTACAGCAAGTCGGTTAAAGCTACCCTGTTAAAGGATTTCACAACTGTTGAAGTGGTTAAAGATCAATAGGTATAACAATGATCTGATGATAGCACTCAATGCCAATGTAGATCCACTTAAGCTCCTCTTCACCTTCTACACTTACACTCTGTAGGTATCACTTATCTCCTCTGGTCTGGCAAGAATCACGTATCCTTTCTCTTAGATACACACACAACTTTTGCCAACAACTTTAGAAAGAAACACAACATCGACCTTATAGGAAATAGACAGGTCGATAGCATAAACCCTAAACCCTGAGCCTGTTAGGTTAAGGAATTCAAATGGTTCAATCCTAATTGTTGAGCATATTGCATTAAATGCAACAGTTCTTGATCCATTCTCAAGACATTCTCCATCATCCATTTTCCACCGATTTCATGGTGGCTGATAACCCATCACTCAATATCACCATTTACAAACTTCGCACATTCCCGAGTTAGATAGGGATATTCTTCATGCAAGATCCTTCACGCGCACAAGGCTTATGTGGCAACATGATCTATTCTTTGTTACCATGCTAATTCATCACACAAAGATCACTGATTCAGTCACACAGGCTTGAGGCACTTCAACCGGAAACCCTGACACTACCAACCAGTAGTCACACAAGGGTTCCATGTACTGATTCCCATAACAACATGTCAGTTCACCTTGACATGTTGGTTCGCCATGAACAAATATACCGCTTCACTTTGGCATATATATCGGTTCTCACATATGTCGGTTCCCTTTTCTCACATATGTCGGTTCACTTCATATCACATATTGACATCAATAACAACATACAATACCATTATGTCCTCATATCAGTTCACATAATGCCAACAATCTCCCCCTTTGGCATTGATGGCAATATACAAAGATATCTCTCTGCTTCACATCATCTCCCCCAATTTCTGCAGATATCTTCTCCACTTCACATCTTCTCCCCCTTTGACAACAATTCCAAAGTGGAGGCACAAGCTTCCTTGGTCCATTATGCTACTCCCCCTAAGGAGTAGCATCCTTCAACACATCAATCAACAAAAAAAATGGACTATGCAATACCTGATTGATGTGGAACAAATACTTTTAGTTCACCTCCTGAAGGGGCAGTACCCCCAATTCACCTCTTAAATACACAAATGTAGCCTTTGGGAGAGGCTTGGTGAATATGTCTGCTAACTGCTCCTTACTGGAAGCATGTTCCAGTGCAATCTCTTTATTCTGAACCTTTTCCCTCAAGAAATGATACTTAAGCTCAAAATGCTTGGTTCTAGAATGTAAAACTAGATTCTTTGAAATATTGATAGCACTTATGTTATCACAGAATATACTTACCAGTTCAGATACAAGAACTTTGAAGCCATTTAATACATGCTTCATCTGAATTGTCTGAGTGCAATTCATGAAAGCTGCAACATAATCCACTTCCACTATAGACTGAGAGATACAACTTTGCTTCTTACTCATCCATGAGACCAGTCTACCACCGAGAAAGAATGCACCACCGATTGTGCTCTTTCGGTCATCCACATTACATTCCCAATCAGCATCTGTGAATACTTTAAGGTTGAAATCATTGTTGTATGGGTACCATAATCCATAGTCAACAGTTCCCTTCAGATACCTAATAATCCGCTTGACTGCAACCAAGTGGAATTCTCTTGGACTTTTCTAGAACCTTGCAGTAATACCAACTGCATGTGCAATATTTGGTCTGCTATGCACTACATAATGCAACTTACCAATCATTGATCAGTATTCCTTCTCATCAACCAATGCTGAATCATCCTCTTTTGATAATTTGCAACCAGTCACCATTGGTGTACCAACCGGTTTGCTATCTTCCATGCCAAAGGTCTTCAACACCTCTTGACATATTTGGACTAAGTGATAAAGATTCCATCTTTCATCTACTGGATCTGCAGTCCAATGAAGAACTTGATCTCCCCTATGAGTGACATCTCAAACTTTTTCTTCATCTCATCAACAAACTCATGACTCATCTTGTCATCTCCACCAAAGATAATGTCAGGAACAAAAATCTCATAGATCAGGATCTAATCTCCTTCAGACTTCAAGTAGATATCGATATCTTCACTTGTTCTCTCAAATCCAATCTTCACAAGATGGGAATGCAAACGTTCATACCAAGCTCTAGGTGCCTGCTTTAGACCATATAAGGCTTTATGTAGCCTGCACACCATATCAATATCTTCAAATAGGGAGAACCCATCTAGTTTCTCTATATACACCTCCTCTTCAAGTACACCATTTAGGAATGCAGATTTTACATCCATTTGATATACCTTGAAACCTTTAAAAGCTGCATATGCAAGAAGCATACAAACTCCTTCCAATTTGGCCATAGAAGCAAAGGTTTCTCCATAGTCTTCTCCTTCTTCTTGGGCATATCCTTTGCACACTAATCTGGATTTGTTTCTAATCATTGTGCCATCCTCATTCAGCTTGTTTCTGAAAACCCATTTGGTACCAATGACATTTTTATGCTCCGGTCTGGGTACCAAGAACCATGTACCATTTTTCTCTATCTGGTCAAGTTCCTCTTCCATTGCCTTGATCCAGTCTTCATCTTTATGTGCCTCTTTGAATGATTTAGGCTCAAGTTCAGAGATAGTACATGAGTTTTCTCTGATCTTCCTTCTTGTAAGGATTCCTGCATCCTTATCTCCTATGATCTGTTTAGGATCATGATTCAGTTTGACATACTAAGGAATAGTCTTGACTGGTTCTTCTTGATTTTCCTCTTCATCCTCATCTTCATCAGCATCAGCATTCACCATTTCAGGAACACTGTTACTGGTACTTGGTTGACTGACAACCGGTTCCCAGAAGGTTGCAACCAGTTCATTTACAGCTTGCTCACTGCCAGTTTCTTAGAGATTTCATCAACTCTCACATTGATGCTTTCCATGATTCTCTGAGTCCTATTATTGAAACACTTGAGAGCTTTGCTCTTGGTGGAATATCCTAAGAATATTCCCTCATCACATTTCGCATCAAATTTTCTCTGGTGTTCGCTCCTCTTGATATAATATTTGCTACCAAACACTCTAAAGTGGCTAACCATAGGTGTTTTACCAGTCCAATACTCATAGGGAGTTTTATCCTTACCTTTCTTGATGAGTACCCGGTTCATTGTGTAGATTGCAGTGCTCACCACTTCTCTCTAAAAGGTGTGAGCTACCTTTCCTTGAATCAACATGGTTGTAGCTACTTCAACCACAGTCCGGTTATTCCTCTCTACCAGGCCATTCTGTTGTGGAGTCCGGGGGGTAGACAATTGCCTCTTGATGCCAAAATCTTCACAATACTTGTTGAATTCACTAGAGGTGAATTCCCCTCCTTGATCAATTCTTAGGCACTTGATCCTTTTACCACTTTCCTTCTCCACTAATGCTCTGAAAGCTTTGAACCTTACAAAAGCTTCAGACTTGTCTTTCAAGAATGTGACCCACATCATTCTTGAGTAGTCATCAGTGAGAATCATGAAGTACCTATCACCCTGCACACTTCTAGTTTTCATAGGACCACACAAATCAGTATGCACAAGATCAAGCAAGTTGTCAGCAGTGAAAGATTTACCTTTAAAGGTTGAGGAAGACATTTTCCCCAATTGACACTCTCTGAACAAAGGATTTTCTAGTTTGCTCAGCACCGGCAATTCTCTAACTGCCTTGTTCTTACTGGCCTTCACAATATTATCAAATTTTATATGGTAGAGTCTCCTATGCCATATCCAGCTATCATCAAACTTAGCCATAAGACAGGTACTAATATTAGCATCAAATGAAACAAGTTACCTTTGGTCTGCATACCGGTAGCCACAATTTCACCATTCTTTCCTTTGATTCTGCACACTCCATTCTTGAATTCCAGAGTGAGACCACTGTCATTCAACTAGGCAACACTCAGAAGGTTGTGTCTGAGACCATCAACCCAATACACATTGTCAGCACTACTCTTTCCATTCAAAGAGATTGACCCTTTTCCTTTAACCATACATGGTGCATCATTGCCAAAACGAACCACACCACCATCATATTCTTCCAAAGATAGAAACTTGCTCCGGTCACCAGTCATATGGTGAGAACAACCACTGTCAATAATCCACTCATTGGAATTATCAAGGTGGGAGACAAGAGCCTTCTTGTCTGACACATCTTCCTTTACAGCAACAAACACAATATCTTCATTCTCTTCATCTTCTGATTCCTCATCTGTGACACCTTCATCAACTGCAAGAAAATAGTTTCTTTGGTTTCCTCCTTTGAATTTCTTGAACCTTTCCAGTTTATCCTTGTTGTCACTATTAGGATAGTTCATAGCAATATGTCCTATCTGATTACAAGAAAAACATTTCAAAGGGAGCTTACCTTTGTATTTACTGGTTCCTTTTGGAAATTTCCTGGCAAGAAGAGTTTCAAATTCCATCAGAAACTCCTCATCATCCATCACTCTACTCTTTCTTGTTTCATCACTGGTGCTTGCTTCTTTTCCTTTCCTAGATGGTACGACAGAGGCTTTAAAAGTTGATTCAGTCTTTTGAACACTGCCATCAAAACTATTCAGCTCATAGGCTGTCAGCTTAGCAATGATGGAGTCTAGGGATACCTTAGTCTTGCCTATTGATCTCAACTCCTAGATAGCAGCAACCCTTATTGCATAGACCGGCAATAGGGATCTTAGGACTTTGCTTACCACAGTGCAATCTTCCATTTTACCACCTGCACTCTTGATATCTCCAACAACAGTTTTGATTCTTATTCCATACTGTTAAATGGTTTCACCTTTGACCACCTGCATGTCTTCAAACTTCCCTCTAAATCTTTCTTCCTTAGCTTGTTTTACATGCTCATCACCTCCATAGATATTTTCAAGAGTATCCCATACCTCTTTGGGATTTACCTATCTTGGACATCAATAAACCCAATGTCAGATAAACTACTAATTAGGGCTTCCATGACTTGCCCATTCTCCTGCATCTCTCTCTTTTGGTCATCGGTGAGAGTACTAATAGGGGCAACATAGGGATTCTCAACATAGCTCTAGTGTTGAGCACCCATGCTTCTGATGTATATCTTCATTCTATCTTTCCATATACTAAAATTTTCCTTGTTAAACTTTGGACATTCCCTCTTCATCATTACAACAGGATCTTTCCCTCAAGTGGTTAAGCTTACAACACAGAGGACCTGGAGGATGCTCTGATACCAATTGATAACTCAATGATGAACGAATAGTACCAAACCAATACTGAGAGGGGGGGTGAATTAGTACAGACAAAAACCTCAGTCTTAAACCGGTTTGACAACAGACACTCCAAATGACTAGTAAACAGTGATACAAGTTTGAAACAGAGTGCAACTGGTAAAGCTAAGAGTGACTGAGACAAGCATTAACCAGTTAATCACTTAGCTTTCCACTCAACTCAAAACTACACTACCATTTCACCCTTATGCATGAACAGGTAATCTATCATCAAAACATAATAACAGCTAGTTCCACATGTTTTATTGACAGGCATAAAACATAGAACCATCACATGCTTGACAGACAATAACAAAGCATCACAAGATAAAAGCATCACACATGACACACATATTTTTCACATGGAAACCCAACTGGGAAAAACCACAATGGGGATGAATACCCACAAGCTATTTTTGAACTATTTAGAAGTCCGCTCTATTAGGAGCCTTGTCCAGTTAGAGACATTACAATAGGTTTTGCTAGGAACTGATCCTGTTAGGGATCACCCGGTTAAGGGATGGCTAGAATACTTGGTTAAGGGTAAACCTTGTTAAAGGTTACCTTGTTAGAGGATTTCAAGAACTCAATAGCTAAAGGATTTCACTAACTCAATAGCTTCGAGTTACCCTGTTAAAGGATTTACAGCAAGCCGGTTAAAGCTACCCTGTTAAGGGATTTCACAACTGTTGAAGTGGTTAAAGATCAACAGGTATAACAATGATCTGATGATAGCACTCAATGCCAATATAGATCTGCTTAAGCTCCTCTTCACCTTCTGCACTTACACTCTGCAGGTATCACTTCTCTCCTCTAGTCTAGCAAGAATCACGTATCCTTTCTCTTGGATACACACACACAACTTTTGCCAACAACTTTAGAAAGAAACACAACATTGACCTTATAGGAAACAAACAGGTCAATAGCATAAACAGACAGGTTAAGGAATTCAAACGGTTCAATCCTGACCATTGAGCATACTACATTAAATGCAACAGTTCTTGATCCATTCTCAAAACATTCTCCATCGTCCATTTTCCACTGATTTCATGGCGGCTGATAACCCATCACTCGTTATCACCATTTACAAACTTCGCACATTCCTGAGGTAGATAGGGATAGTCTTCTTCATGCAAGATCCTTCACGTGCACAAGGCTTACGTGGCAACATGATCTGTTCTTCATTACCATGTTAACTCATCACACAAAGATCACCAATTGGTCACACAGGCTTGAGGCACTTCAACCGGAAACCCTAACACTACCAACCGGTAGTCACACAAGGGTTTCATGTACTGGTTCCCATAACAACATGCCGATTCACCTTGACATGCCAGTTCACCATGAACAAATATACCGCTTCACTTTGGCATATATACCGGTTCTCACATATGTCAGTTCCCTTTTCTCACATATGCCGGTTCACTTCATATCACATATTGACATCAATGACAACATACATTATCATTATGTCCTCATATTGGTTCACATAATGCCAACAGTATCCACATATTTACTTTTTATAGAAGTGTTATTACACTCAATAGTGTATGCCTCTAGCTTATCAAAAGTGTCAAATCTAACACATCTAGCAATCACCATAGCACCCTTAACCATTTTGCATCCTACATCCAAAAAGACTACCTGCACACTCGCATCTATCATTTTCCTCATAGATAATAAATTTCATTTTAATCTAGGGATATGCAATACACCACTAGTCCTTTTTATTCTACGATCAGGAAACCTGATTTTAACTTTACTGCAACCAAGAATATCTAAATGTGAGTCATCACCCAAGTATACCTTTCCTCCATTAAATTATTCATATTTAAAAAACCAATCTCCATTGGAAGTCATATGAAAAGATGCACCTAAGTCAATTAACCATGCATCATTACCTACATGAGTAGCTAAAGTTGCAATGAACACATCATCATCTTCCTTCTTGGACTCAAAATCAGAATTGAACTTCTTCTTTTTCTTCTTCTCTTCTTCTTTGCAGTCCTTACGGATGTGTCCTAATTTTCAGTAATTCCAACAAATGACTTTGGACTTTCTATGGGATTTTGATCTCCCTCTAGACGTATTTATTACACTTCTCATTCTTCTTACCTTTTTCATTGGGTCTTCCACGAATAGTTAGGGCATCCTTTGAACTGATGGATACCTTCCTTCACATCTCTTCTCCAATAAAGTCACCCACCACATCTTCATACTTCAAAACAATAGAAGTACTCCGGATAGCCATAACAAGAGAATCCCATGAATAAAACAAAGAACAAAGAAAGATAAGACATTTCTCCTTCTCGTCCATCTTGACACCAACAAATACCAATTGAGACACCAACATATTAAATGCTTCAAGTGGTTTGTTATCCATCCACCCTCTTCCATTCTCAAGGAATACAGTTTCTTCCTCAAGAAAATCTAATTAAATAAAGATTTGGCTTGATACATTTCACGAAGCTTAGTCCATAGGTTCTTTGTAGAGGTCACTTTGTTGACATTGATTAGAACATAATATATCAAGAATAATCTCATTAGACCCTTGGATTTATGGTCCATAACATTATACTGAAAAGCTGCAGTAGGATCAAAAGTTCTTAAGACATTCACATCAACAGTATCGTACAAATATCGATCTATTAGAAGATCCTCCATCCTCAGTTTCCACATCTCAAAATTACTTCCAAAAAATTTATCCACCTCTATTCTCAGTGACAAATTTTTCATCTGAAAATTCTTGCAACAAGATCAAAAAGTATCTTCTACACAAACTCCCCTCAAATATGGATAAGTTCAAAAAAACCAACAACCCACAACTGAAACCAAAGGTGATCAGGCTTTGATACCACTTGTAAGGAAGTTAAGTAGAGTAACAACTTCCTACAATAACCTTGAGAAGAGGATAATGCAAAAATTCTACAGATCATTACAACAATTACAAAAAATTAACAGAAATAGACATAATAGCATGCATACCACAACATAGCGATTTACCTGGGGAAAACCCTTTCAGGAGAAAAATCCCACACTTCAAAAGACACTCAAAATATTATTTAAAAATTAATAATAGATTACAATATACTTGTAGAGAAATGTTTTCATAGGAGTACCACCAATCAAATATTCAGAGGTAACTCAATAGCTATAAGACTCTTACACACAACCTCTATCTCTAGCACCTCATATATAGGAGATACAATACATGAAACCGTCAAACGGTATTATAAAACTATGGACTAAAACCACTCAATAAAGTGGAACTGACCTTATCTCCAATCTAGATGCCCTATGATGTGTCAAAACACACATCAACATGTGTTCCTCCCTTTTACAACTCATTTATGTGTCTGATACATTTTTATATTTCCTATTTCAGGAGACCAAACTTTCGTAGGCTATAACTTGTGAATCGAGTGTCTAATTGATGAATCGTTTGAAGCTATGGAAAGCTCATGAAGTTGTCTATCACTTCATAACTTTCTATGCCAATTACACCCACTTTTTCAAGATGTTTTGAAATCTCTAAACTCCTCAAAATTAAATTCAAGTCTTTCATCACAACCTTCAAAAGCAAAAACTTTAATATCTTCAAATCTAGTTATGATCTAGCAATGAAAATTTGTTGGAATGCTTGTCTAGCCAATCTTAAGCTTTGGGAAAAAAATTGAACCAATTCATGCCCAAATGAAAACTTACTATAAATAGTAACCTTATGTAAATGCAAGGTTGATATACCATTTTCCCAACATCTTTTTCCACCACAAAGTAGAGTATATAGCTATTATACATGCCTACAAATATGTAGTGTGATTATAGCTAGATTGTGCTCTAGAATTAGGTTTGATTGAAAGGTGGCTTAAATTGGTTGTGATGGTTACAATTCTATTTGTATTGTCAATAATTATATGTATTATTATCATAATAAATATTTTTTTCTATTACTAAACCAATGAACATGGAGAAGTTTTTATATGTAGGTAGACCATGGGCTTTCGATGTTGTACTTAAAATCACTTTATGTTTCCTATAGATGTCATTATAGTGTACAATATCAAGTGAAAAGGGTTAGGAAAAGAAAAAAATGACGTGGAACTTTGTCTTTTCTAGGGTTCTTTGACTTTCTTGAGTATGTCATGCCATGACTTTAAATACATGAACATTCTAGTTTTGTTGTGCATTTACTGCTATCCCATTGCATTTGTCATGGATGACAGAATTTTCCTTTTCTCTTTTATATAGCCTCATATTTTTACTCCTCCACAACTACTATTAGTGAAATTGAAAGCTTGGTAGCAACATCCCATGGCTCTCTCACTCAAATGACCCCATAAATTCATTTGGAAGGTGTTTCATGATGTAGGTCTTCTGACCCACCTACAAATATTGTCCTTTAAAATTATAAAATTTGAATAATCTTGCAAATAGATTAAAAATTTTACTCATATTGATTATTTTGTGGGAAGGGTGCCCCCTGAAAGTGTGCTATGTGACTGTGTGTCCAAATATTGAACCCCACATGGGATTAGGCTAGCTAGTATGCAAAACCTTTCCAAGGGTTTTTTTCTTTTCCACTTTTCAAAAATTAATCATGTCCAAGTTGTTCTCACTGGATTTTTTTCTCTCACTTGCTTGTGTTCATACCTTCCAGACCTATGACTTTTTTGTCAAAAATAAAAATTTCCTCTATGTCCTAATTTGGTTTGAGTTTCCTAGCCTCCCTATGCCTTTTTGCCACTTTCTATACGAAATTATAGCCTCATTGGGAACTGTAGTCTATGTTGAGCCTGAGAAATTTTAAATTTTTCTCACCCTAACCATTAAGTATGTATAGAGGTAGACCTCTCAAAAGACCTCAAGGAAATTGTGGATATCCAAATTTCATAATCATATTACTCCAAATGAATATAGTACATCAACCTCCCAAATGTTTTCTATCAATGCCAAGCATCTAACCACAATATTATGGATTGCTCATTACTTGTTTGACACACTAAATTGGCCCTATTGGTGTGGGTGTCTGTACCTGTGTGTGGGTGTGTGTGTGTGTGTGTGTGTGTGTGTGTGTGTGTGTGTGTGTCTGTGTCTGTGTGTGTGCATATGTATACATATATATACATATGTATATATATACACACACATACATATATATATACATATGTATGTGCATGTATGTACATATGTATATGTATACATATGTATATATATACATATGTATACATATGTGTGTGTGTGTGTTTGTACACACACATACATATGTATACATATGTATATATTTATATACACATACATATGTATGTGTATATACATATGTATACATATGTATGTGTATACATATGTATACATTTATATACACATACATATGTATATATATATATGTAGGTGTATATACATCTACATATATATATGTGCATGTGTGTGTGTGTGTATATATATATATATGTACATGTACATATATATGTACATGTGTGTGTATATACATATATATATACACATATATGTATATATATGTATATATGTATGTACTGTTGGAAAGAGACACTACATAGATGAACCAATATTGTCATTATGGATGTGTTATCTACCATACTTCATGTTTGTGGCATCCATGGTTAAGTTATATGATCTGGTGTGTTGGTTCTCAGTTGGATAGAGCAGTTTAGCAGTAATATGTAAATAATCATTGTGCGGATTATGTGGATTGATTTTGGTGCTTAGTTATGTGATCGTGGTGTGTTATTAGAAAGTTTTGGTAGTGTGTGGATAACTCTTTTTGTTTTGCATATGCATTGGAGTTCAAACTGAGCCAACTTGGTATAAATGTTCCATTATTTATAAAGTGTTCTTGAGCTGACATGTAGAAGATCTAATTTAATGTTGTGAATATAAAATATCGATGGATATGATCATTTTGGATATCTGTGTGTGTGTGTGTGTGTGTGTGTGTGTGTGTGTGTGTGTGTGTGTGTGTGTGTGTGTGTGTGTGTGTGTGTGTGTGTGTGTGTGTGAGTGAGTGTGAAAATTGTTTATGGTCGATTGTGTGTAGTTTCACATGCATAAGTGAAGGATTTATGGTCCAGAATATTGAAGAACAACATAACAAAGCAGTGTAGCAGAGCAATGTGGGATCAAGAGTTTTGTTCTTAATCGGAACTATACCCAGGCATTTGTAGATGCTACTTTTCAGTTAAGACATTCCAATTATCTTTTGTAAAATATATTGCATGACTAGGAGTCTTCTCAGGGTTTTAGCCCTTATTGTTTTGAGCAATGAGCTCTAGGTAGTGTACCTAAATACATGTGCATACCCCTATGTAATATTTATATACTTCTACAAAGTATATTTATATTGTGGGTTCATCCCCATCATGGTTTTTCCCTTAACCGGGTTCCCACGTAAAAATATTGGTGTTATAGTTGTGTTGATGATTGCTTTGTGTTTCTGATTTTCCTTTTGTTCATTTGTATCAAGTGGTTGAAAGAACAAGTTAATAAGATTTAAAATTGCAAAACACTGATTCACACCCACCCCCCTCTTAGTGTTCCTTAATTCCAACAATTGGAATCAAAGTGTAGTCCCTCAGAAGAATCCTAACAACTTGAGGATCCAAGAAGGTGAATCAATGGACTTCGGTAGTCTTCAACATAAACTTATTGTCGCACTTGAGGATCTTGATCAATCCCAAGCAGATTTGTGACAGATGAAAGTGAATCTTAAGGATATTGAGAACTTCATCCAATCATTGAAAGACCAGTTGGACAAGTCAAGAGAGAAGAGAAAGGAACTTGTTGATAAGATAAAATAGAAAGAAAGCCAAAGCATTAATGACCAAGCCTTAAAAGAGAAGACAAAATAATGTGAGTGATGCAGGGCATCTATCACTAGCCATAAATCATCAAGGGTACTACTGACCCAAAACTGATACAAGACCTTAAACTTGATTCATAGGGCATCTAACAAGATTAATTTCTCTTCTTGACTTGACAATCACCATCAATATCAATAGGAACTTCATTTGTTTATAAGGTTCAGTTTCAAATGTACCTTAGGATAATCACAAAATGGGTTCCAAGACTATTAAGCCTTCCCTAAGGAGTCTAAACACAAACTCAAGACACACCAAATCTCCAAGCCAAATAGAATACTGACCACCTCATGTTGATTTACAAACCATAATATGAAAGGACAACTATTTATTTGTGGAATTCCTTCAAACAAGATTAACAACTCTAATTTTCAAGAACAACTAGCCCTTATCCAAACAAATCTGATCACAACCAAGGAGTGCAAACAATTCTCAATCCAATGAACACTTGGTTATCTCCCAATGTATCTTCCAACATAGTTAGAAATAGTCATGAACTTATTCATACCAAACTCTCAATAGGATTGTCCATACCTTGCATTTGTTGACTGATCATATTCTGATTTGAAACTCATGATTTGTTGATCACAAGGAAGCACAATGTCCAGCAACAGCAACACTCATTCCCATAACATTAGATGTTTGTAGTAAATATTTAGACTTCAATCAAGATTCATATGTATCCATTACAACACGTTCACCATAACAAAAGGTTTTTCCAACACTATTTAGAACACAAGGTCATTTGTTAATCAGATTTTCTTAATGATGATAGTCATAAACCTCTGTAACAAAACAGTGATCATAAAAGATGCAAAACTTCACTCTTATATACATCCAAACACTATGAAAAGTGATAGAAACTCTTAGAAACAATGTCAAACCACTTCACTAACTGATAGATCAGAATTTAATGTTCCAATGTGAGAAACGTTTGATTAGAACCTGTCATACACATTCATTGACAGTCTGATTTTCACCATGAAATGTGGACAAACAGTCATTCATAACTCTCACAAAAATAATCATTAATACAATCTCTCAAATTAGATCTTATATTACCTATTTACAGAACTTTTATCCAATTTATAGCCAGATCCAATGGTTAAAACAAAAGTAATGAGGGTTTTACCAAAATGAGTAACCATTGGTAGGGTTCCAAGTAGTTTTTAAAAGACCATTATAACTCTCACAAAAATGCATGTAATTGACTGCAAAAGGATTCATTGGAAATCACATTCATTAAACTATCATTCAAAAATGCCTACGTGGTAAAATTACATTAAAAATGAGCCTTCATGGCCGTGTAACTATTGCAAACCACTCAAAACTATTGGACAAATTGAGGGTTTGATGAATACACCTTGATGAAACCCCTCAAAAATTATCTCTCCTCTTGATCTTGACAAAAAAAGGTTTTATAAACCTTTTTCAAATTATACAACTGCCTAACTACCTTTGGAACCGATGGATCTCATTCTTGCATTATTTTGCACTTTTTTGCAAAGTTGTTATGTTGCAACTTTTGCAAGTTTTACAATTTTTGACACATTACTACCAAACTTGACCCTAGCATTCATGGACACCACTAACATGTTATAATGGATTAAATTTGACCAATTACAACATTTCAAACCTTTTCTAGATGTTCTTCACCCTTTGACCACAGTTGACCCTATCAGGACCTTGTAGGTCTCTTGGAACAAATTGGCTGATCAAGCCTTACAAAGTGAATTATTTGGATACCAATGGTCCTTAAGACCTTACAAATCATTAATAAACATTACAAAGAAACAAAAATTCAATTTGACCTCATGATACATCTTCATGCCTAAGTGCTCCTACACCATACAATCGGCCTAGAGAATTTTCCAAGTCCCTTAGAAACATGGAGCAACAACCTGCAATATATCCTCTATCTTGGAGTGATCCTCTCTCTGAAAACTTTTTTCTTTCCTTATCTTGGTGTCTTCTTTGTCTTTAACTATGCCTCTTCCCATTCCTCTTGCTCTTGTGATCAGGTTCACTTTCAAAAGGACACATGACTGTCCTTGCAAACTTTCCTCCTAATTTACTCCCATTAGTGGTGTACTTAAATGGCTACAACTTCAAGTGCTTTACTATTCAAATTTCCATCTCTCTATCTACTTCGCCATGTCAACTCTCCAAACCATCCATCTTACCCAACAACATATCCTGGAAGATGCCTCTCTCTCTCTTTGCCTTACACCTTCTACCCAACTTAATCTCTATTAGAGGATGGTAATGACAGACCTCCTCTTGTCTGCCCACACACACTTCTCAAAAACCTTATTCTTGCATCTTAGATGGAACAAGCACCTGCAACCAAATCAACTTAGCAATACAAATCCCAGATCTTTTAGCACTTATACCAATTTTATGCAGAGCATCTATCACTAACCATAAATCATCAAGGGTACTACTGACCCAAAACTAATACAAGACCTTCAACTTGATACATAAGGCATCTAACAAGATTAATTTATCTTCTTGACTTGATAATCGCCATCAATATCAATAGGAAATTCATTTGTTCATAAGGTTCAATTTTAAATGTACCTTAAGATAATCACAAAATGGGTTCCAAGACTATTAAGCCTTGCCTAACGAGTCAGGTCACAAACTCAAGACACACCAAATCTCCAAGCCAAATGGAATACTGACCACCTCATACTGATTTACAAATCATAATATGAAAGGACAACTAGTGATCTGTGCAATGCCTTCAGACAAGATTAACAACTCTAATTTTCAAGAATAACTAGCCCTTATCCAAACAAATATGATCACAACCAAGGAGTGTAAACAAATATCAATCCAATGAACACTTGGTTATCTCCCAATGTCTCTTCCAACATAGTTAGAAATATTCATTAACTGATTCATACCAAACTCTCAATAGGATTTTCCATACCTTGCATTTGTTGACTAATCATATTCTGATTGGACACTTATGATTTGTTGATCACAAGGAAGCACAATGTCCAACAACAACAACACTCTTTCTCATAACATTAGATGTTCGTAATAACTCTGGTGGATTCAATCAAGATTCATATGTGTCTATTACAACACGTTCACCATAACAAAAGGTTTTTCCAACACTATTTAGAACACAAGGTCACTTGTTAATCAAATTTTCTTAATGATGACAGTCATAAACCTCTATGACAAAACAATGATCATAAAAGATGCAAAACTCCACTCTTATATACATCCAAACACTATGAAAAGTGATAGAAACTCTTAGAAACAATTTCAAACCACTTCCCTATCTGATAGATCATAATTTAATCATCTAATGTGAGAAATGTTTGATTAAAACCCATCATACACATTCATTGATAGTCTGATTTTTACCATGAAATGTAGAAAAACAGTCATTCATAACTCTCATAAAAATAATAATTAATATAATCACTCCAGTCAGAGATTATATTACCTAGTTAAAGAATTATTTTCCAATTTATAGACAAATCCAACAGTTAAAACAAAATTTATGAGGGTTTTACAAAAACGGGTAACCCTTGGCAAGGTTCCAAACAATTTTTACAAAAACCATTGTAACTCTCACAGAACTTCATGGAATTGACTACAAAAGGACTCATTGGAAATAAAATTCATTCAAATATCATTCAAAAATGCATACATGGTGAAATTACATAAAAAATGATCCTTCATGGCCCTATAATTGTTACAAACCACTCAAAACTATTGGATATATTGAGGGTTTGATTAATACACCTTGATAAAACCCCTCAAAACTACTATCTCCTCTTGATCTTGACCAAAAAAGGTTTTATAAACATTTTTCAACCTTCTACAACTTCCTAACCACCTTTGGAACTGATGGATCTCTTTCTTGTATCATTTTGCACTTTTTTGCAAAGTTGCTATGTTGCAACTTTTGCAAGTTTTACAATTTTTGACAAATTACTACCAAACTTGACCCTAGCATTCATGGACACCACTAACATGTTATAATAGATTAAACTTGACCAATTACAATATTTCAAACATTTTTTGTATTTTCTTCACCCTTTGACCATAGTTGACCCTATCAGGACCTTTTAGGTCTCTTGGAACAAATTGGCTCATCAAGCCTTACAAAGTGAATTATTTGGATACCAATTGTCCTTGAAACCTTAAAAATCATTAATAAAAAATTACAAAGAAATAAAAATGAAATTTGACCTCATGATACATCTCCATGGCTAGGTGCTCCTACACCAGTGAGAAACTTGCTAGAGATAATGTAGTTCAGAAGAATGAGATGGAATCTATTGTGATGAAATTGACAAAGGAGATAGAGGAAAGGAAGAAGAATGAGGAGAATCTTGCTCAGTTATTGAAATATAAATCTGATGAATGGTGCAGACTTGATTGTGAGAATGGCCAACTAAAGCTTGACCTGCAAGAATCTAGACAACATGAAGAAGAGCTAGGGAAGCAGGTCCTTCTTCTTAGATATTATCTTGAATCTGCAAATGAGTACAAGGAGAAGTTCAGGGTCAGATCAACCAAATTTAATGAGATTCTTGAAATTCATAAGAATGAAGATGACAAGTGAGGACTTGGATTTGAGAAAGGTGAAAGCTCTGAATCTGGTCAAAGCAATCCTAAGTCTCAACATCAGAAGAACATAGCTAAAAGGTCTCCAGTAAGGCAACCTAATATTCAATTGTAATTGTTTTGTTTGCAATAAATTTGGTCATATGTCTAGTCAATGTGGAAATAGAATGAATCAAAATGGTCCATCTTTCTCTGGTCAATTCTTTCAAATATAATAAGTATGGACATAAGTCAAATGAATGCATAACTATGATGAATAACTCTTACAATAGAAGGAACATTAGATGCTATGCATGTGGTAGGTTTGGGCATATTTCTAATTAGTGCAGATCAAGAGGAAATCAAGGGAACTTTAGGCCTAGACAAGGAAGTATTGTATGCTACAATTGCAACAAATCATGTCACATTGCAAGATTCTGCAAAAGCATAAATGTGAATAGAAATGGTCTTGTAGACAAGAATAATAATGTTAAGGCAGATGATAAGGGCAAAGCGAAAGTGGAAGAGATCAAAGATAAGATGAAGAAGACATGAGTGAAGAAGAGCGATAATGATGCAAGGAGCATGTCCGCACTTGATTCCGGTGTTGGAATTCATCTGGTAACTAAGCTAAGGCATCCGGTTATGGGGTAGTTTTCATGAAAATCTTATAAAACCATGTTTGAGATCTGTGAATGATTTTGGCAAGTTGCAAAAATTTGTATTTGATGATTCCTGATCTATTGAAAGGATTTTTGGAAGTGCTTGAGTAATGTTGAAGGTTCGTAGAAGATTTTGTGGAGCAAGTCTATGATACAGAGTATTCAGAGAACCTAAGGACATGTGCATTAATTACACTAAAAAGTTAGGTTTGCAAATGATATGTCAATTCTATTTAGTCATTTTTCACTTTTCTTTCAAAGCGACAGTGTTTGAGAGAGCTCTAAGAGAAGATTTCAGCAAGTTCAAAGCGAGAAGGAGATACGGCAAGGAACCCTAGTTTGGTGAACAAGGCATTTATCTTAGAAGCTTGAAACCCTAAAATTTGTGAACAATGGATACACCTTTGGTTATGGATATTACGGAGATATCCCACCCAAATTTCAAGAGAAACCCTTTTAAATTAGTAGAAATAGATCCTCTTGGTGCTTTTTCGTCTGTTTCATATAGTGTATTGCATGTAGACGATGTTAGAGCATACATTCACTCGAATATTGATAAAATCGGTAGATCACAGATTCTGAATCTATATAACAACCAATTGCTTGATGGGAATTTCAGATCGAAGCCTAAATTCACAGTGCTAAAGGAGAAGAAGTTAATTCAAGTGGTTAGGTTTCCAATATTTGATGAAAATGATTGGGTTCGGTACGTGCTAAGAAAAATTCATGATGAATTCATGTGGTTGAACCACCCACATAAGATTACCAAAGAATCTATCGAGGTTGTGACAAGATTCATCTCAACTAATGGATTACTTGCATTGAAAGCGGTGAAGAACCAAATGGTGATAGATGCAACCGGTTCAAAGTTTAACAAAAGAGCCATAACCTATTAGTGACATATTGGAGCACGATGTAAGATTTGTATTTATGGTGATTGGATATAAAATATATCACTCCAACAAAGACAATTCTATATCCAAAAGGACCATCTATGCTTCCTACCAGATGGTATGGGAGAACAAGGAATTTGACCTATGTGAGTTTCTCCAGTTACAGTTGATGGAGAACTTAGCGAAGATTAAGAAGGACAAGAAGAGTTCCTTCAAGTACGGTACACTCATTCTATGCTTGTTTTTCTACTTAATGAATGAAGTTGTGGGAATTAGCAATGTACAATGGTCATTAGATGCTCTGATAGCTATCCAAATCCAGAACTATATTATGAGTCTGGGAGACTTGAAAATCCAGAACATAGTATTATGGGGATATTTCAAGAACTTCCAATGCATTATGCAATCAAGGGAAAGGATCCCTAAGGAGATTTTTGAGAAGTATAAGAATACCATATGCTTTATGATTGATATTGACCAATGTCATATGGAAGCAGTGTAACCAAGAACTATATGGATAATGTCGATGGGGTATGAGGTAGAAGGTGACATCCTTGAGCTATATGCTCAACATCTTCTGAGAAAACCAGTAGATCCATCTGAAGAAAGGTTTGGAACCTTTCTAGAGAAATACCTACAGCTCCACTCACAATTCAAGAAGCCAGAGATTGTGAGAAAGGTCTAGAAAGAAGTAGAGGCATATGTAGAAAGCATTGGGATCACAAAAGAGGAGGTCTAGAAGGCAGGGGAAAGGACTGCACATGCTGAAGAAACAAAGAAAAGTGGTCTAGGAACTTCTTCCAAGCCAATGCAACCAAAAAGATCAGCACTTCCATCTATTCCAAAACCAATGAGCACAAAGAAGCCAGTAGGGGAGTCATCTGGCAGGATAGCCAAAAGGCAGAAAGTACAAGTAGCTAAAGAGAAAATCACTGTGGACGACATGAGGAGACAAAATACGATGATGCAATTAAGGAGGTAAAGGACAAAGAAGCTAAGGCCACTAAAGTTTCTAAGGAGAAGCCATCTAATGGAGTCAAGCCAAGCAAGAAACCAAAAGCCTTCGGAATAGACAAAATAATTAAGCAAGTAAGATTCATAGTTAAACCTCCTAGGTCATTAGATGAAATTGTAGATGAGGTTGTTAAGCATGGAAATTTGAAGCCTATGTCTGAATGGTATGACAAATTTGAATCTAATAGAAAAAGGACTTTAGAGGAGGCTATTGTTAAGTATTTGAATGTGTACATAAGAGCTCTAGTAGAAATAATGTCTAATATACCTAAGAGTTTGTATGATACTTTAGAGATGAAAAGGAAAACTACAAATAAGGAAGATGAAAGGTTAAGAGTGTCAGTTCCCCAAATTGCACGTGGTGGGGTTTTACACTGTCGCAGGGGTAGAAACCAAGTTGGGCCCTCAAATCATGCATGGAGATGCCAACTCCAAAATGTTTTAGAGATACTTAGGGACTTTGACCAGCATATGACAAGGACTATGCTAATCCTTCTTCACTTCGAGCTCTGCAAAACCTAGGAGGGTGATCCCTTAATGCTCCTACAATATTTGCACCACACTTGCAGATGGCATTAAAATAATCCCTTAATGCTCCTACAATATTTGCACCACACTTGCAGATGGCATTAAAATAAAGCAAAAGATGTCACTCCTAAAAGGGGCTCAACAAAGAGGGAGAATGCTATAAAGTAGCTATCTCTCAGTGATCCTCAGCCTACTTTGGAGCATGAGAAGACTTTTGACAAGTAGTGAAATATACAAAAATGAAAAGATATTTTGATATTATCGATTTATAGCAAGCTATCGATGAAATATGAGTAGAGAACTATTACTGGAAATGACTAAAGACATGATCACTATCTTATCCATTGGGCAACTAAAATTGTAGAACATAAGATGAAATATAACAGAACAAAACATTAATCTAATAGTTGGAGATCTTAAGATAACATTGACTCACAATGCATCTCATCTATCTGTCCCAACCCAAAATACTTATCAGAATCCATGTATAAACCCCATCAATCTGTAGATCCTATCCTAAAAATTTAACCGACCCCTTATATCAGAGTATAAGATATAAAACGCATACATCACAACAATGCAACAAATGAGAAAAACCCTTGATCTTACTCATTCAAAACATAACAGAGTTACACACTGGAGAAAATGAATTTGAACTATGCTTGTATTCATTTAATAAGCTATTCTCTATTACAAATTATCTTACATATAACTCCTTCAAGAAACTGAAACAAAATAAGACACAAGACTCATTTCATTTGCTTTTGCAAATTCCTATTACAATCTACTCATTTCTCCTAGACTTACTATACATGACCAAGGGTTTGGATCCAAACTTGTGGACCAATTTTCTCGATCCCAAGACTTGTAACCCAAATTTCTCGACGTTTCACTCATGGCCTTGAATTCCCTTTTATAGAAACAAGGTAGCAAACAAGCTTCAGGCCAAAGGAGACACCTATCACAAGCTCATAAGACCGCGTATAACTTTGTTACAGAAATATTCCTCACAATCTCCCAAAAGACTATCCATGTTGGTGTCCATGATGAAGTAGAACCAAAATTTCTAATTGTATTTTGGTAGAAACAAAATTTCTTGAGCCATGCCACCATCACCTTTAATGCTTCCAAATGGACCATGAGATGCACCTTTTTCTCTACAAAGTACTTCCCTTCTCAAAGAGGGTTTAGATCCCAACAAGAAGTAAAATTTCCCCTCCACTAAAAGAGTTGTTCAACACTTTATGCTCAAGATTAGAGAAAGTATAAAGAGGAGCTTGCAGAGGAACACAAAGTGAAGGGAAGGCATTGCATCTTCCATGTCATTGTAGAAATGACTTGTTGTGACCTCCTCCCCAAGTTTGTTCCACTCTTTCTCCTTCATGAGGTTCTTTGTAGAACCCTCTATCAACGAGTGACAGAGGAGAGGCAGAGGATGCGTCATGCAGGGCTTGTTCAAATAAGAAATGGATTTCAAGCCTCCATCAACTATCCTCCCCACTTTCAAGACTCTATCAACTATAAGCATACTCACTCCCAAAGGAATTTCATCCGGTATCACAGAGCTCAGTGTAACTTCTAGCATAATACTACTCAAAAATAATTTTCACCATTTCAAAAACCTTTTAAGAAGATAATGAATTTTTTGTTCTTTCTACCAATTGAAGACACCACCTGGCTGTATTTATAATGAAAATACCTTTCTTGACGGTGTTCATGTATGGGAAAAAATCATCATTCCAATGCTTTTCTACTCATCCTACTAGCAAATGGATTCAAAAAATCATATCCATCAAATCAAAACATCATCAGACTCAAACTGTCAATTCACTGCTCTTCTAACCAAGTTAACCTTATGTGAATGATTTTGTTCCTGATTTTTTGATTTCTTGACTGCAGAATTTTTGCTTCAAAATCTCCCTTTTTTGGATATTGAGTCCTTATCTTTTGAAAGTTTCTCGGCAACAATTTTCTTGATTTTTTGCCTTACTATGAGAATCTCTAATAGTACGCATCCTATGACTTTATTGAAAGATCCTTGATCACTTCATTTCCATCTCATAATCATCTGTATCCCCTTGATCCTTCTTAAGATCTCAATTTCTTTCTGTGGTGGCAATGAAAACTTGTTGATATTGCCACCTCTGGTAATGCCAGCCTTGTCCACTAATACGACTCAAACCAACAATACACCTCCTAAATTGTCCTTTTGAGAATCAGTAGACATCCATGTGCCTTAACACTTCTCTGTTTATTCCACATCAACAAGCTTATCTTCTTCTGCCTTCAATTTTCCCATGTGAATAACAACAAAAAAATTCAAATCGCCCTTTTGAAAAACTCTCTATTGCCACTGTAGATCTATCCAGCATGACACATTGTGTGATCACCATCGGTCAATATTGATATTGAGCTTCCAACATAGCAAGATGGGCCCACAAAATTCTGACCATGCATCATCCCATCATCTTCCAGCTCAATTATGTTAGCAACCCCACCTTTGCACCTTCTTGGCATGCTTGGGACATGTGGCATCATCTCACAATGTTGCGGTCCTTAACTTCCCTGCATCTTCCTTCACGGGACTACGAGGGTCATCTGATCTACTCATTCATTGCGTGTAAATTTACAAAGTCCACCCAAAACTTGTCACTATCCTTCTAGCATCTTCCTGCTTTAGTTAAAACATCCTCGTTTATTTGATGCACATGCAAAATCATGGAACCTTTAGTCGCTCGGTAGTTAATTATGGAGATATAGGCCAAAACATTAAGGTCGGACTTACAGAAAATAAATGCCCGCTGAAATATTAAAAATGGACCCGACCATAGTGAAAAAGACGTAAGATCTATGAAAAATTAAAAGGTCAGCAGAAGAAATAACGCCTAGGGAAAGGAACATGGTCCCTTCGACGATGGAAAAGACCCTCAAGTTTAAGTAAAAAGGTAATGAAGAAACATAACAGGCTTTAGGTTTTAAAATAAAAGGCTCACTCGGGAACATCTAAACCTAGGAACCATAAACCTTGAGGGTAAAAATAGAGAGCAATATTAATTCAAAATGACAAAACTTTGTCAATGATACCAAATTTTGCATAGCCATTTTTCAGGACTATCAAAGAGAATATGTAATTGTGAATTTATGCCCAGTAATAGTAGTTGTGGAAATGAAAAGAATACTTCAAGAAGCTACTCCACACTTTAGAAGCAAAAGTAGAGTCAATAAGCTTATGATAGGTCTAATTGATGAAGTAATGAAGGATACGGAGAAAATCCTTAAACCAATTTTGCAAAAACATCAGTATGATGTTATGTCATTTGAAGTGCAAAAAGATCAAGCACAAGATGCACAGACTGATGTAAATGATTCCTCTATTCTGGAAGAGAAAGGTTTAGATAACAAGATGTAGGATGAGAATGATAAGAAAGGAAATGAGACAGTTAAAGAAAGAAAATTTGAGGACACACAAAATCCTCTCGTATAGCCTCCGGTGACCAGCATTCCAGCTAAGGGTGATGATACTAAAGAGACTAAAGTCACTAAGGCAAGAGACATTGTCAATGCAGTAAAGGAGTTATTAGATAAGGATAAAGAGATGTTGGTGTAGCATTGTAAATTGTACACCCTTGCTAGGGTGGTACAATTCTATGCTTAGTTTAGCACCCGTCTTAGTGTGTTTGCATCTTGCATTGTAATTTCTCTTTAAGAATTTAATTAAATATAAAGTCATATTTCATCACTCCCCACATCATAAAATTGGGCCCTTTACCCTAAGTGTGCCCCTTTTTTATTTTATTCCTCCAATAAATCATTAAATCATAAACCCTAATTATGTCTTATTTCAACCTCTGAGGCCCGATTTCGCATATCAAAACATCTCGAAATCAATTGTAACTTTGGGATTCACTCTAATATCATCATATCTAATGGCCCTAAAAATTTGGTGAAAATTTGGTCAGACCAAGTGCAAGTTGCACCCGGTCCCTCACATTTTTTCCAAAATTTCGGGAGCATAATTCTATGATATTATAATGCTTAACCCCAAGAAATTGGCGTGTGTAGACCCCTAAAATTGTCATGTCTAATTAAATAAATATCTTTATTTATTTAATTATTTTAAGCCTAATTCTTCTATTAATTAAATAAATCTTTATTTATTTAATTAATTCATTTATCCTCTTCTAGCCTTATTTCTCATTTAAATAAATACATTTATTTATTTAAATTATCCTTTTTCTAAATTAAATAAATATCTTATTTATTTAATTTATCCCACTTCTTCTATTAATTAAATAAATCTTTATTTATTTAATTAATTCATTAGTCTTTTCTATCTATGACACATGTCATTCATCTCTTAATTCATACACTACCTACCCTCTCATTATTTTATTATTTCCTCTACCTACCCTTTAATCATAGCCGACCTCTTTTACACCTCTCAATCTTATCCCTCCATTTCTTATAGTGTCTTCTATATAAGGAGATGCTTCCTTCATATATCAACCCTAATCAATCTATGCATCCCGATGATTACTCGACTACACTATGCTTTTGAACTTTCATATGCGATTCTACTTGCAACCACATTTCCGTTCTTTGTTGAGCTCTTGTGCACATAAAAAATCTAAGAGCAAATATATCAAGCAAGATCAATGGAGATAGGAAGAATGGAGATTCAAACCCTATTGGACATGTGATGGTATAATCTTTGTGTTTTCATTTGATTTGCATTGTCTTAGGTAATCTTCATATGTTATGGTGGATATTTGTTGTTGTTAGGCTAGGGTTTTGTGGTTGAATTCATTTAGTCTTTCAATATTGTTGTATCCATTTTCACCATATACATTTTGGCACGCCCCTTGGGACATGGATTTTTGTTAGATCTATGTTTTTTGCAGGTTTTTCTAACCCTATATTGTTGTTTTGTAAAACAATTTGGAGAATAACCTTGTGCAACTAAGGTTTTGGACACAAAATCAAGATCTTGGAGAGATTTGATCTGATCTCCCAAACGGTTGAGAATTTTTACACCAAATGTTTTTTGCAAGTTGAGGACAGTATTAGAAGCTCTCAACCCAAAATTCAGAATTTTTGGAGCAAATTTGCATTTTCCATGATTTTTTTATGATTTTTCATAAAAAAATAATTTTGAGAGAAAATGAGCGATTTTTTTGGATTTTATTACATTTTTGGAAATATCTCATAACTATACATAGGATCTACTCTTTGTGATTTTAATTTTGATGAAAAATATTTCCCTAAAAATAGGATCTTTAAAAATTAGGGTTTTTCCTTATTTTGATCGAATCTCACAAACGGCTTCGTATTTTGGCATCAAGTTGTTTTTACAGGTCAACAAAAGTATCGGAAGTGTTCAGTAAAAATTTCAGAGTTTTGGAATCAAATTTGCATTTTATATGAATTTTTTATGATTTTTCATAAAAAATTAATTTTGAGAGAAAATTAGAGAATTTTTCAAATTTTTTTACATTTTTAGAAATCTCTCAAAATTAAACATAGGATATGTTCTTTGTGATTTTAAATTTGATGCAAAATCATTCCTCAAAAATTGGATCTTTGAAAATTAGGGTTTTGCATTATTTTACTCATATCTCACAAACTAGTTGGATTTGTTGCAGAAATTTTTTTATCCGGGTCTAGAAGACCATCAGGACTCTCCAGTGAAAATTTCAGATTTTTTGGATCGATTTTGTATTTTATATGAATTTTTTATGATTTTTCATAAGAAATTAATTTTTGGAGCAAATTAGCAAATTTTTTGGATTTTCTTACATTTCTAGAAATTTCTTGAAATTTTACAAGTGTTATTTTTTTATGATGAATCATATATTTGAATTGGTCAACAAAACACATTGTTGAAGGCCCCTATTTCACAAAGTCTTTTGGATCTAAAATTTACCTAACTTGTGTGCTTCCAGGAAGGGTTGATCATTTGAAACAATCCAAACTACTAAAAAATCTTTGTTGCAGGACCTTGACAAGGATTTTCTTTTGGTATTTATTGTGTGCCTTGTTTTCATAGATTATCAAACACTTCAATTGGTGCACTAAAATTGAACTAGTGTCCCTTGTGTCTTGGGCAATAGGCTCTTTTTGTTTAATCTTTAGAGGGCATGTCTCCCCGTGTGGTCATTAGGACTACTAGTGAGGAGAGAACGACCCAAGTGGTAGTGAGGAAAACCCACCTCTTCTGAACCACTATAAACAATTGTATTCATGGTGAAAACTATGGATAACGTGTGCTGATTAGTTCATACCGACACTATGTCTCCCCATAAACCTGTTTGATCAAATCTATTTGATCATTTGTAGGGCGTAAACCCTACCGACTAGGAGCCTTTTGTATTTATAGAACTGAAAGTGCTGCATGTATGGCCACACGAGCGGATGCCCTTACTAGTACCTTTTTGTTTTAGAAGCCAAAATCCTTCTAGTTGTTGGGGCAGGAGGTCGGACCTCTGGTAGCGGACCACACACATACGATTCTTAGTAGAGATACAAAGTTTGCCACGGGGAGTTTTTGTGGGGACTGATGCTTGGCTGCCCTGAGAAGTGAGTGCCGAGGGTGGAACCAGTGGGGTCAAGCATCTAAGTATCCACTCTGAATAGCGTAGCCTCGAGGGAAACTCCATGTGGGATCAACAACTATTGTCCTGGCCAACCATAAGAATTGTGCTTGTCTTATTTTGAACAATCAAACATTCAAGACCAAACATTAAAACATTGTGTCTTTTGTGTCTTCAAGTGTATGCAAAACATTCTTACATCAAACAACACACTTTTCTTGGAGTCATTTTGAGTCTAAACACTTGCAAACATTGAGTTCTCATCAACATTGTGTCCTCTTGTCACGAAAAATAGTCAAACATTCAGATTTGGTCACAACAACAACTTCACAAATAGGAAAAATTTACAGTCCAACAAACAAGAGCAATCAGTTTCAGAATTCTTGAGCTTCCTAAGCTATCTCTTTAGGTTTTCATCTAGTATTCAACCTACCTTTGGGTCTCACAAAGTTCATCATTTCTTTACATCTTGCATTACATTCACATTTGTCTAAACTTGAGTCAAAAGGTCACTTGCTTGTCCTCATCATACTTTGTCAACACATTACATACAACAACATTTTGCTAAGTGGTCCCTCATCAAGGTCTATCACCTTTGGGTCTCATTTGGTCTTACTTAGAGTCAAGGTCAACTTACCTCATCAAGAGAAACTATCATTTCTTTGGAAGCCACACCTACTTTACTACATACATACTTGGTCTTACACTTTGGACATTGCAAGTAAACCTCATATTCATTTACATTCCATCCAACTCTTGGTCTTCCATACTCTTTCCATTTTCATCTAGTCTCAAACATCTCGGTCAATACCTAGTTCATGGTTGAAACCCGTTTCCAAAAATCTAGGAGAGAAGCTAAAGAGGCTCAAGAGTCCGTAAACATGAGTGCCTATGAGTATGACAATGATGTCTTTTTCAATTCTGATCATACTACATTACCTAACATGGATTCCTATAGAAACATTCCAAATGTTGAGCACATGGACACTATAAACAACAATGATACACACAATGACAATATGGACAACATTTCAATACATTCAGCAAAAGTGGAAGACTCCATTATGGATCCCCGTTTCAATTGATTGGTTGAGGAAATAATGAGGAGGGATAGAGAATATTTCTTACAAATGATGGCACAAAGTGGAGCCAAGATACCTCATGATTTTGACATGTCTCAAATAAAGGAAAATCAACCTTTGCAACAACCTCACCTCAACATGGATCAAAGGAGGCCTAATAGTGGAGGCAATAGAGGACCACATATGGTGCCTTAATCACCGTCATCTTTGTTTCAAAAACTAGAGATCCCATACACACATGGTCAAGCATATGATACTCACCTTCGTAGACCATTATGGAAGTATTATGCAGAAAAATATGCTCAATCACATACCAATGCTAAGGATCAACCACCAAAGCAATTGGATATTCAAAGGCATGCTCAAAATTTGGACACAAGGAAACCCCACGTCAAATTTGGGCGCAACACACTAGAACAAACTCATGACATTCCTATAAAGTATGGTATACATGGACAAAGCAAATATGTTGTTCCTCAACATGACTCTATACCAAGTGGTCCATATACGCAGCATCATTATAGACCTCCTCCATAAGAACATGTGTATGATCAATATCATCTGTATATGCAACATGCTCTTCCACACGGTGGTTCAGGCATGGGGTATGGTCCAAGAAGTCGGTCTCCACCTAAGAACAATTTGGAACAGCAAATTAAGGGCTTACAAAAGAAAATAGAGGACATAAATACACCGAAGCCAGCATACAAAATGAGAGACATATGTCCTTATCCATTTGACAAGAGTATTCCAATGCCTCCATTTCCTACACACTTTGTGACACCTAAGTTTGATAAGTATAGAGGAAAAGGGGATCCTAAGGCACACATAAGATAGTTTTTCATAGCTTGCATTGAGGTAGTAGCAGAAGAGACATATTTGATGAGATTATTCCCACAAAGCTTAGGTGATCAAGCTATGGAATGGTTCTCCCAACTTCCACCTGGTATTAAGTCATGGGGTGACTTATCTGAGGCATTTATCCAACATTTCTCATACAACATAGAGACAGACATATCGGTCACTACTTTGTGCAACACCAAACAAAAGGATGGAGAATATTTTTCATCTTTTTTACAAAGATGGAGAAATCTAGCAAATAGATGCTCTTGTGAAATCCCACAAAAACAAATGGTAGAGATGTTCACCCAGAATGTTAACAAGGACATTGGTTATGACCTAAGAAAAGCTTGTTTGTCCACCTTCAAGGACGTCATTGAAAAAGGATTAGCAACAGAGAAGGTCCTAATTGAGCAAGGCATCGTCAAAATATTCAAAGAAAACAAAGAGGACTATAAAGGAAAAGACAAGCCAAGATTTTAGAATAAAAACAAGAACACAGTCAATGATGGTGTTGTGGATGCCAATACAGTATGACCCAAAATCATTTTTTTCTGGATCAAGCTCTACAAACAATCAAGTGAATACTCAAACAACTTCAAAGTCATGAAGGAAGTACACTCCATTGGGAGAACCACTTGAGTCAGTTTTCAAAAAGCTACTGGCAAACAAAATAATAACAATTCTAGATCTACCTCCATATGAACCAAAGGTCAAACCAAATTGGTGGAATGATGATGAATATTGTGAATTTCATAAGAGCAAGGGTCATAAGATAGGAAATTGCCATCGACTGAAGAACATCATACAAGATCTCATTGATAGAGGTGACATTGAGATTGAAGGACACTCATCCAATCAAGAACATGAAATGTTTAAGGAACCATTCCCAAAACATGAAAAGGGAAAATCTAAAGCCATAGATCACCAAACCAACTATACCAAAGCATCTTATAACTATGATTCAACTATCAATCACATTTCAATGGACAATTATGTCTCTACCATTATCATCAAGGACAAAACTCCTGAGAATTCTACCCAAAGACCCAAGATTGTCCTAAAAGGCATTGGATCTTCTTCTGAACCTACCTCTGAATGTAATGTTACAACTCACCAAGGTAAATTCACTTTGCAAGGTGCTCCAGCTAAAAACACTACTTCCTCATCAACCAAGCCCGAGTATGACCTTGTAGAATAGTTAGAGAAGACACCCGCACTTATTTCCATCCTTGAGCTCTTACGCATATCCCCCAAACATAAAGCCTTTCTTTACAAAATCTTGAGAGACACTTATGTCCCTACTGATCTGAACGTGGACTAGTTTCAAGCCATGGTGGGATACCTTTCCGTTCCACACTCCCTTAGGTTTACATAAGCTGATGATGCCTACGTGAGCCAACCACATAATGCACCTTTACACATTGAAGCCTTCCTACACAAACATCGAATAAACGAGTCCTAATAGATGGAGGAGCAGGTCTTAACATATGTACATTGAGCACTATTAAACAATTGGGATATTCAGATAAAGCTGTGAATTCTACAAACAAAATTACCATCAAGGCATATGATGATGAAGAGCATTCATCCAAAGGCACAGTCACTTTCCCTCTCAGAGTAGGACCAGTTACAAAAGATGTGGTTTATCAAGTCCTAGATCTCAATCTCACATACAACATATTGCTAGGATGTCCATGGATTCATGAGATGAGCATAGTCCCATCTACATATCATCGATGTATCAAGTTCCCACACAATGGAGTTGAAGTGACCGTCAGAGCTGACCCAAATCCATTCATATATTGCAACAATCTACGCCCTAGGTTAGAAATAACAATACGAGACAATAGAGAAGTTGTTCCATCTTTAGCATATATTGATCCAAAATCCTTGAAAGCTTATACATCAAAACAAGTAGAGATCAAAGAAAAGTTCAATGTTAAAGACATGGGATGTGGTGAATATATCTTTCACATTGATCAACTCCCACTATCTCCTAAGACATTCAGTCAATAGGAACAATCCATAAACAATTTGCAAGGAATTGGGTGTGAACCACCTATTGTTGTGGCTACTAATTCTAAATGCAAATCTCCTCTAGTGGTGCAAGCAACTCTTGATATCAATAGTCCTAAGAGTGGTTCCAGCAAAGAATCTATTGAGTGTATTGCCAACCCTCTTGAGAACTCACATAGCCTTACCATTTCATCCACTCAATCCATATCCACTCCACTCCCAGACTTGGATCAACAAGAATTACAAAAGCCCTTACTAATTGGGGATAAAAAATCAAGCTTTGAAAAGAAAAATCTAAAAGTCAAAAATAAAGAGAAGTCCTTTAGTCCAAATCAAAATCAAAAGCTATTGGACTCTGCAAAAATCAAAGTCAAGGATAAAAATCCTATGAAAGAAAAGGAACAAGAGTTGATCTCCCCTAATATCAAAATAACAGGGGGCAAAAGTTCTAAAATTTCAATTCAAAAAGCATACTTGTTGATCCTAAGTCTCCATCATGCTATCCTACTTTCACTTCTTTTCGCAATCACAAGCCTTCATAACTCATCCACTTGTTTCACACATCCTTTATGTTATGGTGATACATCATGGACCTTTAATGGAGCTTCCTTGAAGGACTTTGTTAGCAGGGATGCCCAAACTTCTTTAGGTGACACGCATATGGGCAAACGTAGTCCACACACTAGTAATTCTATCTTAGTTCCTTCATCAAGGAAGACAGTCACTTGAGATAAACATCATTTAGTCAAGGAAATTTGCAGTTACAATCATAAGGTTAAGCCTCACACATTTGAGGTGGGTGCCTTGGTTCTTAGAGAAAATCCTAAAAATCAGCAAGACAGAGAGAAGAACGGCAAGTTTGAACCAAACTGGCTTGGTCCTTACATCATCACAGCAACATATGGATCTGGTTCATATTAGCTCTCAACCATAGAGGGTGAATCTTTGGAGGATCCTATCAATAGTGTACACCTTCGCAGGTTTTACACATAGCTCTTCAGAGTATCCTAATTCAAAAAATTTAAAAAAATAAAAAAAATTAAAAAATTCAAAAAAATTCAAAAATACAAAAAAATCATAAAAATAAAAAATTGTTACTTGGTGAAAACCTGGCAAACAGGCGCCTTGTGACACAAAAAAATTGAAAAAAAAAAAAAAAAACATTTCATCCAACAGTGAAAACACTTCAATGGCGCCCTGGGCAAGTACCATGGTGAAAACCAAGTCACTGGCGCCATGCCTAGAGACATTGCTCCTCCCTCCTTTAGGATTCCATTTCATCCTTTCACTTTGCACACACTCACAACCTCTTCATCCATAACAAACTTTACACATTCCCATCATGGCTTGTTATTGATCTACCTAAGATTGGTTAGCTATTCATAATAAATATTCCTTTTCACCCCTTTCCATTCATAATAAATCAGCTCCTATCTGTGGCTAAAGCAAATCCTAGATCTAGTGATGGGTGTGGAATTGAGAGCATCACATGTTCTGAGGAGTACAGTTTCTTCTAGTTTTCTTCAGTCTATCCGCACACAATCCACAATAAAGCAGCACTTGCATCGCCAATTCACAATAAAGTTTCATCTTCTCTGCAATAAAGTATCAGTTTCATGGATTCAGTTAGTTTCAAATGAGACACAACAGCAACAATGGACTTCAACAAAATCAAATATTTCAACAAACTCAAACAACATTATGGTTCAGTGCTATCTATCCTTTTGTGAAAGTAAGCATTGTGACCATGATCAAATAGACTTATACAAGTGACAAGAGACACTAAACTTGAGGACTACAATGGATGTTGGTGTCGAGTCTTGGTTTCTTTTGATTTTATCTTTTGGTGACATGTCTTTTAGCTTTTCCGGGATGTCTCTGACTAGAGATTCTATCTCTAGGATGTCTTTGACTAGAAAGGCAAGGATGGGGTATCGTCACCTATTTGTATTTTCTGTCTGTGGATTGTCTCTTAGTAATGCTATGACTTGTCCAAGGATATGAGGACACTGAGAGTCTAGTGTGAACTGGGGAATTCCTTGTTTGTGACTATCTTATCTCCATGCAAATAGGTACAATAACTTTCTGGGTCAAACATATACCTCGATTGTCATAACCTATTTTACCATAATAAAGCTCAATGATGATAATGCACAAGAAGCTCTTTCACTTTCATATCTTCTATCTTCCATTCCCCTTTCTTGATTGACTTCCATTGTCCTTCTCGAGTCCGTGTAGCTTGCTATCACATGACTAAGTATAATGACACACCAAAAACATTTGCATTTTATGTAGTTGCACCTGCATTACCACATGTTAGAATTTCATACATACATATAGGTATCACAATTGCATCACATCCTGCACACAACACATGTCAGCACATTCTACATTCTCATCATGTAAATAGTCATTTGCATTCTCATATTCATCTGCATTTCATACATTCACATTTGCATCATACACAACATATTAAAAACATAAAAAATAAAAAATATTGCATTTCATTATGTACATATTTGCATCCATATCATAACCATCACATCGAAACATACATCATAAAACATATAGAAGCATCACATAGGTACACATGCATATAGTTGTCGCAAAGATGAATCATCTCATATATATATCAAAATCATAAGTGTCATGATACAATGATGTCAAAATCATATGGCTACAATCACCCGTAGGTGTCTACATCATCATACAAAATGGTACAAAACTAATACAAAGGAACCCACGTATCACTCCTCCCAGCACCGACAGTAGTGTTAATCATGTCTATGTCATCGTGTCCCATGCCACATGCCTAGCCCTCATCTCTAATCCTAGATCCTGGAACACTCATCTTAGGGCATCCCTATCTCCATCTTGATCATAGGGAATCAACTCCCCATCGATCGGTATCCTCAATATCCTGTATACATCCTCTAAGGTGACTGTCATCTCACCCATCGGCAAATGGAACGTGCATGTCTCAGAGTGCCATCTCTCAGCAAGTGCAGTCAGCAATCCCATGTTCACCCAAAACTCAAGCACATACAGAATATGGTGCAAGCCCATAACCTCAATCGTTGTTCTGTCCTCAAAGGTCAGCTCCAGTCATAAACTTTGAGTCGATGGGAATAACTCCCGTGACTCCAGCATAGGTAGATACTCATGCAGTCAAGCAAATCAACTATGTCAATTAAAGTGGCATTCACTGTTCATCACAAAATGCTGCTTATTATCCTAGTGCTTATATAAATCATATGATATTCTATCCTAGTGACACTCACTGTTCATCATAAAGTGTTGCTTCTATCCTAGTGACACTCACTATTCATCACAAAGTGTTTCTCTTTTCAATACTCCATGTTTATCACAAAGTACTTTATCTTGGTACTCACTGTTCATCACAAAGTGCCTTGATCTATCCTAGCCTTCCCTAGAGGACCTGCTTAAGTGTATACTCTTAGCAGCTTATCCAATCAACAGCATATGTTCATCACAGAACTGTCGATTTAATCTTGAAGACATAAATGCGCATTCATGACACAGACGTGCCTAGCCAACCCAGACACGCTTGGCACCAACGCAGACACGCCTACACATTTTTGACATTTTTTGACATTACCTAAATGTGCATTAAATGTGCTACCTAACATGCATTAATGACAACATTTATTGCAACAAAGTACAAGGAGGTTTTGCAGTACTTACCGACTCTCCTGCATCTGCTGACCTCTGAAATCGACGAACACGGTCGAATCTATGAACCAATGCCATTGCTACTGACTACTGCTGCTCTATTCTCTCTCTGCACTCTAATCTCTTGGATGTGTATATGACAATGAGGATGTATTCCCCTCGTGGTCTATCTTATAGACTGCCCTAGCCCTCGTCTCCCGAGTCAATCTTCTTTATCCCGTGACTCTATCACTCTATCTGGTCAGTCCATTCTAGCATTTCTCTCTTATCGAGAGATTATCTACGATATTCTCAAACATTTTCATCCAATCTCTCGAGGGGGCATATCATTCCCATCTTGGGGCAAGTTTGTATCAGTTTATCTTATCTTCTTTGAAACAACGCAACAAGTTGCATTGTCTCAAAGAGGGGCAAAATGTAGACACCTAAAATTGTCATGTCTAATTAAATAAATATATTTATTTATTTAATTATTTTAAGCCTAACTCTTCTACTAATTAAATAAATCTTTATTTATTTAATTAATTCATTTATCCTCTTCTAGCCTTATTTCTCATTTAAATAAATACATTTATTTATTTAAATTATCCTTTTTCTAAATTAAATAAATATCTTATTTATTTAATTGATCCCACTTCTTCTATTAATTAAATAAATCTTTATTTATTTAATTAATTCATTAGCCTTTTCTACCTATGACACATGTCATTCATCTCTTAATTCATACACTACCTACCCTCTCATTATTTTATTATTTCCTCTACCTACCCTCTAATCATAGTCGACCTCTTTTACACCTCTCAATCTTATCCCTCCATTTCTTACAGTGTCTTCTATATAAGGAGATGCTTCCTTCATTTATCAACCCTAATCAATCTATGCATCCTAATGATTACTTGACTACACTATGCTTTTGAACTTTCATATGCGATCCTACTTGCAACCACATTTTCGTTCTTTGTTGAGCTCTTGTGCACATATAAAATCTGAGAGTAAATATATCAAGCAAGATCAATGGAGATAGGAAGAATGGAGATTCAAGCCCTATTGGACATGTGATGGTATAATCTTTGTGATTTCATTTGATTTACATTGTCTTAGGTAATCTTCATATGTTATGGTGGATCTTTGTTGTTGTTAGGCTAGGGTTTTGTGGTTGAATTCATTTAGTCTTTCAATATTGTTGTATCCATTTTCACCATATACAGCGGAAAATTCAAATCCCAGGTTGGACTAAAGATGAAATTAAGATCTAGGGTTTCATACATAAGATCTCTCTTTCTTCATTTGAAGGCATCTAATCTAATCTAATCTAAGGTAGGGTTTTTTGTGAAGCCTTCTAGCGATCACAAGGAGCCTTCTACTTAGTGAAAGAGAAGCTTATGTGGAGTCTTCAACAACATTCATCAAGCATTCATCAAGTATTCATCATCAATTAGGATCCTTGAAGACATTGAAGAATAATAGGAGATCAAATGGCTTATATCTCTCCCTTGGGGATTGGTATGGTTTCATGTTATTTTCATGTCTTTGTATGAGCTTCTTGACACTCACTTTCACATTTAAATTCATGCTTTATATAATTTATCATATTTTATTTGGAGCATTCTCATTTACATTTATATTTACACACATTTAGGGTTTACTCTCCAAAGCATAGGGTAGCTCTAGTTTCTTGTCTTTCTCATTTTTAGGGTCTTGTACACACACAAGATTCATGCACACACTATTTTACTATACAAATCAGTTATTTGTTGAGGTGGAAATCAACAAATTAGGGGTTTGACTAAGGCAAAACCCCATATAGCCACCCAAAACCCTATTTTTCAATTGCAGGTGTAGGTATAGGTGCCCGAAAGTCTCTCAAGACCATTGAAAGGCACAAGGACTGTTCTAAAGCCTCATATCTATCCTAAAATTATCAAGGATAGGGATGTGGTGCCCTGGTCCTACTGAGGATAGGGGCATGTCACCTTGGTCCCCCCACTTTAGGTGATTTTTAGCATGGTGGAAGCTCAAAACATCAAATTTGCAGGCCTTCAGTTGCAACTTTTTGTCAGATAAAATAGAACCAAGGCGTGACACCCTTGTCCAGGTCAGTTTGGCTCATTTTTCAACACTAGGTACACATCAAATTCCTTCCCCTTCTCTGCTTTCAATATCTCAGTTTCCGTCCTTCAAGTTTCTGCAATTTCAATTCATATATGCTTCATTGTTCATCACCTAGTCTAGTTGATCAATCACACCTTATTTTTCACATCTTCTCTTCATATACAACAAGAGGAATAGAAACCCTAAGAGATAATCCTTTGCTCTCTCTTTCTCACAAGAAGTAGCCAAAGTGAGCTATCTCCTTAGGCTCTTTCGTATTCCCAATGTGTTGGCAAAAGTGGGATTAGGACCTAGTCACCCGGTCTCACTTTTTCCCCTCCACAGTTGGATGATCCTAAACTCTCACAAGGTATAGTAAATTTAACCTCTTTCTCTTTGATCCAAAAGTTGAGGTTTGCCCCAAAATTTTAGAGAAAATGGTGCCCTCATTTGTAAAGGATCCATCTGAGTCCGCATCCAGCCAATTAAAATCCTTAATTAGCGCTATAAATACACATTTGAAAAATCAGAAAAAGCCTTAGTCCGAAAGGAGCTTGACGTCAAAAGGTTTTATATGCTTAAAAGTGTAATTGTAAATGATAGAAAGTTGTTGATTACATGCATTAAGACTATTGAGGAAATTTTGACTAAAGCCGAAAATGTATATAAGTCATTCTTGTCATTATCTAAGTTTGTTGGAAATTTTGATAAGGAGATCAAGGACAATGAAGAAAAATTGGTAGCCATATCATAGGCCTTTGATCCTCTATCAACAACATCAGTGAGTACTCAGGAGAGTCAAATGATTCCAATACTGACAAAATCAAGAATATGATGCATGAGAAGGTGGTGCAAGAGCACTTGAGCGATTTTGTTGTGTAGGTTCCATGAGTTTGGAATCTTATGATTTTGGTTTGAAATAAGGTCAATAGGTTTTTGAATAAGTGCTCAGATGTTGTAAGGACCCTAGGAGTTATTGTTTGGCCAATGTTGGCCTATGGGCTCTTAAGGGTGCCAGATAGAGCATTTGGTAGAATAAATTGGTATTATGTTAGAATAGGTTGGTTTGATGAATTTTAGGAGGTTTTAAGATCATTTGAACCTTTAGAAGTGACCTAGGTTTGATTTGGGCAAAAGTTGCTCGACTATGTAAAAGTTGTAAAAAGTTGCAAAAGTTGCTCATAGCAACTTTACAACATTTGCATTTTCCAAACACCAATGGCTAGTTGGTTGTCTTTTTCAGTTAAAGAAATTTTTAACCAACCCAAGGCTGATATAAGGCTTGGGACAACCTATGAGAAGTTTGGTTGAATATTTGAATGAAGAAAAGCAAGTTTAGCCTTTCAAAAATTGTGGTTTCAGCGAGTTGAGTTGATTTTCTTTGGCATTGTACGGTCTGTACGGACTTCCAAGCCCAAAACAAGGCATGAATTGTTAGAACAAAGACATAACTTCCATTTCATGGTGATTTGAGGTTTTGAAGTATTATAGTTTGTAAGTTTTATCATTTTTGTTGCAGGCGGGTCCTAAAGACCTTAAAACAAGGGTTTTGAAGACTCTATGGCTCATACCTAGCATTCCATGGTGGAAATCCATACTAAAACCTTTTGGAATGCTAGGAGGCCTTGTAAAGTATGCTTTCAAATTTTTTTTAAGACAAGGGAGGCTAAACTCCATATTTGCCACCATACCCGAGGCTTGGCACATTGAGTTGGCAAGCAATGGGGATCATGGACATCAGGCCCTAGATGGGTAAATCCGTTGGATGGATTTAATTATAGGTTGGATTGGACATCCTCATGGGTGTATAGACCTGACACAATCATCATAATCCTTGGCCATTTGGACTAGTGAAGGCATTTGAACAAAACCCTATTTTTGTAGGCTTAAAAGGAGGGAGTTAGGCCTAAAGAGGGTTAGGATGGTTAGTGACCAAACCCATGTCCAATTTTGTGATATTGTATGAAGCTTTCAAAAGGGTATCTGAAAAGATAAATATTTCATACCGGTGTTCAGGACTTCTAACAGATAACTGCAAAATACCTCACTGGTAGGGCTAATTGAACTAGGTCTCCTAGTAGGCCTAAAAGAGCAAAACGGCCCTAAAGCTTGAAACCGGTAAACACAAAAGTCCATAAATGAAGGGATAGAGTTAGAAAACTAAGGAAAATCATCCCTAAGTCTATTGGTCATGTGTAATAAAGATCATATGGTAGAGAGGGTTGGCTCTTGGTTAAAGTGTTGAGTAGGAAGGTCTCTAATAAGGAGTGTTGGAAACTCACTAAATAAGAGGAGGTCACCTTAATCTAAGGACCTTGGGAAGGTCATTAAGGGTGGGCCCTACAACCTTTGGAAGGTTGGAAAGAGTGGAACCATTGGATGGTTCAAGAGACAACCTAACAAGACATCAAGAATAAGCAACCCCCAGTGGGAGTGAGCATCCTTCTACATCAGATTGGTATCAGAGCCACTTGAGTAAACAAAGTGGTGTATGTTAGACCAAGAGGTAGAATCAAAAGCCAGCAACATGCCACCTAAGGCAATGAGTCAAGAGGTCATTAGGAAGTTGGTCTAAGACATGCTTAGTGAAGCCCAGGAGCAAGACACCAAGAAAGATAAGGGCAAGATCATAGAGTGGGGTGATGAAATTGATGATGAAGATGTAGATGTGATAGGAGTGGTGATAGAAAAGGAGTTGGAGAAAGATTAGAAAATCTTCTTGGATGCTCTTAAATCACTTAACAAAGATAGCCTAGATGGTTTACCAGTCTATAGTGGAAGCCTGAATGGGGAAGAGCTATTGGATTGGATAGAAGCTTTGAACAATTATTTTAAATACAAGGAGGTTGCCGAAGAAAAGAGGGTCAATCTGGCTAAGACAAAGTTGAAAGGATCAGATCTAGTGTGGTGGAACATGATGCAAGAAGAAAGGGAACAAACCGAGAGAAAGAAGATCAACTCTTGGGAGAGAATGAAGATCGGAATCAAAATTCAATTCCTACCTCTATATTATGAGGTGCAGATACATAAGAAGTTGATGGGTTTAAAGCAAAGAGAAATGGATGTGAGTGCTTACATAGAGGAGTTCAACAAACTAACTCTAAGAGAAAGAAAACAAGAGGAAGAAGTGGAGAAGGTAGAAAGATACCTAAATGGACTTAAGACAAAACATTTAAGATGAAATTAGCATGATGGCACCTAAGATAGTTCATAAGATTTTTCAGTTGGCCTTGAGAGAAGAGGACAAGATCAAGAGGAAAAGTGAGTTCAATCAAAGAGGAAGAGGCGGTAAAGGATTTCAGAGGAAGAGGCACCTTTGGAAGGGGTCATAACTCTGGCAAGAATGAAGAAGGCAATCAATCTGAAAATAGTGGGGATAACTTCAGCAAGAGTGGTCAGTTTAGAGGCAACTATAGAGGAAGAAACAACTTTAGAAGTAGATTTGGCACACAAGGAAGAGGACCCACAGTCTTCACCGGTAAATGCTTTCATTGTCATCAAGTGGGCCACACAATGAACCGGTGTCCTAAAAAGACTTCAAGTTATTATGTAGGTGAAAGAAGAACTCGGTTCGTGCAGGAGGAAGACAATAAAAGTGTTACCTCACCAATCAGAAAAGTTGGACCAGTTCTAGATGAAGAGAACCTGATGTTAAGGAAGACCTTGTTGAAGGTACCGCAGGCCAAAGAACCTACTCAAAGAAAGACACTTTCTAAAACCACTTGCAGATCATATGGTGAGATTTGTAGAGTCATAGTGGATTCAGGGTCTACTGAGAACATTGTAGCAGTTGAGATGGTAGACAAACTCAAGTTGAAAAGGTTGCCACACACCAATCGCTATAAGGTATCATAGTTGAGTAAAGGACGGCATGTGTTAGTTGATGAGCAAGCTTGGATAGACTTTGGAATTAGAGAGTATAAGGACAGATTACTATGTGATATACTACCCATGGATGCATGTCATTTGTTGCTTGGATGCCCTTGGCAATATGATGTCAAAGCCATACATGATGGGGAGAAGAACTCTTATGTTATCACCAAGGAAGGGAGGAAGTTCCAAGTGGATCCTTTGGTTGTTCAGGGAGAAGAAAGGAATGTAGGTTCAAGTGTTATGTTACTTAGTGGGAAGGAGTTCCTAAAAGAATTGAAGCATGAAGGGAACCAAGGATATGCCATCATAGTGAAACCAAAAGAAGAGGCAAAGACTGAACCCAAACCGGTAGTACCTCAAGAAGTGAAGACCTTGTTGGATCGGTACAAAGACATTGTTGTAAATGAGATACCAGATGCTTTACCCCCATCAGCGATTACTTTAGTGGTGAATTTTTCATGTCGGCCCTGTCGAAAATGGTGAATATTTTGTACCGTATGGGGGTGGCCATGTCGCCAGAACATTATCAATTTCTATCAATGTGACGGCTCGATTGCCATATGTTTTATGCAATTAAATGTTTCTATGCAATGATTTTGCCAATACAATATATGGTGGACGAATGGTATATTTAATTATTTCGCCTACACTCTCCGAGGTTGCCTTAATAGATGACCTTAATTCACCTATAGGCATGTGAAGATTTGTTATCCGAGGGGACCCAATTCACCCGACATCTTGTCGACACGTGTCTCTAGTCACCCCAACTTTTGCCAACTATATTGTATTCGCTATTTGCCTATTATTTGGACGACCTATAATAGCCTCGAAAATTACGTAAGTCATATTTGGACGACCTATAATCACCTCAAAAATTACATAAGTCATATTTGGACGACCTATAATCACCTCGAAAATTACATAAGTCGTGTTATAATTACATGGGATTCGCCAAATATTTGTATACTAGTAAATTCCCGTGGAATTTGCCATATAAGGATTGGTATAAATACATACAAAGATCAGATCTATCTCAACACAATCTAGTGGGTTCTAGGCTCTAAATTCTAATCAATAGCGAAGTTTCAGACCGAGGAAAATCATTGTTGTTGACTGTATTAGTGACTGCTAGCTACCTAAATCCTAAAGGTGAGCGATCATATTTTTGAACTGGTATATTATACATTATAGTCTATTATTGCTTCTTTAGCAAATTGATATTTTTTTGGTACCTTTATTTCTTTGGAGATGTCGAACAGGAAGAGGGGTAGGAAACCTGAATGTGGGGAAGGCTAGGAGAGGCCAACAAAAAGCAGAATGTTGTCTTTGTACTTTGGCATTGGAAAAGATTGTGGTACTGGTGAAAATCAGGAAGGTACATCATCACAAGTACAAGTACAAAATTCACCACCTGCACCGCATGTTGAAGATGGCGGCGAACCTGATATCTCAGATCAAGATGATCTTGAAGAAGATTATCTGGTAGATACCCAAGTTAGCCAGAATGATATAATCGACTTGGGTGATAATTCCATTAATGATAATACACGGAAGGGGAAAAGAAAAGCCATATCAAAAAATGGTGAACCACAATCAAAAAAGGATCAGGAGTGGGATATGTCAGTCAGGAATTTTCAAATTAATTGGGCATCAAAGTATCCATTCATTGAACCAGTGGAGAATCCAATTGAAGGCGAGCCTCCAATAGAATGCAGGTGTAAGATTTGCACTTGGAAAAATAAGAAGGAAATTAGGTTGCAGCTAAAATTTGACACCATAGAAAAGCATATGGGTAAAGTTTATGAAAAACAAATGATAGACGAGGTTGAAAAATTAGTGATAAGATGGAAAACAAAGAATGAATGTAAGCATGTGAGGAATGCCGAAGAGTATTATTTTCATGAGAAATTATAGATGAAGCCTGCTGAAGTTAAAGGTTCTATTGAAGCTGTTTTTGGAAAAGCAATGCAAATAGAACAACTGGGAAAAGTTGTTCAGTTAAGCATTGTTTTTCATATTTTGAGCAGAGGGCATGCTATGATAGATTTCCCATCAACTAGTGGTTTATTACACTTTTTGAAAGTTCCTAACTATCCTAATAGACACTGGTCAGTAAACAGTGGATGGGAATGGGCAAGTTGTCTTGCTGAGGTTGAAATAGAAGATGTACAGGAAACAATAAGAGAGTCAAACTTCATTGCATTTTCTTTAGATGAAGTTACGGTAGTAGACAATACTTCATGGGTATGCATGCATGTTTATACTATAGAGAATCATACCCGCCAACCTCATCTACTATCTGTTGCTAAAATGAAGGAGAGTGTGACAACGAAAAATTTATTTCAACTAGTAAAGAGAAGTTTAATTGAATATGGAGGTATGGATGACATGATGGTAGCCAAAAAATTGGTTTGTGTTGGAGCAGATGGAGCTTCAGTAATGCAAGGTCACAAGAACGGTCTTTATACAAAGATTGAAACTTCATTTGCACCGTACATTACTGCAATTCACTGCATGGTTCACAGAATGAATCTAGCTTTTGGAATTGTGAGCAAGTTTGCTTCAATTAAAAAAATTGAAATTTTAATCAGAGAGCTCTACTCACACTTCTGTCGAAGTCCCAAGCGATTTATGGAATTTCAACACTTTGTTGATGGTCCAGTGCATCGAGTGTTTTTAGAATATCCATCCTTGATTGGACTATTTCACACAACTCGCGACGAATCAAATCAACCAAAAATTCCTGAACTTCTTGGCAGGTTAAGTAATTTAGAGACACTCTTAACTTTAGCAGCTCTTTTGCCCATGCTAGAGGAAATGAGGAATATTATGAAGGCTGCCCAAAAAAGAGCTCTGTATATTGCAGAATATGCTACGTTGCGTAAGATGACATGCATGACCCTCGACAATCTCTATCGAAATGAACCAACACTATCTGATGAAAAATTTGTTAAGTGGCGGACACCCATAGATTTGAACAATCCTGATAACTTTTTATAAATTGGTACAGACAGGGAGGTATGTGCCAATGTATGGGGAGTTGAGATACCAATGCACTTCTATGCCACGGTTGACCCCGAGGAACCAAGAAAGTGCCCCAGGAAGAAACTAGCAAGAGTTACAAAGGAAGATTTCAGTGCATCTGGTTTTCAAAGTAAGCTACTAACTTTGATAAAACAATTTTGCATATCCAGAGAATTGAATGGAGTAACTATAAATGGAATATTAGACGAAACTCATCTTCGAGAGAAATCATCTCGTTTTGCATACACTATGAAACAACAATATGCCAAAATGGAGAACCCCCGCGAAGAGGGATCAGTTACAAGGGTTTGGAAATATATAGCTGAGAACGCATCCTTGTGTGATTCAATGCCAAAATATGTGAAGCTTGTTGCTTTATGTCTTACCATGATATTGGGTTCGGTGGAAGATGAGAGAGTTTTCAGTGCTTTGGGGTTCCTAAAATCAAAGCTAAGAAACAAACTAGACAAAAATTTGGAAAATTGCTTGAGGCTCTATTCATCTAGGTATGATGTCCACACTTTTCCTTACGATAGGGCACTGCGAATCTGGAGGTCCAAATGTGAAAGAAGAGGTTTGGGCAACACTTCAAACCAAAGTGCCAGTGGGACTAGTGGACCTACTAGTAGCATTGAGATGCAGTTCGGCGAAGATATGCAGACTCAGTCACAGAGTAAAGAAACCACAGACGAGAATCAAGAAAGCACTGAATTTGATGAGGATGAATGGCAACTATAAGAGATTGGTATTTATTAATCTTATTACTGTATCTCATCATTCATATTACAAAAGCATATTACTTTTTGCAATTAGAATGTAATATTGATTTGTAATTTTATTTTTCAACTTTCTATTTCCAGATTTAAAATAGCATAATAAAAAAAAACCATAATGTGTTTATTGATACAGAGATGTTTATTGTTTATTTATACATGTTTGAGTCTCAAATCTATGTGATATATTTCAGAACCATATGATAAATTTCATTCAATAGTAATACACGTCGAGAACTTAGATTTTCATTAATTCTTTCAAAATATAGCCATATGATACATTTCATTTAATAGTAATACACCAATCTGTGTGATTCTACATGCCAATTGCAAAAGTGAATACAAAGTTTCAGAACCCTTTGCAAATGACCCTGAATTCCCTTTTATAGAAACAAGAGAGCAACAACAACTCCTATGTGATTCTCCAATGTCCATGCAAAAGTGAATACAAAGTTTCAGAACCCTTTGCAAAATTGCAAATGACCCTGAATTCCCTTTTATAGAAACAAGGGAGCAACAACAGCTTCAGGTCGAATTGCAAGTTTGCAACATGTGAACATTGAACATCAAAATCACAAACTCAGCACATATTTATATGGCCATCACAGGTCGTATTAGCAATTTAACATCTACTACATGTTTGATGTCTCCTGTTCAAAAAATAGAGTTCAAAATTAAATATTAATTCACGCCATGAGTCATGACAAATTAAACATAGATAATAGCTATAGGAGTGCCTAAAACCTACTAATCAGAAATAGAGAAATGCATAAATGTTAAAGCAAGGGAGAATTTGAGAATACAAATTTACTGGCTGAAGTTTTGCAGTGTGCATCATAGATTCATAGGCTGGATTAGCAAAATAGCAAACAGGAAAAAAAAAAACCCTGAAATTAAGAATAAAAGAAGAAAATTGTGCAATACATACTATGATTCTTAAGAATTCTATGCCAGTTTTTGTAGGGTGCTCCACTCTTCGTCTGATGGAAGGTTAATATTTTGTAAACTATGGAAAGTCAACTCCAACTTCGTCAACATTCCATATTTAGAAGATGTACTTGACATCACTGTTTCATCCAATAGCGAATTTAGAGTTGTAAATGGTTGGATGAATTCCAGAAAGCTTTTGGGAGTTGTGTCCTTTGGAAGCAAGTCTAAATCAGACTTCATTTTTTTCTCCATGATTTCTTTGTAAGCTTCTTCTCCAATGAATTTATTTTCTGTGTCAACAGGCTTAGGCAAACCAAGTTTAATCAAATTATTTTTCTTTTCTTGTAGCTTCATTATCTTTTTTCCACAACTGTCCATAACTTCTGATGTTTCCCTTAGCTTCTGGCATTTTTGAATGATAGATGATGTCTTAACTATGGCATCAATGCGGCTCTTAATTCCCTTAGATGCCAAGTAGCTATCACTGGAACTATAGACTACTTTTAGAATCTTTTTTGCCATTTCCTCTTTTGAATAAACATGTGTGCTCTTCTCATAGTGTCGTTTGATTTTTTTAAAAAATTGTCTCATACTTTCAGTCAATTGAAACCATTCACACAACTTCTCACTCCTCTGCATTATTTCCCGCCAAATGTTTCTTGTATATACTTCGTTGTATTTTTCATATTATCTTTGAATCTATCATCCAAAGTTTTTATTTTATCATTTGCATTGTGCAGGTCTTCTTTCATTTGTGCACATTTTTTTCTTTCTTCCTCTACTTCCTCTTGCAAATGTTTTTCTTTTTCCTTCCCATGATCCAATAGGTCTTGTAATTTTTTCATTTCGGCGACAGCAGACTCATAACTTCTGTATAATTTTTGAAAACTGGCTTTTTCCTCAACAATTTTTTTACTGCTTTTAGCCAGTTTTTCTATTAGGTCCTTCAATTCTACATCCTTCTTGTCCTGCTCTGCAATTTCTACTGCAGAGCTTGAATTTTTTATCCTTTTCTATAATTCATTTCACTTGCTATCTACTACTTTCCTCCTTGATTTCTCGTTTTCCAGGTCTGCCTGTAACTTTTCTATTTGTTTCTCCAGTTTATTTTTTTCTCTCTCCACCTTTAGCAGTGAAGTGTAGACCACCTCATTAGTCCTTTTTGACACACTAATTTTGTCCACATTATGTACTTTGGAGAAATCCATTTGGAGGGTGCTAACTTGAAATTGAGAGGGATCTATCTGACTGTGTGGTGGATTTTTATCTTTAGATGGGCCCGGGGGCATAATAACCATGAACTCCATCATATCTTTCTGTGGGTCATATGTTGGAAATACCCTGTTCCTTGCAGGTTGTTCATTTACAACTTCAGACACGGAATTCCTATGAAATGCTTTCTTTTTTTCTTTATTTGCTTTTGTTGTGTGTTCAAATTTTTCATAGTAATCATGAAATTGAAAATCTAGGGTTGTTGAAGCAATTGAATGTTTGAAAGGTGACATAGGAATACCATAGGCTCTAGTTCCACTTATTCCTGTGGTTTTAACTCATGCTTGACCAGGATTAGGATTACCAACAACAGTTCCTGATGCTGTCCCACTCCCACTGACACTTTCATGTGTAGTTTTCATAGTCTTTTGAGGTGTGTGATCTGAAGCTACAAATGATTGATTTGTAGTGTCAGTGGCACTTGATATAGGATTCTCAATAATATGAGATTGAGTATCTACCTCTAGTGGCCTCTTGCGAGAGATATTTTGTTGTTGCCCTTGTCCAACACCAATCACAGCGGCACTTGACTGAACAATAATAGGAATACTATCCCCAGATTCCCCACCAGTGGCAGTGGCACTTAATTCACCACCAATGGGAATACCATGAGGTGGTGGTGGTTGTGGATTTGAACCAGAAACAAATGTAGGTGGACCTTGAGGGTAATGAGTAGTACCTATCCCTGATGAATCTGAAGAATCAAGTCCAATGACTGGTTTATAAGGACCTTTTGATTTTGACTGTGATGGAAGTTGTACCTAAAGTGGATACCAAATGCCCTCTCCTCTGGGACCTAGACCACTACCTTCAAAACCCATTTTTTCCACAAGGTTTGCCCCTTTGCTATATTTGTCTTTCATGGACTCACTGACTCCACCTAATATTTTAGGCACTGTAGTAGTTGTTGGAGGGGGCTCAATGACAACCTCATGCTCATCATCATCACATTCAGTCCCACCATGCTCCATATCCCACAATTTACTAAACTCTGCATCCTCGTCGATGCTCTCAAATTTTGCACTTGTCTTTGGTTCACCGAGATTCCTCCTCATAGTCCAAAAATCATTTATTTTGGTTTGAGTCCAGCAATTCTCTTTACATTCATGCAGAATTGATTTGGGAATAGTTTTCGTAGATGGATTAGCAGATTTTATGTAGAAATTATAGGACCTCCTATTTTGGATGCCCTCATTTCCCTGGCCCTCCATAATTTGTGATGAAATTTCTTCTGTTGAAATGTTATTGTCAGCTGCAATTTTCTCCATCTCTTTTTTAACCTCATCCCAGGAGTCCTTGTTTCTAAGCTTTTCTAGCAATGGTTTACTTTCATGTTGACATAATGTTGAAGAGTTCCCATTTTTCTTAAGCCTTGCTTGAACTACACCGATTGGATCATACTGCCAGAGACCCTCATCACCAAAGTTAAAAACTGTCAAGAAATCATGTGCCACAATGAATGCTTTTCTCTCAAATGTGAACCCTCCACATGAGAAAGGCAAGGAAGGAAATATGTTCTTCTTTTGCTGACCATGGAAGTGCCTATCTGTGCTCTCCAATTGCCGTACATACTCTAATGCAAATACCCTCTTTGTCACATGTATTGGAAGTTTGTATGGTTTTACTGCCGATCCGTAAAACCTTAACACAGTGAATTCTTCCATGAAGAACTAGTCAGCCAATTCTATTTGACTTCCGAGTTAAATGCAATCTCTACAAGACATAGGCAACCTAGGCATTGGAGTGCTTGTAATTTCATCATACGTTGGTGCCAAAAAGAAGTCTACAAAATGGTTGTAGTTCTTTCTGTTATCATGCATCCTTATCTTTGGGCTCCAATCATATATTGGACAGTCTGTTCTCTTCCCAGTCTTCTCATCAATCTTATAGCTCACAATTTGAAGCTTGATGGTCTCAAATATTGCACGATACTTGGATAGAAGGAGATAGCACAAGTAGGATGAGAACCTAAATGTCTTACAGGAACCTTTTTTTATCATAAGTAATTGTTTTTGCATGGATTTTACAATGTGATCAATAAAATTATATCTTACTGGCTGACTTGCACGATGGATATTATAAATCATTTCAAGAAGGCTTGTGTATATGGTGAAAATGGATAACAATAACAACAATATTGAAAGGCTAAATGAATTCAACCACTAAACCCTAGCCTAACAATGAACAAAGATCCACCATAACATATGAAGATTACCTAAGACAATGCAAATAACTCAAAAATCACAAAGATTATACCATCACATGTCCAATAGGGTTTTGATCTCCATTCTTCCTATCTCCATTGATCTTGCTTGATGTATACTTGCTCTCAGATTTTTGTATGCACAAGAGCTCAACAAAGAACGAAATGTGGTTGCAAGTAGGATCGTAGTGTAGCAAATTGCATGAAAGATCATTAGCATGAGTGATTAGGGTTTGACAATGAAGGAAGCATCTCCTTAAATAGAAGACAATATGAAATGAAGGGTTAAGATTGAGAGGTGTAAAAAGAGAGGTCGGCTAGGATTAGAGGGTAGGTAAAAGAAATAGCAAAATAATGAAAGAGGTAGGTAGTGTAGGAATTAAGAGATGAATGACATGTGTCATGTGTAGAAAAGGCTAATGAATTAATTAAATAAATAAAAATTTATTTAATTAATAGAAGAAATAGGACAATTAAATAAATAAAATATTTATTTAATTTAGGAAAGGATAATTTAAATAAATAAATGTATTTATTTAAATAAGAAATAAAGCTAGAAGAGGATAAATGAATTAATTAAATAAATAAAAATTTATTTAATTAATAGAAGAATTAGGCTTAGATAATTAAATAAATAAAATATTTATTTAATTAGACATGACAATTTTGGGTGTCTACATTTTGCCCCTCTTTGAGACAATGCGGCTTGTCGCGTTGTTTCAAAGAAGATAAGATGAACTAATACAGAGTTGCCCCAGAATGGGAATGATATGCCCCCTTGAGAGATTGGATGAAAAATGTCTGAAAAGATTGCAAACAATCTCTCGATAAGAAAGAAAGGCTAGAATGGATTGACCGAATAAAGTGACAAAGTCACAGGATGAAGAAGGCTGACTCGGGAAATGAAGGCGAGGGCTAGGGTAGGCTATAAGATAGACCACGAGCAAAAGACATCCTCATTATCATCCACACCCTTACGAGATCACAGTGCAGAGCGAGAAAAGAGCAGCAGCAGTCAGCAGCGATGGCCTTCGTACACAAATTCGACCGCGTTCGCCGATTTCAGAGGCCAGCAGAGGCAGGAGAGCCGGTAAGTACCACCAAACCTCCTCGTACTTTGATGCATTTCAATCTTGTCATTAATGCATAGTAGGTAGCAATAAATGCGCTAGGAATAGGGTACCAAAAAAAATGCAAAAACGTGCAACCGCGTCTGTGTCGGTGCCAGGCGCGTCTGTGTCGGTTCCAGGCGCGTATGCGTCTGAGACCGCGTTTGTGCTTGATGCGGGCGCGTTTAGGTAGTGTAGGGGCGTTTATGTTCCAAAATCACGTATGTGCACAATTTAGGCACGTTTATGTCCAGAAGGCGCGTCTGTGTTTTTTAGGCGTGCCTGTGCAATCTACAGTGGCGTTTGTGATGTAAAAACGCGTTTGTGTGTGAAAATGCATGGTTTTGGTCTTCTAGGTCAAATCGGCAGTTCTGTGATAAACATACACTGTCGATTGGATAAGCTGCTGAGAGAATACACTCAAACAGGTCCTCTAGGAAAACTAGAATAGATCAAGACACTTTGTGATGAACAGGGAGCACCAAGATAGAGTACTTTGTGATGAACAGGGAGTACCCAAAGGATGAGCAGCACTTTGTGATGAACAGGGAGTGCTAAATGTGAGTAACACTTTGTGATGAACAGGGAATGTCACACACGTAGTACTTTGTGATGAACAGGGAGCACTACTAGGATAGATAGCAACACTTTGTGATGAATAGTGAGTGTCACTAGGATAGATAACCATATGCATTTAGATAGCAAGTAGCATTTTGTGATAAACAGTGAATGCCACGATAACTGACATGATTCAATTGTTTGACTACAGGAGTATCTGCCTATGCTAGAGTCACGGGAGAGATTCCCATCTACACAGAGATTGCGACCAGAGTTGTCATTTGAGGATAGAGCGGCTATTGAGGAGATGGGCCTCAGACATGTACTATATGTGCCTGAGTTTCGGGCAAACATGGGTTTGCTGACTGCACTGGCGGAGAGATGGCACTCCGAGACTTGCACATTTCACTTGCCGATGGGGGAGATGATAGTGACCCTCGAGGATGTATACAGGATATTGCACATACCGATCGATGGAGAGCTGATCCCATACGATCGTGATGGAGACAGAGAGGCGCTGAGACAGGTATTCCAAGATCCCGGGCTAGAGATGAGAGCAGGGCACGTGGCATGGGATACCATGACCGCGACAGGATTAGCTTTGCCAGCTGTGATCGGAGGAGCCATCGGTGGGTTCTTATGTCCGGATAGAGTGACACGGGGGTTGGCAGTGGGCTGGGGAGGAGCACTGGAGATATTGGTGACTAAGCACACCAAATATGCATGGGGTCCATGTGTCCTGGCACATCTATATTATGAGCTGCATCAGTTCGTCTACCATGGATCAGTGGGCTTGGGTTGCGGAGTGACACTGCTACAGGTGTGGGCATATGGGCATCTGCCGATCACACGGCCTATACACTTCAGGGGCAGAGGACATGGGCGGAGTTTTGTACACCTGTATGATATGATTACGTCACAGCCTCGGATTGGCAGGTTAGAGCACTGGAGGCGTGTGATAGATGACATTGATGTAGTCATCTGGAGGCCATACCTGGGGTGCGAGGATGATGCAGTGGAGCTACCGTATACTTTCAGGAGTAGATATCTGATTGGGCGGACGCCCTACATATTGGAGAGGCAGCTGGTGGACAGGGTTGGCAGACAGTTTGGCAGGATCCAGAGGATGCCACGAGGCTCGGGTATGTATGCCCGCACAGTCAGGGATCAGGCACAGTTCGGACCATTATTATCATATGATCAGGTCGTCACACAGCTGGCTAACATGATGCCACTACCCTGGGATATGTGGTCGGAGATTGAGAATGCAGGTATGGATGCAGAGTACTCTGCATATTGGGCAGAGCATCCGTTTCCATGGTTGACAGATCTGGGAGAGCTGCTGGAGGGAGAGGTTGGAGGGGATGATGATGATGATGGTGGAGGTGATGGAGGCCGAGGTCGACAGAGGTGGAGGGGAGTAGTGGGGGAGAGGAGGGTGGCACCTCAGAGGGAGGGGGGACAGGAGGGACCAGCCCAGGTGGTGAGGGGTCGCGGTGGATTGCCCCTGCAGGTACCAGCAGCACAGGGACAGAGGTAGGGACAGGTGCCAGTATAGGCACAGGGACAGGGTCAGAGACAGGTGCAGGTACCCAGGCATGCACAGAGACAGGTACCTATTTAGGCACCGAGACAGGTACAGGGGCAGGCACCCGCAGAGGGAGAGCCACAGGCAGAGGCTGAGGGTGGGGATCCAGAGGAGGATGAGCTGCTAGAGCTGAGGGAGATCTACCAAGGCCAGGCAGACGAGATCCAGGAGTTGGAGAGGGAGAGGGATCGCCTCAGGATCAGGCTCAGGGACACTAAGCGGGAGAGGGATCAGGCTATCCAGCGCTACACTGAGGCTGAGACAGCTCTGAGGGCAGGGAGGCAGGCGGCAGAGGATGCAGGGGCAGGCTACGCATATGTCTTGCGAGCCAGAGAGGAGATAGGCTACTAGAGGGACCTCTATTATGGTGCAGTGCCAGCAGATCAGCGGGCGAGGAGCTTCCATAGACCATCGCGGACAGCGACGGCTACGGGAGGGAGTCGGAGGAGGCAGGCATCTAGTGGTGGGGTCATGGGTCCTCCACCACCACTAGACAGGCAGGGTGATCCCGGAGCGGGTCCTTCTACAGCTCAGCGTCCGTCGAGGCCAGGCAGCTCCTAGGGAGGGAGTTCATCATAGCCATAGAGGGCTCCCCTTTGTATCAGTATATGTACCATTTTTTGTATTGTAGACACCTGCGGGTGATTTTGTAGCCATATGATTCTTTTGACATCATTGTATCATGACACATTTGATTATATATGAGAGATGATTCATTTTTGTGGCAGCTATATGCCTGTGTACCTATATGATGAGATGTTCTTATGTTATACATGTTTTATGATATGGATGCTTATATGATATGATGCAATGCAATATATTTTTGTGCTTTTATGTTTTATATGGGATGCATGATGCAAATGTGAATGTATGTAATGCAAATGATTATTTACATGATGAAAATGTAAGATGTGCTAACATGTGTTGTATGCAGGATGTGATGCGATTGTGATATCTATATGTATGTATGAAATGCTTATATGTGGTGATGCAGGTGTAAACTATATGAAATGCAAATGTTTTTGGTGTGTTATTATACTTAGTCATATGATAGCGGGCTATGCAGACTCGAGAAGGACAATGGAAGTCAATCAAGAAAGGGGGATGGAAGACAGAAGATATGAACGTGAAAGAGCTTCTTGTGCATTATCATCATTGAGCTTTATTATGGCAAAATAGGTTATGACAATCGAGGCATTTGTTCGACCCAGAAAGTCATTGTACCTGTTTGCATGGAGATAAGACAGTCACAAACAAGGAATGCCCCAGTTCATACTAGACTCACGGTGTCCTCATATCCTTGGACAAGTCATAGCATTACTAAGAGACAATCCACAGACAGCAAACAAAATAGGTGACGATACCCCATCCTCACCTTTCTAGTCAAAGACATCCTGGAGATAGAATCTCTAGTCAGAGACATCCTGGAAAAGCTAAAAGACATGTCACCAAAAAGATAAAATCAAAAGAAAGTCAAGACTCGACACCAACATCCACTGTAGTCCTCAAGTTTAGTGTCTCTTTTCACTTGTATAAGTCATGTTTGATTGTGGTCACAATGTTCACTTTCACAAAAGGGATAGATTAACACTGAACCATAATGTTGTCTGAGTCTGTTGAAAGATTTGATTTTGTTGAAGCCCATTGTTGCTGTTGTGTCTCATCTGAAACTGACTGAATCCATGAAACTGATACTTTATTGTGGAGAAGATGAAACTTTATTGCGGATCCGCGATGCAAATGTTGCTTTATTGCGGATTGTGCGTGAATAGACTGAAGAAAGCTAGAAGAAACTGTACTCCTCGAAACATGCGATGTTCTTAGTTCCACACCCATCACTAGACGTAGAATTGCCTTAGTCACAGATAGAATCTGATTTATTATGGATGGAAAGGGAGTGAAAAGGGGGGGTTTATTATGGATGGCTAACCAATCTTAGGTAGATCAATAACAAGCCATGATGGGAATGGGTAAGTTTATTGTGAGCGAATAGGTTGTGAGTGTGTGCAATGTGAAGGATGAAAGAGAATCCTGAAGGAGGGAGGAGCAAAGTCCCTACGCATGGCGCTGGTGACCCAGTTTTCACCATGGTACTTGCCCAGGGCGCCACCGAAGTGGTTTTCACCGTTGGACGAAATTATTTCTCTTTACTTTTTTCAATTTTTCAATTTTTTTTGTGTCATAAGGCGCCTGTTTGCCAGGTTTTCACCAAGTAATGATTTTTTTGTTTTATAATTTTTTTGTATTTTTGAATTTTTTTATTTTTTTGTATTTTTGAATTAGGATGCTCTGAAAAGCTATGTGTAGAACCTGCGAAGGTGCATGCTGTTGATAGGATCCTCCAAAGATTCACCTTCTGTAGTTGAGAGCTGATATGCCCCAGATCCATATACTGCTGTGATGATGTAAGGACCAAGCCAGTTTGGTTCGAACTTTCCCTTCTTATCTCTGTCTTGCTGATTCTTGGGGTTTTCTCTAAGGACTAAGTCACCTACCTCAAATGTGCGAGGCTTGACTTTGTGATTGTAGCTGCGACTCATTCGTTGTTGGTAAGCCTTGAGATGATTAAAAGCAGTGTGTCTTCGTTCATCCAGCAGTTCTAGTTCTTGTAAACGAGAGACCCTGTAATCTTCATCGTTGATTATGTTTCTCAAAGAGACCCGTAAAGAAGGTAACTCGACCTCAATAAGCAAGATGGCTTCAGCGCCGTAGACAAGTGAGTAGGGTGTAGCTCCTGTAGGTGTGCAGACACTTGTACGATAGGCCCAAAGTGCAGGATTGAGTTGGATATGCCAGTTACGGCCAGCGTCGTCGACTGTCTTTTTGAGGATTTTAAGAATTGTTTTGTTAGACGCCTCAGCTTGGCCATTACCTTGGGGATAATATGGTGTGGAGAAATGATGAGAGATACGGAAGTGCTCACAGAGTTCATGAACATCCTGATTTTTGAAGGGACGCCCGTTATCAGTGATAATGGAAGTGGGAATACCATATCGGCAAATGATGTAGTTCAGGATGAAGGTAGCAATTTGTTTCCCTGTAACTTGTGTGAGAGGCACGACTTCAATCCATTTTGTGAAATACTCTGTGGCTGTGATAATGAATTTATGACCATTGGAAGAAGGAGGGTGAATCTTGCCTATGAGATCGAGTCCCCACTGACAAAAGGGCCAAGGAGATGCAAGTGGTTGTAGTTCTTGTGCTGGTGCATGTATGAGGTCTCCATGAATTTGGCACTGCTTACATTTCTTGACAAACCGGTATGAGTCTTTTTCCATAGTGGGCCAGTAGTATCCAGTCCTGATGAGTTTCTTGGCCAAGGTAGGACCACTAGTATGCGGACCACATATCCCTTCATGCACTTCACGTAACGCAATCTGAGCTTCGCCCCTGTCTAAACATCTAAGAAGAGTGCCATCTAGACCTCGTCGGTATAAGATATCAGCTAGAATGACGTATCAAGAGGATTGGCGAATGAAAGTGTGGCGTTGGTTGTTTGATAGGTCAGGAGGTAAGATATTGTCGCGAAGGTATGTGAATATGGAACCATATAACTGGGATTCAGGACCAACAACGCATATCATTTCAGTAGGAGTGATCTCGTATGAGGGAATCAACAGGTTGTCTACCAGGAACTCATAGCAAGTTTCATTTTGAGGCAAGTCAATTAGTGAAGCAATTGTAGCCATGGCGTCTACAGCACGATTCTGCTCTCTTGGTATCTGCTCAAAATCTATTTTTGTGAAGTGCTATTTCAAATCATCTACCAGTTGTTTGTAAGGCATTAGTTTTTCGTCTTTTGTTTGGTAATCATCAGTTGCTTGATGGATAACCAGTTGAGAATCCCCAAAAACACGAAGTTCTTGGATCTTCCACTAAACTGCGATTCGTAATCCAGTTGTTAATGCCTCATATTCTGCTATATTGTTGGTGCAAGGAAATGATAAGCGGTATGACTTTGGTATAGAATCGCCTTGAGGAGTTATAAAGAGAATACCAGCTCCTGCCCCGTGCTGTGTGTATAAGCCGTCAAAGTATAATTGCCATGGCTTTGCATGTGATATTGTTAAAATTGCTTCATCTGGAAATTCTGACTGTAGAGGAACATCATCTATCATGGGAGCATCTGCTAATTGATCTGCGATTGCCTGTCCTTTTATTGCTTTTCTCTCCACGTACTCGATGTCGAATTCACTCAGAATCATTACCCACTTGGCCAGTCGTCCAGTAAGTGTAGCTTTGTTGAGAAGATATTTTAGTGGATCAATTCTTGCAATCAACTTAGTCTTGTGAGTGAGCATATAATGTCATAATTTCTGTGAAGCAAAGACCACAGCAAGACATGCATGCTCGATTGGTATGTAGTTTAGCTCATATCCTACCAATGTGCGACTGATATAGTATACTGCTTTTTCCTTGCCGTCAGCTATTTGTTGTGCTAGGAGTGCCCCCAGTGCTGTTGGAGTAGCTGATATGTACAGTAGCAAAGGTTGATCTGGAATTGGTGGCATCAAAACTGGCAGATTCAAAAGATAATCTTTGAGCGTCTGAAAGGCTTGTTGACAGTTCTCATCCCATTTGAACTTGATGTTTTTATGTAGCAGGTGCTGGAAAGGATTACACTTATCTGCAAGTTGTGCTATGAATCTTCGTATAGACTGGAGTCTCCCTTGTAAGGATCGAAGTTGACTGATATTCCTGGGTGGTGGCATGTCCAAGATAGCCTTGACTTTTGCTAGATCGGCTTCGATTCCTCTTTTAGACACAATGAATCCTAGGAGCTTCCCGGAGGTTACTCCAAAGACACATTTCTTTGGGTTTAATCTTACCTTGTATTTTTCCAACCGATCAAAGATGATTGAAAGTATGTCCAAGTGTGTATCTCTGTCTATTGATTTTCCCAAGAGATCGTCAACATAATCTTCCACAGTTATGTGCATGAGATCATGAAAGATAGTGGTCATTGCTCTTTGATATGTAGCACCTGCATTTTTCAACCCAAAGGGCATGACATTCCAACAGAAAGTTCCCCATGGACAAGTGAATGATGTTTTATGTTGATCTTCAGGTGCAATCCTGATTTGATTATAACCAGAGAATCCGTCCATTAAAGATAACATTTCATGACCTACTGTGAGATCAACGATCAAGTCGATGTTTGGTAATGGAAAGTCATCTTTCGGACAAGCTTTGTTGATGTCTCTGAAATCTGTACATATTCGTATGCTGCGATCTGGTTTACTAATAGGTACTAAATTAGAGATCCATTCGGGATAATCAATTGGGCGTATGAATCCGACATCCAATAATTTCTCCAGCTCTGTTTTGACTAATAATGCCACTTGCGGATGCATTTTCCTTAATTTCTATTTTACTGGCTTTGCCCCCGGTTTAACTGTCAAATGATGCATTACCAAATCCGGATCTAGCCCAGGCATATCAGCGTATGACCATGCAAAGTTCATCTGTCGTTCCTTGAAGAAGCTTATGAATTTTACCCTCTCAGACTCTGTCAATGATTGAGCTAGGAATATGTTGTGTGGAACCTCCTCTGTACCAATGTTTGTCTTGATAGTCTCCTCTACCAACATGGATGATTTTTCCTCATATGATGCTGGGAGAATGTCGAGCCTTCCATCTTTGGGTGCCTCGGAGAGGTTTTCGCCCTCAGATACGTCCTTTCTTTTTACTTTTTTGAGATCAGATAGCGCCACAGTGTGGTTTTCACCATAAGATCCTTGTTTTGTTCTTATTTTTATATTTTTGCGACTGGAAGGTCCGACACCCTCACCAAAATATGCCATGTTGTTGAGTTCTATGGTGTATCCTGCTTTGTGGTCTCCAGGGGGAAGATCATCTCGTATGCCAAGATAGTCTATAATAGCTTCGTCATTTTGAAATGTATCAAATTGTGTTGATCCTTCATAATCCCAGTCAATGAGTTGGGGGTGAACAAGGGGAAGGTCTTTAATGTTTTCGGAATTTGCAGGGTTAATAGTGAAGATGTGGTTATATTCGGGTATATCGAGGCAATCGTCGAGGTCATCGATGGCACTCTCCTCATCAGTTTCGATCGTGAGTGAATCCAAATTGTCATCACTAGTAGCGCCTTCTGGGACAGGTGTCCTCATCCTATGTGATTTCGCCCTAAGACCTTGAAATGAAGACTATGCGGAATCCTTATGGGTTGGTTCTTGACCAACTCTGAACCTTTTGTAAAATTCCTCCTCTTCTGTGGGTTCATCTGGCTCTCTGAATGTCTCGGTGAGCTCATATTCACTGGAGGATTTGTCTGAACCCCATTCCCATTCGTTGGAATCTATGGAATAGTAATCCTCTTGTTGAACTTCGGCAACTTTGATTTGCGACGCCTCTTTTGTCCCTTTAGTATGGGTCTTGGAAGTCAGAAAACCAAGTCTCTTTGAGCGTTCTCTTCTTACAGTCAATTCAGGTTGTAAGGGCTCCATGACGCCTTCTTTACGTAACCCAAGAGGGCTTTTTCCATCATACCCGAATCTTTGTAGAATCTTGAATCCTTTGCCATAGTTCTCACAGGGTATATTAATCTGATCATGTGTGTCCTCTTCAATGTCTTTGTAGAGCATTTTATATAAATTTTCCTCTTCTAGTTCGCCCCATCTTTGAAATGTAGTAGGATCCCATTTGAGTATCATGATGGAGATTTGCTTGTTAGGATGTGGCCTTCCATATGCTTTTGGAGAACTCATGACTTGTCGTAAAAACATGGTCTGATTCAAAGTGTATTCTCCCATGCCTTTGTCTTGAAATTTGCCTTTAAGTTCACCTTGTCTTGAGGTCGAAGGTTTCAAAGACTTAGGATCAATGTATGTTGAAGAAGGAGTAGCCTCACGATTACTGGGAATGATGGTCTCAGTATGTGATCTCAGGTTATTGCAATATATGAACGGATTTGGATCACCGTTAACTGTTACGTCAACTCCATAATGAGGGAACTTAATGCATTGATGATATGTCAATGGGACTGCCCTCATTTCATGAATCCAAGGACGTCCTAGCAATATGTTGTATGTGAGATCTAGATCTAGGACTTGACAAACCACATCCTTTGTGACTGGCCCAATTCTTAGCGGTAAGGTGACTGTGCCCTTGGACGAGCGCTCTTCATCATCATAGGCCTTGATGGTGATTTGATTTGTAGAATTCACAGCCTTGTCAGAATATCCCAATTGTTTAATGGTGCTCAATGTACAAATGTTTAGACCTGCTCCTCCATCTATCAGGACTCGCTTTATTCGATGTTTGTGTATGAAGGCTTCAACGTGTAAAGGTGCATTATGTGGCTGACTTACGGAGGCGTCATCGGCTTCTGTGAACGTAAGGGAATGCGGAATGGAAAGGTATCCCACCATGGCTTGAAATTGGTCCACATTCAGATCAGTAGGAATGGCAGTGTCTCTCAAGATTTTGTCAAGGATAGCTTTATGAGCGGGGGATATGCGTAAGAGCTCAAGGATGGAGATGAGCACGGGTGTCTTCCCTAACTGTTCTACAAGGTCATACTCAGGCTTGGTAGATGAAGAAGCGGTGTTTTTAGTTGAGGCACCTGGCAATGTAATCTTACCTCGACGGGTTGTAACATGACATTCGGAGGTAGACTTGGACGAAGATCCCACACCTCTTAGGACAATCTTGGGTCTCTGAGGAGCATTCTTAGGATTTTTGTTCTTGATAGTAATAGTAGAGATATGATTGTCCATTGAGATGTGGTTGATAGTGGAGTCATAGTTGTAAGGTGCTCTAGTGTAGTTGGCCTGATCATCTGTGACTTTGGCTTTTCCCTTGTCATGTTTTGGGAATGGTTCCTTAAACATCTCATGTTCTTGATTAGATCAATGTCCCTCAATCTTAATATCACCTCTATCAATGAGATCTTGCACAATGTTCTTCAACCGATGGCAATTTCCTGTCTTATGACCCTTGCTCTTATGAAATTCACAATACTCATCATCATTCCACCAATTAGGTTTGACCTTTGGTTCATATGGAGGAAAATCTGGAACTGTGATCACTTTGTTTGCCACAAGCTTTTTGAATACTGATTCAAGCGGTTCTCCCAATGGAGTGTACTTCCTTCGTGGTTTATAAGTTGTTTGAGTATTCACTTGATTGTTTGTAGAACTCGGTCCAGAAAAGATGAACTTGGGTCTCACTGTATTGGCATCAACAACACCATCATTAACTGTGTTCTTGTTCTTATTCCAAAATCTTGGCTTGTCTTTTCCTTTAAAGTCATCTTTGTTTTCCTTAAATATCTTGATGACTCCTTGTTCAATTAAGACCTTTTCTGTTGCTAGGCCCTTTTCAATAACATCCTTGAATGTGGACAAACAAGCTTTCCTGAGATCATATCCAATGTCCTTGTTAACGTTTTGAGTGAACATTTCTACCATTTGTTTCTGTGGGATTTCGCAAGAGCATCTGCTAGCTAGCTTTCTCCATCTTTGTAAAAATGTTGCGAAAGATTCTCCTTCCTTTTGTTTCGTATTGCACAAGGTAGTGACTGAGACATCTGTTTCTATATTGTAGGAGAAATGCTGAATGAATGCCTCTGCTAAGTCGCCCCATGACTTAATACCAGGAGGTAATTGAGAAAACCATTCCATAGCTTGATCGCCTAAGCTCTGCGGGAACAACCTCATCAAGTATGTTTCTTTTGCCGCTACCTCTATGCAGGCTGTGAAGAATTGTCTTATGTGTGCCTTGGGGTCTCCTTTCCCTCTATACTTGTCAAATTTTGGCGTCACAAAGTGTGCAGGAAATGGAGGCATTGGAATGCTCTTATCAAAGGGATAAGGACATATATCTCTCATAGTGTATGTTGGTTTTGATGTACTCATGTCCTCCATTTTCTTTTGTAAATCTCTTATTTGTTGCTCCAAATTATTCTTGGGAGGAGATTGATTTCTTGTAGCATACCCCGTGTTTGAAACACCCATTTGAGGAGGAGCTTGTTGCATGTATGGATGATACTGATCGTAGACATGTCCATATGGAGGTCTATATTGATGCGGCATATATGGAGCACTTGGCATAACTTCATGTTGAGGAACCCCATATCTATTTTGTGCATATTCAATAGGCATTTCATTTTCCATTGTGTTGCCCCCAATTTTGACATGAGGTTTCCTTGTGTCCAAATTGTGAGGATGTCTTTGAGTATCCACTTGTTTTGATTGATCCATACCTTGAGCATGTGATTGAGCATATCTATCTACATAAGGCTTCCATGATGGTCTTCGAAGGTAAGTATCATATGTTTGAGCTTGTGTATGTGGAATTTCTAGTTTTTGAAGCAAAACTGATGGTGACTCAGGCATCATATTCGGTCCTCTATTTCCTCCACTATTTGGTCTCCTTTGATCCATGTTGGATTGAGTTTGTTGTGAGGGTCGACTTTCCATAAGTTGAGACATGTCAAAGTCATGAGGTATTTTAGCTCCACTTTGTGCCATCATGTGCAAGAAGTATTGTCGATCTCTCCTCATTATCTCTTCAACCAATCTATTGAAATGAGGATTCATTATGGATTCTTCTATGTCTGCTGATAGTATTGAAAGGTTGTCCATATTGTCATTGCGTGTAGCATTGTTGTTTGTAGTGTTTGTGTTTTCCACATTTGGATTGTTTCTATAAACATCCATGTCGGGTAATGTAGTGTGCTCAGGATTATAAAATAAGTCATTGTCATACTCATAAGAACACATGTTTGCGGATTCTTGAGCTTCTTTAGCTATTCTCCTAGATCTTTGAAGACAGGTTTCAACCATGAACTAGGTGTTTGACCAATATGTGAGAGACTAGATGAAAAATATGAAAAGAGTATGGAAGACCAAGAGTTGTATGGAGTGTAAATGAATCTTGAGGTGTACTTGCAATGTCCAAAGTGTAAGACCAAGTATGTAAGTAGTAGAGTAGGTGCGACTTCCAAAGAGATGATTGTTTCTCTTGATGAGGTAAGCTGACCTTGACTCTAAGTAAGACCAAATGAGACCCAAAGGTAAGAAACCTTGATGAGGGACCACTTAGCAAAGTCTAGTTGTATGTAGTGTGTTGAAAGAGTATAGTGAGGACAAGCAAGTGACCTTTTTGACCCAAGTTTAGACAAGTATGAATGTAAAATGAGATGTGAAGCAATGATGGACTGTATGAGACCTTAGAACAGGTTGAACGCTAGATGAAACCTGAAGAGACAACCTAGGAAGCTCAAGTATGCCGAAACCGATTTCCTTTGTTTGCTGAACTGTCAAAATTTTCAATTCCTGACACAGACGCTTCTGTATACTTCACAGACGCGATTCCCAGACACAGATGCTTCTCTGTTAGACACAGACGCTACCAAAAACACAGACGCTATTCTACCCTTCACAGACACGCTTAGATGACCCAGACGTAGTAAAAACAGACACAGACGCGTTTCTGTAAACTTTGTGCAATTTTTCCAATCTGTGAAGTTGTTTTGTTGTGACCAAATCTGACTGTTTGACTATTTTTTCGTGACAAGAGGACACAATGTTGATGAGGAATCAATGTTTACAAGTGTTTAGACTCCCAAAAGTGTGTTGTTTGATGTAAAATGTTTTGCATACACTTGAAGACACAATGTTTTGTTGTTTGGTTAACATAAGACAAGCACAAATCTTATGGTTGGCCAAGACAATAGTTGTTGATCCCACATAGGGTTTTACCCCCAAGGCTACGCTATTCAGAGCGGATACTTAGATGCTTGACCTCACTGGCTCCACCCACGGCACTCACTTCTTGGGTCAGCCAAGCATCAGTCCCCATGAAAACTCCCCATGGCGAACTTTGTATCTCTACTAAGAACTGTATGTGTGTGGGCCGCTACCAGAGGTCCGACCTCCTGCCTCAACAACTAGAAGGATTTGGGCTTCTAAAACAAAAAGGTGCTAGTAAGGGCATCCGCTCGTGTGGCCATACATGCGGTACTTTCAGCTCTGTAAATACCGAAGGCTCCCAGCCGGTAGGGGTTACGCCCTACAAATGATCAAATAAATTTGATCAAACGGGTTTATGGGGAGACATAGTGTCGGTATGAACTAATCAGCACACGTTATTCATAGTTTTCACCATGAATACATTTGATTATAGTGGCTTGGAAGAAGATGGCTTTTCTTTTGCTACCACTTAGGTCGTTCTCTTCTCACTAGTAGTCCTAATGACCACACGGGAAGACAGGCCCTCTAAAGATTAAACAAAAAGAGCCTATTGCTCAAGACACAAAAGACAATGATTCAATTTTAGTGCACCAATGGAAGTGTTTGCTAATCTATGAAAACAATGTACACAACAAAATTACAAAACCCTAGCCAAGGCCCTGCAACAAAATTTGTTAGTAGTTTGGGTTGTTTCAAATGATCACCCCTTCCTGCAAGCACACAAGTTAGGTAAATTTTAGAAAACCCAAAAGACTTTGTGAAAAAGGGGCCTTCAACAAAAACGTTTTTGCTTCCAAAACAAGCTGCACAAACTTGGTTAGCTCTGCAAGGGTTAATCCAAAAATAAACCAGATCCGAAACCCTAAGCGCGAAATCCGAAAAATTGAATCAAAGAAAAATTGAAAATTTCAAAACAGAAAACACAGACGTTGTTATACCAGACACAGACGCGTCTGTATGACACAGACGCGGTTCTGTGATGCACAGACGTGCTCAGAACACACAGACACCCTTCCAGAACACAGACGCGATCATATGCAACACAGACACGTTTCGGATACACAAACGCGGTTCCAGAAACATGCAAAATAAAATTTGGCAAAAACACAGGCGCAATTTCCGATCCCGCAGACGCTGCTGAAACTCAGAGACGTGATCCGAACGCTCGCAGACGCGAAAATACCTAAAATGCCGTCGAAAAATGTCTGATTTGCAACTTCAAAAATGCAAAATCTGCAACAAAAAGGTTAAATGCAAAGGGACAAGAGTCCCACCGGGCGTGCCAAAATGTATATGGTGAAAATGGATAACAATAACAACAATATTGAAAGGCTAAATGAATTCAACCACTAAACCCTAGCCTAAAAATGAACAAAGATCCACCATAACATATGAAGATTACCTAAGACAATGCAAATAACTCAAAAATCACAAAGATTATACCATCACATGTCCAATAGGGTTTTGATCTCCATTCTTCCTATCTCCATTGATCTTGCTTGATGTATATTTGCTCTCAGATTTTTGTATGCACAAGAGCTCAACAAAGAACGGAATGTGGTTGCAAGTAGGATCGTAGTGTAGCAAGTTGCATGAAAGATCATTAGCATGAGTGATTAGGGTTTGACAATGAAGGAAGCATCTCCTTAAATAGAAGACACAATATGAAATGAAGGGTTAAGATTGAGAGGTGTAAAAAGAGAGGTCGGCTAGGATTAGAGGGTAGGTAAAAGAAATAGCAAAATAATGAAAGAGGTAGGTAGTGTAGGAATTAAGAGATGAATGACATGTGTCATGTGTAGAAAAGGCTAATGAATTAATTAAATAAATAAAAATTTATTTAATTAATAGAAGAAATAGGACAATTAAATAAATAAAATATTTATTTAATTTAGGAAAGGATAATTTAAATAAATAAATGTATTTATTTAAATAAGAAATAAAGCTAGAAGAGGATAAATGAATTAATTAAATAAATAAAAATTTATTTAATTAATAGAAGAATTAGGCTTAGATAATTAAATAAATATTTAGACATGACAATTTTGGGTGTCTACAGCTTGCACCCACTTCCCTATCATTTTCCAATCCCAGGCAAAACAACAGCAAGGAAATAGTGTCCCCAACCCATGGAACAAAATTTTTAGAATCATAAGGAGGCTTATGATTCTGATCCAACACAATACCAGTACCAATCTTTATTAGACCTTTGATAAATGAATCTCTGTGACTTGGATCGAGACTCTCATAATTCCCTTCCAGCTTTTCAAGGTCAATTTGGACGTTTGAATTTTGGGCTTCAAATTCTAGGTTCAACAAACGAGCAAATTCTCCCTCGTTTATGGATAGAATTTCCTCTTTTGTATTTTTATTGACAATTGCTTTTTTATCTTCATCATAATTTTTGGCGCAGACCATGACAAAATCAGGGCAAGGGAATACTTCAGGTAACACCATGCTTCCCAATCCAACATCCCACGATGCGATTTTATTTGTTATTTTTGTAACATTGGGTTGAAAACAGTAAATTTTGCCCTGGATGCATCTGCCACCTTACTAGACAATGTATATCTAATATCTATGATATGCTTTTCACCATGGATAGCAGGGTCATAAATATCATGGTATTCATCAGTGAAACCTAGTGTTTTAACCAGTTCGGTTAGGTTAAGGTACATTTTGTTTTTCACTTGGCTTCATGTTGAACTACTGCTTCCCGTTTTCCCCATCACTATTACTGTTAATAATTCAAAATAATGCTAGGCGGCTAGATAAAAACCTAAAAATGCTAACCCTCAAATTGGACCACGAGATTACCAAAAGCAAAAAAGGTGGGATGTAGGTGTTCTAGATTTTACCCGGAAATTGGAATTTCTATTTCACTAGATTGGCGCAAACAATCTCTGTTGCAACTTGCATTCCTCAATCTAGTAGATGTTTCTGAATCTCCCTTGATGTACAGGTTTATCCAAGAAATGAAAGATGATTATGATTTACGAATCTCTTATTTTGAAAACTCTGAAAAGTAGAAAAGTAAAACCTAAAGGTCAAAATATCAAGAATCATGTTGTAATTTTATTAATTACTATTAATAACTATTCGATGCCAAAGGACAAAACATTCATTACTTCAGTATAAATTCCGAGGACATTAAGAATCATGTTGTAATTTTATTAATTATTATTAATTATTCGATGTTGAAGGACAAAACATTCAATACTTCAGTATAAATTCTGAATTTTTGAGGACATTAAATGTAATACGTTCAATTCTGGATGAAGTTCTCCCAAATGTGTTCACTTCCCACATTCGGGCCGAAATCCACCCTAAGTCGTTGATCTTTGCTCATCCAATGAACGAGGGACCAAGGTACCTATTGTGACTTTACAGGTGTGTTTTTTAAGTCTATTTAATAATTTTAAACTTTCGTCTGAAAAAGTGCTTTACAGACTTACTTATATTTAATTAAATTTAAAACGTTTCAATTCTAGGTGACGTTCTCCCAAATGTGTTCACTTCCCACATTCGGGCCGAAATCCACCCTAAGCCGTTGATCTTTGCTCATCCAACGGACGATGGTACCTGTTGTCAGTTGTCATGGGTCCCATCACTTCTGCCAGTTTTCAGGCACGTCACCATACTCGTGTCACTTTTCCGGTTTCATTTTTAGTCTATTTAACCATTTTAAACCTTCACTCGAAAAAAAGCTTTATAGACTTAATTGTATTTAATTACATTTAAAATGTCCAATTCTGGGTGAAGTTCTCCCAAATGTGTTCACTTCCCACATTCGGGCCGAAATCCACCCTAGTCGTTGATCTTTGTTCATCCAATGGTCGCGGGTCGATGTTACCTATTTTAAGATGTAGTGGGTCCCACGACTTCTGCCATTTTTCTGGCACATCACCATACTCATGTCACTTTTCCGGTTTGATTTTTAGTCTATTTAATCATTTTAAAATTCCGCCCGAAAAAGAGATTTTTAGACTTAATTATATTTAATTAAATTTAAAATGTCCAATTATGGGTGAAGTTCTCAGAAAGGTGTTTTCTTCCCACATTCAGGCCGAAATCCACCCTAGCCATTGATCTTTGTTCATCCAACGGTCGATGGTACCTATTTTTCGATGAAGTGGGCCCCACAACTTCTGCCATTTTTTCTGGAATGTCACCATACTCGTGTTACTTTTCTGGTCTTTTTTTAAAGTCTACTAAATCATTTTAAAATTCCGCCCGAAAAAGAGATTTATAGTCTATAGAGTCATAGACTATAAGTATTAAGTATAGACTTTCACTTAATTCTATTTAATTAAATTTAAAATGTTCAATTCCGAGCATTGGGCAATAGTTTGAGATAACTATTAAAAATAATGTTAATATTATTTGTAAAAATTTTAAATTCAAAAATAGTATTAAACATGAAACTTAGTTTCTAGAATAAAACAAATAACTAAATAAAAATATAAATTTTGATATGCAATTTGAAAGGTAAAAGTTTAATATTAAAAAGAAAATATTTAATATTAAATCTAAAATATTAATTTAATGTTTAACAAAATTCTTTGAAAATATGTTTACGATATATCATTTTCAAAAATAGTTTAAAAATATATATAAAATTTCAATATAAATTTAGCGGCAAAAGGGAAAGCCAAAGCATCGACCTCTGAGGAGGGAAGGGACTAGGAGGACCAAGGGGATAGTGAGACTGAGTGAGTGGCCTATCGGCAATGAACTAGTTTTTTTGTCTGCTTGCTATAAGCTGTGGACAAATTTTGTATCTTGAAACGTTTCAATTAATTGAATGAAAAAACCTTGACCAATAAACTTTTGTATCTTGCAACTTTTGAAATTTTGTATTTTGAATGACTATATAGTAATAGTATATATTTATAAAATTATAATCAACCATAATCAATGTACAAAGAATTAATGGAACGAATTGAATTTTTATTTTTTTATAGCATTACATAAAAAGATCACGGTATTAAATTTATTTCCATTGTTTAACAAATAATTGAAATAACGTAGCTCATATACAAAAAGCATTTGAAAGAAATTAATTAATAAAAATGAAATAGAATTATAGAAAGCTTTTTTATATCCATAAGAATGTAAGAGGCAAAGTGAAACAAACTGGAATTTGAAAAATTATCATTAAATTATTTATGCTTTTGAAATTTACAATTTTTTCATCAGAGACTTGAGTCCCCCAAAAACTTAAAAGCCAAAATGAGTGAGCCTCTGGCACTCAGCCTGTTAGGGTTCAAGGACATAGGAAAAAAAAACTACAGGTAGTGGAATTGTTTACAATTTTTCCCTATGAATCTGGCCCTCCTTCCATGTAGAATTCTTCAGATAGCATAAGCTGAGAGAATTCTTCAAGCCACATGTAGTTTGGAAAGTCGTCCAGGAGGAACCATTTCCGGAGGAAGTCCCTGCCAATCCACGCCCATTTTCTGTGACACGTCAGCTGCTCCGCATTCAAGTTTAGGAGAAACGGTTGCCTGGCCACTGGCAGTGTTTGGTCAGGGAGGAGAAGCTTGGATAAATCACTCGCCCAAGGTATCCCCACCACTACTTCTGCAAGAACGACAAGAGTAATGTCGTCTTCGAGGAAGTCTTCCTTAAAAACCTTCCTCAACAGCATCAGCATATCCACCTTGTCTCCTCCCAAGTCTAGAAGAGATGCTAAGAAGCGGGATGTAAGGTCCCTGTTAACACGGTACCTATTTTCGTTTCACAAAAATTCTCTGCCCAGCACCATCCGCACAACTTCATTGGTGAATGACCCAACCTCCTTGCAGACTGATTGGAGGGTTGGGTCTCTAACGGAGCCTAGAAAGGCCCTCTGGTCCTCTGTAGAAATGCTTCTCAAGCGGATGGGAGTGTCCATCTTGAGAAAACAGATTAACAAATTAAACAACCTGAGCAGTGAGCCTATAAACCTAAAATACCGTGAGCTCTGACGATATATCTACTAAATGGCAAAGGCTAATTGAAGATGAAAGAAGCAAAGATCGTATATAAATTGTTGAAGCTCTTGATTGTAATAATTACTTCTTTAACAGTATTAACTGCTATAAAAAAATTTAAATCTTTCGTACCTCTGCAAATCTTTCCCATAAATGCACGAGTGTGCGAAATTGGAAACAGCTATGAACCAGTACCAAATTGGCAAGTATCACATTGGAAGTCGTGGGGACAGAGTGGATTGCCATAAGTGAAAAGATATATATTAAATGAATGAAATTATCGATCGTGATTCATGACATTTGATACGTGTCTATTGAATCCAATTCCATTCCGGGCACTTTCTGGTGAGCTATGTTCTCTTTAGAAAATTGGGCCGAAATAAAACTTCAGCCATTGATATACGATCATCAAACGGTTTAAAATCATTGATAGATTTTAGGTATGTGTCACCCTCTATGTGTCAAAGAGGCCGCGCTTAATGATACATCGTGCAGAGTCCCGACTCAATGTATTATGTGATGTGATGTGATGTGATGTGCCTTGTCTATTAATGGAAATGAATTTATGAAATCGCCAATGAATTATATATTATACCATAAACAACAAAATATTCGCCAAAACATTTAAATAATTTTCAAGCTATGGATAAAAATTGCCAATACATTTAAATAATTTTCAAGCGGTGGATAAAAATTGCCAATACATTTAAATAATTTTTCCTTCAGAGTAAAAATTTTCGCTCATACAATTATATATTTGTTCCTTTTAACAATAATTATTCGCCTCCCACAATAAATATTTTCCCCATAGAACAAGGTATTATTCGCTAGAAATTTATGGCATTTTCGCACACTAGAAAAAAATTCGCCAATACAAAATAATTTTTTCGTCATTTAAAAAAAAAATTTCGCCATCGATATGAAAATTTCCCCCCGAAAATAATGTCTGATTCGCCAGGATTTTACACATTTGCCCGGGGCAGGTTTCTTAAAGTTATCCCTGACCCCCATACAAAGATGTGAACCATCAGATAGACCTCATACCTGGAGCTACCTTGCCAAACAAAGCTTCTTACAAAATGACACCTACTCAAAATAAAGAAATGGCAAGACAAGTGCAAGAGTTGCTAGATAAGGGGTTGATAAAGAAGAGTTTAAGCCCATGTGTCGTACCTACTGTTTTGGTACTTAAGAAAGATGGTAAATGGAGAATGTGCACCGACTCAAGATCCATCAACAAGATTACCATCAGATATCGGTTTCCAATTCCAAGAATTGAGGACCTAATGGACTACTTAGGAGGAGCTTGTTGCTTTTCAAAGGTGGATTTGAAATTAGGCTATCATCAAATAATGTCAGACTTGGAGATGAGTGGATAATAGCCTTTAAGACCTATGAGGGGCTCTATGAATGGTTGGGGATGCCCTTTGGGCTCACAAATGCACCTAGAACCTTCATGAGACTCATGAATGAAGTGCTTGCAGAATTTATTGGTAAATTTGTGATTGTTTATCTTGCTGACATTCTGATTTTTAGCAGGTTAAAGGAGGAGCATATCTGACATTTGGATCAGGTCTTGAGGAAGCTACATCAATAAAAGTTCATGATCAACTTAGACAAGTGTGAGTTCTTCAAAATTGAACTAGTATATCTTGGTTTTTTAGTTTCTCAAGTTTGTTTGAAAATGGATCCAACAAAGGTAGATGCAATAGTTAATTGGCCTACTCCTAAATCAATAGGAGATGTGAGAAGTTTTCATGGGTTAGCTTCATTCTATAGGAATTTTATTAGAGGGTTTAGCCATGTATGTGCACCCATATTGAACACCATCAAAGGAGGAATGAAATGTCAGTTTAAGTGGACTAGTGCAGCAGACAAGGGGTTTGAATTCTTGAAACAAAAATAGCAAAATTACCTTATCTTAGGCTCCCTGATTTCAATCAGCTCTTTACTGTGGAGTGTGATGCTATCAAGTTGGCAATAGGAGCCGTTTTGAGCCAAGAAGGTCATCCAGTAGCATTTTTCTCTAAGAAGCTCAACGAGGCAAAAATAAAGTATTCTACCTATGACCTAGAGTTGTATGCCATGGTACAAGCCCTTGAGAAATGGCAGAATTATCTACTTCCCAAGGAATTCATAGTTTATACTGACAACCATGCACTTAGCTTCTTGAATGGACAGGAGAAGTTACATAAAATACACATCAAATGGGTTGAGCACTTGCAGGCCTATACCTTTTCCATCAAACACAAGAAAGGAGTCACCAATAAGGTAGCAGATGTCTTAAGTAGAAGAGTTCTTACCATCTAAGAGGTGCACCTCCAAAGTGTGGGATTAAATGATCTCAAAGACCAATACCACGGTGACAAGGATTTTGGTGAAGCATATGATGTTTGCACCAAGTTTACTAATGTTTGTCATGTTGCATATTCTGATTTCATGTTGCAGGAAGGCCTTTTTATTAAAAGACACTTACTTTGCATACCTCAATGCTCTATGAGAGATAATATCATCAAGGAGAAGCATCAAGGTAGCCTAGGAGGACATTTTGGTCTTGACAAGACCTTAGAGCAGGTTGGACGGTTCTATCATTGGCCTAAACTTCAGTCAGATGTTAGAAGGTTTGTGGAGAAATGTCCCATATGTCAGAGAGCTAAAGGAACCTCCAACAATGCAGGTTTATATCAGCCATTGGCCATACCAACCAGACCTTGGGAATGTTTGAGCATGGACTTTGTACTTGGTTTGCCTAGGACTCCAAGAGGGTATGACAGTGTTTTTGTCATAGTGGACAGATTCAGCAAGATGGCACACTTTGTGCCTTGCAAAAGCACAAATGATGCCTCTTACATAGCAAGGTTATTCTTCAAGGAAGTTGTGAGGATTCATGGCTTACCGTTTAGCATTGTGAATGACAGAGACACTAAATTTGTAAGTCACTTTTGGTGAACCTTATGGAAGAAACTAGGCACAAAACTTTCCTTTTCATCAACATACCATCCACAATCAAATGGTCAAACTAAAGTGGTTAACATATCCTTGGGTAACTTGTTGAGATGTCTCACCAAACAACATGGACAAGCTTGGGATCTAGTATTGGGTCAAGCAGAATATGCCTACAATGACTCAATTAATAGAAGCACAGGTCGAAGTCCCTTTGAAATTGTTTATGGATGTCATCCCAGGGGCATCTTGGAACTAAGAGACCTCAGTCCTATGGACCATAGAAGTGCACAAGGGGAAAACTTTGTAGAGAATATAAAAGAGCTACATGAGCAAGTCAAGAAGATATTGCAATAGCACGGTTAGAAGTACAAGGCACTAGCAGATAAGAAAAGAAGAGAAGTACACTATAAGGTTGGTGATCTAATGTTGGCCTACCCAAGGGACAACCTAGCAAGCTATGCATGAATAATATTGGACCTCTTAAGGTGATGCATAAATTTGGCAACAATGCCTATGAGTTAGAGTTACCTCCAAACTTGGGCATATCCCCAATCTTCGAAGTCTGTGATTTGTACCCATACAAAGGGTCTCAGACAGCTTCAAATCAAGAAGAATCTGATGCTATAGAAGATGTAGACTGGTTACAAGATTTACCTCCAAGCTAACTGGTCAACCAACCGGTCACCCAACTGGTCACATTGGACTATATTTTAGATTTTAAGGTTGTGAAAAAGACTAGGAGAGGAGTCTATAAAGACTATCTAATCAAATGGGCTACTAGAGTCAAAAGCTACATGGATGTCAGAGAGAGACATCATACAACATGGTACCACTATCCAAGCTTTATCCACTCAAGAGACTTGAGTTCTACTTACCCCCGGAGCATGGTGCAGGAGCACTTGAGAAATTGTGTTGTGTAGGTTCTAGGAGTTTGGAATCTTGATTTTGGTTTGAAATAATATCAATAGGTTTTTGAATAAGTTCTCAAATGTTGTAAGAACCCTAGGAGTTATTGTTTGGCCAATGTTGGCCTATGGGATCTTAAGGGTGCCAGATAGAGCATTTGGTAGAATAAATTGGTATTGTGTTAGAATAGGTTGGTTTGATGAAGTTTAGGAGGTTTTAAGGTCATTTGAACCTTTAGAAGTGACCTAGGTTTGATATGGGCAAAAGTTGCTCAACTATGTAAAAGTTGTAAAAAGTTGCAAAAGTTGCTCATAGCAACTTTGCAACATTTGCATTTTCCAAACACCAACAGCTAGTTGGTTGTATTTTTTAGTTAAAGACATTTTTAACCAACCCAAGGCTGATATAAGGCTTGGGACAACCGATGAGAAGTTTGGTTGAAGATTTGATTGAAGAAAAGCAAGTTTAGCCTTTCAAAAATTGTGGTTTCAGCGAGTTGAGTTGAGTTTCTTTGACATTGTATGGTCTATATGGACTTCCAAGCCCAAGACAAGGCATGAATTGTTAGAATAGAGACATATCTTCCATTTCATGGTGATTTTAGGTTTTGAAGTATTATAGTTTGTAAGTTTTATCATTTTTGTTGCAG